>NC_045770.1:72481889-73106889 GCF_008692025.1 Phocoena sinus
TTAGTACATTCAGCCTTGTGAAATCATATGTCTCGACATTTTATTTGGAAAATATGGTTAAGAAAATAACCATATTTTATTTGGAAAATATGGTTAAGAATATGGTTAAAAAATATGGTTAACATTCCCCGGTGGCGCAGTGGTTAAGAATCCACCTGCCAATGCAGGGGACACAGGTTTGAGCCCTGGTCCAGGAATATCCCACATGCCGTGGAGCAACTAAGCCCGTGCGCCACAACTACTGAGCCTGTGCTCTAGAGCCCATGAGCCACAACTACTGAGCCCACGTGCCACAAGTACTGAAGCCAGCATGCCTAGAGCCCATGCTCTGCAACAAGAGAAGCCACTGCAATGAGAAGCCCACAATGCACCACAACGAAGAGTAGCCCCCACTCCCTGCAACTAGAGAAAGCCCGCGCGCAGCAACGAAGACCCAACACAGCCAATAAATAAAATAAATAAATTTATTTTTAAAAAAAAGAATACACGAGACCTGAGTAAGGAAAGGCAAAGGAAAGCTAAGCAACTATAGCGTATTACATCCTGACTCTAGCTATAACCTGGTTTTTGGAGACTATACATTCTCTAGTTCAATGGCTTTCCAATTTTTTTTGATCATGCATCCCCGGTAATAAAATAACTTTATTCCCACATCCCCAAATCTGGTATTTACCTACATATATACGTCTGTACTAATATATTATGTACATTGTTAAATACATGCAAATCTTTTGAATTAAAAAGATTTTAAAAATTACTTTTTTAACATTCTAAATTTTATTTATTAATGATACAAACCCCTCTTTTGTTCTTATTAAAATTCATTTTAACAATATATTTTTAGTGAAAGCAATGTGAATGGATTTTTTTTTAATCTTGGTTTAGCACTTTGCTATATACCAAGAGGTATGTATTAATTCCCACTTTACAGATGATAAAACTGAACTCAGAGATTATATAATCTGACAAATGGCAGAGCTAG
Organism: Phocoena sinus; assembly: GCF_008692025.1. NCBI lineage: Eukaryota > Metazoa > Chordata > Mammalia > Artiodactyla > Phocoenidae > Phocoena > Phocoena sinus. The sequence continues at coordinate 72,482,872 of NC_045770.1, forward strand.
TATGCAAACCCCCATGTCTAACTCTAAAATCAGTGTTCTTAACCAATATATTATGAAAAAGGAAGCAATCAGAGAAAACAATTTATACTAAGGTATAAGTCAGAGACTGAGAATAAATCCTTCCAACCAATTTGAATGTTATTTGCTTATCTGACTCTTATTAACCTAATTAGTTGCAATCTGTACGAGTTTAGGTAAGTCCCTTAATTTATATGAACCTCAGTTTCCCAATATGTAAAATGAGGGACTTGGACTAGGTGATCTTTAAGATGCTTTCAGCAACAAAATTCTAGGACTCTAGGCAGAGCACAGAGAATTTTTAGGGCAGTGAAACAACTCTGTTTGATACCATAATGGTGGATACATGTTTGATTTGTCCACACCTATAGAATATACAAAGACAAGAGTGAACCCTAATGTAAACTATGGACTTTGGATGATAATGATGTGTCCAGGGAGGTTTATCAATTATACCACTTAGGTAGGGGATACTGACAATGCAGAGGCTGTGCCTGTGTGGGGGCAGGGGGTATACAGGAAATCTCTGTACCTTCTGCTCAATAATACCCTGAACCTAAAACTGCTCTAAAAAATAAAGTCTACAAAAAAATTCTAGGACTCAAATATAAGGGCAAACAAGGCACAAATCTTTTAAGCAGAATAACCAGACCTTTGCTGATCTCCACATTAGGCAGGTTGAATATGTCAAGGTCCATTATCACTCCTTTAGTCCCTTCTGAGAGGTCTAAGAGGACCAGTCTGTCTGCAATGCCCTGTACAGTACAATAAGAAAAAGAATAGCATTACACCGCACACGGCCAGTTACTCAGTTTAAATTCATTCAGAAGTGAGAGCTAAGGGAGAACGAATACATAGGCCTATGTGCTCTCTTGTGAAGGAAGTAGCACAATAGCAATAAAAGGGACATGAAAGCAAGAAAATACTATGCACTTGAATAATGTGATCCTTTAGGCTTAACTAAAAACTGGGCTCTAACAGGGCTTAACTCAGAAGTCACAGAGTGCAGGTTTCTTTTGATGGGATAATGAGTAATAAAGATGACATGGTGCACTCAATATGTTTGCTATTGTTCTTCCGTTTATGTTTTCGTTTTGTCATAATTTCCATTCTGAAAGAACTCAGACTGTCTATTTTAGCATCAATGTCAACACTAATGCCAAGTTTCTCTTAAAAAGAAAAAAAGATAATAGTCATAAAGCTAAAATAAAACCCAATTATTATGCAGTTCTCTCCCCAGAGATCTCATGGAAAATACTTCACATGCCTGTAGACAGCTTTCTAGGTGCCATGGTGGGCTGACCATAAACAACAGGATGGAAACTCCTAAGAGTCGATTTATCTTCGTGGACGTCCTTTTTCCAAAGCAGCAAGGGATATGAGCATCTCTCCTATCTTAGGGTGCAGGAGCAAGACTACCCAGGGATCTACCAGACTATGAGGCAGAAAGTGTACAGGAAGCAATGCAGCCATGCTACTTATTAACTTTGTAAGACTAAGCAAGTCACTGAACTTGGTCTTATTTCTTGGAGTTATAAAGATTAATTATGTGACACAGGGCTGGCAAAGAGCAGTCCTCTCTAAATGGTACCTATTAATTTTATTAACATTAACCACACTCATAAGAGAAATGCAAAGAAAACTATGAGTTACCATTTTTCATTTATCAGACATGCAAAGATCCCAAAGTTTAACAGTAGTGTGAGAAAACAGGTATTCTCAAACACTGTGGGAATGAGAATGAACTAGCACAATTGATATGAGGGATAATTTGACAATTTCTGTCAAAGTTTAAAAACACAGGGACTTCCCTGGTGGTCCAGTGGTTAAGACTTTGCCTTCCAATGCAGGGAGTGCAGGTTCGATCCCACATGCCTTGTGGCCAAAAAACCAAAACATAAAAACAGAAGCAACTTTGAAACAAATTTCAGTACACACAAAAAAGAAAAAAAAAGTCTGCATCAAAAAAAAATCCTTATAAAATAAATAAATAAAAACACAACTCCCTTAATCCATCAACCTCATTTGTAGAAATCATCCTACAAGTTTATTAGTACATGTGTAAAATGATACAATATGTATAAGGATATTCAAAAGACTAGAAACAAACTAAATGTCCATCAATAACCACAACAAGGCAGTGTTACATAGTGGTTTAGAGCAGAGCTTCTCAAGCTTTAAGGGATCGCCATTTAATAGATCAGTGAAGCACATGGGTTACCAGGAATTTTGTAAAAATGCAGATTTACTTCCTTTGATCTGGAGTAGGGCCTGAGATTATGTATTTCCAATAAAATCTCAGATGATGCCAATGCCACACGTTGGGTAATAAGGATCTAGAATACAGGCTCTGTAAATAGATTGCCCAACCTCAAACCCTGGCTCCTTTTATTAATACTGTGACTTTGGGCAAGTTGGGTAACCTCCCTATGCCCTGGTTTCTTCATTTGTAAAATGACAGTAACGATAGTACCTAAAAATTAATCAAGTGGGACTTCCCTCGTGGCACAGTGGTTAAGAATCCACCTGCCAATGCAGGGAACTCGAGCCCTGGTCCAGGAAGATCCCACATGCCGTGGAGCAACTAAGCCTGTGAGCCACAACTACTGAGCCTGAGCTCTAGAGCCTGCGAGCCACAACTACTGAGCCCATGTGCCACAACTACTGAAGCCCATGCACCTAGAGCCCATGCTCTGCAACAAGAGAAGCCACTGCAATGAGAAGCCCATGCACTGCAACGAAGAGTAGCCCCCGCTCACTGCAACTAGAGAAGAGTCCGCTCGCAGCAACAAAGACCCAACGAAGACCCAACGCAGCCAAAAAAATCAATCAATGAAAAAAAAAAATGAAACAAGTGTTTAGACAAGTGCCTGGATCTAGTAAGCATTCAGTAAGGGTTAGTTATTGCTGCTACCACCACTTCAACTACTGCCATTATTATGACTACTACTGCACTAGTTGAATATTGTTGCACTATTCAAATATTGTACCTTGTATCAAAATATTAACATTTAAAGGGAAAAACGGAAAAAAACTTTCCAACTAGACAGTTCACAAACAAAGAAATACTGATAGTGCGACTTCTAACAGTTAAAGAAATATGACTTTAAGGGGTCTTCCTACACTTACCAAAAACAAATAAAATTGATAAAACTTAGTACTGTTAGCAATGACAAATATCAGGTTGATGTGTGCATTGTTATTAGCAGTGTAAATTACACTGTTATTCACAGTGTAAAGTTCTGCCCTTCTGAAGAGCAATCTAGCAATATGTAATAAGTACCATAAAAATCATTCATTGCCCTCTGACTCACTAGTACTATTTCTGAGATTATGTACCCCTAACAGAAAATTCAGACAAGAAAATAAACAACTTGTAAGGCAATGTTTATAGAAGCATTCTATTTACTAACAAAAGATCTACAAACATTTCAAATTCCACTTAAGAAGGAAGAGTGCATTCAGATGGAGTGTGGAGGAAATGAAAATATAATATGGCAAAAGTTAGCATATATGGTTCTGAACAGTTAGCTTTTAAAATCTTCTAGCTCCCTGGATACAATTTAACTATTTGCTGAAGTAGAACCTACCTCCAAGATATACGTGAATCTTAAATGGAAAGGGAAGAATTTAGATGGCAATCAATCAAACTTTAATAGAAAAGAAAACCAAATACCGGCTATCAAATAAATACATGGAGGAAGAGCTAGTCCAGCAGTCCCCAACCTTTTTGGCACCAGGGACAGGTTTCGTGGAAGACAATTTCTCCTCAGACCGGGGGCGGTAGGGCGGTGGAGGGGTGGTTGGATGGATGGCTCAGGCGGTTATGGTTCAGGCGATGGGGAGCAGCAGATGAAGTTTTACTCGCTCGCCCACCGCTCACTTCTTGCCTGGTTCCTAACAGGCCACAGACCGGTAGTGGTCCTCGGCCCGGCGGCTGGGGACCCCTGAGCTAGTCTATTCTGGTCTACATGGCTCAAATGACACAGACATGCTGTTACCATGATACTGGGCCCTGGAGGGTCTTTCAACCTCTCTGAAGGGGGACTTAAGCCTTTCTGAAAATAATTTATATAGAAAAGATCTAGTAAAAAGGACTGATGGAAAAATAGGCAAATCTCAAACTACTGTAAAATATCAAATTAGGAACTATGATCCTAAAAGAAAGTGGAGTAATTACACAAGAAAAGGCAATTGTTTTTTAAAAATGTTAATTTTAGAAATAGCTAAATTAGGTATTATATTAAATAAGAGTTTAATTAAAGCAGCAGGACTCAGAAAACACAAACGAATTTGTGACTAAGTCAGATGAATGTCAACTTGAGGTTTCCCTTGGATTAGGATGATAAGCCCATTGTTCAAATCATGTTTTCAAAGCCTATTCCACGACTAACTACTAATTAAGAAGCAACATTACTGATGAGAGCTTTCACATATTTTTTTTGTCAGCTTACTAAATATATTTTAAGGCAAAATGAAGTTTTCCCACATGACAAAATGAAGCCATTACTTCTTGTGTGTTAAATAGAAACTGCCTAAAAGTGTAGCAATATGACAGATGTATTTATAACCACTATGCTTACATACCTTTGCTGAAATTGCTAATGTGCAGGCAATTCCCAGTTCTCCACCACCAACCACAGTAATTTTATTGACTGTTTTATTCTCATGATTTGCCCAGTTCTTTGAATTTATATCTGAGACACCTAAAAAGTAAAGTGAACTATCATAAGAATTTAAAAATATCAAAAATCTTTTTAGCATCTTAAAAAAAATACACCAAAGTTCAATAACTTGGACAGAAAACATGGTACTAGGCACTCCATAATAGACATTCAAAAATATTGTTGAACAAATGAAATGCAAGAAAGACAGGAATCTCATAATAAATATTCTACTAAATAGAGGCTATCATTTTAAAAAGAAAATATCTTTCCAAACATTTAAAAAATATTATATAAGACTCTTAAAAAAATAGGATCTCCATAATTCTGAAAAACATTGTGATTCTTACTGCTCTAGTCTACAATGCAAAAAAATGTTTAACATGAAATTTTGCAAGCATAGGTATTTTGCTTTATCCTCAATGAGAAACAATGAGAATCATAGATTCTCTGGTCCAGTATACTGAATGAGGCAAAAAGCCACACAAACATATAATGAAAAAGGCTTGGGATCATTAATATATATCAAGTGGTTTTGAAAATAACAAATTATTTTAGCTGTCAGGATAAAAGTAATCTTTTACATTTTAAGAAACCATATTCATTGGAACTGTATGGTAATACCTTACGATAAACATATAGGAATTTTTGATTCACCACAGATCTGTACATATACAAGCATGTATTTATTCAGAGAAATCAAGTAGCAGAGAGTAAAGGATATTAATGAGAAATTGTAAACTCATAACTCTTATGATTAAACAAAAATACAAACCTTCAGTGATTTTTGCAATATAGGCTAGCAAGTCTACCTGCTGTGCCTCATCAGATGATGGCAGAGAATACAGGGGAAGTTCTTCTTGAAACTTGGCAATCATTTCTTTAATTAATCCAACAATGACAGATTTAGGCTACAGAACACACACAAAGGGAAAAGTTATGCAAAAATTTTGCTAAGGAATACTACCTTGTTACAGAGTTAGCCAAAAGAAAGTATTACGTCATGCTCTCATTTTTCGAAAACTACCATACAAATTATATGATACTTTTAACTGTTTTAATACATTTAATCGAAAAAAATTAATTTTTTAGCTGAAAAATAAAGGGAGAAATGCTAAACCCACATCTCCAAAAAGTGGGAAAACAGCATAAATGTGCTTACTAGCAGAGTACCTATATTTGGGAATGGTCTTGTCTATCTGCCTTTTTTTAACTTTTTATTTTGAAATAATTGCGGACTTACAGAAAAGTAGCAAAAAAATAGTACAAAGAATTTCCATATACTCTTCACCCAGATTACTCGAATGTTAACATTTTATCATATTTGCTTTCTTAGCCTCTTTTCCTCTATTTTCTGAACCGAGAGTAAACTGAAGATATGATACCCCTTCATCCCTAAATACTTTAGCATATATTTCCTAAAAGAAAGAACAAAACATTCTCCTATATAACCACTATCAAATCATAAAATTAATACTGATATTTATCTAATCCAGTACTGTTCATTTTAATTTAACTGGTTAAGCAACCTTAGTGAAATGCACTTAACCTCTCTGAGCTTCAGTATTACTAGCAATACACTGTGAATAATAAATCCCAATAATAGAAACAAATGAGCTAATGTATGCAAATTATATGTTGTGAGTGTAAAATATGTTTTTTATTATTATTAGGAATATTCAGTGGCTATAGAAATTGCTTAATTTCTCAGAGTCTAGGTTTCACTCTAATAAATTTTTTTTTTTTTGTGGTACGCGGGCCTCTCACTGTTGTGGCCTCTCCCGTTGAGGAGCACAGGCTCCGGACGCGCAGGCTCAGCGGCCACGGCTCACGGGCCCAGCCGCTCCGCGGCATGTGGGATCTTCCCGGACCGGGGCACAAACCCGTGTCCCCTGCATCGGCAGGCGGACTCTCAACCACTGCGCCACCAGGGAAGCCCACTCTAATAAATTTTTTATTAGAATAAAACAACTCATATACCTTTAAAGACTAAGCAGATAACGTAATGTGTGAAGTTGTCAAGTGTAAGAAAATTTGGGGAGATGGTCACTGTGGTAATTTGGAAATAGTACATGTATAGTCATTCAAATCCATATTAAGAACAAAACAAAGCAAAACAAAACCACTGTGCTGTTCAAACAAAATTCTGTAGGCCTAATGCAGCACACTGACTCTCTTGGGGAAAATGTCTGCAATCCTTGGCCTAGATGACCTCTAGATTCCTTCTAGCTCCAAACTCTGCATAGTTATACTATGTAATTCCAACTGCATGTGGAACTTAAAGTTTACATAGTACTTTTAAAAATCATAACATCATACTTTTTAAAAATTGAAGTATAGTTGATTTACAATGTTGTGTTATAGTTTCAGGTGTACAGCAAAGTGATTCAGTTATATATATATATATATATATATATATATATATATATATATTCTTTTTCAGATTCTTTTCCATTATAGGTTATTACAATATATTGAATATAGTTCCCTGTGCCATATTATCTATTTTATATATAGTAGTGTGTATCTGTTAACCCCAAACTCCTAATTAATCCCTCCCCCTCCCCCAAATGTAGTTCTTCTAAATAGGGCCACTTAAATAATATAATATCTTCTTGAGACTAGTTTTAGCTTATAATAAAGAGGTTCAGAATAGTAAAATGAAATCAATATTGTCTGATCTGAAATCAAGCACAACCTTGACTAGATTATAAGAATATCTCTGAGTATTTATTAAACAAACAAAACTATGAAAAGAGTTGCCAAAGAAAACCAGAAAGAGGAAACAGGAAAGATAAATTCCCACAATAGGGCACAGATGTCAAAATACTGTTAAAGGATAGTATTTTTTTTAAAAGTTGTAAAAATGGATGAAAGAGATAAACAGACAATTCAAAAAAGAAGAAACGTACATGATAAGTAAATGTATGATAAGATTTCAATTTCTCAAATAACCAAAGAACTAAACATTAAGGTTAAGACATCATTTTTGTCCTTCCAACTAACGAATTTTTATCATGCCCTATTCGTCACATTTAACTGGTAATCTTATTTAAATCACCAAGTAATGCAAATAATGTACAGGTTCATAAAGTAAAAGATTAATGTTTCCCCACCTAAGCTCCACTACTGACAATTTGGTATGCAGTTTTTCTTTTTCTATTTCTTTTTTTCTTCTTTATAAAAGTTTTATTTATATGAAAAAAATAGAAAACCATAAAACAATATGAAATGCATCCACAATTGCATATCCTTTTACAATATGTATATAAAATAAGAAGTGATAATCCTAATGCCATCCTTTACTTCAACCTCACTCCTCTCTGACAGATCCCTGTCCTCCTGTCCTACAACTTTCTGGGTATATACAAATATATTATAAATTATCCTTTCATAAAAGTTGTAGTTACTTACAAAAATGAGAGCAGATTCTACATCCTTCTAAGTAAATGAACCATAGAGATAAGCAAAGGTTTGTTTTGTTTTAATGATAGTACCTTCTTTTATAGCACCCTTTAGAGCAAAGGTGCTGTAAAACAGGTACCCCCCATACTGATTTCTATTGATGGTAGAATTACAACATTTTGTCTACCTATTGGAGGCCAATTTGGGAATATATAAGAATAGCCTTCAAAACATTTTAAAACTTTGATCCAATAATTCCATTCCTAGAGATTTATCATTAGGAAATTATTAAAGATTTATAAGATATATACATTTATATTTACATATATATTTAAGGATGCTCATTATTAAATTTCTAACAGAGCAATCTACATCAGGCAACCATTAAAAACCATGTGTTTTCATGAAAGAATGCTCAACATCATTAATCATTAGAGAAATGCAAATCAAAACTACAATGAGATATCATCTCACACCAGTCAGAATGGCCATCATCAAAAAATCTAGAAACAATAAATGCTGGAGAGGGTGTGGAGAAAAGGGGACACTCTTGCACTGCTGGTGGGAATGTGAATTGGTTCAGCCGCTATGGAGAACAGTATGGAGGTTCCTTAAAAAACTACAAATAGAATTACCATATGACCCAGCAACCCCACTACTGGGCATATACCCTGAGAAAACCAAAATTCAAAAAGAGTCATGTACCAAAATGTTCATTGCAGCTCTATTTACAATAGCCCGGAGATGGAAACAACCTAAGCACCCATCATCGGATGAATGGATAAAGAAGATGTGGCACATATACACAATGGAATATTACTCAGCCTTAAAAAGAAATGAAATTGAGTTATTTGTAATGAGATGGATAGACCTAGAGTCTGTCATACAGAGTGAAGTAAGTCAGAAAGAAAAAGACAAATACCGTATGCTAACACATATATATGGAATTTAAGGGAAAAAAATGTCATGAAGAACCTAGGGATAAGACAGGAATAGAGGCGCAGACCTACTGGAGAACGGACTTGAGGATATGGGGAGGGGGAAGGGTGAGTTTTGAAAGGGCAAGAGAGAGTCATGGACATATACACACTAACAAACGTAGTAAGGTAGATAGCTAGGTGGAAGCAGCCGCAAGGCACAGGGATTTTAGCTCGGGGCTTTGGGACAGCCTGGAGGGGTGGGATGGGGAGAGTGGGAGGGAGGGAGACGCAAGAGGGAAGACACATGGGAGCATATGTATATGTATAGCTGATTCACTTTGTTATAAAGCAGAAACTAACACACCATTGTAAAGCAATTATACCCCAATAAAGATGTTAAAAAAAAAAAACAACCATGTGTTTTGAAAATATTGTTTAATATGGAAAAATGCTCAATATAATGATAGATGAAATATGCAGAATACAAAATTGCATAATGTGAGGGCTTGTATTTTTGTTCTGTTTTGTTTCTGTTTTTTAAGTCTGGGCCATTTATTTTTATTTATTTATTTTTTTACTTTTATGTTTATTTATTTGGCCGTGCCAAATTAGTGGGATTAGTTCCCCGAACCTGTGCCCTCTGCAGTGGAAGCGCAGAGTCTTAATCACTGGACCACCAGGGAAGTCCCTGTGAGGGCTTGTAAAACACATAAGTTACAGTTTCATGCATCGCTGTGGGTGAATTTTTAAAACTTAATGCTCAGTTAAAACACAGCATGTAATAGAAGATTATATACAATATGATTCAATTTACATAAAGGTTAAAAACAGGCAAAACTACAAATAAATACACATATTACATAAGAATCTTTACTGGGGAGGAACTAGGAAATAATGCCCAATATTTTGCTAGTAGCTCTTCATTTGCTTTATCAAACGGCAAACAACTATAAAAAGACAGGGAGCAAACAATGGTTGCCTCCCAGACCTGGAGAGAGCAGCTTCATGTAGGGTTCTGGGTCTTGGGTGACCCTGGGGAGCTCAATTTCAAATTATTTTTAAAGACCATAAGAAGAATTATCATTGAAAGAAAATTCACTAACTTATTTGTACCATTAGGATCAAAGATAAATATTCAGAAAAATAAAAACTTTTAAAAGAAAATCCAAATTGATCTTACATGGCTCCAGTTTTGGAGATACGGCAAGTATATTCTGCCTTGAGCATCCACATGTTTTCCAACTGAGATTCCCATATTTGCAGTTGGCTTTAAGAAGCAAATGGGGGGAGCAAAAGGGTGAGAATCCAAAATCCACAAACGAATTGGTATGTTATATGTATTACCTATTTGAGACAAAATAAACACATCTTCAAACAATAATGAACCACACACATTATATTTATGGTATAGCTAGGTGGCATTTTAAAACACAAGTCTAGTCAAGTTTATAGATAAAGGATTTATGTAAACTGAGGCCTATTTTCATCCACATTCACATTGGAAATATGCTCCCATTAAAGCACCAGTATAACGTTTAAGGAAATATAATCAAGATAATGGCCAGTTTATTCAATTCAATTCAATAAATATTTATAGGACCTACTGTGCTAGGAGTATGGGATACATCTTCTTTAGGTAACCTTCTTTGCTCCACCCCATTTATTTGCCTACAAGTCTGTTTCTCTGTTTACGCTATAAATGTCTAGAGATGATTATGTATTATTCATTTCCATGTCCCCTACAACAAGTATAGTGCCTAACATACTGGATACTCAATAAAAATTTCTTATATAAATAAGAATGAATGAATGGGGACTTCCCTGTTGGTCCAGTGGCTAAAACTCCGCACTCCCAATGCAGGGGGCCCAGGTTCGATCCTTGGTCAGGGAACTAGATCCCACATGCCTCAACTAAGAGTTCACATGCTGCAACCAAAGATCCCGCATGCCACAACTAAAGATCCCACGTGCTGCAACTAAGACCCAGTGCAGCCAAATAAATAAATAAATACATATTTTTTAATGAATGAATGAATGAATGAACAACTGAAAGATGCATTTGATACTGGCCCTCAAGTTGCTCATTAATTGCAGATAGTGTAACATACAAGCTGGGTTAGATACATACAACTTAGAGCTGAAAATAACCTTAACAGTCACCTTGTCCAGTGGCTCTTAAATTTTAGTGTACTGAGATAGGAACCCAAATGAAAGCTCTTCCATGTACGTGTACCATGTAACCATGTACCATGTACTATGTAACCCTGTACCACATACTATGTAACCATGTATGTCATGCCTACTGAGAGCCAAAATCTCTGACTGTTTTGGTTTACAGGAAGCCCAAAGCTAAACCTAATATAAGTGCAAAAACTAATCTTAAACTAGGAATTTGATCCATTATCTTAACTGTTCTATTGTATCTCCTGATATTTATTCCTGCTTTCACAGTCTTAATGCATATGTCTTTCAATATATTTAAAAACATGGCTGCTCAGGAGCACAAATGCCTAGGTTCAAATCCTAGTTGCACACATCACTAGCTATATGATTTTAGGCAAGTTACTTAACTTCTCTGTGCCTCAACTCCTTCCTCTATGAAATGAGAATAATAAAAGCTCCTACCTCACAGATTGTTGTGAGGATAAAATTAGTTAAGCTACATAAAATGCTTAGAACAGTACATGACATGGTAAGTACCATGATGGGTTGGCAATTTTTACAATTTACCTCAAACCCACTTTGGAAATAAGCAAGGTATAAGTAAAAAGTTTTCTTCTCCACTGCAATCTTTTTCTTACTAAGGAAATCCTCTACTTTTTTCATCTTGCTTCCTCCTGCCCTAAGCACAATGATACTCAGCTCTGTCTGTATATTAGAAATGCTTAAGGAACTCTGAAACATACCAATATCCAGGCCTCTTCCCAAAAGTTTCTGATTCAGTGGGACAGGGTCTGGACAACATTTTTTAAAAGCTTCCCATGTAATTCTAGAGAACTGAAAGTCACTACATAATAGAAATGTCCTAGTACTATTTCTACTATTTTATATCAGCAGTTCTCAGAACCATATTCCTCTTCTAATTTTATCTAAGTATTAAAAAAAACTTTTTATTTGAGTATAATTGATATATAACACTGTATTAGTTTCATGTATACAACGTAATGATTCAATATTTGTATATATTGCAAAATAATCACCACAATAAGTGTAGTTAACATCCATCACCATACATAGTATCTAAGTACTTACAGTATGGATACAGGCATAGCTGTTGGTACTCTATGATTATAAAGTCATGTGATCACAGCACCACAGAGTGACCAACAGGTATTGAGACACATCATCACATTCCTCCAGAAGTCACTCTGTCTAATGTTATATACTCTAGACCAGTGTTTTTCAAATGTTGGTCACAATAAATAGGTCATGAAATTAATTTAGTAGGCTGCAAACAATAATATTTAATTTTAGTTATATACATATATAACTATGTATACGAAAGTATTTCTTATTGTGGGTCACAATCAAACATTTATAAGCCACTGTTTGGACCATGCAGTTTTTTTTTTTTCCACGCTGTGCAGCATGTGGGATCTTAGTTCCCTGACCAGGGATTGAACACATGCCCCCTGCATTGACAGTGCAGAGTCCTAACCACTGGACCTCCAGGGAAGTCCTAGGCCATGCAATTTTTTTTTTGTTTTGGAGTGGTAGTCCCAATCTCGAAGGAGCCATTTTCTAATGTTAATCACTACACATTAAAGAAAAGGAAAGGAATGTCTATTGAAGGTATCTTCCTGGTTGATCAAGGATCTGCTGCCTCCATCAATGCCTCTCCCCAGCAGCATTCATGCATTTTAATATCACACTCCTGGCAAAGTGCATGGTGAGCCTGATCCCCACGTCTATAACTTGTAAGATTTCACTACTGGTATTCTCTGTGCGCTTCTTCCTTCTTTCTCATTCTTTTCTGTCAGCAAATGCCCTGCCTCCTACTCTGCCCACTTAATTTCAGTAATTCATTAGCAAAGAGTCAGGACTCCTGGTAGAGTCCTCAGATTTAAAGTAATTATATCATAAGGACATAATTTAAGTTAGTTGTAAATAAAGTTCAGATGGGTATCATCTTACTAAGATGATACACATCTCTAAACAATGGGTGGGTGAAGGAAAAGTGTCATCACAACCTTCACACAATCTTGGAGGGATAAGAAATAATCCAGAAAATTTCTGCAGGTATATATAAAGAAATATCAACAGAAGATTCACCTGGGGAACAGGACTGGGTGGGAGGTTAGATATAAGCTTAACCTCATCTCTTTTCAATTATTAAAAAATTTTTAACATGAGCATGTACTATTATTATATTAACAAAACTAGTAACCAGATAAAAGTAACAAAAGCATGCAAATAATAATGGCCAACGTTTATTAGGCACTTACTATGTGCCAGGAACTATGCTAAGAGCTTTACTTAGAGTAATGCATTTAATCCTCAAAATTGTAGAGTTAGGCTCTATCATTGGCCCATTTTACAGATGAGAAAGATAATACATTCTGACCTTCTGATCAGCAGGAAATAACTAGTATGCATCACAAGGAGTTGCTACAATTCTAGTCAAAAGCAAAGGGGAAAAAGAGTGTACTACCAAAAAAAAAAAAACAAAAGATATTGCAGGTACCATTACTACCTTGGAATTACTACCAGCATAAGAATCAATGACCTGACTCCACCGCTCTAGGAAGATGCAGAGTGCCAATGAGTGGCATCTTAAGATAACTTTTATGCCCTCCTGTAACCTCCCCACATTGTCCTAGAAACTGAGGGCTACTAAGCAATGATTCATTTAAATTTGTAAGTTCCTCTGTCAATATGCAACTACCCTTGAAATCACTGGGGTTGGTAAGAACTATGGAATCAGTCAATCAATCAATCAATCATTGGGGTGGTAAGAATTCTTTCTCTCTCTCTCTAACATCTAACCATAATAAACACAGAATACAAGTAATGGGAAACAGGTCTCAGTAAAATTCTCTAGGCAGCCAGAAAACAGTCTGAGAGCTTGGGAGGGGAGAAGCAAGGAAAGAAAATAAAAATCGACTCTATACCTGCTCTGCCTACCTCACTGCAATTTTTTCAGAGCCCACTGCTACCTACTTTCATCTCCAACCACATTCCTATTCTTAAAAACCAAACTGGATTTCTAAGCATTCTCTGTGGCAAAGGAGATGTTATGATTGGACATACACAGAGGAAGAATAAAACATGAGTGAACCTCTGGCAGTAAGTCATCATGGGGGCAGGGGGAAGCAATAAAGGAGGGTTTGTAACAGTCTAGCCACTACCATAATGAAGCACTTACTTTGAAAAAAGTCCCCCAAAATACATCTTCTTGGTGTCTGTTGGGCAATGTGCTCCTATAATACAGCGATGAATCCTTTGTAAGAGACAGCAAACTGCACTGCTCTCTCCCCATTTGGTTTCCAGATCTTCCTCAGCCCTTTTTCAGTGCACCTCCTCTTTCAAATACCCAGTAAGTTCATCTATTCCTAAGCCCTTCAGTCAGTAATCAAAGAAACTAACTCAATCATTCAACAAATATTTACCGAGCATTTTCTATAAGCACAGCACTGTATATTAGTGATTTTGGATGTTATTCCTCCTGAGATTATTTGCATTTTAAAAGGGGAATGGATTTTTAATGGTGGAATTTCAAGCACCACTTCAGAGAAATAATTGGAACCAATGCTCCTCTGGTGTTCTTCAAATCATACTAGATAAGCAAGCTCCTATGACACCCATCTGACAGGTTAGTCCTGTTAAACGTTGAAGGAAGTAGGTCTAGACAGAATTAATTATAGGGAAGTTAGTGATTTTTTTTTTATTTTTGGGCAAACACTTAGCTATTTTAACCTGTCAGGTGATCTGAAAATATGTTGCTTTTTTTGAGCTTTAATGGCACCTGTGTTTTAAAAATTTCCTATTGGGTTTTAAGTTCCAGTCTGATACCAGCTGTGTGGACTCAGGTAAACCACGTGACCAGGACTCAGTTTCACCAATAGAATGGGGATAATGCTACATCATATAGAGGGAAAGGGAGGGGAACAAAACATTCAGGTAATGGGAGAAAAAGGTGGGATCCCCGCAGTTTGCTATGGAAAGCAGAGTTAACTCTCCACAAGCGCAGGCCTATGTCTGTCTTGCTCGCCTCTGTACCTCAAAACCTAGCAGAGTAGTGGGCAGATAGTTGACATTCAATAAATAAATATTCGTTGAACTGAACTGAATTTGTTGGTATTAACCTAAGCCTTCCTTCACTGGGACAGCATTCTGCTATATCCAGTAAGGTTCAGTATAGATCATATACATGTTAAAACACTTTGAGGGGAATTCCCTGGCAACCCAGTGGTTAGAACTCTGAGCTGCCACTGCTGGGGGCCCGGGTTTGATCCCCGGTTGGGGGAACTAAGATCCCGCAAGCCACATAGCGCGGCCAAAAAAATAAATATTTAAGGGCTTCCCTGGTGGCGCAGTGGTTGGGGGTCCGCCTGCCGATGCAGGGGATGCTGGTCTGTGCCCCGGTCCAGGAGGGTCCCGCATGCTGCGGGGCGGCTGGGTCTGTGAGTCGTGGCCACTAGGCGTGCGCGTCCAGAGCCTGTGCTCCGCGGTGGGAGGGGCCGCGGCGGTGGGAGGCCCAGGTACCGCAAAATAAATAAATAAATAATTGACCAGCTCGTAAAAATGTTCTTTAAAAAAAAAAAACAAAACCACTTTGAGAATGTTATGGAACTAAACAAATATAAGTTTTAATTAAACTGCTCGTTTAGAAAATTCCCACATTTTCTCAACTTCCACACTTACCCTGATACATCACAGGAATAGTGCCGGTGAAGTTCAGCAGGTTTTTCTGGGAACTATCTTTGAAAACTGGAAGAAAAAAAAAGCCCCAGAATGCACAATGAGAAGTAGGAAGAACTGTATTAAAGCGTGTGCATGTACATACACACACACAGAAACACACACAACTTCTAAATACCACCATCTAGGAATCAGTCAATATGTTGCCAAGGGCAAAGAACTAAATGATGTTCTCTTAGAAAGCAGAGCAGGTAGTTGAAAGAACACAGGACTTAAGATACTGAAATCCCAAGGTTTTGGCTGACTTTTCCTACTTAGAGGTGATGGAAGAAATTTTCACATATTGAGATATGGAGAAGTCATCCTAGCTTATATATTATTTAACTTAAGCTTTATGCTAACTAGAATAGCCAGTTTTGTGGCCCATTAAACATACATTGTACATCTGCTTTAATCATTAAAGAAAAGGGTGCATTGTCCAGAAGTAAAGAATGTCTGTTTTGAAGACAGAGATAAATGCCTCCCTTCCCTAAAACATCAACGCTAGCACTCCTTCAATGATAAAGCTCCCTTCACAGGTGCCAAGGCCATGCTGACTCATTGTGTGCATGCTCATTTGTCTTTTTTTGAAACCTTGAAGGAATGCACCCCTGTGATGTTTGATGTTCTTTGTTCTGACAGATATAAAACTGTGCTGAAAACCATGCTTCTTCGGAAAGCTCTTCAGAACTATCTGAGGCTATAGTGCTCAGACTGGCTCAAATACAACTCTTTTCTATTCCTATTATAGACTGTTTATTATTTCCGTCGACAGAGGCATGTGACTTTTGGTTACTTTAACCTCTTTGAACTTCAGTTTCATCATCTATAAAATAAAGATATAAAATCTATAAAGACTGCATCATAAAATTGTCACAATGATTAAATGAGATGATGTGAAAACCCTTAATAAGAAGTAAAGGATTATAAAATGTGGGGACATTATCAAATAACTGC
Organism: Phocoena sinus; assembly: GCF_008692025.1. Taxonomy (NCBI): domain Eukaryota; kingdom Metazoa; phylum Chordata; class Mammalia; order Artiodactyla; family Phocoenidae; genus Phocoena; species Phocoena sinus. Next base: position 72,499,736 of record NC_045770.1, read on the forward strand.
CGCATGTAACATCAGTTATAAGCACTTTCAGATATCAGATTATAACTTTTATAATCAGAAAAAAGAAGTTAGTTTTACTTTTGAAAGTGACCTTTTAGAAGGATTAATAGTTATCTTTGCTTTCTCTAACTCCATTATTCTCAACCTTTTCTCAATCTTCACATCCCTGAAATTTCAACTTACCCATCTGGGACACACTGATGGAGAATCAATGCCCTAATTTCTGAACTGAATACCGAAAACACGACATCTGGTTTCAAACTGTCAAACTGCCTTGGAATGTGGTCCTTTAAGGACTTCAGTAGCTTACTATACTATTTATGCAGGGGAAGAAAAAAGTCTAAATAGATTTGATGACCTATCAGAAAGGGAGAAGAGGAAAAGCCAGGCTGACAGAAAACTCAAGGCCAAGAGTGTACATAAGTACAAATATTTACCTTGAACTATATGAGTGAAAGGTAACAATGGGTGAAGGGATCACTCTAAGGCAAAACTAAAATGGACAGAGGAGTGGAACAGGGATTGTTTCTCAGGGACACAGAAGAACCTGAAAATGTGGTAGAGAAACTACAGATGTAAATAGTCATTGTCCAAATTATTCAAAAAGCCAAAAGAAAAATGATTATAATACCTGACTAACATTGTCTTCAATAATAAAATGTACCTTGACAATATTAATCCTATAGCTTGAGGGTTTAATGGCACCACAGCCTACTTCCTCTAGATGGGGGAAATGAGAATTAACTGGTATAACAAAGGCTTAAATCTATAAGATTACTTATAGATTGTAAAAGAACAAGTATTATTCAAGCAGAGGGCAAGATGGACATGAGTACAAGCCCCAACTCCATGCCTAACTAGCTGCATAATCTTAAGCAAGTTATTTAAACTCTCTGAGCCTCAGTTTCTTTCTCTGAAAAATGAAGATGATAATACTCACCTCATAGCTTTGGTTGTACAAGAATATGTAAAATAATATAGATAAAACATTTGGAAGTATATCTGGTGTTCAATAAATAGTAGCTGTTAAATCCCCCATCCCAGGCATTTATGCAGCACCAAATACCTGGGTGCTAATCAAGAGAGGCCAGACACAGGTAAGCCAGAATCTAATCATTTCTTCCACACATAAAATTAGCTATTCCTAAGAAATACTTCAATAATGCCTCAAATTTTCTAATATATAATTCTGAATTAGACATATTTTTGTAACCCAAGCTAATTCAAATACAAAACATACCCATGTAGAATAAAGAAGTTTTTCAAAACTGTGTGTTTTGACTAATTCGTGGGTCCTGAAATCAATTTAGTGAGTCTCAATCAGCATTTTTTTTTTAAACGGTATGGAATGGAATAGAAGAGAAAACACCAAGGTGTACATAATACTTTAGTTGTGTGTATACGGGGTCATGATATAAAACACATTTCCAAGTGTGGGTTGTGGTCAGAAATTTTGAAAGATAGTAAAGTAAAATCTTTCTCAGGTAACCAGACCCTCTATATTAAGTGAAGAAGATAACTAAAACTTTGTTATTAATTTATTATCAACCATATATGTGGTAGGCAGAATAATGGCCTCCATGGATGTCCCATATCCTAATCCTTGGAACCTGTGCATATGTTACCTTACTTGGAAAAGAAACTTTTTAGATACAATTAAGTTAAGGACCCTGACATGGGGAAATTATCCTGTATGATTAGAGTGGGCCTAAGCTAATCACATTTGGTTCTTAAAAGCAGAGAACCTTTTCTCTGGAGATGTGACTACAGAAGGATGGTCAGAGAGATGTAACATTGCTAGCTTTAAAGATGAAGGAAGGTGACCTTGAGCCAAAGAATATGGGTGACATTTAGAAACTTAAAAAAGCAAGAGAGTATATGATCTCCCAGAGCCTCCAAAAAGGAACTAAGACCTGCCAACACTTAACCTACAGAGACCTGTGTTGGGCTTCTAGACAAATAACTGTAAGATAGTAAATTTGTGTTGCTTTTTTTTTTTAAGATTTTTTTTTTTGATGTAGACCATTTTTAAAGTCTTTACTGAATTTGTTACAATATTGCTTCTGCTTTATGTTTTGGTTTTTTGGCCTCGAGGCATGTGGGATCTTAACTCCCTGACCAGGGATTGAACCTGCACCCCCTGCATTGGAAGGCGAAGTCTTAACCACTGGATCACCAGGGAAGTCCCTGTGTTGTTTTAAGCCACTAAATTTGTGTTCATTTGTTACAGCAGCAATAGAAAACTAATACCATATAAATTTTATTAACTTAAATTTCCTCAAAAACCACAGGTCATAAAGTGTAGCTCAAAATCAGGGGATAAAAGAGAGAAATGAGAAATTATAATAAGTTTGTAGATCTCTAGGAACAAATAATTAATAGTTTAAACAATGTAGCAAAAACTAGAGGATACAATTCTTACCATAGGTATCCATGGAATATCTGAAATGTGGGAAAAACATATTTACATTCTTCAGTTCTTCCATAGTTAGATCCCTGAACTTGTACTGAAGAGAGAAAAATGAACACGGAATAAGAATAAAATTATAAGCAACAGAACAATTACAAATTAACATTTAACTGAACACTTACTATGTGCTAGGCCCTGGGCTCTGAGTTTTACAAACATGAATAGTATTTGACTTCACCCTTTTAATAACGACCCTATGAAGTAGGCAGGGCTTATAACTGCTTGACTTTACAGAAGATGAAAATGAAAGCTAGAGAATCAAAATAACTTGCTGTGGTAGATAGCAAGTTAAGTAGTGAAGCCAGAGCTCAAACCTAGTGCCTGGGCCTTTAATCACTATATCAAATGCCTCCAAATACTTCCTGAAGGCTTAAGAAGTAGGGCAGGATGTAGCACCCCTGTCATCACTGTAAGATCCACCTCTCGTGCCTGAATATCTCATTCACTTGAGACACCCTGAATTTCCCTACCTGGTACCGCAGCTGGGTTTCAAAGGGAAAACAGAAAGCATGCAAAGGTCTGCAGTCAGGTTGAGTGACCTGCCTCCTCATTCATCCAGATGTAGTCTCAGAAATACTACCTTGGTTGCCCTGTGGGCAAAATCATTTAACTTCTTTGAACTTATTTTCTCATTCGCAAAGAGAAATTATACCCACCTCCCGGACTTGTGCTAGGCATTAAATGAAGAAAAAAAAAAAAAAGTATGTTGGGTCTATTACCATTCTGAAAATGAAATTAAGAAAACAATTACGTTTACAATAGCATCAAAAAGAATAAAATACTTAGGAATAAATTTAACAAGATGCAAAACTTAGACTCTAAAAACTACAAAACACTGTTGAAAGAAATTAAAATAGATCTAAATGAATAGAAAGATATCCCTTGTCGATAGATCAGAAGACTTGATACTGTTAAGATGGCAATGTTCCCCAACAGATTCAACAATCGCCAATCCATATCAAAATCCCAGCTGACTTTTTTTTGCTCATTTGCAAAAATTTACAAATGGACCTTAAAATTCATATGGAAATTCAAGGAATGCAGCCAAAACAATCTTAAAAAAGAATTAAAAAGAGCTTCCCTGGTGGCGTGGTAGTTAAGAATCCGCCTGCCAATGCAGGGGACACGGGTTTCATCCCTGGCCCGGGAAGATCCCACATGCCACGGAGCAACTAAGCCCGTGCACCACAACTACTGAGCCTGCGCTCTAGAGCCCACGAGCCACAACTACTGAGCCCATGTGCTACAACTACTGAAGCCAGTGCGCCTAGAGTCCGTGCTCCGAAACAAGAGAAGCCACCGCAATGAGAAGCCCGCGCACCGCAACAAAGAGTAGCCCCTGCTTGCCGCAACTAGAGGAAGCCCGAGTGCAGCAACGAAGACACAATGCAGCCAAAAACAAATTAAAAAAAAAAAAAGAAGTCGGAGGATTCATACTATAATCAAAAAGACAGTAACAAATGTGGGAAAGGATGTGGAGAAATCAGAACCCTCATATACATACACCACTGCTGGTGGTAAAATGGTGCAGCTGCTTTGGAAGTGTTTGGCAGTTCTTCAAAAGATTAAACACAGAGTTACCATATGACCCAACAATTCCACTCTGAGGTATATACCCAAGAAAAATGAAAACATGTCCACACAAAAACTTGTGCACAATTGTTCATAGCAGCATTATTCATAACAATCAAGAAGTGAAAACAATCCAAATGTCCATCAACTGATGAATAAAATGTGACATATCCATAAAATGGAATATTCAGCCATAAAAATGAAGAACTGATACATACATGGATAAACCTTAAAAACATTACACTAAGTTAAAGAAAACAGACACAAAAAGCCACATATTGTATGACTTGTATATAAAGTACCCAAAATAGGCAAATCCATAGAAACAGAAAGTAGCTTAGTGGGTGCCTAGGGTTGGAGGAGACTGGGAGAAAATAAAATAACTGCTAAGAGATCCTATTTCCTCTCTCTGAGTCTTAAGTTTTTCATGGGCAAAAGAGATATAGCTCTACTGCCTGCCAACTTCAGCAGGTATGTATGAAGATCTCAAGATTAACATATGTAAAAGTGAGATATTAAACAAAATATGTATACAATAGTAAGTACCGACAGGAAACGATGAATCGACAAAGCATACCTAGGTTACAGAAAGGCCTCTGAAAAGAGCTGTCTACAATTCACATTAGAGCCTAGAACGGTACAGAAAATTAGAGGGAAGGAGGAAGGTCATTTTAAAATGGGAAAGAATTTGGCAGAAGAAAAAGTGTATAATTAACAACTTGAGGACTAGAAACATCTCTTACTCATTTTTATTTCCCCATAGCATTTAGCACAGGGTATGGCTTCAATAAATGCAGGCTAATTGGATGGGAGTTAGCAAAGAGGCGGATTTATATGAGTAGAGTGGATATAGAAAGCAATTATGATCCAAAGGACTGAGCATCGATCACTAAGATCACTAAAACTAAGAATCGATCAGTATTAACTACAGCAGGGTAAAAATGAGTCCCAGATTCAGTGAAAACAAAAGTGAATGAAACCATCCCAACTCCAGACACTACACAAATGTACAAAAGGCTGCATTGTTGTCACCTGGAATATATATTTATTATGAACCAAATAATTTTTGTTTTGTCTTCTATTTGATGTTATAAGCTGTTTTCTACATCCTTAACATCCTCTGAGAATGTAATGATTAATGGCTGCATAGGGCTATATACCAGAACTGATCTAACTGCAAAACTGACATAAAAGTTTGTCAAAAGCACTCTTTGTTAGGGCTTGAAAATCCAAACATCACTACTAGTCGAATATGTGATTTGCCTTTCTGACGAAAAAGACCTATTTTATCTGTCCTAGAAAAATAAAAAGCACATCATTTTCACTATATATGAAACAGAATATCTTCTTAGTGTAATATTAAGACATATATTCCATTACTGTTCCTATACCACCTAAGAGAAGCTTGTATAACATTCTCTAAGGAATATGCCTCAGACAATGCCATTTGCTTAAAGGGTGCAGGCAGGGAACTAAAGAGGAAAACTGGCCCATGAGATTCTAAAACTAAAGCAATTATACTATCATAAAAATCAGTTGAAAAAATGAGAAGTTACTAAAATTTTAACTTTATCCACTATACTACAGTATGTTTATTTAGTAGACTGATACTTACGAACATCAAGAGTACTCCTGTATGACACTGCTCAAATGTTGGACACCCTGAGGAATACTTTGTGGCATCATTTTATTAAAAAAAAATTAAACATTAAGGAATCTTACAGATCAAATCCAATCCTATTATTTCATAACAGCAAATCGAGGTTAAGTTACCTGTCCAAGGTAACTTGGCCAGGGGAGTGGGAAATAGGAATTAGGGAACCAGAGAAGTTTTCTAAACTTAATATTTAATACAACTAAAGAATATATATACAGGGCTTCCCTGGTGGCGCAGCGGTTGAGAGTCCACCTGCCGATGCAGGGGACGTGGGTTCGTGCCCTGGTCCGGGAAGATCCCACATGCCGCGGAGCGGCTGGGCCCATGAGCCATGGCTGCTGAGCCTGCGCGTCTGGAGCCTGTGCTCCGCAACGGGAGAGGCCACAGCAGTGGGAGGCCCGCGTACCGCAAAAAAAAAAAAAAAAAAAAGAATATATATACATATAAACATATATGTACATATATATACATTTTGAAGAATAAACACTCAGGCACCAACTCACCCATGTTTGATCTAGAACAGTGCTGTCCAACAAAACTTTCTGCCATGATGGAAAAGATCATTATGTGTTCTGTCCAATACAGTAGCCACAAGTGGCTACTGACACTTAATATGTGGCTGGTGTGACCAAGAAACTCATTTTTAATTTTATCTAATTTTGATGAATTCAAAGAGCCACATGTGGCCAGTGGCTACCATACTGGACAGCACAGACCTTTCCAATTCCATTACACCTGTCCGGGTGCTCCTTCTCTTAACCATTCAACTGCCTACCTTAAATTGTGTGGTCACACTCCTTTGCTTTTGCCCTCCATAGTTTTTATCGCATTTGTGTGCGTCCCTAAACACCACACTGTTTTTCGTTGTTTCTTGTTTTAATCAAAATATAATCTTGCATATAACCTCCAATTTTTTTCACTGAATATAATGTTTCTAAGATTCACTTGTATTGTTGCATGCTGTAGTCCATTCATTTTCACTGCTGCATAGTGTTTTCCATTGTGTGAATGAGTACAGAACAAATTATCCTTCCTTCTGTCAATGAACATTTGGGTTGTTTCTACTTTTTAATGATGAGTAATTCTGTGAATGTCTCTTGCTTCATATATTATGAATTCTCTATGGTAACTACCACAGAGTTTAAAATTCCCATTCATCCACATCCTCCAAACCCTTTGAAATGATCTTAATTTATGACAATCTAGTGAGAGAAAATGGTGTTTTACCATGCTCTCAATTTGCTTTTCCATGGTTACTAATGGGTTGAGCAAACATTCATTTCCCTGATTCTTCTTTTGTTTTTTAAAAAATGATTATTCGTGTCTTTTGTCCAATTTTCTATTGGTTTTAATATTGATTTGTAGGCTAATTTATATATTCTGGATACCAATACTTTGTCAATTATGCATTACAATATTATTCTCCAAGTTTGTATTTTGCCTCTTCACTCTCTTCGTGGTTATACATAAAAGTTTATACATAAAAGTTCATAAACATAAAAGTTCTTTATACATAAAAGTTATACATAACTTTTATACATAAAAGTTATGTATACATAAAAGTTCTTAATTTGAATGCAATCAAATTTATCACTCTTCTTTGAGTATTTTACGTCTTGTTTAAAAAATGTTTGCATACTCTGAGTCCATGAAGATTCTTTCCTACATTTATCTCTATACGTTTTAAAGCTGGTCTTTTACACTTGAATCTTCAGTCCACGGGGAATTTTTATGTTTGGTCAGAGGTAAGGGTCCAATTTCATTTTCTCCTGTATAGATAATCATTTGTCTCTGCATTCTCCTTTCTGTAGTTATCTGCAATGCCTCTTCTGTTTTATATCACATTTCCAAACACGTGTGAACATGGTTCTAAGCCCTCTAGTCTGTTCCACTGGTTTATTTGTCTGTCCTACACCAACATCACACTAAGCCTTCATTACTAGTCTTGACATCTGGTAGAGCAAGTCCCACACCTATTCTTCTTCTGTAAAAATGTCAAGATTATTCCTGGCCTTCTGCCCTTCCAAATGATTTTAGAATCAGTCTGAAAAGTTCCCCAAATACCCTGTTAGAATTTTGATTGGAACTGCATTGGCTCTATAGATCAATCTGGAGAGAGCTGACATCTTCACATCCACGAAGCTGGAATATTTATCTAGGTTGGAAGACTTATTAGGTTTCATTTGTTTTCAATAAGATTTTTCATGTTCTCCTTACAGTTGCTTGATTTTAATGTATTGTTCACAAATTTTTCAGCAGTAAAATTATTTCTAAGTATTAAGTTATTATATTATTTGCCTACCTTGAGGGTTAAGGAACTTTGGAAATATCTGCTGGACTAACGTGTTTCTAAATGGTCTCCTTAATTTACACATCCAACAGACATTTATTAAGCACCTAAGTGCTAGACTCCATGCTATGCACTGATGATAAAAAAGAAAAACAAAAACCTTCCTCAACTATACTGGTTCCACCCTTGAGAAAATTATTGTCTCTCTTTTGTCTTTTTCCTGCATTCCAGTTCTACCAAAATTATGAAGTTCTTTTTCTATTCTCAGCTTTAGCAATTCTTCCCCCTGGACAATACACCATGGTTCCGTCACTGAAAAACTTGATAGAGTGGTTCTTTTAATTTCATGTTCTCTGAAGAGGAGACAGGAAGGGTGTAATCCTAAGGACGATGATACTTCTCTTCCTACAAGACCTACACACCTGTCACAGTAGATAAAATCATTCAAATCAAGTATATAAACAATTTCAATCATAAGGCTTCAAAACCTCAAAGGGGTGTACAAACTGCCCCAACAAAGAGAGACACAGGCAAACCCAACTAAAGAGAGAGCAGTTTATCTTGAAAGGAAAATGTAATCAAAAGAACCAGAAAAGTATGTGCATGTACATGGTTCATATTTAACTGCTGCCATTACATTTTGCTACTGTTTTATTCTGAATGTATCATGTCTCATGCTTCAATAAAATTTTAAACAAAACAAAAAAACGGCATAAACGTACCGTTTCCGCATAGGGAAGTTTTAAGAAGCATTATGGATCATATAGCTAAGAAACTGGTGAAAAAGGTGGTTGCCTCAGACTGTACACTGGTGGGGAATCAGAGAGCCTGAACTAAGAGCCTGGTGTAACATAGAAACTGGCGTTAGTCATGCCCGAGAAACGCAGGTCAGACTTCCGGGTCAGCCCTCCACCTCAACCCTTCAACATTACGAGGATCTCTTCCGGGCCTTCCAACCCTGTCTTCATTCTTAAGTCTACACAGGTCTTTCATTCACTGCACAGTTACTCAGCACTCCGTCGTGTCAGGTTAGGTGATGGGAATACTACAGCACTCTCTCTGCCATCAGAGTTCACCGCCCGAGTAAGGTTTGTATGTAAATAATTACTCCACGATGTGATAATCGGTATTTCTGAAAGCAAGTAAAAGAGGCAGTGATTCTGTTTCTAGGGAGTGACATCTGAGTTGAGTCCTACAAAGGATTAGCAACGCGAGTCATAAAAAAAGGGGGTGGGATGAGGGCAGGCCATTTCTGCAGAGAGAAAGGCATGGTTAAAGGGACTGGCGAGGGCTGGAAGCTGAGACCAAGAGAAGCTGGTGGCGTGAGAAGGTCTCACAGCGGGTGGAGGTCGGGGGATCTCGGATTTGCAGGCGAAGCCAGAGCCCCGGCCTCGGGAAGGAGAGGTCCGCGCCCTCCCTGCGGCCACTCTCCGCAGCCGGCTTCAGGCCAGCCCACCCCCGCTCCAAGCCCCTTGACAAGCCGGGGAAACGCCCCAAGGAGGTGGCCCGGCCAGGGGTGGAAACGCCCCAAGGAGGTGGCCCGGCCAGGGGTGGAAACGCCCCCAAGCCCCGGCGCCCCAGACCCTGCCCGGCGGGCTGGCCGCACCTTGCCAAGCAGTCGCCTCACACCCTCACTGTTGAACTCCATCTCCAGCCAGGACTGTGAGTCGCGTTCTGAGATCCCAGCCCCGGAATCTCCTTCCGCACTGTCCTGGACGGAGGCTGCAGAGGACTAAACTTCCCGAGCGGTCCAAGGCCCCGCCCCTTCCCAGACTCGAAAGTCCACCAGTGTCCAACGCCCTAGGCTCAGCGAGGCTCCGCCCCGAGTCTCACCACCGCTCCTCCGCGAACCCTGAGCGCGTTCAGAAACGCGTGAGCGCCAAGGAAACCACGACCCAGCTTGCTGGAGGGAAACTTGGGGACATCCGTGAAGACTGGAATAGGAAGAACCCGAGGAGAAGCTGTAAAGGAGGTAGAAGATATTGGCGCTGTTCTGGGAGAGTTTCGAGAAGGATGTGATAAATTCAGTAGAGTATCGAGAAAGATCAAGAAAGACCCCAAATTGTGGTTGGATTTAGGAAGGAAGAGGTAATGGAGCTTCAAAAGAGAAATTTCGGGGGGGCTAGATAGGAAAACGGACGCAGGAGGAGAATTGTCAGAACTGGGAAATAAGACAGCCGAGTGAGGGTGGTGTGCCTTTGGCGGGGCGGGGCAGAGCATAACAGCGTTGGTGGCAGAGAGAGGAAAAAGTCAGGCAACAGAGTTTGAAGACAAAAAAGGTAGATTGATGGTTAAGGTCATCTGGAGAAATAAGACGAAGAGATGCAATTTGCGGGCCTTGTTTGGTTTCCTTGAATGAGTTACTTACCTGCTTTGCATCCCTGGTTTGAGCCAGTGGGCCTAAAAAGTCCTGGGAGCTGGCTATTGTAACTGTCAAGAGGTTGGGTGGGCAGGAAGGTGATTGTATTTACAGGAAGAGCCAAAGGTAGGAATGCTGTGATTCTACTGGGAGAAGAAAGCGAAAGACTGGAAGGAGCACTTATTTATTCAACAAACTTTTGTTGAGCATTGGCTACTTGCTAGATATTGTCGGGGAGGAAGAAATTTTCCTCTATTCTTCTAGCTTCCTCTGGCTGTCTAAGAAGTAAACTGACACCAGACAGAATAATAGGAGGAAATCAAACAAAAGTTAATAGCGTGTATACCTGGGAGAGACCCAGGAGAACTGAGTGACTCGCATTAATGGCCGAAGCCCTCACCTTAAATACCATCTTCAGCTATGGCAAAAGAGGATGTTGGGGTTGTGGTTTGAGACTTCAAAGGGGAGAAAGGCAGTTCACATGGAGAAAGTAAATACTTGGTAAACAGATGTTTGCCGGCCCTTGCAGAGACGAGGAGACTCTGATTTCTAGGCTCTACTGAGTTCCCGCCACCACATCTAGCCCATATTCTTTGCAGATATCTCTGGTGACACCTTAATTAGGGGAACGGGCCTTCTCTCTAAATCCTTTTAGGCAGTTAGGGGGAAGTCTTTGGGGCCTTAAAAATGGGCATCCTAAGTTAACCCTCCTGCCAAAGAGACATATTTTAGGGTGACAAATTTTGCTCCCCTGCAATATTTTTCTAGGTCTGAGGATACTGCAGTAAACAAAATAGACAAAAGTATCAGCAGTCCTAAGGCTGTCATTCTTTTATTAGTAGGAGGAGAGCAAAATAATAAAAATAGTAAGTAAATTAGACCGTATGTAAGAACTGATTAAGTGTTGTGGGGAATAATTTTTAAAAGGCAGGTTAAGGAAGTGAGGGTAGGTCTCCTTGAGAGGTGAGAAAGTAAGCATTCCATATTAGAGGGCAACCAGAGCTCTAAGACAGATGTGTGCTTGGGGAGAGTCAAAACCGCGGGGGAGGCCAGTGTGGCTGGAGTCCAAAGAAGACGTGAGGAAGCAGAAGTAGGCTACGTCAGAGAAATAAGGGGGAGCCACATGGTTTAGGACAGTGATTCTTCCTGTGTGGTCCCCAGACCTGCAGCCTCAGCATCACCTGGAACTTGTTAGAAATACAGATTCTAAGGCCTCACCCCAGACTTAACAGAATCAGAAACTCTGGGGATCAGGTCAAGCAATCTGTTTTAACAAGCCTGGGTGATTCTAACCACTATAAGAACTTTGCGGACAACTGGGACTCTGGCTTGTCAATGTCCTCCCACCAGAGACCATCAGGAACACACCCATACTTAAACAAGTTGGGTTGATTACCCTTTCCTGTGAGGGAGCAGATACTGTGGAGAACCACTGGGACAGCTGAGTAAGAGTGTGGAAAGAACCTATTATAGGATTTGGGCTCTGCGTGATTTGGGAGAGGGCTTAAGGAATCAAAGCTTTACTTTGGATTGGGTGCTGTCAGAAGGCAGGGACAATTCTATGATTGGGTATCTCAATATATATTATCTCTCAGATGGGTAAACTAGAGCAAGGTTAAGGCTATAATTGGTAGAGAACCAGTAGTCGCATTAGCAGAGAGAAGAGGATGTTTGGGTATTTCCTGGGTTGCACAGTGACCTTGTTTTTGTCTCTGCTTAGAAGAAATTATGACGAGGCCTTGTTTGGTCTCATTCTATCATGGTCTGAGTGACCCTGTCTGATGTCAGTGTTCTGAGATGGTTTATATCCAACAGGAGACAACAGGAGCCTAGCTGTGAGGGCCAGGTCAGCTTGTAGCAACACTGAGACCTAGCTAGGTCAGTCGGGTTCCCAGATGTCAGGGGCTGCTTTTTTCTTTCTTAGGCTTTTGCTCTGAGAGAGAGGAAGCCACTGGAGGGTTTTGAACAGAGGAGTGACACGATCTGACTGAGTTGAAAAAGAATAAGTCTGACAGATAAGTTGTGAAGAGACTTGGGGTGGGGAGTGGGGAGTGGAGAGTGGAAGCCAGGAGACAAGGTAGGAGGTGAGATGGTTGAAGGATAACAGGCTTGTTAAGAGCACCTCAGCCAGATCTAACACACCTCAGAAACTTTGAAACTTCCAGAGATTCTAAGATTTAACAGATCCTTTCAGAAATCCATTAATCAAGGAAAAGCTATCAAGTTAGAAGTAAGGCCTGAACAAGGTTCTTCCATCTTTTATGAAAGAATCTTTTATGGAAGAGGCCTTCCATCCAAACCACCAATTCTCTTCTGGTTTAGTAACTATGGATGAATTATAGGCACTAGGAACACTCTACGCCTGTGTGTGTGTGTGTGTGTGCGTGCGTGCACACACATGCATGTGTGTAGCTATCAATTCCCATGTGGAAGGTACATTGCTAAGAGTTTTATGAGCTTCATTGCAGTTAATCTTCACAAAAACCTAGATGGAATTATTATCAATTATTATCTCACTTTTACTGTTGAGCAAACTGAGGTTTAGTGAAGTATTTCCTATTTCCTTGTTTCTGATATCCTGTTGAATAAGAGATGTATTACTGACAATGTTCTGGGGAGAAAAGGTTACAAAATTAAATATACATACCAGTTTTAACCCCACTTTTGGGAATTTGTCTTAGAGAAATAAAAGTACCCAGGATGTATGCATTATACAAAGATGTTAATTATAGTAAAAGAGAAAAAAAGTCCCCAGGCTAAGAAATGGGAAAAGTGTATATTCTGCTCCTTTGTTTATAGTTTGAGAAAAAACACAAGAATGGTTTTTCTTGGTCCTCTGCTTCTGATCTCTGTTTACACTCTTTGCTTTCATAGTTATGAGTCCTATCAGACACATTGTTTAGGGATAAAACCTTGGTATTCTGAATATCAGACAAATGTATCCTTATCATTTACTTCTTTTTTTATTTTTAATTTTTTTTCATTTACTTCTTTAAAAAAAGTTTTAATTGTAAAATACACATAATGTACAATTTACCATCTTAACCATTTTTAAGTATACAGTTCAGTGGTATTAATTACATTTGTAATGTTTTACAGCCATCACTACCATCTGTCCCCATAATTCTTTTCATCTTGTAAAACAAACTCTGTACCCTTTAAACAATAACTTCCCATTCTTCCCTCCCTCCAGCCCCTGGCAAGCACCATTCTGCTTTCTGCCTTTGTGATTTTGACTACTCTAAGTATGTCACCAGTGGAGTAGAGAGTCCAGAAACAGACCCTCACATATATGGTCAATTATTTTTGACAAAAGTGCCAAGACCATTCAGTGGGAAAAGGACAGTCTTCTCAGCAAATGCTGTTGGGAAAACTGAATATCCATATGCAAAAATGAAGTTAGATCCTTATCTAATAACATATACAAATATTAACTCAAAATGGATCAAAGACCTAAATGTAAGCCCTAAAACAATAAAACTCTTAGAAAAAAATGTAGGACAAAAGCGTTATGACATTGGATTTGGCAGTGATTTCTTGGATATGACACCAAAGACATAGGCAACAAAAGAAAAAAATAGACAGATTGGACCTCATGAAAATTTAGAAATTTTGTTCATCAGAAGACAGTATTGGGAATTCCCTGGCGGTCCAGTGGTTGGGACTCAGTGCTTTCACCGCCGTGGCCCAGGTTCAATCCCTGATCGGAAAACTAAGGTCCCACAGGCTATGTGCAGCGCGGCCAAAAAAAAAATACAAACCAGAAAAACAAGACAGTATCATTTACTCTTCAGGTGTGTGGAGCTTATATTGTTATTCATTGACTGACAGCATATGCTGCATCTCAGGCCATCCTTCCACAAATGTCCTTTGACCTTGTGAAATGAAACTGCAATCTTTCTTTTCTTAAACTAGTTCTTTTTTCTAAGGATTTTATATCGCCTCTCAATTTTCATGCTCTGTCTGAACTGGTGTGCTTTTTTTTGGTCATTTTGCTGCTTCTCTGGTTAAGTAAAAAATTGGCAACGTGCAAGAGAAATGTGTCCAAGAAATTTTGTTTATGACAATCACAGCATTGTTTATGGTGATAAAAAGTTGGGGAAAAAATCTAAATGCACATTGTGCCTGTTACTAATTTATTACCTTTCAGTTCCAAATACACCATTTATTGCTTGCTCTGCTATTGTGGAGATGGACCTTTTAAGCATTTCTCCCTTGCTAGTGGGCACAATATTAAGTTTTGTCAATAGAGGACCTGGGGGTGATACTGCAAGGAGGAAGAGACTTCCTCCTTCCAGTGTGCTTTTGTTCTTGGTCCTACTGTGTGGCTGCCAGTTGCATGAGTCGGGATATCCAGTAGTGCTCCCCTCTGTCGAATTTCAGTGGCCCCTGTGTAGGGTGCTTTCCATTGAGTTTCAGTGGCACTCCTGCTACTCAATGAGTTCTGCCACCCCCAATAAGGTGGCTTCCCAGTACATTCTACTGGCGTATCCCCAGAGGGTAGATTCTCAGCAATGATCAGTAAGCTTGACAGACACTCCCCATGGAGACTTCCCAGCAGATTCCACCAGCATCTCAGAGGGTGGTGCCCTACGTACCAGGTTCGGCCTAAAGCAGCTCATTGGATATCCCTACCATGACCACCACTTGTCCAAGTTTTGGATCTCAACCCTGGAAGGGCAGAGACTCTTTGAAGTTTATTCCTTCCTTGGATGCTTTGCCTCAGTTCTAGTGGTGGTGGCTGCTCCCTATATATGCTATTCCTGTGACATGTAGAGCTTTCTACCTCTTCCATTAATCTCCTGTTCCTAGTTAACAATTCTTTTTATCGAACATTCTCTGTTCAAATTACTGTGTAGTTTCTATCTCCTGACTAGATCTTGACTGATACAACCATTATTAGGAGAAAGATGAGGGAATTCCCTGACGGTCCAGTGGTTAGGACTCAGCGCCTTCACTGCTGGGGTCTGGGTTCAATCCCTGGCCGGGGAACTAAGGTCCCACAAGCCATGCGGCTCGGCCAAAAAAAGAGAGAGAGAGAAAGAAGAAATACACGTGGAATATTATACAGGAATTTAAAAAAATAAGTTAGACTTCTGCTTCTGTCTATGAAGAATCAACTGCTACAGGAGTTGTCTTCTCTCCATAAACAAATAGAAAATTGCATAAAATATATGAAATAATTATTTTCAGATCTTGCACAAGGGCCAGCACCAGACTGTGGACTTTGAAAGAAAGGAAACAAAAGAGATGAGCTTTAAAAGCCCCTGCCTACTGCCCAGAGGCAGTTTTCAGACTGCAGCACAGAGAGGTTACCCAAACGAAGCTGAATTGAAAAGAAAGATAGTGGCGTACCAAGGAGGCCAAAGTGCCAGGAATTTGCAGGATGTAGTACTGAAAAGAGGCAATTCCGCAGAGAAAAAACTCTGGACATCTCCACAGGGACCCTTGTGAGTCTTTAGCTGAGTTCTGTCTGGGCACACATGGGGTAAAATTCCATGAGGCCCGGAAAAGAACCACCCAGAAACAGTAGGCCAAACATTTCTTGGCGCTCCCAGAAGGGCTGGGAGTTGTGGGAAATTCCACAGATCGGAAAGACCTAATACCATTGGCATCAGAGAGAGCGCTTAAAAGGGTCATAGCTCAGTAGAGGGGATGATTATCTCTAGAGTAAAGGTTGCTCCTGGCCCACCATAACAAAGCTTAAAACTTGCCTCAGAACACTCAAACTGATTGCAGGTAACTTAATTGCATCCCAGAAGAAAACCCAACACTATCAAAAAGAATACAACAGGGCTTCCCTGGTGATGCAGTGGTTAAGAATCCACCTTTCTTACCCATGCAGGGGACATGGGTTTGAGCCCTGGTCCTGGAAGATCCCACATGCTGCGGAGCAACTAAGCCTGTGTGCCACAACTACTGAGCCTGCACTCTGGAGCCCACGAGCCACAGCTACTGAGCCCGTGTGCCACAACTACTGAAGCCCGTGTGCCTAGAGCCTGTGCTCTGCAACAAGAGGAACCACCACAATGAGAATCCCACGCACTGCTACAAAGAGTTGCCCCCACTTGCCACAACTAGAGAAAGCCTGTGTGCAGCAACAGAGACCCAACGCTGCCATAAATTAATTATTTTAAAAAAAAGAATACAACAAAATCCAGCCCTCAACACTGTAAAATTCACCATGTTGAACATCCAACCAAAAGTTACCAGGCATTCAAAGAAACAGGAAAATATCACCCACAACAAAGAGAAAAATCAACCATTGAAACAGCCCCAGAAATGATAGAGATGATAGATTTGCAGACAGCTTCCTTAAAATGCTTATTATCAATCTCATAAATATACTCAAGGATGTAAAGGAAAACATGAACACCATGTGGAGAAAAATGAAAGGTAGAATTAAAAAAAAATAAGTTGAACTTCTAGAGATGAAAAATACAAAATCAAATTAAAAATACACTGTATGGGATTAACAGAAGTTTCGAAGATTAGGGGGAAAGATGAGTGAACTTGAAAAAGATAGCAATGGAAACTATCCAAAATGAAACACAAAGAGAAGAAAAATGAACAGAGTACCTGCAAGCTGTGGGACAGAATCACACTGGTTATTGGTCTAATACACAAGTAGTAGAGGTCACAGAAGGGGAAAGGCGGGGACAGAAAAAGTGTTTGAAGGAACAGTAGCCAAATATTTTTCCAATTTGATGAAAACCATAAGCCCACAGATTCAAGAAGTTCACCAAACCCCTGGTAGAAGAAACATGCAGAAAGTTACACAAAGCAACCTGAAAATAAAATTGCTGAAAATTAGTGATAGAGAAAATTTTAAACAGGCACTTTTCTTTCTTATTTTTTTTAACATCTTTATTGGAGTATAATTGCTTTACAATGTTGTGTTAGTTTCTGCTGATTCACTTTGTTATACATACATCCCCATATCCCCTCCCTCTTGGGTCTCCCTCCCATCCTCTCTATCCCACCCCATAGGTGGTCACAAAGCACCAAGCTGATCTCCCCGTGCAATGCAGCTGCTTCCCACTAGCTATCTGTTTTGCATTTGGTAGTGTATACATGTCAGTGCTACTCTCTCACTTCGTCCCAGCTTACCCTTCCCCCTCCCTGTGTCCTCAAGTCCATTCTCTATGTCTTTATTCCTGTCCTTTCCCTAGGTTCATCAGAACCGTTTTTTTTTTCTTTTAGATTCCATATATATGCATTAGCATACAGTACTTGTTTTCCTCTTTCTGACTTACTTCACTCTGTATGACAGACTCTAGGTCCATCCACCTCAATACAAATAACTCAATTTCATTTCTTTTTATGGCTGAGTAATATTCCATTGTATATGTGTGCCACATCTTCTTTATCCATTCATCTGTCGATGGACACTTAGGTTGCTTCCATGTCCTGGCTATTGTAAATAGAGCTGCAGTGAGCATTGTGGTACATGACTCTTTTTGAATTATGGTTTTCTCAAGGTATATGCCCAGTAATGGGATTGCTGGGTCATATGGTAGTTCTATTTTTAGTTTTTTAAGGAACCTCCATACTGTTCTCCATAGCGGCTGTATCAATTTACATTCCCACCAACAGTGCAAGAGGGTTCCCTTTTCTCCACACCCTCTCCAGCATTTATTCTTTGTAGATTTTTGATGATGGCCATTCTGACTGGTGTGAGGTGATATCTCATTGCAGTTTTGATTTGCATTTCTCTAATGATCAGTGATGTTGAGCATCCTTTCATGTGTTTGTTGGCAGTCTGTATATCTTCTTTGGAGAAATGTCTATTTCGGTCTTCTGCCCATTTTTGGATTGGGTTGTTTGTTTTTTTAATATTGAGCTGCATGAGTTGCTTGTAAACTTTGGAGATTAATCCTTTGTCAGTTGCTTCGTTTGCAAATATTTTCTCCCATTCTGAGGGTTGTCTTTTCGTCTTGTTTATGGTTTCCTTTGCTGTGCAAAAGCTTTGAAGTTTCATTAGGTCCCATTTGTTTATTTGTGTTTTTATTTCCATTTCTCTAGGAGGTGGGTCAAAAAGGATCTTGCTGTGATTTACGTCATAGAGTGTTCTGCCTATGTTTTCCTCTAAGAGTTTGATAGTGTCTGGCTTTACATTTAGGTCTTTAATCCATTTTGAGTTGATTTTTGTGTATAGTGCAGGAAGTGTTCTAATTTCATTCTTTTACATGTAGCTGTCCAGTTTTCCCAGCACCACTTATTGAACAGGCTGTCTTTTCTCCATTGTATATTCTTGCCTCCTTTATCAAAGATAAGGTGACCATATGTGTGTGGGTTTATCTCTGGGCTTTCTATCCTGTTCCACTGATCTATATTTCTCTTTTTGTTCCAGTACCATACTGTCTTGATTACTGTAGATTTGTAGTATAATCTGAAGTCAGGGAGCCTGATTCCTCCAGCTCCGTTTTTCTTTCTCAATATTGCTTTGGCTATTCGGGGTCTTTTGTAAACAGACACTTTTCATATGATCCAGCAATCCTCCTCCTGGGATTTACCCTAAAAAATTAAAACTTATATTCCCTTAAAAAGCTGTACACAAATATTTATAACATCTCTATGCAAAAAACAAAATCTCTATTCAAAATAGCCCCAAACTAGAAACAACCCTAATGTTCTTTGACAGGTAAATTTATAAACCGATACATCCATACAATGGAATAATATTCCATAAAAAAGAACTAACTCTTGTACAACATGAGTGAATCTCAAAAGCATTAATGCTAAGTGAAAGAAGCCAGTGGAAGAAGGTTATGATTCCATTTATATGAAGTTCTAGAAAATGCAAAAGCAGATCACTCGTTGCCAGGGACCAAGGGATTTAGGGGGAAGGGACTGAGTGCAGAGGCGCACGGGGAGCTTTTTGAGATGATCACAATTTTTTTCTATCCTGATTGTGGTGGTAGTTACAAGATTAACGCATTTTAAAAAACATATCAACTGTACACTGAAAATGAGTGTGTTTTATCATATGTGATTTATACCTCAGTAAAGCTTATTATTAGAAACAAAAAAGGAATGTATTTAGATTTTTAATCAATTGACCCAGGAGGATGTCCATGATGTATTGTTATAGGAGAAAAGCAAGTTACATAGTAGCATATGTAGTGTGATCACCTTAAATAAAACAAAACTGAAAAAACCCCTCTGTATCCCTCTATATGTGTAGTGATATTTGCAAGCTTGTAGGGAAGTCTTGGGCAGAAGAACACATACTAAGCTGGTAACACTGGTTACATCATGTGGCTAAGAAAGAGGGGGAGAGTATTACATTTTTCTTTATACATCTTTGGATAGTTTCATGTTTTACAATGATTTATCATGAAAATAAAGGGACTATGAAAATAATAGGGAGATGTGTATGTAGGAGGAACTTTGGTGGAGGGAGAGGTCCACTGTACCAATGCAGGGAGGTCAAAGGGATCAAGATAAGGTCATTAAACGTGACAAAAAGGAGATCTTTGGTAACCTCCGAGAGAGCATCTTAAGTAGTGAGGAGGGGGCAGAAGTCAGGATGTGATGCACGGAAGAAAAGCGTGGACTGGAAAGAAAGGCTTTGGGTATGGACCACTTGTTTAGGAAGTTTGGTCGTAAAAGGCAGTTAAGAAACAGGACAGTTAAGAAGGGAGCCAACAGCAACAGTTGGAGGTTTTTGTGAGTAAAGGACAAGGATACCTATGGCTTCTTGAAGGCCAAGAAAAGAGAACCAGGACTTCCCTGGTGGCTCAGTGGTTAAGAATCCACCTGCCAGTGCAGGGGACACAGGTTCAAGTTCTGGTCCGGGAAGATTCCACATGCCGCGGAGCAACTAAGCCCATGTGCCACAGCTACTGAGCCTGCGCTCTAGAGCCCGCGAGCCACAACTACTGAAGTCCGTGTGCCTAGAACCCGTGCTTCGCAACCAAAGAAGCCACTGCAATGAGAAGCTTGCGCACCGCAACAAAGAGTAGCCCCTGCTCACTGCAACTAGAGAAAGCCCGAGCGCAGCAATGAAGACCCAATGCAGCCAAAAATATAATAATAATAAATAAATAAATTTATTTTAAAATAATAAAAAGAAAAGAAAAGAGAACCAGTGGACAGGAGCTAACCAAAGGAATTGAAGAATGGTATAAAATGGTGGTGAGACAGCCCTTGAGATGGAAGGGGAGGGATTGCAAGGACAGAAATAAAGAGTTCTCATTTCTCTAGAACTCAGTTTTGTTTCATTCACAGCTATCACAGACCTAGGAACACACCTTTCCCAATCCCTGTCTCTAGTCTAAAGAGCCCAACTTCCTAACAGGCAACTGGGCCCTGATCTGGAGCATCACCTGTGTGACCTAGTGCAGGTCACTCAGGCTCTGTAAACCTCAGTTTTCTCATTAGTAAAATGGGATAAATAATAGTACCTACCTCATATTGTTGTTGTGAGATAACGCATTCAAAGAGCTTAGTTTGCTGCTCAACTGCTGGTCTGGGGGCAGTCTCTCTGACCTGTTGTGGCCTGGGCCATATAATCAGTGATGTAACAGTGCCCTACTAGACTCCAGCTTCTCTACTAGGGAGTTGCAGATCCTTTGGAGCTAAGGACTGGAACTGACATGCGAGACCTCTACCAACTGAGGGTTTCATGAGCATACTCCTTTGTCAAGATCTTGGTGACTAGTCTTTTGCTGTGCAATCGTGTCTTAGAAATTGTTTTACTTATTATCACGATCGTGCTTGTCTGGATGCTTTTTGTTGGATCTGCATGTTACATGGGCACATTTCCAGAGTTTGTGGTAAGGAGTGACCTTGCCTGTTAATCCCTCGTAGTCAGTCCTGGCTCTGGCTAACCCTCCCAGCTGGCGTTTCTGACCAAACAGGAAAGATAGTTGGGGTCTCACCACTAATAAGAGGTCAGGATGTGGTGGGAACAAAGTTAGTTTCCCAGGCTACTTCCCATCCCATTGGGACATCTTTAAGCCTTTCCCCCTCCACTTGGGTACTTAACATCACTTATTTCAAGGCACTATGGAATTTATAAGGGGTCTGGTGGAGACAGTGCCTGACTTCTGGATTTCAGGCCAAGTGGATCAGTGTTGCTGGGAGGAAAGGGAATGTGGACATTGGTGGGACCTTTTCAGCAGCCCTTCCAGTCACATACAGAGCCAACGAGTTTGGCCAGCTCTGCCTTTGAGTTTCTTTCTTCCTCAGCCTCCAACTCTGAACTGGAAAGAGAGGTAGGCTGTTCAGGAGAGCAAGACACACCTGAGGAGCCGGATTTTGGATGAAGATCTGCAGCTGTGAGTGGGCATGAAGGTCTGTTGGGCTGGATTCTTCCCTTTCAAGAGAACTCAGTGGCACCCTGAAATCTCAATGGAAAGCTTACATTCCTCTGGAAAATAAAATAGACTGCGGAAGGGGAAAGAATTTGGGGAGTACTGCTGAGGACAGCAAGCCCTGGTTCGAAGATTTGTCAATAACCATACCTCATGGGTATTCTTTTCAAAGACTGTTCCATCTATTAACTTATTTTCTCCATGCAAACTCTGTAATAAATTAGACCAGCATTTTTAATGCCCTCTTTGGCAGACGCTGAAACTGGAGTTAGTGTAAATTTGAGTTCAAGTCCTAACCTTGCAACTTCCTAGCCATGTGACCTTGAGAAAGTTCAATCTCTCTGAACCTCAAGTTTCTTCCTCTGTATAATGGAGATGTTCCAGTACCTTTCTGTTTTTGTGAGGATTACATTTGGGAATTCATGTAAAGCATTTATTGCAAAGCTTGACAATTAGCATTTAGTAAATGCTAACTTAACAACTAGGCAAAATAATGAACCAGTCAACAAAGAGTTACTGGTGACTATACTTACCTAGGGCCACACAAACCAACCCATTTGTGAAGCTGGGGTGCAAGCATAGATCTCAGGACTTAATACCTCTCTCACTCATTCCACTAGACCAGCCTGCCGATAGGAAACATTAGTAGCCGTGTCCTTTTAGCAAACCATTTCCTGGGTTTCTCAAATCCCACCCCATGTCATTCAGACCAGTTTTTTCAAAGATGTTCCCATTGTTAAACTTAACTCTAAGAGTCTTAGTAATATGCCAGTTACAGGAGCAGGTTTTCTGGGAAGCTCCTCCAGAAGGCATGGGTATCTATCAAGTCCCAGGCCTGTACTAGGAGCAAGGCATGATGGTGGTTCTTTTGTTTGTTTGTTTTCTCAATCTGCCCCAGAATTTCTATGAGAGTATTGGCCCAACAGTCAGACCTGTGTGGGGTGGGGATGCAGATGGAGGCACTGGGCACTTGTTCAGCTTGAGCCACTGCCACAGTGTGATCCTGACCAAACCACTGAAACTATTCTGTGCCTCGGTTTCTCCAGCTATGAAATGGGCATAATAGCCCATCTTCCTTCTCTTCCCTTCTCAGGGAAGTTGATAGGAGGCTTCCCCTGCACGATGAGGGTTTAACTGTGCCATTTTGCAAAGTGCAAGATTTTTCTTCTTTGAATAGCCTAACAATAGTATTTAAGTAATTGCTTATAGCGTACATACCCAGTCACTCCTCCCAGTTAATCCAGGGTGTGTTTTATTTGGCTTTGTTCACAGCAGTGTTTTTTTTTTTTTTTTTGCATCTGATTGCATAAAGCAAGTAGTCAAAATTTTGGCAGGTGATGAGTTAATAAAGATATCAGCTAGATCCTAACCACACAGAGTCACTAAAGAATGGGGCCCTCCTGCTAAGGGCTCTTCAGCCTCTACACATCTGGCATCCTGGCCAACTGTCCCATAGCTACTCACTCTGATCCCCAAGGTCACAGGAGCTGATGTCACAATTGGTGTCTGAGCTCTGACCACCAAATAGCCATGGCGAGCCACTTCAGGTCAGACTAGACCACGAAGCTCCTCAGCCAGGAGCTATCATGCTGGACCATCCATCATCTGGTCTTGAATGAAGACAGCCCAGTTTCCAGGACTCAGGGAATAGAACACCACACCTTTCGGAACCGCCTGTTTCCCCCTGCACACACCACCAGCTAAGCAAGAAGCCCCACAATGATCGTTGTCTTATGGATGCTTCTCATTGCAGGAACAATGTGGAAGGGATATAAGTATCCCCCAGGAGGGGTAAATGTGCCTTCAACTGTGTTCTCTCTTCCCACTTTGAAATGTATTCCCCGGGATAAATGAACTAAGCATCAAAATCCAACTTTAGAAACAAATACTCTCTTCTTTATTAAAAAAGTTATTGTAGCATACCTACTTCTATTCTTATTCACTATCTACTTCGAGTTGAGAGATTTCCCTCTTTCATGTGATCTTTTATACATCTTTTCCTAAGAGTCTTTACTTTTTTTAAGTTCTTCGGTGTCTTTCAAAAAAACCGGAGGTATAAAGATAATTCAGGCCCAGCCTCAAAGCTGTCTGACAGTGCTGACCTAGTCTCATGCTCATGGGACACTTTATATGTTCAGCCTTCTATACCACTTAGCCCACACCAGCAACCCACGCTTAACTGTCCCTCATCAGGTAAACACTGGTCTGTAAAACGGTTCTGGTGGCAGATGTCTCTTTCCTCTCTCCTCCTCGTAAGACCTTGGATGTTCATCTTTTCTTTGCCTCTTGTCAGCTCCCACTCTGCTAAGCCCCTGTGGCAACTGGGATTGGAGGCATTAGGTGAGACAGAATTGGACACAGCTACCCCTGCCTGCCCTTGAGGGCAGCTATCTCAGCCCCACACCCTAGCAAGCACTAGGCAAGACCCACCTGACATACTTTTTCCCCCCCCAGACTCCGGTGGAAATAAGCAAAGATGATCCTGGTGAAGTAATGCTGCTCTGAAGCTTTCCTGACCAGCTGCACTGTTCCTGTTGGTTTCACATAAAGTAAATGCATACCATTTTGTCACATTTTATGTAACAAGTTACCACACTTTTAAAGATGAAGACTTGGTATTCTGTTAGCTCAAAACAGGGAGATGGAGGGTCGGGAGGTAGTTGGTGGATGGGAGTGATTTGGTCCCCTCTGCTTCATAGTCTGTAAGAGTGGCATTAAGACTAAGATACCTACTTCAATTTGTCCCCTATTCTGTACCCTTGAACATAGAAATCCTCTAGAGCTCTTTAGACCTATTTCCCACATAATACCTTTCTCCTGGGTCCAAGGTCCAGGGTCCAGGCAGGGGTGAAAAATGTAAATGTTACAGAAAGGGTTAGAGATTGCAGCAACTTTAAGCCTATTCTCTGGGGGTATTTCTCTGTGGCCTTTTCACATCTATCGTTAAGCCCAAAGCTTACACCATGTGGGGAAAGGGCATTTTCATATTGGGTGCTAGATACTAAACTATACAGTATTTTAATCCTTATAGTAACCTCAGCCTCATTTTACAAAATGGTAAAAATGAAGTCGAGAGGCTTAAATACCTTACCAACCCACACAGTTCTCGGTAGCAGAGTCAAAATTAAGGTCCAGGTCTTCTCTTTGGTATGCTTTTACATGCCAAGGAAAGGAGCCACGCAAGAGAGGCTGGGTTATCCAAGATCTTGACTACCTCTTGGTTCAAAAGTCTTACTCACCTGAATAAACAAGTAGTTGCCTTTTCTTTTAGCAGTGACTGCTGCTGATCCAGGCAGCATGTGTAGAAACAAAAGCTAACCGCCCAG
Organism: Phocoena sinus; assembly: GCF_008692025.1. Lineage (NCBI taxonomy): Eukaryota > Metazoa > Chordata > Mammalia > Artiodactyla > Phocoenidae > Phocoena > Phocoena sinus. Next base: position 72,524,731 of record NC_045770.1, read on the forward strand.
TCCTCAGTATGACGCAGTTTGAGTTCATGAGACCAAGAATGAGAACCTAAGTATAAGACCCATGCAATTAACCTGGGTGTCTGAGCCCTAGGATATTCCCAATAAGCCCTCTAAAAGTGGTTTGAGCTTTCTGACCCTAAAAGAAAGAAAGAAAACCTAACAGGAGCAAATACTTTTAAAATAAATTATATGGAACTGCTCCCATTCTGTGGTTGCTTTGGGATGACCAATGGTTTCATTGTTCAAAAGTACACACTTACCAACAAAGTAGATCTTTGGTTACACAGACAGCATATTGTTGATGACTATTTGGCATTTGTTTGCTGAAGTATTTTTAAGTGCCTCTATGCACTGTATGGATTACTTTTTTTAATAGAAAAAGTGAATTCAAAATTCATAAGCAAAAATTTATAATTTATAAATCTAGGATACTAGCATCTTTTATGATACCTGTATGACCTAGACTCAACACATTCCGTTAAGTGCCTACATTCTCTGGCTGCATGGCTGTGCCCACTTGCCTCATATATTCTTAAGGACTCATCGTCCCAGCTCTCTCAGGCTCTTTGTATCATAGGGGATTAGAACCACTCCATTTCTTGAAAAGAGGAACTATATACCTAGTTCTTCTTCTTCCCTTGTTCCCCAACTATACCTCCAAACAGTTCTCCTAACTTGGGTGTCTGATACCAGAATAGTTCTCTAAGCTGGTGGTGCAAGAGGGGAGAGGTGTCAGTGGCAGGGGCTGAGCAGACGGGAATGTGTAAGGGAGAAGGAACAGAGGTGTGCGTAAGGAGGTAAATAAACCCCATCTCTGAAGTCCGATGAGTCTACTGGGGTTTCTAGCTGGAATAATGTTCAGGGTGATGAAATAAGGAATATGAGTTTTAGTAAATAAATGCAAACCAGTGAAAATATCAATAAAATATTTTTAATGCCTACAATATCTTTTATACATAAATTGCAAAACTTTTATCTGTATATGCAAAAGTAGATTCTCTTGCAGGTCAACAGCACCAGAAAACAAGCTATGCTATGTAAATGTTTCTTTAAACTTGATTTGTCCATTATGTAAAAGACATGGATTTAATAACTCCAAAGACATCTATATTCCACTCTTAATCATACACTAAACACCTGAATATTTATTTCATCACATCCATTCACAAAATAAATAGTAGTCTAATATATTCAGCACATTGAAAATAATACAACCAGTCTCTCTTCATATATTTATTCTCTTTCCAAACATGTTTTGGTCTCCTGCTATATCTCAGAAATGTACTAACAGCTGCTTTTAAGTTATAAAATACAAAACAGTATTTCTTGGAAAAGATCTTGGGGATTACATTAAAAAATGAAATTTCGAGTTCCCATAGACTTTCTTGTTAACAGTCTTTGAACCTTCTCACAGCACACATGTAAGGCTGCCTGTGACATGTGGTACCCTGGCCTCCAAATGGACATAATTGCATTTACAGTTTAGAGAAAATACAAAGACAAGTTCTGAAAGTAGCCTTTAAAGAAAGTCCCCCCTGCTTTGACATAGCAATACCTAAAGCAAGTGGGACTGTGCAATCAGAGCTATATGAGTTTTATGAAAACTACTTTCCCTTCACATCGTATTTGAGGATGCCGCATCCATGATCATGTAACATTATTACAATACTGAAATAACATTACTACATTCGTGACTTAACATTATCCAATAAAAGGCACATCTTCAAATATTAATAAAATCTGAAAATCAAAACAGTAGAGGACACATTAAAAATCAAGCACTTAATTTGTAAACTTGATAAAATAACAGCCTATTCCAGTTTCTTCAAAGGTTTGTGAGCTTTTTGTAAGAGTGGTCAGGAGATGCAGAACAAAATGGAAGACAGGATTTGGAAACAAGGCTAAGATTAAAAGATTCAGAACCTTTTTTTTTTTAATGAGCTACAGGAGTGCCCTTTTATAATGCTGATGCTGAAGAAAACTGAAATCAACATCTGTATTATAGAAGGAGAAATGCACCCAGAAGTGATGACACATAAGGACACAACCTGACTTTTTCTACCAAGTTCTGGAACTTTTAGCTAGCACAATGGTGCCTTTCTGTACAAATAACTGCACAATATCATTGAGTAAAGTGCTAGTAAGCTTTAAGCCACCAGAAATCTTTGAGCTGTGACAAGCACTTGATTGCAACTACAGATTTCAACGAGTCTGAATAGTGAAAAAAATATATTCAAGCAAACCACCAGACTTTTGAAGGGGAAAAGAAAAATCACGTAAGTGACAGCAAAGGAAATAATGTTCCAAACCTGTTTTATTACATGGAATATCACACTACCCTTGAATCAGTTTCACTGAAGGTATTTGAGATTGGTGAGAGGCAGTCACTAGGCTTTTCTGCCACCAGTGTTTAACAGTTCTATGTGATCATTAGAAGGGTGTTATTCCTAGTGATGAAGACACCTTTCATAGGATTCAACTTCAAAATTAAGTTCTTGCATTTTTAAAGTTTGAAACTCAATTCGAGTCAAAAGTCTTAAAAGGACTGGTATTCCCATTAAGGATGGGTCATCCCATTAAGGAAGGCTAATAGTGATAATCTATAACACCCAAAGTTGAGAATAAAGAAAGCTTTACGGATAACAAAGAATATACAAAAACAACTTTTAGACCTGTTGAAGAGTAAGGATTCTTGTAGGATAACCTCACCTACTTCCTAATCCCCACCACTCAATGGCTTAAGATAGCCACAATGTTTATTACAGAATTGTTCTACAAGCTTATGTCCCACTGTTCCCAACCCTCAGAGTCAAGGACAAATGCTCTCTGGCATCATCATACCTCATTTTCTGTTGCTGACTTTACTTGAGACTTGGCTTCTCTCCAGCCAGAACCTAGGTCAGCCCGATTGGAAGTGCTTGGACTTGAGGCTTAAGAGATATAACAAGTCTATAGATAATGACTTGAAGAAAGGTGAGAATGAAGATGTTCCACAGCCTAGTAAATACCAGTAACAGGGAACATCCTTTCCACCTGGGAAAAAAATCTCTTCACAGTGCATAGTTTGAAATAAAAGTGCAATATGGGCAAAGAGAGAAGGTGGTGGTCTTGATACACATAAATTTAGTTTTTGGTTTTTTACCGTTAATCACTAAAGAATTTAAGATAAAAATACAAAGTCATTAACATGCAAAGGTCCAGGGCACCTTGGATTCCAAAATATCTCTATAATGGGGGAGCGGAACGGGGAGGAGGGGAGCCTCACATGTCACTTCCTTATTTTTTAAACTATTATTATTCGTCCAAATCTAATGTTTGAATAAAATAAGTATTTTTTCAATATAAAAATGAAATTTTTAGATAAAAATCAAACAGCACAGTGACCTTGTCTATTTTACACTAAAGCCAATGTAACAATAAATCTGAAAGTAAACCGTGGAAAAGAATATTCTTATATAAAATGGCATAACTTGTATTTTAACTTGGAAACATTTTTGTTAATTGCCTGATCACCTAAATTAGTGAATAAGAATGCTCAGCATCCAATCCATGAATAATGCAGAATACAATTTATTCTACTTTTTACTGCAAAGTCACAGAAATGACATCCATATAATTATAACAGCTACTCTACATTTTCAAGTTCTCAATCCAAACATATAGGTTAGGACAGGTCACTTTATTGCTGGCAGCATTAATGGAAGGGCCAGTTTCCTCATCAAGACAAAATAAATTTGATTGGGAGCCAGGCAGTGCCATACTCACACATCAGCAGAATTACAGAAGTAAAGGAGCAATCCTTTTTTTTTTTCCTTTTGGAGTAGCAAAGGAATAACGTAAGATTGGCTGACTTGTGAGCGGCCCCACATGAGAGTGCATAGCTCATCAGGATCAAGGGTGGCACCTGTGATCAGTTAGCTTCGTAAGAGCACTCACTGGGTGTTATGTCATCTGCATTACAGATTTCACCCTGGAAAGTATCTGAAAATACTTTATGCTCTAACGACAGCCTGCAGATAGATGACAGTATGCATTCCTTCTCCTTGAGTACCGAAGTAGAATTCTAAAATAAGGGGCTTCTTCAGTCTGAAGGCAGGACTTCCTTGCAGCAGACTGTTTTCAGAATTTCACAAAAATAAATAAAAGCAGCAGCTAATGCTTCTTCAGCTTCTTGGCCTTTCGACGTCTCATTTCTTCTTCTTCACGTCTCATTTCATCTAAATCTTCTTGCATACCTAGTCTTAAACTGTCAGGGGAAAAAAGTGGGTATTTATCAATATACATGAAATTACTGCTCTCTTTAAAAAAGCAAAAATGAAATTTCAACTGGGAGCTTACATGGAATGTGCTGATGCACTCAAAATGCCTCAAGCCTTTACCACTGAAAACAGACTAAGCAGGAATACTTTTTACCAGGAGCCACTGCCACTGCCTCAAGTTATAGTGGAAAAAAGACCTTACATATAACCTCAACACCTTAATATTCCCATTACAGTAATAAATATAAACTATCTCATCAGCTTTAAAAAATAAAGAACAAGAAACATTTATTCAATAAATAACATTCTTTTCTTTTCCCTTCCCAACACTTTAGTTTGATATTTTATCTAGTTTGAGGAGGGACGGCAAGAGGGAGAAAGAGGTTTAATATTCTGAGTTGAGAATGAGGTGAATTATTTCACCAAGTTAACATTATAAACAAAGTAATCATTTGTTACCCCTATCCAAGAAATGATCATTTATTTGATATCAGGTGGCCAAACAGGAATCAGACATAGGGAATTTCATATTCCTCAACAGGTCCTTGAGGCCAGCGGTGGTACAGGTTAGCAAGACTGAGATGTATCTTATGTGGAAAGGGAATTAAGGATGCGGAAAGAAAAATAACATGCTACAATGGGATCAGGGGAGGCCTCTAGCATTTATTGTGTGCCTACATGGGTGAGTCACTGCACTGGGCAACTTGTACACATTATCTTAATCCTCACAAAACCTCAATGAATGAAAACAGTATATTCTCATTTTACAAATGGGAAAACAGATTTAAAAGGCTAAGGAATTTGTCTAAAGCCCCACAGCAAATAAGTAGGATTGGAATTCAAACAGCATGGCCCAAAGCCCCTGCTCCCAATGATGCAACTGAAGGAGGGAACAGAAAAGAATCTTTAGGACATTTCTGCACAAACGTGTTACATCTGTGCTTACCTCTTTGCTTCTTCCTTCTGCTGCTCTTTCCAACTACTCTCCATGTAACGTAAGGCATAATCGCTTTCATCTTTGTATCTGATAAGAGAAAATCAAAGTTGTTAAAAAAAAGAAAAACCCAATTTTCTAAAGGAACTACATCCTCCTGTTTTTAAAATCAACATCGTTATAACTAAATCAAACATACATTTAGGATTATTCCTCCTTGTTTGGCAGACAGTGAGGTGGGCAGAGGTTGGGTAAAGGGGAGATTCTAAAGTAAAGATAAATTAAATGACCCCTTAATATTTCCAGAAGGCAACTATTCCTGAATCTAATTTTGATCAAAGTACCAATCCAACAACGTTTGCTCAACTCACCTCTATTTACATGACAGTTTATATTAAAATCATGAAAGCACAATATATATGAAAATTATTATATATATATTAATCTCATTTGAGTTTCATGGATTCAGAACAGAGATTGAGGCAGATAACAGCTAGACCAAAAGCATATAGCTAGCTTATGACACTACTAAGATTAGGTTTTTAGAGCTGATTTTTAATCCAGTTCTTTCTTCTGCTAAATTTTTTTAAAAGACCTTTTCTTACTATTGCCTTCTAATTTCTAATATCCATGACTTCAAAGGAGAGGGCAAGTGCTGACAGATTTACTTAGACAGTTGGCCCTTGAACAACATGGGTTTGAACTGCATGGGTCCTCTTACGTGAGAATTTTTTTTCATACTACAGTGCTACACAATCCATGACTGGTTGAATCTACACATGTGGTACCACAGATAGGGAGGAACTGGTACACAGAGGAACCATATATACGGAGGGCTGACTATAAGTTACTTATGGATTTTACCTAACCCCTATATTGTTCACAGGTCAATTGTATACTACCTCATTTAATCCTCCCAAATGTCATTTAAAAAATAACTTACTCAAGTTTACCCAGCTAGTAAGCTGTGGAACTTCCATTCAAACCCCGAGCTTTGCTCTATATCAGTGCTTCTCTAACTTTAATGTGCATGTGAATCACTTGGGAACCTTATAAAGCGGATCTGGATTCAGATCTAAGGTGGGGCCTGAAAGCCTGCATTTCTAACAAGTTCCCAGGTGACGTCAATGTTGTTGGTCCCACACTGCTTGCTGTTCAGGGACCACACTTTTGAGTAGCAAAGTTTTTTTTTTTTTGCGGTACGCGGGCCTCTCACTGTTGTGGCCTCTCCCATTGCGGAGCACAGGCTCCAGGCGCGCAGGCTCAGCGGCCATGGCTCACGGGCCCAGCCGCTCCGCGGCATGTGGGATCTTCCCGGACCGGGGCACGAACCCGCGTCCCCTGCATCGGCAGGCGGACTCCCAACCACTGCGCCACCAGGGAAGCCCGCAAAGTTTTTTACATCAAAGAAAAGCAGGTGTCAGATCAAACTGGCTTTCAACATAGCTCTGTGGATGGCTTTCTGATTTCAAAGCCAATCCATTTCTACTACACCAAGCTGCTTCACTCTCATTAAATATATATCTTATAAGGAGAACAGTTAAAAAGGGATATTTTTTGGCCCTCATACAAGTAACTACACAAATAATTCTGCATTAATTCTTAAATATTAATTGCCAAAAAAGTAAATCTAAACAATCATGCAAGGATTCCTAATTAAGAATTGTATTCAATGCCTCTACTATTAATGTTTATTTTTTTTCCCCATAGCATGGGATTATTCAAAATAAAAAGTATATATATCTAAATCTTCTTTAGCCTTACTTTTTTCGGTCATAGCCAAAGATTTCTCGAATGTGCTTGGATATTTCTTCCTGAGGTTCTCCTTCATCTTCAATAAAATCTTCCATTTCAGAGTCATATTCATCATCATCTTCCTCCTCTTCATATTCTCGCTGCCTTTTGTAACTACCAGGGAAGGGAAGCCTTTGAGGACCTAAGAATAGAAAAGCCATTATTTATAAGATCATTAAAACTTAGTAGTCCCAACAAAGTCCTATGTAAGCTGAGATTTTAAGAACTCATTAAGATGGTAGCCTCAAAAACCAGAGCCAGGGTCTTCCCTGGTGGCACAGTGGTTAAGAATCCACCTGCCAATGCAGGGGACACGGGTTCAAGCCCTGGTCTGGGAAGATCCCACATGCCACGGAGCAACTAAGCAGTGCGCCACAACTGCTGAACCTGTGCTCTAGAGCCTGCAAGCCACAACTACTGAAGCCCGCGCACCTAGAGCCTGTGCTCAGCAACAAGAGAAGCCACCACAATGAGAAGCCCGCACGCTGCAACTAAGAGTAGTCCCTGCTCAGCACAACTAGAGAAAGCCCACACACAGCAACGAAGACCCAACGCAGCCATAAACCAACAAACCAACCAACCAACCAACCAACCAACCAACCAACCAGAGCCACCAACTGGCCCCCAGCATGAACTCATTACTACATCATCCCTGTTGCTTCATGGTACCCACAAGGAATAGAATTCCTGTCTATCCCAGGGCTTACTAGAACTGTTACATTTTCTAGCTTAGTAGTTCCTACTCTTTTGGATTTAAAAGACTAGTACAATTTCTTTTAAAAAAATTACAAATCACTAAAGGATCACTAATTTTACTCATGCCAAGAAAAGATGCCAAAGGTAACAATCTACCATCTATTATCACCATAATTCCATTGAAGTTTTAAAAAGTCCAAGGAAGTATGACAGATTCTCAGATATGGATAATTGTTCAAACTGAGCAAGTCTGACTTTAAGGAAAAACTCACTGCATCATCCTAATTTTTGTCATTTTGTCAAAAGACTGATTAAAAATTCTGCAAAAGACAGGCACTGATCAATAGACCAGTATCTGGGAACAACTGCTTTCTAGTCCTTGATTACAGACACTCCCTTTGTTGTTCTACAGTTGTTTTTAATACGCATGGCTTGTCTCCTTAGCTTGGAGTTTCTCTAACTTTAGCACTCTGACACTTTGGGCCAGATATTTCTTGGTTGTCGGGTAGCTGTCCTGTGCAGTGTAGAATATCAGCCTGGCCTCCATCTACTAGATGCCAGTAGCATCCCATCCCCAGTTGTGTCAATCAAAAATGTCTCCAGACATTGCCAAATGTTCACTGGGGACCAAAGCTGTCTTTGGTTAAGAACCAATGTTTTGACTGAATTAGGTAGTTTAAACTATGGAATCTCATCTTTTGTTTCTTTTTATATTCTCCATGGTGCCTAACAAGTGCTTCAACAAATCCTTAATACTATGTAGAAACTCTGACCTAGCAGTTAGTAGGTACCACCAATGATCCCATACCTTGGGACAGCAGAATCCTACAGGACTGGTAGCTAGGGCCACTGTAAGGAGCAGAAACACAAGGCCACCTAAAATAGTTCCTGGCACATAGTGGGTGCTTAACAAATATTTAATGGACAAATAATGCAACAAAAGGCTTCAAGCTTACAAATACACGCCAGTCCTTGAAGACAGGTGTCCACAGTCTTCATGAAGAGGTAAAGATGAACTCATTCATTGAACCACAAAAGGCATATACACTCACCCTGTCTTACAAACCCCATAGCTAAGTTTACTGCACTTGGAGACATTACAGGAGTAAACACAGAAGGCCCTAGATAAGTCTCTTTCTAGAGACTTTTCCAAGCCATGGTTACTAAAGGAACTCTCTGGCATAGGACATACAAAACATCAGGATTCTATCAACACAAGAATACATTTGAAAGCACATAGAAGAGTTCAGAGGGTCTTTGGTTATATAAAACAAAATATTCTTTCCAATTTCCTAGTGACAAATAAATACTTTTAAGGTGAGGGGAAATTTTACCTTGGGCAGATCTGTAGCCAGATAAGGCAGGCTTCATTCCATTCATCTGTCCATTGCTGGATCGGCTGATTATATTCTTGGAAGAAATCGTTTCTGAGACAACAGTGCATTTGGGCTTCAGAGAGGGACCTGAGGTACTAACTGTTCGCCCAGGTCCAAAGCTGCTCACTGGTCTACCAGGGCCTGAACTGCTGACAATTCGTCCAGCTGGAACTACTGATTGACCAGGGCCATTGACTGACCGCCTAGGGGCCCCTGAGCCACTCACTGGTCGTCGAATGTCATGTGGACCACTCACAGGCCGCCCAGGGCCACCAGAGCTGCCCACAGGCCGCCCAGGGCCACCAGAGCTGCCCACAGGCCACCCAGGGCCACCAGAGCTGCCCACAGGCCGCCCGGAGCCACTGGTAGGTCGCCCAGGGCAACCTGAACTGCCTGCAGGTCGACCAAGGCCACTTGTACCACTGACTGTCCGTCCTGGGGGATTTAAGTCACTGGTTGGCTTCCTGGTCCCACTGACTGATCGCTCGGGTCCTGAGTTGGAGCTGCCATTCTGGCGCCTGGGCACGGGGCCAGAACTAACTGTGGACTGAGCAGTCCCTGTGCTAGGCCTCCCAGGGGCCGAGCTGGAGCTGCTGCCTGGCTGCCTGACACCTGGACTCTTGGCCTTATTGTGTGGGGTGACCATGGGTCCAGGCCTGGAACGGCTAGGATGAGGAGATTTTTTGGCTTTGTGCTCAGTAGCGGATTTTGGAGTCCCTTTAGCAGAAGTCTTTGGGATACTTGGTGAACAGGTGCTGGAGTGGGGCTTTCCAGCCCCATTGAAAACAGGTCTGTCACGGCGCTCACAAGGCAAGGGTTGGGCGCAATTGCCAGATACTACTTTGGTCCTTTCTCCTGGCATGGATTTGGATGAAGATAGACGCAAGTGTTTCTCATTAGATGTGCTGGGTCTGGATTTCTTCTCAGCATAAGGAAGGGGAGTACCCTTGGAAGAAGGATGCGTGTCTCCGGAGCCTTTGCTAAGTTTTGTGCCCACACTTTCTTTCTGAGAGGGTACTTTTCTGGTTGGTGGTAATCTTGCATCTGTCTCAGCTTTCCTTTTCCTCCGCTTTTGTTCAAGGAATTCTCGCTCCCTAAGTTCTTCTGCAGTCATAGGCCGCTCTTCTGTCTTCTTCACTACCTTTATCTCCACCGGTTCGTACTGCTTTTTCTCGGCCAGCCTGAGTAGATCATTGAAGTTCATGAGTGGTGGGGCACTTTTAAGGGGGACCTTTGGCTTGCTCTCAACTTTGGGAGGTTCTTGCTCTTCCTCATACTCTTGCTCTGACTCTGCTTGATTGTATTCTAAGAATTCATCCTCTTCCTCCATCTCAAACTCTTGGTCTGTTCCCTGGCTAGTGTGGGTTTGCATTGCCTGCCTCTTCTTTGACTTCTCCTCAACAGGAATCCCATTGTAACCATGGAAATTATCCTTTGTCCTCTTGGCCATAGCTCTTGCTTTCTTGTCATGTTTTAGCTCAATTCGCTTTTTCACTAGTTCTTCTTTTCTCCTTTTCTCTTCCAAAGCTAAAAGAGGCAAAACAACATATTATTTCAGGGTCTCGATAACAGTATGTTTATCTGAAATCAGTAGGTGGCCAAAACCAAGCAACATTCAAGTTACAGTTTGAAGAAGTTCGAAGACATCTAAGAATCAAATGAGGAAGTCATTAAAGTATCAATTTGAGTCATCTTTACATAATTAGTGGGTCACATATGGGTTTTTCTATATGACTAAGCAAGGGAGAGTCTTGGCTTTTAGCTTTAAATATAGAAAATAGTTCATATCAAATAAATATACCAAGTTAAGAGAATATTCGTACCCACTTAACAGTTGTTATTAATTATGAATCAGTGGATACTTAAACTTATTGAATTAGTTTCCTTGTCATTTGCATAAAGTAAACCTACTGCTTGAGTTTACTCGTTTTACAAAAGTGTCCCTATTTTAACCTTTTAGGTAGCACTCTTATTTGTTTATTTTTTTAATCTTTTCGGCTGCGTTGGGTCTTCGTTTCTGTGCACAGGCCCTCTCCAGTTGCGGCGAGCGGGGGCCATTCTTCGCTGCTGTGCACAGGCTTCTCATTGCGGTGGCTTCTCTTGTTGCAGAGCACGGGCTCCAGGCGCGCGGGCCTCAGCACTTGTGGCACACGGGCTTAGCCACTCCACGACATGTGGGACCCTCCTGGAGCAGGGCTGGAACCCGGGTCCCCTGCATTGGCAGGCGGACTCCCAACCACCGCGCGACCAGGGAAGTCGCTAGATAGCACTCTTAATAACATATTTTTTAAAATTAAAATACAAAGTAGGTAGAAGCAGATTCAGAACCAAGGTCAAGGGGGAGTTCCCTGGTTGTCCAATGGTTAGGACACAGTGCTTTCACTGCCGTGGTCCTGGGTTCAATCCCTGGTCAGGAAGCTAAGATCCCGCAAGTCATATGGTACAGCCAAAAAGCAAACAAACAAACAAACAAACAGGAAAAGAACCAAGGTCAAAGAATGGAGTTCTTACTTCTTACTGGAGAGCTAATATGGCCAATTAGAAGATATGGTCACTATACCCAAAAAGCTTTTAATTTAAGAGGAAATAAAAGATAACATCCATACAAATGATCAACATAAGAATATACGTAATGCTATAAATACAGCTGACTCAGACACATACACAACAAATCCATCAGCCTGTTATGATATTACAAACATCCACTGGTTAGGTACAAGCTAGTTGTGAAGACAGAAGACTTTAAAATTGAGAATAAGGCTATAGATTCATACCTTTTTTCCTGAGCTCTTCTTCTTTTCTTCTGAGAAAAGCCTGGACAGCTGCCGACTGGACACCCTTAACTTTCGGGTCTTTTTTGGGAGGCCCCACTGCCAAACTGTATCTTTTCTAAAAATAAAAACAGAGGAAAAGTTATACACAATTAACTTTGAAGCAATAGAGAGGTTTAAATGTTGACTGAAAAATCTATTCTGAATAATTAAGAGATCACATAACCCACATGAAAACTTAGCTATAAAATTTCAGGCTGAATATGATTATACATGACTATTTTTAGGTGCAGAGTTTCTTTAAACATCCTCGATAATACATAAATGAACAATTGAGAGAAACACTATTTTCAGGCTATTTTCCCCAAAAGATACCTGGACTGGGGGAACTGAAAAAAATCACCACTAAAACAGATTGAGTGCTTTAGAATTCTGATTTAAAAGCTTAGCCTTCTTCAGAACTTTCCAAACAGAAAAAACTACTATCACAACTGTTTTCCTCCTGAGTACCCTACTCCAGATGATTTTCATAGCTGCTTCATAGGTTACTTTGCTTTCAACATGAAATAATGAGATTCTACTTTGACCATGGGCAAAGCTGGTGGCCAGCCATAGCCAAAAAGCATTTCAAAGAAATTTAAGCAGCAAGAAGGGCCCAAGTCTCCGTAACCTTTAAGTGCAGCTCTGTGTTCGTTAAAAAATATTAATTTGCCACACAAACCCTTTTAGACAGGTTTCCATGTCACCCAAAAAGCACTAACATTATCCTGGAACAGATGGTATTTCTCTGGGCTTTGATTTTTATCTAACTGCATTGGGAAATGACTAAAACTAGAATAATGTTAATTTAAACTATAAAAGGAAAAATATTTCCTTTTATTTTATCGTTAGAGAAGTATGATAAACAGAGCTAATAACTCAGACCAGGATGATTAATCTCTAGGACCATTCCAAATTAAATTTATGGGCTAGGAAATAAGAATTTTTTAATGCCCTCCTTCTTTCGTCTTAGGCAGATGACATTCTAATCCACTCAACCTGCTGCTGTGCTAGTTAAGAAACACTAACCTATGAGAACAAATTGAGCTACTTAGGAACCAAAAAAGTGACTCCCAAAATGTGTATGAAATTCCTGGAGGAAAGCCAAAGGACTCATGCTTACTACACAGCTGCCAAATAGAAGGCATCCTGAAACAGGCTGGAAGTTCCAGCTAAGTTAGTCTACCAACAAAGCAGCTGGCCAAGAAAGCAGGCCCTAATCCAACCTGAAAATCCTACGTGATAGCAATGCTTGAGACCTGACACATCCCACATAGAGAGAAATTCCAAAAGAGAACAACCAGATTCCTTTCCCAGTCCCCTTGGCTGTCATAAAATCCTTTAAGAAGTCCATATCTTTGCAAATTTAGTTGCAATCCTTTCCATAGTGGATTGCGACCCAATATGTAAAGGAGAAAGGAAAGGGAAAGGAAGACAGGAGAAAAAGAATATTGCTTACCTAACTAGATATATAAAATTTATCATAGTTTACAAGAACCTCAAACATAGGCCTTATCCACAGGAAACTCACATTTTCTTAACAGAAGTGCTACCATGAAGATGATTCAAGTTGCATAAGACACATAGACTTATAAGCAGAGGCACACACTCACTCTACCCCATCCCATCAAGTAGATATGTGAGAAGAGGAAGGGTGGATTTGTGTTGCCAAGGCTCAAGATTTTTCTGTCCCTGCCAACTACATAGCCCAGAGATTCACCTGCCAAATCAAAGCTTACACAGGGCTCCCCCTACCCCAAAATGCCAATATACACATTAGTGTTAATCATTTAAAATAGGATTGGTTTGTTACCTAGGTATGACAGCAGCAAGTGAGCACTTCCTCATTTGATTTCAGGGTAGACATCTTTCTTCCTAACCTGGGACTTAAAGAGGTAGGTAATGGGATATGACTAGCAGAAAAGCTACTCTTGACTGAATACAAGCACTGAATGAGAAAACCACAGTGTCAATGGGGCAGTTTAATACCTTGTTTACTAAGCTTCAATCATTCGCATATCACCTTCATGATTTTTGCCCTTTTATAGTATAGCACTTGTATTATTATTTACTAATTTTAAGAAAACATGTAGATCAAACACCATGACTTATTACTACAGCTTTACCTCAAGCAATAATACCCATAAAATGACAGGCTTGAAAGGCTAGTTATATTTTTCCAAATCCTATCAAAATATATAACTTAAAAAAATGCAACTATGAGAATAAAACGTATTTGTGTATCACCTAAAATCATGGTACAGCCAAAGCTACGTGTACTGCACTTTGGGAAACACCGACTGGGAAACATAAGCACAAGAAAGGCAGAACACAATAAAGAAACAAGGGAGGGGGTTCAGGAACTCGGATTCACTCAGGAAAAGAGTCCCAAAGACTACTTTGAGCTTTTTTCAAAGTATACACCTATTTTCATCAATTCATATGCCAATTTCAAATTCAGCTTTTGTTTTTAAACACTGCTATGTATCCCTTAAGGATACTTATTAAGCTGGCCTCACATTTAACCCAACATTTTTGCTGTCCTTGTCCTGTCCGTATGATGGAGAAGGAATTCAATAAATCTATACGACGTCTTACTTCGCGGACCTGCTGGGAAACAATTTAAGTAGGACAAGGTCCTACTTGATGAGGCTTAATCTTATTTACTGACACGGGCTGAGTCATAATTAATAGTTTCTTACATCCTCTGTAGCTTGATGCACTCAAAAGCAGATACCAGGAGAGTATTAAAATATTCTCTTAGGCAAAGTTTAGATCAAAACCTAGAAATCTGGGGAGAAAAAAAAGGGTTGGGTCTCCAGAGATAATAATGATCTTCTTTTTTAACATTTTTAATGAGATTTAATTCACATACGATAAAATCCACCCATTTAATATGTATGACTATATTCATAGCGTTGTACAACCATCACCACTATCTGATTCCAGAACATTTTCACCTTCCGAAAAAGAAATCCCTTACCCTTCAGCAATCATTCCCCATTCCCCCTTCACCTACGCCCCTGGCAGCCCCTAATCTACTTTCTGTTTCTATGGATTTGCCAGTTCTGGACATTTCATATAAATGAAATCATGCACCTAGTGTACCATTACATAGTGACTGAGATGCATCATAAAATAAGGTAAAATTTAGAAGCCGTAGGTAAATGATTATGTAGATAATTGATTATACAAAGTAGGTAAGATTTTTCAATTAAAAAAACTTTTTTTTCTTCATCTGCTCCAGAATTTCTATGTGAAACTCTCTCATCAGACTTTACTGAACACTTACAAGTGTCATCAAAACACCAACAGGGTTACTACCCAAGGCTTTATGAGGCTGGAGTTGGAGAGCCGGAGTAGGGAGCTAGATGGATTCGAGCTTTACAGACGACAACCTTCCTCACCACCCCACTTCCGACAGCAGTAGCTCCAGCCTGAGCGCCACCCTGCCCAACACATTCCAGACTTGCCAGCCCCCACAACCACATGAGCCAATTCCCTAAGACATATCCTACTGGTTCTGTTTTTCTGGAGAAGCCTGACTGCTACAGTGGTCTTTCCTATCTTACTACTTTCACTTAGCATAATGTTTTCAAGGTTCATGTTGTAACATAGTCAGTACTTGGTTGCTTTTATGGATGAATAATTTTTCATTGTATGGATATCTAATCATCAGTTAATGGATATTTAGATTGTTTCCACTTTTTGGCTATTATGAATAATGCTGCTGTGAACATCTGTGTACAAGTTTTTCTGTGAACGTGTATTTCCTTTCTCTTGGGTCTATCACTATAGACGTTCCTAACATTGAGCTGGCTAGACTTTTGAAAAAGGGGTTGCAGTCAGACCCTGGTATTAGAAGATTTGCTGTAACAGAATATTTTATTAGACAGTCTCCTTCCCCCACAGAGGTGCCCAGCAGAGAACCATGTGTTGAAAAGAAAGCTTCAGGCTGGGATTACATTATATTCCATTTAATAAGGCAGGAGAACTGTCTGCACTTTCTCCCACATCAGATGGTCACATTTAGCTCTAGCAGCAACACATCAAGATGCATCCACCAATTCTGTATCTGACTCAAGGCACCAGGCTGCTTCATTGTTTGAGCTTCATGAAAAGCAGCTGGACAAGAGTTTCTTTTATCCTAAGTGTATCCATTTTATTATACTGCAAGCCGACTCATTCTGCTGGGCCCCAGTGAATGATCCACCACAGTGAAGCTCATGCCATAGAAATACAGTATCAGAGATTTTGCCAATATTTGTAATTCTGAAGCCAAGTGACCTAGAAAATATTAAGTCACTTTTAAACACATGTGTTCCTTGCATTGAAACTATACTGTCATGGTCAGATTAAGAAAATAAGGAGCTTTCAGTCTGGAAATATATGTTCACCAAATATGTTATATTAGAATCAATAGTCAATTCCTTCTTGAAAGCTGTTCTTTACTCAGGAGATAATATATTGTTGTAATTGTAGAAAATATAAATTTCCTGATGGTTTTATATAAATTAGAGGTTTATCATTGGTTACAAATAGGAGTTAGAAATATTCAAAGAATATATCCAGGACTTCCCTGTTGGCGCAGTGGTTGAGAGTCCGCCTGCCGACGCAGGGGACGCGGGTTCGTGCCCCGGTCCAGGAAGATCCCACATGCCCCGGAGTGGCTAGACCTGTGAGCCATGGCCGCTGAGCCTGCGCATCCGGAGCCTGTGCTCCGCAAAGGGAGAGGCCACAGCAGTGAGAGGCCTGCGTACCGCAAAAAAAAGAAAAGAATCTGCCTGCCAATGCAGGGGACATGGGTTCAAGCCCTGGTCCAGGAACATCCCACATGCCATGGAGCAACTAAGTCCATGCATGACAACTACTGAGCCTGCGCCCTACAGCCCACGAGTCACAACTACTGAGCCCGTGAGCCACAACTACTGAAGCCCGTGCGTCTACAGCCTGTGCTTCACAACAAGAGAAGCCACCGCAATGAGAAGCCCCGCGCACCACAATGAAGAGTAGCCCCCACCCGCTGCAACTAGAGAAAGCCTGCGTGCAGCAACAAAGACCCAACGCAGCCAAAAAAAAAAAAGAATTTATCCTTAACTTTAATAATGACTACACAACTTCTACAATCCTCTCAAAACATCATACTCAGGGAATGAATGCAGGCCTGGAAAACCACTGATTTGCATTAGGCTTGCTTAGCTGGGTAGCTAAGAGGGTGAAAATAAAACCACCAAAAAGCATGCTATTCGAGACTGCTATGGGGTCAAATGTAAATTTTACTATTATTGTGTTTAAAAAATATACCAGATTATATAAGATGTATTAATAGTATCAAATAGATACCTCAGAGCCTCTAGTCCAACCTCATGTTAGAAATGGCCCCCAAAAGACAACTGTGTATTTACTGTCTATCACTCACACAATTTGTAGCAGTGTCTGAATTAGAGCCTAGGTCTCCTGACTCAGGGGCAAAAGTGTTCCCACTACAACATGCTTCACTTCTAACCTAATCCCAACATTTTCATCTCTAGCTTGAACCTCATTCTTAAATGCCATTCCCTAACTCCTACCTGCCTCTTAGATCGTGCCATTACCCCAAACAGGTCCACCACTGAACTTTCCCTCAACCTCAGACTCTATTTCTGTTAACTATGCTGGCGCTCTCCCAAACAGGCTGTATATCTCTATCCTCCAGTTTCCATATGCTGTTAGTTTGGTCTTTAAATTTCTCTCCCATCAGACTTTACTGTACACTGAGAAGTGTCATCAAAAAAACAATAGGGTTACTGCCCAAGGCTATATTAGGCTGGAGTTGGGGGTAGGGAGCTAGATGGATTCAGGCTTTATAGAAGACAACCTTCCTCACCCCCCTATTTCCAAAAGACTCTCCTCATTCAACACAGGGTGGTGATTAAGAGCAAGATCTCTGAAGCCAGTTTGCCTGGACTACATTCTCTGCTCTGCCATGACTAACCCTGTCACTTATTAGCTGTGTGACTCTGGGAACGTTTCTTCATCTCCCTGGACTTCAGTTTCCTGATCTGTAAAACAAGCTTCCATATATAGTTATTATGATGATTAAATTAATATACAAAAAGTGCCTAGAACAGTGCCTGGCACAAAGGAAGCACTATAAATGTTAATTGTTGTCACTCTCATCCTTATTATTCATAAAGAGATTGTCTAGGTAGTGATGGGGAAGAGAAAGAATCTCTGTGGGGCAGTTGTTTCTAAAAGACCCCTTCCCTAAAACACCAGTTCAGAAGTACTGCTCCAGGCTAGAAATCTAAAGCTGCCCCAGGCACTACAAAAGTCATCTTCAGATCTAAGACTGGGAAATAATCCAGTTATAATCAACTATCATCAAGGGCTACAAAGTGACTGCCTGCAGAAACTTTTTTGTTGGCCTATACTATTCTTTAAAAGGAAGTATAGATGGACAAAAAGCACACGAAAAGAGGCTCAACATCACTAATTATTAGAGAAATGCAAATCAAAACTACCGAATGGTCATCAAAAAATCTACAAACAATAAATGCTAGAGAGGGTGTGGAGAAAATGGAACCCTCCTTCACTGTTGATGGGAATGTAAATTGGTACAACCATTATGGAGGACAGCATGAAGGTTCCTTAAAAAACTAAATATAGAATGACCATATGATCCAGTAATCCCACTCCTGGGCATATATCTGGAGAAAACCATAATTCGAAAAGATACACGCACCCCTATGTTCACTGCAGCACTATTTACAATAGCCAAGACATGGAAGCAACCTAAATGTCCACTGACATAGGAGTGGATAAAAATGTGATACATATATACAGTGGCATATTACTGAGCCATAAAAAAGAACAAAACAATGCTATTTGCAGTGACATGGATGGACCTAGAGACTGTCATACTGAGTGAAGTCAGACAGAGAAAGACAAATATCATATGATATCGCTTATACATGGACTCTAAAAAAAAATGGTACAAATGAACTTATTTACAAAACAGAAATAGAGTCACAGATGTAGAAAACAAATTTATGGTTACCAGAGGAAAGGGTGGGGAGGGATAAATCGGAAGATTGGGGTTGACATAGACACACTACTATATATAAAAGATAATAAGGACCTTTTATTATCTAATAAAATAGATAATAACGACTGTGTATAGCACAGGGAACTGTTCAATACTCTGTAATGACCTATATGGGAAAAGAATCTAAAAAAGAGTGGATACATGTATAACTGCTTCACTTTACTGTTCACCAGAAACTAACACAACATTGTAAATCAACTATACTCCAATAATAATTTTTAAAAATTTTTAAGCTTTTTAAAAATAAAAAAGGAAATATAACCAGCACAAGGAATATAGCTTGTATTTTATAATAATTTTATATGGAGTATAATCTATAAAAATATCAAATGACTATATTGTCACCTGAAACTAATGCAATATTGTAAGTCAACTATACTTCAATTTAAAAAAAAGGAAATGTTACTACTATAAAGTACCTATATTCTTACCCTCAAGGGTCTATAGCTCCCCAAATCCTTATATCCTTATATGAAGGCTTCCCCTTACTTTTTGATCTGAGGGTCACACCAGAGCTACAGTATCTTGTCTGGGATGATTTTCAGACTGATTGTGAGAAAGACCATTTAACTTGCCTCATGCACTACAAGCCATCAATTATAGTTACTTGTAACCTGTAAGAATCCAGATTCTAAGCTCTTCTATTCTACTAAACAAGACAACCACTTTGTTTTTGTTAGAGCAACCCAGGGAGAAAAATATTAAAGGCAAGGTTACCAAAAATATCTTTCCTCCTTTAAAATAAACAGAGCTAATAACAGTGACTGGTTACATCACCTTGATCAGCTGTTTTTTTTGTATTCAGTTTTCCACTGCGAAATGATAGCATGCTTAATATTTCTAGGCATGATGCAATCCTTCTTTTATTTTAACTAAAACATTATAAAGGTAACTATTTCTCTTAAAAAGAAACAATGTAAAAGAAAGCTGTCTCAATGGGAACTGTTCATTGCTTTTCAAGTCAGATACAGTAGACACATCTTAAAAATAAAAGCCCTGCAAAGAGTTCCAAATGGCTGTACAGGTGTTTCAGCTTTTAGCCTCCCTTGGATTTTAGTCCAATCAATGCTAGTGTACTTCTTTTCTGTAGCAAAGGTGTGACACAGGAACTTGATGACTGAAATCGAAAGTCAGCTCCGATAGGATCCAAATGGAAGGTGGGGGAAGAGATGGCTAAAAGAGAAATATGAACCAAGCACTAGAGAGGGATGGAGTTATCTGCAATTACTGCAAAGCCTCTGTGGTTCTCAGACCATAATTCAATCAATAAAGTTTTTGTCAAGCAGGGTGTGTGTGTGTGTGTGTGTGTGTGTGTGTGTGTGTGTGTGTCCATGCACTTGCAGAAATGTTTTTCTTGACTTGGATGGTGGTTTATAAGGATACTTGCTTTGTAACAGTCTTACACTGTACAATATGTGTTAGATTTCACAAGTGATAGTGTGCTCTAAAAGGCTTTACTTTGAGCTGATAAAGCAAATATTCAATAACTTAAAATAATTAGATGAATCGAGTAAAAACAAGATAATGGATTAAATGAAATACAATCTTGCTCTATTCCTCAATAGTTTCTTCTGTGACTTACTTTCATCTGAAGTAAAAAGATAAAGAGTTATAATGCTGATAACTAAATCAAACTTCCAGGCTTACTAGCTTTTGGGGTGGGTGGGAAGGAAAGGCATGCTTTCATGAAGTACATGCCTATGTTCATCTATTAAATTTTAAATGACCGCCAATTTACCCATTTTCCTTTTTGCTTTCAATCTTTGTTATTCCAATCATAGATAAATCGATAATATATATATTCTGAAATATAGACATAGTTTGAAAACTTCTGCTCTAGAAATATGTACTTTTCTCTCAGCAACCATTGGTTTTTAGAATAAGAAATGAGTAACTTGGTTCTGATTCTTCCACAGAATAGTCTTCGGCATCAGGGCTAGTATTATCTATCTCTGACCTCCACTGAAATTGAGTAAGATGTACAATGAGATATGGACCTAATTTATGCAAATATGAATGTTACTAGATCCAATATCGACTTGTCTAGGAAATTTACAGATGCAGAAAGTAATTCTGTCATTCAAGGTTTCATAACTTCAAGATCATTCGGAGTATTTGGGATGGGATGTGAATATATATAATAAGCTGATGAATATCAGTTTTATTTACCAGTTATTTTACTATTTTTAGATCAATATCTTCAAAAGAGTAAAAAGAATGAGCCAGCCTCAAAAGACAAGAAAAGCGCAGGGGAGGGAAAAAAATATTGCAAATATACAAAAATCTAAGAAATGCATAGTGAGAGCTCAATAAGGTCCAGTTGAATTGACTTTAAAAGAGAGCCATTTGAGCTCTACACCTCATCGCTCAAACTGCAGGTAACACAAGGCAATCTATCGGTTTACAGCTGGGCTGTGGTACCATCTGATGATACAGAAATGATTAGCTCATGCAAAACAGCTACACCCCCGCAAAGCAGGCACTATCACTCACTACCTCATTTAAAGTCTTACACCGCTCTGCGAATATTAGCGAATTAGCAAACGTTAGTGAGTAAATGGGACCTAGATTTGAAACAAAGACAAATCTGGAAGACCACAAATAAATGGAAGCTGAAACTATTTCACTCATTCTGTTGGCCAAGGATTTCGTGGAATCCACTCAACTCCCGCCTTGGGAGGTGATAATTCAATCACCTGGTTGGTTGAGTGGGTGGGGCCACAAGTCAAAGAACTTTTTTGGGAAATCACAAAACGTTTGACCCAAAGATCGGCGGGAAATCGCCTCAAAAGCTATCAGGCCAAGTCCCTAAAATTCCTGAACTCCCCAACCTCTGGGTTGAAGTTTACACCGAAGCTAGAAACTACTAGCGCTAGATTCCACTATGTGCCAGGCATGGCTCTTTCTCACCAGCGCAAAGTTGCAGGGTGTTAACGCCTGAACAAGCCGCTCGTCAGAAGGCTCCCGCCTCGCATCTCAAGCCCGTCTTCACCCCCAGTACTCAGAAGTACATGTCCAAGAGAAAAAAACAAAACCACCACCCAACCAACAAAAAAAAACGGCGTCCAGGTCTTTCCTCTCCCGGAGCCGACAGACGGATTCCTGGAAGTTCCATGGGCCACACATTCGGAACTGGAAGTCCAGGATCTCCTACAGTCGCGCCCCGGCTGGTACTTACCGGCACGTTGTTGACACCTTGTGCTTTGGAAGCTATCAGGAGAATTTCCCTGAAGTCCATTCTGGCCGAGGCGGAGGGCTGGGCCAGCCTCTCGGAAAAGAGTGAAACTGCGCCTTAGCGAGGCGACCAGCAACATCCGAATGAACTGCCTGACCAGCCCCTCTCCCACCCCTCCCTTGCACAACCACTTCCGGAGCCTTCCAAAGCCGTCTGCCCACCCCCTTTCCTCCAGCGGCCAGTACCCTTCCAGGTCCGCCGCTTCCCTCGCGATTCTTTGGCGTAACTTCCGCTTTTAGGCTCGAGACACGTAGAAACGTAGTACGTGTCTGTTGGCGTCGGCTCGAAGGGGCGGGACTAAGCCCTTCACCGACCAATGAGATTCGGCCTAGTAAACTGGGGGGTGTGGCCAAGGGAGAGAATCGCTACCCTGAGGGCCTTGGCGTGAGGCCTGACAATTATGATGCTCATTGTGAGGTCTCGGTAGGGGGCGGGGGCGAGGTGGTGAGGCGTTACCTACCAGGCCTGGGTTCGCTGGGTGTCACGGGTGGACGCTCAGGTTTGAGACGGCGGCGTCCCAACAGCAGAACCGACGGGTCTCGAGCAGGGGGTTTCAGTTACCCGTTTGTAGGCACTCGCCAAGCTGCGCAGGCGCAAACCGCCGCGACTGGTCGTCTGTCTTGGGTACACGTTACTCAAAGCGTCTTGGCACAGGGCGTGTGTGCTCACCTCCTACACACATGCACGCGTGCCGTGTATAGAGGCGGCCGCTTACAGCTTTTGCCTCATTCAGATAATAAGCCCCATGTAGGGCAGCGAACTGTGTGTTTTGCTCAGTGGGTAAATGGAGGAATTTCTCACATACACCCCCGGCCTGGATATACTAGGCCCACTGATCAAAACGTACATATATTTATATGTACGTATTCATATTCGTTGGGAGTCCAGTCGAGAGTTCCTCTTAAGATTATCTGGGGTAATTTTTACTCAGTAAAATACACTAATTAGGCAGGCCTGGGGCTGTGGGTAAGAATAGGCCCGGGTCGACTGCAAACAGTAGGAATCTTTCTGGTGTGATGGAAGTGCTCCAAAACTGGATGTG
The DNA here is from genome assembly GCF_008692025.1 of Phocoena sinus. Taxonomy (NCBI): domain Eukaryota; kingdom Metazoa; phylum Chordata; class Mammalia; order Artiodactyla; family Phocoenidae; genus Phocoena; species Phocoena sinus. The sequence goes on from NC_045770.1 coordinate 72,547,964, forward strand.
CTGATGGCACATCATCGTGCACTTAAAACAGGTGAATTTTGCAGTATGTAACTTATCTCAATAAAGCTGTTTAAAAATATTAGGCAAAGCCTCTCTGTCTTCCTTTTTCAACCGAAGTTTAACGCTGAGGTGTGGCCTTAACTACCTTTCTCCATTTAAGGCTGCCCAAACAACAGACCAAAATTAAGCCTTTGTCCAATGGCAGAACTGTAATTCTCAATGATTTTACACCCTCTGTGGAGCCCAGCATAGCATACTGTAACTTATGCCATAGTTCCTTTCAAATACATACCCATCTATTTTAAGTAGTTCACACTTGCTGGAGGCCAACTCTACAAATATTTCCCCCTCGCAGGATTGTAAGTTATATGGAGTCTTGGGTGTAATATATTGAAAAAACTAACAGATGTCAGGTTCCTCATCTATTAAAAATTAAAACTAAGATTTTAAAAGTTCCTTCAAGTGGTTCTCTATTCAGCAGGTAGAGTCAATGGTTTCCCATTGTTCTTAGGATGAAGACCAAAATCTTAATCCTATCGTGGCCTGAAAGGACTGCTATGAGTTACCCTGGCTTCTTTTTTTTTTTTTTAAACATCTTTATTGGGGTATAATTGCTTTACAATGTTGTGTTAGTTTCTGCTTTATAACAAAGTGAATCAGTTATACATATACATATGTTCCCATATCCCCTCCCTCTTGCGTCTCCCTCCCACCCTCCCTATCCCACCCCTCTAGGTGGTCACAAAGCACCGAGCTGATCTCCCTGTGCTATGTGGCTGCTTCCCACTAGCTATCTTACTTTTGGTAGTGTATGTATGTCCATGCCACTCTCTCACTTCATCCCAGTTTACCCTTCCCCCTCCCTGTGTCCTCAAGTCCATTCTCTAGTAAGTCTGCGTCTTTATTGCCATCCGGCCCCTAGGTTCTGGCCCTCTTCTTTAAGGTCATCAACTTGACCCTTTCATTCTGTCAGAATTGCCAAGCTCTCTTCTACTCCAGGCCCTTTACATATAATCCCATCTGCCTGGTATGTGCCCTCGCCTCTAGCCTTTGCAGGACCAGCTCCAACTTGTTGTTCAGCACTCCACAAGCTTGTGGTGATTGTTATCAGGGTTCAAGCCCCAGGTTTCATGACTCCTAGGTATTGTATGACCTTAGGCAAGTGCGTAACCTCTCTCTGCACCTCAGTTTAATCTATAATAGTAAAGTAGCAATGATAGGATTGCTGTAAAATAATGCATGTAAGTGCTATAGATTACTATCTGGCTGTTATGGGATGAGTTGTGCCCTCAAATTCATATTGTTGACAGAAATAAGCAATAAAAAATCTGTAATGGGACTAGAAAAGAGTTTTATTTGAGCCAAACTGAGGACTATAGCCAAGGAGACAGTCTCTCAGATAGCTCTGAGGCACTGTTCCAAAGAAGCATGGTTTTTAGCACAGCTTTGTATCTTGTCAGAGCAAAGAACATCAAACATTACAGGGTACATTCCTTCAAAATTTCAAAGAAGATGAGCACGTACACAGCAAATCAGCCTGGCCTTGGCGCCTGCGATGAGTCTTATCATCAAAGGAGTGTAGCATTGATGTTCCAGGAAGGGAGGTATTTATCTCTATCTTCAAAAGAGACATTCTTTACTTCTGAACAAGGCACCCTTTTCTTTAATGGTTAGAGCAGATGTACAGTGTATGCTTAATACACCACAAAACAGGCTATTCTAGTTAGCATAAAATTTAAAGTTAAATCATGTATAAGCCAGGATGACTTCCCCACACCTCAATATGAGAAAATTTCTTCCATCCAAACACCCAGGATCCCAGAGTATGACCATATTTGTAGATAGGGTCTTTTTTTCTTTTAATCTTTTTTTCTTTAGCCGCACCACATGGCTTGCGGGATCTTAGTTCCATAACCAGAGATGGAACCTGTGACCCCTGCAATGGAAGCGAGAGTCCTAACCACTGGACCACCAGGGAATTCCCTGTAGATAGGGTCTTTAAAGAGATAACTAAGTTAAAATGAGGTCATTAGAGTGGGCCCTAGTCCAATATGATGGTTGTCTTTATAAGAAGAGGAAATATGGACACAGGTACAGAGAGAAGACACAGGGAGAAGATGGCCATCTATAAGCCAAGGAGGAAGGCCTCAGAAGAAATCAGCCCTGCTGACACCATGATCTCAGACTTCTAGCTTCAAAAATTGTGAGAAAATTGGGGTCTTCCCTGGTGGCGCAGTGGTTGAGAGTCCGCCTGCAGATGCAGGGGACACGGGTTTGTGCCCTGGCCCGGGAAGATCCCACATGCCGTGGAGCGGCTGGGCCCGTGAGCCATGGCCGCTGAGCCTGCGCAGCCGGAGCCTGTGCTCTGCAACCGGAGAGGCCACAACAGTGAGAGGCCCACATACCGCAAAAAAAAAAAAAGAAAGAAAAAAAAAGAAAAAGAAAAAAAAATTGCGAGAAAATAAATTTCTGTTGTTCATGCCACCCAGTTGTGGTACTTTGTTATGGCAGCCCTAGCAAGCTAATACACTGGCATATGGTGACTATTCAATAAATGTCAGGTATTATTTCTCAAGGAAGCTCTCTCTGAACTAGCTCAGGACCCGTTTCATAAATTCTTACAGCCCCCAGCATTTTGCTTCATAGAACCTATCACAATTTGTAATTACATATTTGTGTTTTTTTCTTTCTAATTACTGGCTCTCTCTAGTGTTAGATTGTAAGGTCCCTGAGAACAGGGACCAAACCTATTTTATCCATTACTATTCCTGTCACCAGCTCAGTTCCCTGCTCATGCACATAAAAGCTGCAATAAACACTTTGGGATACATAGTTGAAAGTTGCTAAAAGAGTAGATTTTAAAAGTCCTCACCACAAGAAAAAAATTTTTGTAACTAAGTATGGTGATGGATGTCAATTAGACTTACAGTACTGATCATTTCACAATATATACAAATATTGAATCATTATGTTGTACACCTGAAACTTATATAATATTTTATGTCAATTTACCTCAATTTGAAAAAGGAAAAGGTCTACCATTTAAAAAAAACAAGAAAGCATTTTTTTTGGAATTCCCTGGCGGCCCAGTGGTTAGGAGCCGGGCCCTGGGTTCAATCCCTTGTTGGGGAACTAAGATTCTGCAAGCTGCATGGCATGGCCAAAAAACCCCCACATATTTGGCCAAATGAAAGCCCTCAATATTCAATATCATAATAGCTGATTTAATCATAAGTGCCTGTAGTAAGGCACTTGTTCCTATTTTACAGATGGAAAAACTGAGGTTTGAAGAGATGAAATAACTGGGCTAATATTGTACAACTGGTTAATAAGAGAACCAAGACTTAAGTCTGGGAAAGACTGGCCACCATGCTAGACTGCCTCTTTATATTTCAATTAATCCATGAACAGGTATAAACATATACACGTGAAATTATAGATAATCTAAGAGAGCTTGGATTAGATAACTAATATATGGTTACTCAAAATCACCAAGAACAATTGCTGAATGTGGGAGTGAGGTAAGGAATAAGAGGAAAGGAGCAATTTTCCTGTACCCAAAGAAAATTTGTATCACTGAATTCGGCAAATATTTCCTGAGAAACTGTTGTGTGCCCAGGCCTATGTACAATACAAAGACCCAGCTCTTGCCTGGCCAGGGCTTTATTTAGTTCTTGTATGAACACTAGTAACAATGATGTCAGACAAAGTGTTAACTGCATTAGGGGTACAAAGTACTGGGGGTAGGGTGGCCAGATTTAGCAAATAAGATATTTATCTGAATTTCAGATAAACATTAAAAACAATCTGTTGTTTATCTGAAATTCAAATTTAACTGAGTGTTCTGTATTTTATCTGGCAACCCTAACAGTGATGGAGTTCCACTTAGAACATGAGCAAAGACAGAGAAGCAGGAAAACATATATGTGGTTAGAGAACAAGTAGATGTGTTTAGAAGAAAATAAGGTCAGAGAAGTAGGTGAACCCACGTTGAGAAGGTCTTGAGAGCCATGGCAGGAGAGAAGGAGGAAGAGGAACCAGTAACAAAGAATAGTCAGGGGCTTCCCTGGTGGCGCAGTGGTTAAGAATCCACCTGCCGATGCAGGGGACACGGGTTTGAGCCCTGGTCCAGGAAGATCCCACATGCCGCGGAGCAACGAAGCCCGTGCACCACAACTACTGAAGCCCGCACGCCTAGAGCCCACGCTCCACAACAAGAGAAGCCACCGCAATAAGAAACTCTCACACCGCAACGAAGAGTAGCCCCCGCTCGCCACAACTAGAGAAAGCCTGCACGCAGCAACAAAGACCCAATGCAGCCAAAAATAAATAAATAAATTTATATAAATAAATAAGACCAGTCAGAGAGGCAGGAGGAGAAGCCCAGGAGTAGAGTGCAGTGTTCCAGCAGGCCCTGGAGAAGACTTGTTCAGGAGAGGACAATCTAATAGGTCTAGGCTTCAAATGTCATATGTTCCCAAGAGGTTCAGTAGGAATAAGACTCAGAAGGTCACTGAATTCAGCAATTGAGTTTTTATATGAAAATTAAAATCATATGATATCAGTTATATGGGGAATCTAAAAAAAGATGCTAATGAGCTTATTTACAAAACAGAAATAGACTCACAGACATAGAAAACAAAGGGGCCAGCGGGGGTGGGGGAGATAAATTAAGAGTTTGGGATTAACGTATACACACTACTACGTATAAAATAGATAAACATCAAGGACCTACTGTATAGCACAAGGAACTATATTCAATGTCTTGTAATAATTTATAATGGAAAAAATCTGTAATATATATATCTGAATTCTTTTGCTGTACATTTGAAACTAACACAACATTGTAAATTAACTATACTTCATTTTTTTTAAATACCCAAAAAATAAATTTAAAAAAAGAAAAAGAGGGGCTTCCCTGGTGGCGCAGTGGTTGAGAGTCCGCCTGCCGATGCAGGGGACACGGGTTCGTGCCCCGGTCCGGGAGGATCCCACATGCCGCGGAGCGGCTGGGCCTGTGAGCCATGGCCGCTGAGCCTGCACATCTGGAGCCTGTGCTCTGCAACGGGAGAGGCCACAACAGTGAGAGGCCCGCGTACCGCAAAAAAAAAAAAAAAAAAAGGAAATTAAAATAATAATGAGATATGCTTTTCACCCATCAGATTGACCAAGTTCAAAAGTTTGAAAATGAGCAATGTTGGTGAGGGTCAGGGAAATAAGACACTATGGTGGGAATATGTTACTTTAACCTCTTGAAGGCAATGTGACAAAGTAAGAAAATAATAAAGGCTAATGCTATGTGTTTATTGCATACCAGGTGCTCTTCTAAGCAGTTTCCTTTGTATATTAACTCATTGAATTTTCACAGCAACCCTGTGGGGGAGGTCCTATTAGAGATGGGGAAACTGTGGCATTAGAGATGAGGAGGTTAAGGGACTTGTCCAAGTTCATCCAACTGGTAAGAGGACAGGACAGCACGTGGCTCCAGTCTGTGCTCTACTACAATATCCTGGCCCTATCAGTCAAAAATCTAAAAGGCAACTACTCTGACACAGAAATATCCCTTCTAGGAAAATGGTCTACCAGAATATTCACACATGTGTGCAAAGACAATTGAACGACGTTATTTATTGCAGCATGGTTTGAAAAACAATCTCAATGTCCATTAGCAGGAGACTAATTAAACACATTTTGGTACAGCCTTAGAGTGGAAAACTATGCAGCCCTTAGAAAGAATGAGGCAGATCTATAAGTATGCATATGGAATGATCTCTGAGCTATAGTGTTGGGTGAAAAGAGCAAGACATAGAAATGTGCCCCTACCGGGGTGAAAAAAAAAAAAAAAAAAGCGAATATAGATGTGATACACACATACACCTGTATATACAAAGATTATCTCTGAAGGGATGGTTGCCAAGAAAATGAGCTAGAAAATGATTGCTTCTGTGGAGGAGAGAACTCAGTCACAGGTGGGAGGAAGGAAGGTTTACTCTCCATCTCATTCTCTTTGGTGCCGTTTGAATGTTTCTCCTTGTGCATGTACTGCTTTTTCAAAATACACCATTTTTTTTTCAGGCTTTAAAAAAGAGATTATAATAGCCAATGGTTTTGTAGCACTCTCCACTTTATAATGTGCACTCATACGCATGAGTTTCTTTGATGCTCAAATGATCTTAGAGGAAAGCCTTATTGACCCCTTTCTGGAGAGTCATGTTATAGACATGAGATACTCTATCAGAGACCGCCATTTGGAATGGATTCTCTAGAGTGCTGAGCTACAGCAGTGGTGCTTTTATTGTCATTCGTGAGAGGCAGAGGCCTGAGCAGTGCAGGCCTGTGTGTTTAGCTGTCTCAGCACACAGAGTTCCTCCAGTAATTATACAAATCCAACCTGACAGCAGGGCTTTAATAAGCAGTTTCATCCATGTGACCTGAGGGGAACAGAGTGACCAGGGCTTAATGAGTGGGAGGAAGAACGGGTGACTTTAGGAGGTGAAGACATTTGGTGATGAAGAAAAGGTGAGATACATGCAGGAATGAGGCGGGGAGGGTGGGGGCTACTGGGAGAAAGGAAACTCAGAAAGGTTGTGTGAGCAGGGAATAATGGAATGAGCTGTCTTTGCCAATCGCAGGTCTAGGCTGTCATCTCAGCTCTGCCTTGGAAGGGCTATGTGTCCTTAGGACAGTTATTTTTTGTATTTTTTAAATGTGTGTATTGCACAGTTTTTTTTAACATCTTTATTGGAGTATAATTGCTTTACAATGTTGTGTTAGTTTCTGCTGTACAACAAAGTGAATCAGCTATACACATACACATGTCCCCATATCTCCTCCCTCTTGCATCTCCCTCCCACCCTCCCTATCCCACCCCTCTAGGTGGTCACAAAGCACCCAGCTGATCTCCCTGTGCTATGCGGCTGCTTCCCACTAGCTATCTGTTTTACATTTGGTAGTGTATATATGTCCATGCCACTCTCTCACTTCGTCCCAGCTTACCCTTCCCCCTCTCCGTGTCCTCAAGTCCATTCTCTACATCTTCATCTTTATTCCTGTCCTGCCACTAGGTTCATCAGTACCGTTTTTTTTAGATTCCATATATATGCGTTAGCACACGGTATTTGTTTTTCCCTTTCTGACTTACTTCACTCTGTATGACAGACTCTAGGTCCATCCACCTCATTACAAATAACTCAATTTCATTCCTTTTTATGGCTGAGTAATATTCCATTGTATATATGTGTTGCACAGTATTTGAACACAATGCTTGATGTAAAAACATTTCGAGCCATATAAATAACATAAAAGCCCCCATCTGCCCCACTTAATTTCACCCCCCTTACCAGAGGAAAGTACCATATCATGCTACTGGGGTTTTTCTGAGGTGTTTTGATATGCACCATTATGCGTAAGGTACAATATATAGGTTATATACATATATAGGATACAATATAGATTTCTATTGATACATAGAATATATAATATTTTATATTAATACAAACAGAGTATAGGTATATTTGAAAACATAATTTGGTTTGTTTACAGAAATGAGATCATTCTATGTGTGAATATATGTATATGTAAAATTTTTTTTCAGTTTAAAATACATTGTGGAGCTCTTTTCATGTCAGTACTGTTAAAAACCAATATTCATCCGAATAAGTTTGAAGATCTAATTAGCTTTAATCAATGATTCATGCATCAGGCAGCAACCCATCTTGTAAATAGACGGGAGCTCTAAGGGGGCATTGTATAAACTGGAAGATTTTTATAGGAAGAAATGTGGGGCAAGGGAGCTATTAGCAAATGAAAATAAAAGATTTTGTAAGGCCAGGCTGTCTTCTTTTGGGGTGGGAAACGGGCAAGGTCTTTATCATGCAAACTATCTCTACTTCGGGGAGGAGGATGGGAAGGAAGAGGGCACAGATGACAGATCACCTCTGTGTGCTGACCAGAAAATTCCAGAGATGGTTAAGATTTCATTTCTGGTGAAGGTTGAAACTACAATTAGGTTAGGTATTAAGTCTAGATTTAGTATCACGGGAACGAATGGCGCCATTTTGGTTTTTTCTCCTTAACAGGACATATTGATCTACTTTATTTTTTATGGATGCTACATCATATTCCATAGTATGTATTTAGCAGAGTTTATTTAACCACACTACTATTGATGAACTGTAAGGCTTTTTATAAATTTTTACTATCACAAACAATGCTGCAATGAATATCCTTTTACGTGCTTTACTTTTGTTTTTTGGCCCTGCCGCACGGCTTGTGGGATCATAGTACCCCGACCAGGGATCGAACCTGTGCTCCCTGCAGTGGAAGTTCGGAGTCCTAACCCCTGTACTGCCAGGGAATTTCCTCCTTGTACTTATTTTAATGTGCAAATATTCCTTATGTTTTCCTGTGTTCGAGTTTTTGTTGTTGTTAAATTTTATTTATTTATTTTTGGCTGCATTGGGTCTTCGTTGCTACCCACAGGCTTTCTCTAGTTGCAGTGCGTGGGTTTCTCAATGCAGTGGTTTCTTTTGTTGCGGAGCACGGGCTCTAGGTGAGTGGGTTTTGGTAGTCACGGCACGCGGGCTCAGTAGTTGTGGCTCCCGGGCTTTGTTGCTCCTCAGCATGTGGGATCTTCCTGGACCACGGCTCGAACCCCTGTCCTCTGCATTGGCAGGTGGATCCTTAACCACTGCGCCACCAGGGAAGCCCCCTGTGTTAGATATTTAGGTACCTAGAAACTGGATTGCTGGGGTGAAGTGCATGCACAATTAAAATTTTGATAGCTACTATTTAATTGTTTTCCCTACTGTTTAATTGTACGTACCAATTTAGGTTCCCATCAATAATATACTGAAGCATACTTTTCTCTATACATCAGCTCTGGATATTGTCAAACCTAAATTTTTGCCAATTTAGTGGTTTAAAAATATTTCATTGTTGTCTTAGTTTTCCTATGCTCAATTACTAGATGGCATCTTTCATATGCTAATTGATCATTTGTTTTTCTTCTTCTGTAAATTGTTCACATTTGCAGTGGATATTTTGATTATTTTGCTGGCATCCAGTCCACTCCCTCTCCCAGAGTATAAGAGAAATTCCATCTGAGTGTGACCCTGCTCTCAGCTCTACTGAGTGCCACAACCCAATCAGCATAATCTCGCCCTTGTTTTCCAAGTGATTAAATTAAAAGGCCTAAATCAATCAGGCAAGAATGTGTATTCCTCAGGTATAGTAGGTACAGTGCCTAGGGCCCACAGTCTTTTCATGAGCACATGAAAACATCTTAATTTCTTCTAAAATCAAAAGAAAAGGAATGAACTTTTAGGTTAAAGAAGATGACTTTATAAATGGTATGGACTGAATTGTGTCCCCCCAAAATTCATCCCCGATCTCTAATGTGATTGTATTTGGTGATAGAGCCTTTAAGGAGGTAATTGTAATTAAGGTTAAGTGAAGTCGTAAGAGTGGGGCCCTAATCCCATAGGACTGGTGCCCTTATAAGGAGAGGTTGAGACACCAAACAGTTCTCTCGCTCCATGTCTACATAGAAGAAAGGCCATGTATTTTGTCATGGCCCCTGAACAGAAGAATACAATACGTAATATTTGTGTATCCATCTCTACTATCACTGCAGTCATAAAATGTAATAAAAAAAAAACCTGTTTTAATGGGGGAAGGGAACCATGAAGGCAAAAGTGTCTGAGGCCCATAAAAGCCATAATGTAGCCCTGCAATCAGGCCCTAACATTCTCTTGGTGCAAGCCTTTAAAATAACGGTAGGGAAAGAAGACTGCTTTGGATGGTTAGCTGTGCTGATATGAGGCCTGGAACGGCTGCAGCTACTTTGCTATTACAAGGGAAGCTAATACCCTAAAGAAAACAGAGAAAAACAGACTAAAAAATTACAGAAATATGCAATCAGAGCTCTGAGCCCTTATGCCTCTCTGCTTAAAAAAACAACAAAAATAATTTTTTTTAACCAAGTAATGAATGCATGCATTTGTTTTGTTTTGTTTTGTTTTGTTATTTTGCGGTATGCGGGCCTCTCACTGTTGTGGCCTCTCCCGTTGCGGAGCACAGGCTCCAGACGCGCAGGCCCAGCGGCCATGGCTCACAGGCCTAGCCGCTCCACAGCATGTGGGATCTTCCTGGACCGGGGCACGAACCCGTGTCCCCTGCATCGGCAGGCGGACTCTCAACCACTGCGCCACCAGGGAAGCCCTGGGTTTTCTTTTTTTTTTTAATGAATTTATTTTTGGCTGCATTGGGTCTTCGTTGTTGCACGTGGGGTGGGCTTTCTCTAGTTGTGGCAAGCTGGAGGCCACTCTTCGTTGCCTTACGTGGTCTTCTCATTGTGGTGGCTTCTCTTGTTGCAGAACACAGGCTCTAGGCGCGCAGGCTCAGTAGTTGTGGTACACAGGCTTAGTTGCTCCACAGTATGTGGGATCTTCCCAGACCAGGGCTCGAACCTGTGCCCCCTGCATTGGCAGGCGGATTCCTAACCACTGTGCCACCAGGGAAGCCCCATACATTTGGTTTTAAAAGTTAAATAGTAAAATTATTATTTTTAAAAAACTAATTAATTAATTTTGGCTGCATTGGGTCTTTGTTGCTTTGCACAGGCTTTCTCTAATTGTGGTGAGTGGGGGCTGCTCTTCGTTGTGGTGCGTGGGCTTCTCATTGCAGTGGCTTCTCTTGTTGTGGAGCATGGGCTCTAGGCGCGCGGGGTTCAGTAGTTGTGGCACGTGGGCTCAGTAGTTGTGGCGCATGGGCTTAGTTGCTCTGCGGCATGTGGGATCTTCCCATACCAGGGCTCAAACCCATGTCCTCTGCATTGGCAGGTGGATTCTTAACCACTGCGCCACCAGGGAAGTCCCAGTCAAATTATTTTTAATAAGAATAGTATTTTATACCACTCCTCTCCATACTCTCCAGGATGCCCCCCCCGCAATGGCCACCACCCTCAATTCTTCTGGATGCCTCCCTAGTATTTAACTTTTGTATGTCTAAAAAGTTTCTTTTTATTTTATTTTTTATGTATTTGGCTGCACCGGGTCTTAGTTGCGGCACATGGGATCTTTTCAGTTGCAGCATGGGGGCTCTTAGTTGCGGCATGTGGGACCTAGTCCCCTGACCAGGGATCGAATCTGGGCCCCCTGCATTGGGAGTGCAAAGTCTTAACCGCTGGACCACCAGGGAAGTCCCGTAAACAATATCTTTATAATTTCTTTTTTACTCTAATAATGATAACAGGAATGGACCACATGTAAAGTGTTTAGTGCTCAACAAATGGTAGCTTTAATGTTATAAATCATCAAAGTAGCGCAATGAGGAAAATATTATTTTTACCCTTCTGATGAAGAAACAGAGGCGCCAGAGAGGATGTTACTCTCATGAGCTTTCACATCTTGTAAGGGGCTGGAACTAGGATTCTAAATCCAGAGCCACAGTAATTCACATATCACCTGAAACCACCATCTTGAAAACTGCTGGGGTGGAATGTGATACAACAGAACTTGCTGAGAATGAAGAGGGTAAGGCATGGTGGGGCCGCGGACCTGGATTTAGTGAAGCCCTGGAATAGGGTTGCTGGATAAATTACACAACACCTAAATTTGGATTTCAGATAAACCGTGAGTAATTTTTTAGTACAAGTATGTACCAGCTAAAAAGTTATTTGTTGTTTATCTGATATTCATATTAACTGGAGGCCTTGCATTTTAATTTGCTTAAAGAGGTACCTAGGAAGCAAGGGCATCATTTCAGCACAGGGAGTTGGTCCCAGCCAGGAGCCCGCGCTTAGAGCATCCGTGAGGGCCAGTGGTAAATCCAACCCCTGCCACTAGGGGGCAGTAGAGGACTGAGCAGGACAGGGGGAGGGGCTGATGGTGGCTGCAGAGCAGGCCGAGGAATGGGCTTTGGGACTGCTGTCCATCAGGGCTAGAATTTCAAATCAAATCACAAAGGAAGGAACAGGCAGCTCACAGAAAAAGAACAGCTTATTCATGACTAATAAACATGAAAAGAAGCTCAGCTCCATTCATAATTAAATGAATAAACCTGAATTAAAATGAGATATTTTCCAACTCTCAAATTGGCAAAAATAAAAATATCAAAAGGATTAATAATACTCAATGTTCTGAAAGTGTGAGGAAATACTGTGTGGGTGGAGACTAGCAGATCACCTTTGGATTAATATAAAAATTTAAATTGCATGTAGCCTTTAACCAGTGATTTAACTTTTAGGGATCTATCAAACAAATTTGCTTTCACATATATGTGGAAACATATGAAGATGTTCATTGTACTAGCCAAAACCAAAAAAAAACAAACATCCACGCAAAGGGACGTAATTAATAAATGGTAACATATCCAGATAATGGAATACTATGCAGCCATTTAAAGAAAGCTGTAGATCTATATGTTGATCAGTAAAAATTTCCAGAGTATTTTGCCAAGTGAACAAAGCAATGTGCAGACAAGTCTCGCAATGTGCAGACCTTCCCTCTCTGTTACACACAAATTTGTTAACTTGTGTGTAACAGAGAGGGAATGAGATGTATTTATGAATCCATAAACCAGTTCTAAGGGGTACCCAAGAAACCATCCACACTAGTTCCATGATGGAGGGAGGCAAGGGTCCGGAATGGGAAGGAAGTTTACTACCCATTGCATGGGTTTTACCTGTTAATTTTTTTTAAATAAATTTATTTATTTATTATTTATTTTTGGCTGCGTTGGGTCTTCGTTGCTGCGCCTGGGCTTTCTCTAGTTGCGTCGAGCGGAGGCCACTCTTTGTTGTGGTGCATGGGCTTCTCATTGCAGTGGCTTCTCTTGTTGCAGAGCATGGGCTCTAGGCATGCGGGCTTCAGTAGTTGTGGCATGCGGGCTCAGTAGTTGTGGTTCGCGGGCTCTAGAGCACAGGCTCAGTAGCTGTGGCATATGGGCTTAGTTGCTCCGCAGCATGTGGGATCTTCCCGGACCAGGGCTCGAACCCGTGTCCCCTGCATCGGCAGGTGGATTCTTAACCACTGCGCCACCAGGGAAGCCCACCTGTTATTTTTTTTAAACCACATGTCGATATTACCTTTACCAATTTAAAATAAAGTAGAAGTTAGAAGAAACAAAGAATGTCAAAGTCAGACTAAGAGGTAGAAGGCAATGTGTCCAAAAATGAGATGGAAAAGGGAAATGGGTCCAGTCCCTGGGCAACGGAGAGTGTCATGAGGCAGCAGCAAGCTGGGCAGTTCTGTCCAGAACACATGGAAAAACCTATGGTTCCTAGAATGCCTGGCCTCCCTTGGTGTGAGCTAGAAAAGTGCCCACAACCTCTGTACTCAAGGAGCTGCTGTGGAGGGACCCTGACCACTGGCCGCTTCTCAGGCAGCCAGAGCATAAGATGACATTCATACAAACTGTGGATGAGAAAGACCAGCACAGGGCAGGGCCTGAAGCCTCTCCTCACCTGGGTACTTTACTTCAAGTAACACAGTCTGAGACATCACTTTTTTGGTTTGAAAGAGCCTGTGGTCATGTTAGTCATTGCGGTTTTTGATGCTACTGATAGAAGAGGCCTAGAATATTAACAGTAGCAAGAAGAGAAAGGCAAAGAGGCCAGAAGTAGGGGCAGATGCTAAACAGGAAAAACAAGAAGTTTAGTCCAGGAGAGAGAATTTAGAATGAGAACAGTGGCTCTCGAAGTGTGTACTCCAGACAAGGCCCTAAACATTGAAAAACACTGACTCCACCTCCTAACACATATGTAGTTGAAAAATAAAAAAGGTATGGATGTCTCTAAGTTCTGAATTTTCCCACTGTGACTGTTTTGATCTTTTCAATACCAAACATAAAATCCTTTCCTCATCTTTCTGCTTCCCTTATTTGCTAATACATGGAACTTGTGATTTAGATGGCTGGAGTTTTTCGTTTTTTGGGGGTTTTTTTGCGGTATGCGGGCCCCTCACTGCTGTGGCCTTTCCCGCTGCGGAGCACAGGCTCCGGACGCGCAGGCTCAGCGGCCATGGCTCACGGGCCCAGACACTTCACGGCATGTGGGATCTTCCCGGACCGGGGCACGAACCCATGTTCCCTGCATCATCAGGCAGACTCTCAACCACTGCGCCACCAGGGAAGCCCCCACTTGCCTGGCTTTTTGATGGCTACTTCAGTGCTACTACATGGGAAGCTCTAGAGGTGGGGTCAGGAGATTGAATTTTAACCAGATGAAGAAATAATAATAAATACTATAGTAGCCAGCCTCCAAGATGGCCCCATTGCTTCCCGCCTTGTGATAGTCACACCCGTGGTAGTTTCTTCCCGCATGGTACTTGGGTTAGCATCTGGCAGAAGTGAAGCGATTTCACTTCCGAGATTAGGTTACAAATGTTTTCGGCATCCACCTTGGGGGCTCGCTTTCCCTGTCTTTCTTCAATCTGTCACTCTGGAGAAGCAAGCTTCTACGTTGTGAACAGCTCTTTGGAGAGACCTATGAGGCAAGGAACAGAAGCCTCTGTGCAGCTGAGAACTGAAGCTTGTCAACAACCTTGTGAGTGAGGTTGGAAGAGGATTCTTCAGCCCCATTTGAGCCCCGAGATAATTGCAGCCCTAGGCCAGCAGCTGACAACTTGAATGCAACCTCTTGAGAGACCGAGGCAGACCATCTCTGCTAAGCTACTTCTGCATTCCTGGCCGTTGGAAACCATGAGATAAGAAATGCCTGTTGTGTGAAGTTTAGGGTTAATGTGTTATGCAGAAAAAGAAAATAATAGAAGTACCATTTGTTGAAAGCGTACTATGTATCACACTCTCTTCCAAGTGTTCAACACACATTATTCCATGTGAATTTCTTAACATATTTGTGAGGTAGGGATTATTGTCCCCTTTTTACAAGGGAAGAAACTAAAATTCACGGAAAGTGCTGAAATACCATCATTTTGCATATAAAGGTTATAAGAGAATATCTAAAATGTTAAGTGAAAACATTACAAAGCCAGTTACTTTAACAAAGAATAAAAATTTATACTAAAACTGAGCCTTGGTGTAATTATCAGAAAAAATCATTTTATATCTCTTCCCAAAAATGTACCCAGAGTAGCAAATTAGTTGGCCATTCAGCATATATTTTTCACTTAAATTTTGGAGAATTCCTGCCAAATACAGCATTTTAAAATTTAGGCATAATTAATGCTAAGGCAGCCTTTCTGACAATTAATTGGTACTAAAGTACGTTCCCTTTCTGGTGAGTTTGTTTATTAATTTGTGTCAATAAAATCATGTCATCAGCACAAATGAAGAAAAGGAAGAAGAAAGGTTAAGAGAGTTTAAGCGGAGTGTTCTCGGGAATTCCCTGGTGGTCCAGTGGTTAGGGCTCTGTGCTTTCACTGCAGAGGGCTTGGGTTTGATTCCTGGTTGGGGAACTAAGACCCCTCAAGCTGTGTGGTGTGGCCAAAAAAAATTATAATAATAATAATTAATTAATTAAATAAAAAGAGAAAGTGATAGAAATTCTATGGTAGAATATCTCAATAAATCTCATTTTCAGGGATAGCTGACTACAGGGATAATAAATCTGTCATTGATAAACAAGACAAGTAACAGTCACTCATCTTAGCCGAGAGAGGCGTGTGTAGCTTTTAAAGATTCCGCCAGCCTCATGGCGCAGGCCAAAAAAAAATTGGCATGTTACTTCAATGGGTAGTTGACTTGCTAAACTGGGATTGTAGCCTTGGCCTCTGGACTCCTGAACTGGGGCCATTCCTATACTTGAGGCTTTCTCTCTGTGAAGTCTCAGACATTCCTCTCATAGATGCAAGGTGGAGCTGGGTCATAAAGTCCTGAAGGCACCCTGGATGTCAACATGGACTTTACCAGCTGTGAAGTGTGACTTGACCAGTGGGAGGAGACAGGGGAAGCTCTGACTTAGGGAGCTGAATGTTATGTAACTCTCTCCCCCGACTTCTTCCTCCAGCTGCGCTCATCTCTGCTGCTCTGGGGAGCAACAGAGACAGTATGGATTTTTAGAACCATCTAGACCTGATGTCAAATCCTGGCTCTGCCACTTACTTGCTTTTGGGGTTTTTTTTTTTTTTTTTTTTTTGCGGTACGCGGGCCTCTCACTGTTGTGGCCTCTCCCGTTGCAGAGCACAGGCTCCAGACGCGCAGGCTCCGTGGCCATGCCTCACGGGCCCAGACGCTCCGTGCCATGTGGGATCTTCCCGGACCGGGGCACGAACCCGTGTCCCCTGCATCGGCAGGCGGACTCTCAACCACTGCGCCACCAGGGAAGCCCTGCCACTTACTTGCTATGTGACCGTGGCCTAGCAACTTTGCCTCTCTGTGCCTGAGCTCCTTACTTTCATTCATTCATTCATTCAATCATACATTTATTCAAAAATATTTATTGAGCACTCACTAGGTACTAGAATTTCATGGTGAACAAGATAAAGCCCCTTATCTCCAAGAGCTTTCATTTCAGCAGGTGTGAAGGGGTGCTGGGGAGACAGACAACAGGCAAGAAAACTAATAGATAATGTCATATGGGAATGGTAGTAGATGCTATAAAGACAACAAAATAGGGTAGAGGGATAGAGTGGGCAGGGGTGCTGCTTACATGAAGAAGGAGATGGTAATCCCTACTTCACAGGATTGATATAAAGATTGTGTAAGATACAACATGTGAAACACTTAGCACTGTGCCTGCGACAGAGTAGTAATAATGGTAACAATTACTGAGTCTTTCCTATGTGCTAGATAACATTCCAAGTACTACACATTTATTAACTCATGTAATCACCTCGTTTTATAGATGAGATAACTGAGGCACAGGTAGGTTGAATTACCTGCCTAAGGTCAGGAAGTTAACATGGCAGAATTTGGACTTGAACCCTAACATTCTGGCCTCAGAGCCTATGTTTTTAATTGATTTGCTAAATGTTAGTGGCTCTCTCTGCCTTCCATATTTTGATTAATAGAGGAGGAAGAACCCAGAAGAGGGCATATTCAATTTTGTTGGAGTTGGCAGGGACAGAGGCCAGGTGGGACCTAGGGTAGATTGTGGAGCAAATGCAAGGGCATCTGGAAGGTGAGTAATCATGTAACCTGGTGACGGCAAAGAAGGAGAGAGTTGAGGATAATGGAGTCATGAGATAATGGGGTAAACAGGGTGTCTTAATCAGCTTAGGCTACTGTAACAAAATGCCATAGACTGTGGGGCTTAAACAGTAGACATTTATTTTCTCATAGCTCTAGAGGCTGAAAGTCTGAGATTAGGGTGCCAGCATGGTCAGGTTCTGGTGAGAAGTCTCTTCCTGGCTTGCAGACTGCTGTCTTCTAGCTGTGATATCAATGGTGGGGAGAAAGAGAGAGACAGGGAGAAGGCGAGGGCGAAGGCACACTCTCTGGTGTCTCTTCTTATAGGGCCACTAATCCCATCAAGAGAGCCTCACCCACAGTGACCTCCTCTAACCCTAATTACCTCCCCAAAGTCCTATCTCCAAATACCATCATATTGGGGGTTAGGGCTTTTATATTTGAGAAGGGGCACAATTCAGTCCACAGCAGAGAGGATGGACAGGACCTATGGAGCTTACTGCCAGAATCTGGATCCACAAAGCTGCCATGGACAAGAATCAACAGAGATAAAACATAATAGGAAAAATACCAAGTCCTAAATTTAGATGCAAAAAATTACAAAGTCAAAGGATGGAAGAAAATATTTTGGATTTAATTAACTAGAAGCTTAGCCCAGGCTGGTGGGACAAGATGGTCACCAAAAGAGCTGGCTTTTCTCCTCTGGTCAGGTGCAGACATTACCGGGACAACATTATATCTGGGCAACCTCCCCAACACAGTTCTAAGGTGCCTTGAAGCTTTAGTGTGGGGTCTCCCAGACCCTGCTACCTCAAAACAAATCCTGCCATCTGCAACCCTTTTCCCCAGGTATTTTCAAATAGGCTGTCATCTTATTTGTGGACTTTATGAAGCATTTTATATTAAATTTTTGCTGACTATATGTTATATAACATGCCACAATACACTAGGTCTTCATATAGATAAGGGACAGCAGGTATCAAAAAATTAAGAAAAATACATGAAATTAAAACTGAAGGTTGAGAAAATTAAAATTGAGAACAAGTCTAGGATTATTTTTTTTAAGTGGTACAAAGCCATGTTCAGGCCAGCTCACAGAACATTAAGGAACCACTGAAGTTCTGCAGGAATACAGTTTGAGAGCCATTGCTTTACTGTATAATCATCTCCATTCTTGTTAGCCCTTTAACTGCCTCATTACCAGTGGACTTTTATTTCCTGTGGCCACAATATCCAGTCCTTCTTGTTCTCCCTCTTCGTCATTTCTAGCTCTCCTCCCTACAGGCTATATGGCATGTTTAATCAGACATTCATTCATTTGCCAAATATGTATTGAGCACCTACTATGTGTCAGGCTCTGTGTTAAACACTGGTGATACAATAATGGCCAGAAATAGGCATGGTCTCATCTCTTATGGAACTTCTAATCTGGTAGGGGAAAAAAAAATCAAATAGTCTCATTAATTGTGCTCATAACTGTAAATCGAGGTGACATCTCTAAAAGAACAAATATCAAAGGCGGTGGTCACGGTGTTGTCCAACAAAGTTCAGTCACCTTTGCTAGTAAATTTATTTAAGTCAAGGAAGTCAAAGGGAGTTAATTATCACAAGTTGACAAACGAGGACAGTGTCTTATGATAAGCCCGGTATACAATCTTGAGTAAACAATCCAATTTCATACAAAAACCATTTAAACAGAAGTAATTTCCTATAAAAAATATTTATGGTCTCAAGTTTGTTAGCCAGCAATCCCTGGAAACCGTGAAAACCAATGTGTCATATCACAAGGAAGTTCTTTGCCTCTTAGTAAACAAAGTTAGAAGCTCAACTTTATAATGACAGGCTATAAGTAAATATAGATTTAACATAAATTTTATAACTGATATGTAAATATTCTCTATTCTTTTTATTATCTATCCAAGATGTAAGACCAGCTAAAAACTTTGTCTCTCGCAAGAGGGAAGACATATGGGAACATATGTATATGTATAGCTGATTCACTTTGTTATAAAGCAGAAACTAACACACCATTGTAAAGCAATTATACCCCAATAAAGATGTTTAAAAAAAAAAAAAAAAACTTTGTCTCCAAGCACCTGTGTCAACAGTCAACTTATTCTTTTCAAGATTCCTCATTAAATGGGGAACTAAGGCTTGTGGCTTCTGGCTTCAGATATAATTTCTGGCCAATGCTGATTAAAGAATTTTGGGGGGTTTATCATTTCTGTTTCCTCATATGTGACCTAGGTCAAGTCCCTTAGCCTCTCTGAGCCTCAAGTTCCTCATGGAGACAATAATGGTGCCTGTATCATAAAGATATTGTAAGAATTAAAAAATATATAGGGAGGAAATTCCCTGGCGGTCCAGTGGTTAGGACTCCACGCTTCCACTGCAACGGGCATGGGTTCCATCTCTCATTGGGGAACTAAGACCCTGCAAGCCACGC
This sequence comes from Phocoena sinus, assembly GCF_008692025.1. Classification (NCBI taxonomy): domain Eukaryota; kingdom Metazoa; phylum Chordata; class Mammalia; order Artiodactyla; family Phocoenidae; genus Phocoena; species Phocoena sinus. The sequence continues at coordinate 72,567,498 of NC_045770.1, forward strand.
GGGGCAGCCGAAAAAAAAAACCAACAACAAATAAATAAATAATCTGAATTATTTTAAAAAAAAAAATATATATATATATTTATATATACACACAGCACCCAGTACAGTGTCTGGTATATAGCAAACACAAGAAAACATTTGTTATTATTAATACAGGAAGTAGAGCTTCTAGGAAGTTAATAGAAACAGATCTTTATACCATGCTTAAGTAAAGAATGTACAAGTTTATTTCCCAGATGAACTAATGTGGTTCATAGCTATCACAAAAGCAAAAGCTGTTTTGGAGAGTAATTTGGCAATTAATCTGGAATGATGTTTGTGAGTCATAAATATAATAATTTCCTTTGGTTTAATCATCCTACTTCTAAAAATCTTTCCTAAGAAAATAATCAAAGATGTGGGCAAAGATTTATGTGGAGCATGTTCATTACAGCATTATTTATAGTAGGGAAAAAATGTACATATTCAACAATACGGGAAAATTAAATAAATTATGGTGAATTTATATTTTAAAACTTGAAATATGCATGTAAAACAATTGGAAGGAAATATACCAAAACACTCAGCTGTGATTATCTCTGGACTGTGGCATTATAGGTGATTCCTATTATTTATGCTTTTCTATATTTTCCAAATTTTTTGTAATGAATATGTGTTACTCTCACAATCAAAGAAGGTTCTTTTTAATAGCCTCGTAGACAGATTTTCTCCCTAACCTTTGTAAAAGACCACACTGGGATGACAGAATTCCAATATGGGAAAGGACTACATAAAAAGCCTCTGTCTACACTCTAATGTCACTTTTACAGTTTGGATCTTTTCCGGATTTCTCACGGACTACTGCAACAGCTTCCTAACCACTCTCCTTGCCTCCAGTATTGGCTGTGCCATCCTGTACTCCATACTGATGACTGCTAATAGGAGCTTCCTACAGTGAAAATCTGTTTGTTCACCCCCATCACCTGCATGACTCCCCAACATCCTAAAGTTGAAACCCCTAGTAGAGCAGATCCATCACAGTCTAGTCTCCAAATACACATCTCTTCCTGCTTCACTTCCCAGCACTCCCCCTGGTACTTATGCTCCAGACATACCTAGTCACGCTCTTTGCACACAGCCACTAATCTGGCTGGTAAACCCAGGCTATTCTTCAAGCTGTCAGATGCCCTTCCCCTAGGAAACCTTTTCAGACACCTCCCTCTGCAGACAGCATTAGTTACCCTTTGGCTACCCTTTCTCTGGTGCCCACTTTCCTTACAAGTTCTTGTGGCTACTAACTGATTTATTTGCTCATATCCCCAATAGGATGCATCTCCTTGAAGACTTTCATTTGATAACTATTTAATAAGTGCTCATCAGTGCCAGGTCTGTGCTAGGCACTAGCCTTTCAAAAAATACATTGTTTTCTTCTTCGTTTCTGCCTGGCATCTAGCTCATACTTATTGAATGAAGGGTTATCTAGTACAGAAGTTCTCAAACTTCAATGTGCGTATGAATCACTTGGTGAGCTTGTTAAAATAAATGCCAGGGCCACACTCTAAAGCTACTGAGACAGAATGACCTGGGCTAACACCTGTATGCTTAGCAAGCTTCCCAAATGATTTCGATGTGCTCCAAAATCCCACTTATCTTCAGAAAACACTGCGCCTAAGTCATACCAGGCAGATAAATGCCCACTCTGAATTTAAGTTTCCTCAAAGGAAAGCACTATTTACCGAGTACTTTATAAGTATCAGCTGCCTTATATGTAAGTTGAATCCCCACAAAAACTCTCTTACGAAGACTACTGGTTTCCTCACTTCAAAGGAAATTGAAGTCCAGAAAGATCCAACTGATTCAGGAGGGAAGCAGGCAGGGCACAACCATTAAAAGAGTGACACAGCCATTGAGGATACAACATAAACTGGTTAGAACCAAGTAGGCCCAAGATGGCAGAAGATTTGACTTCCAGTAGACCTTGGACCTCATTATAAGCTCATTGTAATGCATTAGCATGCTAAATAACTCACCCACAGGTGTCCGTGACAGTTCCGAGACTGACCATAAAAGGCCAAAAAGTGGGCAGTGGCCCAGTTCCTGGAAATCCCTGCCCCTTCCCCCAAATAGTCGGAATAATCCTCCCACTTGTTAGCCCTATGAAATTATCCAGCCCATAAAAACTTACCACCCCATGTTACGGGGTGGCTCTCACCTTCTGAAATGGACCACGTTCTGCCTATGGAATGTGTATCTATGCTTTCATTTTACTATGGCTTAATTCTTTCCTATGCAAAGCCAAGTACCCTTGAAACAGGAGGGAAGGGGACAGTGCACAGCTTTTAAAAGAATGACACAGCGGGACTTCCCTGGTGGTCCAGTGGTAAAGAATCTACCTTACAATTCAGGGGACGTGGGTTCGATCCCTGGTCAGGGAAATAAGATCCCACACGCCGCAGGGCAACTAAGCCCGAGCGCCACAAGTACTGAGCTTGCACGCCTCAACTAGGGAGGCTGCGTGCCACAAACTACAGAGCCCATGCACGCTGGAACCTGCGCGCCACAACTAGAGAAGAGAAAACCCACACACCACAACTAGAGAGAAGCCTGCGCGCCACAACGAAGAGCCCGCGTGCCACAGCTAAGACCTGATGCAGCCAAAAATAAATTAAATAAATAAACAAATAAATAAATAATAAATCTTAAAAAAAAAAAGAATGACATAGCCATGGGACCTGACAAAAACTGGTTAGAACCAACTGGGTCCAAGATGGCAGAAGATTCGACTTCCAGTAGACCTTGAGCCTCATTATACACTCACTGTAATACATCAACATGCTAAATGACACAGCCATATACCATGACAGTTCTGAGGCTAACCACAAAAGGCCAAAAAGTGGGCAATGGCCCAATTCCAGGAAATCCCCACCCCTTCCCGGAAATAATTGGAATAATCTTCCCACTCATTAGCCTTTGAAATTACCCAGCCCATAAAAACTAACCACACCATATTTTATGGCTCTCTTGCCTTCTGAGATGGCCCACACTCTGTCTGTGGAGTGTGTTCCTCTCTAAACAAATCCACTTCTTACCTATCACTTTGTCTCTCACTGAATTCTTTCTGTGATGAGACATCAAGAACCTCAGATTCACCGGGAACACACTTACTTGGTGGTCTGTCCCAGGAACTCGCCCGAGACCTGGCACATGACCATCCTCTCATGCCCCATTTTCCTGCAGCCTCTTTACAAAGGATATTAATAAATCTACTTCTTACCTTTCACTTTGCTTCTTGCTGAATTCCTTCTGCACCGAGACATAAAGAACCTGAGCTTCATTAAGTCCTGAGACCAGGTGTGCGGTTTTAGCTGGGAGATTGTGGGTTTGAGTCCCCTCCTAAGCCAGAGATTGTGGGTTCAAGTCCCATATGAGGTGTGCAGTTTCACAATCACTTGCCCAAGAGAAGTTGGTGGTTCTGGGACTCTAACCAGGAACTGCTGGCTTCCAAAGCTGTTTCTGAAACCAAGCCGGACCACATGAGGTCCTCCTGGGCACAAAAGCCTTTCCGGGTCCACCTCCTAGACCTTCCCTGGGTTCCAAAGTGCAGATTCAAACAGCTACTAATCCGGGAAACAGGGAATGCAGAAACAAAGGAGGAACAATCAAGAAACTATAGCACAGGATCCTGGTTCCTCGTCAAGGGATGTACATAACAATATCTTTTCCGGGAGCTAAGGCCCCCACCCAGGTGGAGGATGGCAACTTCAGGCTGAGCACAAGATTCCTGGAGCATCACCCTGTTACTCCACCAACAACCAGTCAGAAGAAAGTCACACACCCTACAGCCCTCACTCTAAATTTTGCCTATAAAAACTTCTCCCTGAGGGACTTCCCTGGTGGCCCAGTGGTTGGGACTCTGCGCTTCCAATGCAGCAGGCGCTGGTACGATCCCTGGTTGGGGAACTAAGATCCCACATGCCACGTGGCACAGACAAAAACAAAAAACAAACAAAAAGCTTCTGCCTTGAAACCACTGGGAAGTTCAGGGTTTTTGAGCACAAGTCACCCGTTCTCCTTGCTTGGTCCTGCAATAAACATTTCTCTGCTCCAAACTCCGATGTTTTGGTTTGCTTGGCCTCACTGTGTGTCAGGCACACAAACTTGTATTCAGTAACATTTACTTCACACAATAAAAAATAGGCAACTCGGGAGGGAGGGAGACGCAAGAGGGAAGAGATATGGGACATATGTATATGTATAACTGATTCACTTTGTTATAAAGCAGAAACTAACACACCATTGTAAAGCAATTATACTCCAGTGAAGATGTTAAAAAAAATAGGCAACTCTAGCTTGATGTCTAATATATATATATATATATATATATATATATATATATATACACACACATATATATATATTTTAAGTAGACTAGTTCTGGAAATCCACAAATGTGGTTACTGCTGATTTAAATGCAATCCCCCTTCTATCTCCTGAGCCTGTTTCCTTGGCTCTCGCTGCAGCAAGTGAAGATGGCTTGTAACACTTCCCTGTACCACAGTGATTTAGGACACTTGTTGCAGAGCGGTGTGTGTGTGTGTGTGTGTGTGTGTGTAGGGATGGGGGAACTGCTCAGCATCTCCACTTGACTGCTGCCTTCCCCTCCTCTGACCCCCACCTCTGAGCCTGGCCAGGGCAGGAGCCAGGAGAGGAGTATGGTCACAATTCCAACTGTTTTAATTTGCAGCTTAAATCTCATTGTAATACAAAGGAGAAATAGAGACACAGACATGGGTACCAAGGGGGAAGTGGGGGTGGGATGAATTGGGAGATTGGGATTGACATATATACACAATTGATATATTATGTATAAAATAGATAACTAATGAGAATCTACTGTATAGCACAGGGAACGCTACTCAATGCTTTGTGGTGACCTAAACGGGAAGGAAATCCAAAAAAGAGGAGACGTATATACATATAGCTGATTCACTTTGCTGTACAGTAGGAACTAACACAACATTGTAAAGCAACTATACTCCAATAAAAATTTTTTTTAAAATCCTATTGTAATACATGTATATAACGTGTTTCCAAAGCCCACTCTTCTCTGGATGGGAGCCAGGAAGCGGTGCTGGAATAGGAAAGTGTTTGGAGAGGGCTGAGGTAACACAAATAACTCACCCAACCCCTGCACAGGGTGCTGCAGCCTCACTGGCTTTGCTCCACTTCCCTTCCAGTTAGGAGGAAGCTTTTGGAAGGTCCAGCCAGGACCGGGCAGGCCCAGCCAGCCCTCGATGTCCCTGCCTAATTTTCTGGTCTTGGAGATCTGAGGACAGAGGGGTGGGGTGGAGGTGGGAAGCTGAGGCTGTGGTCATTGTATCAGCCTCTCCTGCTGGACCATGAGCTCCACAAGGACAGGGAAGGTCTGTTTTGTTCATGTCTGTGGTCCAGATCCAGCCTGGCCTACTGTAAGTGGTTAATAAATACCAGTTACATGAATGAATGCTTATATCTGAGTGAGGTAACTAGAGGAAGAATCTGGTCAGGGGAGTTCATCTGTCTGGGAAGATGGGGTCTTTGAGAGGAAGAAATAGGAGGATCTGCTCTGGCCTGTTATCCTAAGACTGGTCCTTAAGGAGCTGATATTGAGGAGAGAATTACTCATTCAGGGTCCTGGGGCTTGATGAGTGAGATCTTCTAGGTGTTTTTATATTTGTTTGTTTCTCAAAAACCATCCTCCTGCTCAACCCCCAGACTCTTCTCTTTTATTGTTTCTACTTCCTCATACTAACTTCCCAACACTGAGGAAGGAGCCACCCAAATGCACAACCCAGAGAGCTCAGGGTCTGGGGGGAGGTGGGGAGGGGGGAGACTGAGGTTGTTGGTGAGACAGCTGAACTTGGATGACCCCAATACAAGGACTAACTAAAACACCTGGACTTCACAGAGTTTGGAAGTCTAGAATCTTGGGTGTTGGAGGTCATCTAATCCCATACACCCCACCAAAATTATGAATCCCTCCTGAGGCATCCCTGTTATTGAACTCCATTAGGAGACCCTTGATTTGGCAGTATTACAGTTAGAGAAATCCACTTGTGTCTAAGGTCTAATGATGCCCCTGTCAGTAAACAAAGGAAAGGAAAGAGGAGTAAGAACCCATGTGTGTCGGCCCCAAGCCCAGAAGCCAAACAAAGAGCCCAGAATGTCCTTAGGGACACTGACCCACAAATTATCTCAAGACAGCATTAAAATTTAGCCCTTGGGGCTTGCCTGGTGGCGCAGTGGTTGAGAATCTGCCTGCCAATGCAGGGGACACGGGTTCGAGCCCTGGTCTGGGAAGATCCCACGTGCCATGGAGCAACTAGGCCTGTGCGCCACAACTCCTGAGCCTGCGCGTCTGGAGCCTGTGCTCCGCAACAAGAGAGGCCGTGACAGTGAGAGGCCCGCGCACCGCGATGAAGAGTGGCCCCCGCTCACCGCAACTAGAGAAAGCCCTCGCACAGAAACGAAGACCCAACACAGCCAAAAATAAATAAATTAATTTTAAAGAATTAGCCCTAATGGAGGGTCTGGAGAGTTTTGTTAAAATCTTTGTCCTTTTCCTAAAGGCTCCAGGAGCAGACCCTGCATCCCAGGCTACATCAGCTACCCTAGGGCTCACCTGCCTGGCCCAGGAGGGGTCCAGCAGGACAGAGGCATTCTGGAACCAATGTCTTCAGAAGATGGATTACACTGGGATTTGGTACCCCTAAGTGGACTACTGTAAGCAGAGAGAGCAGGAGAGACCTGCAGGAATGCCCTGGGCTGGGCTTGGGAGAATGGACCCTCAAAGCAGACCATAAGCTGTTGGAGCACACAGTCAGGAGTGAAGATGTGTCATTGTCCTGTGCCCTCAAAGCTTCTGACCTACTACAATAAGAAAGCAGAACCACCATCTGTCACCTGTTCTGGAAGGAGGCAAATACCATAGATCATTTGTGTAAGCATATGCTTCTCTGGGTGTGTCTGTCACTTCCTCTGTGAGTGGACTGGAGGTGTCAGAAATATCCTTGACATATCTGTTTACCTGTTTCCCAGTTCTCCTTCTTTACCCTTAAATGTCATGACCCCCAGGGCTTGGTCTGGTCCCTCTTCTCTACTCCCTCAAGACCTCCCTGGATAACTGCATCCATATAGCCTTCAGAATGGCTACGGCTTCCAAATCTATACCCTCTCTTCACCTTGGTCCTGAGCTCCAGATGTGTATCCAGCTCCTCCCAAACGCCTCCACTTGGCACACACATTCAGCTCACTTCTAATGACTCACCAACTCACTCCCCCTGCATTGCTATCAGAACATCTAAACCTGTCACACCCTCCTTAGTATTTATTCACCATTGTCTGATTTTCCTCCCCAGATCTCCAAGTGGGGCAGGGGTGGGATGGGGTGGTGTGGCCCTGAGGGCTGGTTAGAAGTGTTCTGGGGATCTGGAACAGACATGTAGAAATTAGCTGAGATTCAGCAGCAGGTCAGGAATCAGGTAAACAACGGATTACGATGCCAAGTGGGGCAAACCAAGTGAGCAGAATATATCCCAGGGCAAAATCACAGCGGTCAGAGGAAGCAGGCTACTGGTGAGAAAAAGCCCCACAAGAGGAAGCAAGGCAAGCCCAGAATGATGGTTGGTCACCATTTCTGTGTATCCTCCATGTGTCTGGTGTGTAAGAACTGAAAACAATCAGAGAAACTGCTTTTTTTTTTTTTAAGGAACAGAAGGCAACTGGCTTCCAGTCATCTACTATGTTAAGTCCAAACTCCCTAGCAGAACATTCAGATCCTTTCTGACCTGGCACATTCTTACGTCTCCAGGTTCACCTTTTTCACCCCCCAGGTCACTCCAGTACTACAGGCATTTCCCTGTATTCAGTGTGTCTCTTGTGCTTCTATGTACATACGCAATTCCCTCCGGCCTATGCTGACTGAAAAAAAAAGCACAATGTGAGAGTTGTGAGCTGAGTTATATGTGGGGAAAATGAGGAATATAGCCTGGGAGACAGCGTCTCAGATAGCTCTGAGGAACTGCTCCGAAGATATTGGGGGGGGGGTCAGTATTATATATGATTTTAGTGAAGGGACATACGTGGATTCAAGCACACGTTTGGGCAGAGGGTGTCTGCGAGTCACGAGAAAGTTGTTGCTAGTCACAAGGAGTAGATGTCTCTGTTAATGATTCTAGTGCTTTTCTAGATATGAGGGATGCAAGAAATTGGGCTCATAAAATCTTCTGAAAATATCTAACTATCTGAAGGCCTGTTCTGCCAGTTTTTCCCAGAGCACAGAGGGCCTCATTCCTGATCTCCACCCTGACCTCCTTTCACGGTGTGTTGAAGGTCAGTGACTGCAGTGGCTAGTGACTTTGTAGAGGCAGAAGGCAAGTGACAATTTTTAGTTGGCACCTAGAACATCATTTTCATTAGTGTCTACTCAGTGAAGATGAACTCATCTTTGTAGATTTAGCCCCAGCTTTCTCAGCTCCTCCAGGCATGCTGAATGATTCTGACATCTTTTTGATGTCACAGGAGACATATCTTCATGCCTCAATTATTTCAATTGCCACACTCCATAATTACTGTTTACTTGCCTGCCTGAACTGAACTCTGTGAGGACAGAACCTACGTATATTTTTTTCTTTTGGCTGCACCACGCGGCCTGTGGGATCTTAGTTCCCTGAGCTAAGCCTGAACTTGGCCACTGTCTGAGAAGTATCTCTTAGGTGACATTAAAGGGTTTGGCTAGAAAACGGACACATTTGCACATATCTTCTTGCCCAATTCCTCCATCTTACTGATGAAAAAACTGAGGCTCCGAAAATGGAGTGATGTGCGCAGTTATATATAGCTAGTAAGTCACAGAGGAGGAAGGACTAGTACTAAATACAGTATTTTAACTTTTAATCCAGTGTTCTTTCCAGGCAGCACACTTTGTAGGAGTGTGTGTGTGTGTGTGTGTGTGTGTGTGTGACAAAGCACTTGGGGCAGCAATTCTAGTCTCCCATTCTGGTAAGGTGAATCTCCCCACAGTAGAACACGCATAGTTCAACCTTGGCCACTGGGACTCTGTGTAGGAAGAGCCTGGAGGGGATGAGGGAAGGCTGGGGGTGAGCCTCAGTCCCAAGCCTTGGCTCTCACCCTTATTGCTCCTGGCTCTGAATCTCTGTTTTTCAATTCTGTCACTAGAAGAGGGCTGCTCCCTCTTCTGAGAGGGTGTCAGGTGGACAACACAGGCTTTAGGGAAAGTAGGCAGGGTCCAAAAGAAAAAAGAAGAGGCCCATTGTGGGAGGGCCTCACAGGGGATCTCAGTCTGCGGGCTTCTCCCCAGCCAGCACAAGGAGGGGTCCAGCACTAGGGTCTCAGTGCCATCATGGTGCTAAAATTCCTTTATGGCTGCTAATTAGAACTAAGTAGGGCTGGTTACTCCACCCCAATTCCCAAAGCCTGACACACAGCTACTTCCCTCCTATGGCAGATCAAAGGCCACCGGGCCATCCTTTAAGATGTATCTGAAATCTCCATCTCCAGGAAGACCCCTCTAGACTTAAATTCCCTGAAAGCAGCAGCCCTTGCCCTTTCCAATCCTACACATGTTGGGCTTGGGAGGAACCTTGGAAAACATCCACTCATCTTATATATGAAGAAATCAAGGCCAGAGAGGGGAAGCATGGAAGTGGCAAACCTGGGACGAAGTCCCAGTCTATTGGACTGCCTACCATTTCTCTCATGTAATTCCCATGATTCTGAACATGCTTGGTTCCAAATGTGCCTGTGTACTCTTAGTCTGTGTGACATCAACATTAATCTGCTGAAGTTGCATTTTTGGTGGAGTTAGTTCACACTCCTTTGGGTCCTTGAGTATGCTCGGGTCTGCCTGTCTATCATTCCTGGTGTGTTCTTGTGTGTGTTACAGCTGTCTCTGAGTTGTGAGAAGTGTGTGCCTAAAGGCAATTGAGTAACTGGGTTTATCGTGGGTCTATAGGATGCTGCATGCCTATATATGTGTCTCTTTTTCCCTTGAAGGATGTGTGTCCATCTGTGGTTGTTCGTTTTGTGTCCATGTGCTTGTTTGATGCCTAAGAGTAATTGTGATCCTGTGTGTGTTTGTGCATATGTATGGGTCTATGGGCTGCTACATGTCTCTTTTCATGTTGAAAGTTGTACGTCTGCTGACCATCGTGGGTCCATTTGAATGTGGGTTTGTACACAGTGAAGGCTGTGGGTCTAATTGTAACTGTCCGTGCGGAGTGCATGTTTAAAGGCTGAAGGGAACCTGTCTTTGCCTTTTATCCCCGGGTTATGAGAAAAATGTGTGTAGCCGTGTGACCAGAGCAAGAATGTGTTTGTCTCTCGGCCAATCTCCGTCGTCACCCAGGGCCTGCGGTCACGGTTACTTTCCAGGATGCCTTGGCACTGATTCCCAGACGGGCGGGACCTGCAGGGCCCCGCCTCCAGCCACCAGGGATAGGCAAGCCTCTCTACTCTGGGCAGTAGCGGCCGGGTGTGTGGCTGTGAGGGTGTGGGAGTGTGGGTGGGTGGTGGGCGGGGTCTAGCCCGCAGCACCAGCCACCCTCACTCCTCCCGCCCCCCACCCCCGCAGCCGACTCCAGCCTGCTCATTGGCCGTGTCTGCAGTGACGTCGTGGGGATCGCAGACAGAACCCTCAGCGCCCGGCGCGCGGGAGGTGTTGGCCATCACTGGGGCTTTGTTACGTCGTCGCCTCCTCACCTGGCTGCGGGCGCGTCCTGGCAGCTGCAGCCTGGAGCCGGGTGCCAGCTGCTGCGGCCGCCGCCTCCGCCATGGTGTCCCCGGTCACTGTGGTGAGTGTGTGAGCGAGCGAGCCAGTGTCCGGCGCGGCCACAGCCCACCGGCCTGGGGACTGGGCTGCGGGAGGCCAAGCAGCCGGGGGCTGAGGAAGGGCAGGGATCCCGCGGCGGCCCGCGTCCCCAGGCGGGAGTCGGCGCTGTCACGGTCCGCCGCATCCCAAACCTCTGCACCCTTCCTCCGCGCGCCCCCCGCCGGTCGGAGGGAGGGAGGAAAACAGTGGGCACGTGACTCGGAAGCGTGACTTTGTTGATCGCTGTGTGTCTGGCGCGGGTCGGCTGGGTCGCTGCCTGGGAGAGGAAGGGGACGGTAGCGGACCGCAGGCTTCTGCGTGGGCAGACCAGAGCGAGGCGTGGGAGAGGGCGGGGGAGAGCAGGAGGGTGACTGGGACCTCCTGGGAATCCTGTTCCAAATTTGTTTCCTCCCTTTCCTCATCTTATAGAGAAGTCTGGGGCGGTGCAGGGCACGCCTCTGAGTTTGATAACGCGCTGGAGGAAAAGAGGTCGTTCTCTATTGACACCCCTTGTTCAGACTTTCTCACCTGAACCTTTGTCTCTCCCCCGCCCCCCTCCTCCTTCTAGTGCTGGGTTCTCTGTGACTATCAACACCTCCCCAGCTGCTACTGCTGTTTCCTCCTTCTAGGAAACATGGGGCTGGGGGAGGGGTGTGGAGTAGATGCTTCCAAGGGCTGGCAGGTGGAGGCTGGGGAGATCTGGGGACTGTGAAGATAAGCCGTCCCCTCCTCTGCCCATGTCCCTGCCCTGACCAGCCTGCATGGGGGAATCTCCATAGGAAGGAACTTAGTCATCTCTTCTCACTGCTCTCACCCCTGGCAGAGCCAGGGCAGCCTTAGACCCTGGACCCACCATCTGCCTCTTCCCAACCTCCTTCATCACAGCCTGTTCAGTCCCAGGTAACCAGGGACTGAAGGTCTGAGAGTCTGAGTGTGTACCCAGAGCCCTGGGCTAGGCGGTTCACCCAGCCAGAGGCCTGTCACTTTGGGCAGAGCATGAGTATACCGGAAACCTCAGCTGCTCTGAATCACTCTCAGAGCCCCAGTATCAGAGGCCCAAGAAAAGGAGCTTCAGGGGATCACAGATTCAGAATATCTGCAGCAGCCCCCTGGTGCCTGCATGGCCTTAGACACAACCTTTCTTTAGCTGCCCTCCCCCCTAATCCGGCTGAGACCAAGTCAGCTGCTCTAACTTCCCCCTCTCAGTTCCTCATCTCCTCCCAGCCTGACTGCTGGCTTCTGATCAAAAGCTGGGAAGAGAACCTCTCCTTCCCCTTCCTAACCCTCTTTCTGATGGGCCTTGAGTTGCTGTTATTCTCTGGGAAATGAGGCTGACTGACACCCTCTCCAACCCCCCAATTCCTGAGATTGCTGGTATTTCAGGGACAGTTTTCTTGCTCCTAACTCATGGGTGCATTTATCTAGGCAGCATCCCTGTCTCCTCTCCTTGCCCTTGATGGTACCTTGAGGCTGGGGCAGCTGGAGTGGAGGCTGAGTTTGCAGACTGGCCAGGGAGAGAGCCTGTGGGGGCTGAGATGGTTGACGGTGCCCACCCTCACACATTCCTGGCGCTCACCTGGTGTCGCTGGGCCTGTGTCCTGGCCCTACTGCTGAGGATCACGAGTTGGCCAGTTGTGGCGTCTCTGTGATTTCCTGCTGACTCCACTTTATTCCAGACAGCTGGGGGCTGATGCTGGCAGAGAGAGGCCAAAGGGGCTTTGGGGAAGGAGAGGGAGGGGGCGGGAAGGGAGAAGCATTGGACTGCAGGACGGGACACTATTGCCAAGTCTGTTTTCTGCGCAGTGAGTGACTATTCTGGTCCTGCCTGGGGGGCCAAGAATGGATGCAACTAGCAGAGACAGGGGAGCCCTTTCTCTTCCTAATCAATTAAGCCTCGGGGTAATTATGGGCTTGTTCACATTCTGCTGGCTGCTTGGGGCAGAGGCCAAACTGGGATTCTGTGTGTCAATCCTCTCTGCTTGGGCTGTGGGCCTGTCTTTGGGGTGGATGCCTGGGCTGAGGGTGCTGGCTCTGAGCCCCGCTTTGGGCTTCTGAGCTCCCACGCTCTGAGTGCTGCCCTTGTCCTATGTCCTCCAGGTGAAGAGTGAGGGACCCAAGCTAGTGCCCTTCTTCAAAGCCACTTGTGTGTATTTTGTGCTCTGGCTGCCCTCGTCCAGCCCGTCGTGGGTCAGCGCCCTCGTCAAGTGCCTGCCCATCTTCTGCCTCTGGCTCTTCCTTCTGGCCCACGGCCTGGGATTCCTGCTGGCCCACCCCAGTGCCACCCGCATCTTTGTGGGGCTCATCTTCTCTGCTCTAGGTGATGCCTTCCTCATCTGGCAGGACCAGGGCTACTTTGTGCACGGTCAGTCATCACAGTAGCTACCTGGGTGGAATCCTGGGGTTGGGGGCTAGAGGACCCTGGGGGGCCAAGGATTTGGGAAAGGGAGGTTTTTTTTAAAACAAGAATATGGGGGATTTGAGGGGTTCTGTGGCCAAAGACTGTTGGGTTCCCTGTCGGAGGATGACCCTGCCGGTGATATGGTGATCGGTTCTGGAGTGCCACAGGAGAGTCGGGGAGGGTATCTTTGCCTTCATGGATTTCTTCCCACCCCTGTTACTCTCAGAAGAAAGCTCCTGGGTTATCCCAAGCACTCTACTCCTACCCCCGCCTCCCGTCACTCATTATTCACCTGAGCTTGCCTTCAACATCCCATCATCCCCTCTCACTTTTAGGTCTGCTGATGTTTGCTGTGACCCACATGTTCTATGCCTCGGCCTTTGGCATGCGGCCACTGGCTCTTCGGACAGGTCTGGTGATGGCAGTACTGTCGGGCCTGTGCTATGCCCTCCTCTACCCATGCCTCACAGGTGCCTTCACCTACCTGGTGGGGGTCTATATGGCCCTTATCAGCTTCATGGGCTGGCGAGCTGTGGCAGGGCTACAGCTGGTTGGGACTGCCTGGCGCTGGACTGAGCTGGCGGCGGGCAGCGGTGCACTGCTCTTTATCGTCTCAGACCTGACCATCGCCCTCAACAAGTTCTGCTTTCCTGTGCCCTACTCGCGGGCCCTCATCATGTCCACCTACTACGCCGCCCAGATGCTCATCGCCCTGTCAGCTGTCGAGAGCCGGGAGCCAGTGGAAGACTACAGACTGAGCAAGGCCAAATGAGGGGCCAGGTTCTCGTCACCCTTCCTCTCTTCTCCTGGCGCTGGGGTCCAGAACCTGGGAACCTGCAAGAGCTGGATCAGGATGGCTGAAGTACCAGCCTGGGGCAGCAGGTACCATCTGTGAAATGCACAAGTTTGAGGGGATAAGCAGCAAAAGGATCTTTCTAGCAAAGCTAGTGGTCCAGGACAATGCTGAGAACTAAAAAGAGCCAGCTTGATGCTCCTTGCTGGAGCCAGAAGAAGATATCTCCCCACCTGTACCCCATCCAGACTGTCAGAGCCCCTCTGGAGGGCCATGGTGCTCATCCTTTCAACCTCCCCTACTTCTACTAGGTGGAAGAGTCTAACTCACCCACTTCCAGTCTTTCTGATTTGCACAGAGTTGAGGGAGGAGGGGAGGAGTCTGTGCTGAGATGACCCACGTTCAGGGCTTGAAGCCCCTTTCACAGGCCGCTAGTTGGGAAGATGGGATGGGGTGGAGTCTCCCTTTCCCACATCTATCCTTGTTACTTGAACAATCTTAATCTCTAAGTGTTGGGTGGGAAGGTGAAGGGGTGTCTATCCAGGTAGACAAGACTGGGGACTACTTTAGCCTGGGAGTTTGGGGTACCAAGGGTTCAAGTTGGTCCCATCTCTCAAAGGCCGTCCCAGAACTCAGGCCCCACACCACCACTCTCAGACCCTATCCCCAGGGCTAGGGTGAACCACGCCAAAGGAAGGGGCCAGCCTGTGTGTGCGTCTGTATGTGAGTGTTTTGTGTGTAGTCTGTCTCCCAGCCTATCTATATTTTACTCTGCCAGCTGTCTCTGACCTGCTGTGTGTCAAAGTCTTTTAGGGAGAGGGACTCAGGGAGCTGCTGAGGGGTTGCTGAGCCTGGCTCAGAGAGCTGGGACGCCCCCCACATACACACCCACTCTCAGGTCTTTCCTCCTTGCCCCTTCTGCACTGGGAGTGAGAGGAGGGGGCTCCAGTGACACTCTAGGGTCATAAGACCCGAGGCACATTCAATGCAAGGGGAACAAGGATGGGACAACTCCATCCTATTGCTTGTGTGAAAAAAAATAAAAAATACCCAAGGGCCATTGGCTGCTCTGCTTGTCTGCCTGTGTGGCACGTGCCTGTCTTGCAGAGGTGGGGGTGTGGGGCATGGCGCCAGGGGCCCTGGATGTCCTCACAGCCTGGGTCACAGTCCTGGCCGGTGCATCTTGGCGCCAGGCTGGCTCCCTGGCTCTGTTGACACTGCTGGTTGGAGCTTGTCTCACTTGCTGGTCACGTGTGTGGGTGAGGATGTAGATCAAGAGGATGGGGGTTGGGTAGTATTTGCCACTGTCCAAACTTGACCTTGATGCACTCCCCTGTGCACAGGTGCCCAGCACCTTTGGTGACTCCTAGTTACCCAGTGTCCTCTACTGCTACCCAACTCCTCCCCTCCCCACCCCAGACCTGCCAGCTGCTCCAAAATGATCCAGATTCCCTTCAAGCATCTCCTTTCTTCCTGGACTCTGGGCTCGGTTGAACAGCTGGGAGGAATGAGATTAGATCGTCTGGTTCATACTTTAGATGTGAAGCCCTGCCAGAATAATGTGTAACCCCACTCCAGGGGCATTTGCATCTTAATGGGCAGTGCCCTGACCCAGAAGTAAGAAGGGAAGCCTTGGGTGGTGGTGAATACGCCATCAGTAGAGGCGTTGTACAGTTGTGGGGACGTGATAAAGAGACTCAAGCCCCATATAGGTGTTGAATGAATCAGTGATTTTCAAACTAGGGTTTTTACAGAGATCCCTGCTAGCGGGAGCTAGCAAAAGAATAAAGTAGAGGAGGGAGGCTCAAAGACCCCCTATCCTTGTTTCAAGTCCAGTAGGTTCTTAAGAATTTTTTTTTTAAAGGAAGGGTTTTCTGCTGCAAAACATAAGTTTGAAAGCCGGCAAGCAGGATGACCAATCCGTTCTAGCTTTCAGATGCTCTAATTCTCAAATAGTGGGAACCCCAGGCACTAAAGAGGCAAGGTCCTGATCCCTTCCAACCCCTGAACTCTGAAGACACACCTACCTGGAGTGAAGAAATGGGAAGGGCAGGATGGGGAGAAAGATGCAGACTTTGCCCTCTATGCCCAGAGGGAGGGCAGGGTGCAGTGTGGCTGTGGAGGAGGGGAAGGCAAGGCGAGGCCCAGTCAGAAGGGGGCTGGTCGTTCCCCATGTGGGTGGGTTTGGACCGAGCTCTCAGGGGTCGCAGTTCTATGTATCCCCATCCTACGCCCACGTCTATCTCCTTGGTCCCTGCTGCACACCATGGTTAGGAACAGGCACAGGCGCACTCACTCAGTTTATTGTCCCATGCCTTCACTGAATGTTTACATTGACAAGCACCACAGAGGGAACCAGGTCTCTCGCTGGGACCACACAGAGGATGGGCCAAGAAGCCCCACCCACATCACAGCATCCTCCTGATGCCTGGTCTGGGCTGGAGCTCACATAAGGTACTTTGATTTCTTCTGCAGACTCTCAGTGACGGAGGCTAGAATTGCCTTGTCATCTTTGTCTGAAAGAGCAAAGCAAGTATTTGTTAGTATGAATGATGCTGGGGTAAGGGAAACTCCAAATTGCCGGACTTGCAGTCGCTATGCAGGAACCAGGGGCTGGACCCTGCCCGGGATCCTCAGTCCTTGCCAGCTCCAGTCTCCCAAGGTCAGCTGGGTGTGTGGGGCCAAGAGCTGCCAGTTATTTGGCATTTCGTATTTGCCACGCATTGTGCCAGGCACTTCTGTGCACTATCTCATTTAATCCTCATGACAGCCCTAAGCAGTACATGGGGAAACAAGCTCAGAGTGGCTTGCCAAGGTCACATGGCTGGTGAGTGTTGGAGCCAGGGCCCTGTGCCCATGTGCTTACAACCAGAATTAAGTTGTCAGGGATCTCTCTAGCTGTGGAATGAGAGCTGGATGACTCCCACAGGGCCTTCCCTGGCCTAGTTCTGTTACACAGTTCAGCAGCCACTGTGGAGGCGTCATCTCAATGCCAGACACTTAGCTGAGTACTTGAGAGACAGAGCAACAGGACCAGGTCCTTTCCCCAGAGAAAGGCATCTATAACAGGATGGAAAAAAAGGCATCTGTAACCATGGAAACCATGGACACCAATAGTGTGCCATGGGGACTTCAGAGAGTGGCAGAGGATGAGGCTGTAGAGGTAGATGGTGGCGGGGGGGCTTGTTGATTGTGATTTTTATCTAAAGGATCATGGGAAAGCTAGGAGGGAGTTTAAACAAAGAGGAGCAAAACAGGTCATCTTTGCATTTAGACAGTTCATGCAACTGGCTGTTTAGCTGTGAAGACAGTAGAGTGTGTAGGAAGAAACAGAATATTTCCCCTATATGTGCACCCATGAGCAGAAACATAGCACACGTATGTGCAGAGGGAGGGCCTCCCTCCACTAGGTTCCCTTCAGTGCCTCCCATCTATCCTTATCTCAGACCAGTAGTCTTCAATTTTGGTTGCGCATCAGAATGACTTGCAAAATTTGTAAACATAAAGATTCCTTCCAGAACCCTGCCAGGGAGATTGTGATTGGTAAGTCTGGTTTAGGCCTGATCACTGGCGTCTTTTTCAAATGCAAGTCTAGGCCCACCAAGGGTTGCAAACTACAGACTACTGAGGGATTGCAGACTCCCAAGTCTGCAGGGGCCAGGCACATAACATGACATCGAGAAGATGGGACAGTGGTACGAACTATGGCCAGTTGGAGAATGTTTACACCACCCCATGTCAGATTAAATAAAACCCTGCGCCAGCCATAGGAAAAGAGCTGATCAACGGCTCAGGAGGCCGCCATTTTGCGCCTCCGCCCCACGTGGGACACAGCCAGGCACCCTCACCGTCCCGGGCCGGCCGGCGCTGCACCCTCACCGTAGACGGCGAGCGTGCAGCTGCTGCGGTCCTTGCCCAGCTCGTTCTCCACCACTACGCTGTACTCTCCGCTGTCCATGAGTGTGCAGGTGGGGATGACGATGGTGCACACGCCGCTGGTGGAGTTGTACCAGAACTTGGAGTTGGCCGTGATGTTGACGTCGCCCTTGTAGAGGGTCACGGTGGGCCGTGGGTTCCCAAGGAAGGCGCAGGTCATGGTGCAGTCCTGGCCGCGCAGCACGGTGTGCGGCTTGAGCGGGGTCAGGAAGCGCGGCGCGTGGCGCCAGTCTTTCTGCTGGTACGGCTTCAGCTTGGCGCTCCGGTCCTCGACTGCGCGGATGGGACACGAAGGGCGGTGAGCGCACCCCAAGGCCCCCATCCATCGCGCGCCGGCTTAGTGCTCCTAAGACGCCCTGGAGACCCAGCTCACGGAACCCCGAGGACCTGGGTTAGATTCCCACGCGCTATCAACTCTGGGGCCCCGACTTTATACTGGTTCCTAAGGTTCCCCTTCCGCCACCCCCCCCCACACCCCCATGGGTTCCAAGACCTAAACCAGGTCCGCGGGGTTTTACGCTTTTCCAGACCCGGGTGTCCTAGACTTCTTTCCAGCCGCCAGCCTGCGGACCCGAGCTGTTATCTGGCCTTAAACTCCCCATCCAAGCTTTCCCCAATGCCCACGCAGCCTCCACGGTCTCTGCTTTCTCCAATTTAGGCCCTCATTTCAAGATTCCCGCAGCTATCCTTACCCTTAATGCCCTCCCTCGAGGGTTTCTGGATGTCATCCCTGCTCCTTGGACTCTCCCTGAGTCCTCAGTCAGGACCTCAGTCAGCCTCTCAGCTCCACAAGCCCTCCTCACCCTCCGGCCCCCAACTGTCATCCCCGCCCCCAAGGTGACCTCCCCACCCCACCTCCGCGTTAGTCCCACCCCTCAGTGTACCCCGAAGGAATCTCCTCCCCTAGGCTTCCAGACCTCTGCTTTTCTCCCCAGGGTCCCTGATGTTAATTAACCCTTTCACCTCAGTGCTCCTCAGATTTTACCTCAAATCTTGGGTACCCCTTGCAACCCTTATTTCATCCCCACCATCAGGGATTCCAGACGTTACCTGAACCCCCAAGTCCCCAGACTCACTCTTGTCCTTGTTGACGAGCCAGGTATCCCTGGAGTCCAGCGGGTCGCTGTCACCGATTTCGTTCCGGGCCAGCACCCGGAAGTAGTACTTCCTGCCGGGGAGCAGCCCGGTCACCGTGTACTTGTTGCTGAAGACGTGCTCGGCCACAGTGAACCAGGTGGCGGTGCTGGCATCCCGCTTCATGATGACGTAGTGGGCCTCGCTGTCCTCCTGCACGTCGGGGCTGTGGTTCCAGGTCAGAGTCACCGTGTTGGGGACCTCCTCGAACAGCTGCAGGTTTGTGGGTGGCTGCGGAAAATCTGGAAGGGCCCGAAGGTCCATCAGCCACCCTGGGGGGCTGAAATATCGTGCCCCCACCCCTGATGCCTGCCAAGCCCTAAGGAGGATGGGATGGGGCACCTTACCTTCTTCTAACTCTCAGGCAGCTGGGGGTCTTGGAGTCAGAAAGAACTATTTATGAAGTGTAGCTCTGCCATTTATTAGCCCTGTGAACTTTGGCAAGTTACTTATCTTTTCTGAGACCCATTTCCTCATTTGCAAAATGAGGCTAACGATAACTATCATGGAAATGTTGTGTAAAGTGCCTGGCATGTAGGATCTGTTCAATAAAAGTTCACCCGTTCTTCTCTTGGGGGTTTAGGGCTTTATTATAAAGCTTCCAGCCGTCTCTAAGAGGCCACCCAATTTGGGGGGGCTGTTATGATTTTAATGGAGAGAGGTACAAAATGCATCAATGCAAAAGAACGTGTCACATACTCTTTGGCATAGTGATTGATGTAAATTTAATAATACACAATGTGTTAAACCTCAAAACCTACAAAGTTTCCTGCAACCTAAGATAATGAAAAGGCTCTTTCCAAAGTTTTTACTCACCACCTTTATTATTAAAGTTCTAAATATCTGGGGGGACTGAAAAATAATAGAAGGCTCATTTCAGCTGTGGTTCAAGAATTCTAATGAAGCCGTATGGCAATGACGCTGTGGGACTGTGAAGCTTCCCCCAAAAGGCTTTCTCGGTGACCACATCACAAACTTTAAAAGTATTTCCAATAACATATAGGCAAATTACCCCAAGTTTTAATGGATTCCTCTCTATCTGTCCCTCCTGCCTCTTACCCATTCTCTGCTCTCTCTATGCTCACAGACCCTACTCTGCATACGCCCCGAAGCTCTCCACATATGACTAAGACTGAAACAAGGGCTGGGTCCTAGTTCAATGCCCCTGGGGCTTCAAGACACTGAGAAAAAGTGAAAACAACCCTCCGCATTAAGGCAAAGGCTGATAAAGTCTTGCTCTATGGTGCCAAAGAAGACTTGACTACCCTAAGGCGTGACTTTACAGTGGTAGGGACTCAAGCAGCACTAGGGAGTGTGTGCAGCGATGCCTCCCCAGGCCTCTACCTGTCGTCATACCTGCCACACGCACGTGGATGTCATGGTATGCCTCTCCAAACTCATTCTGGAGCAAGATACGGTACACCCCTGAGTCGGAGCGCTTGGTGCCGCTGATGAGGAACTGGGAGTGGTTTTTGCTCTTGGTGATGGCTTCCCTGCCCTTGGTGGGCACGCCATCCTTCAGCCAGATCACGTTGGGTGGTGGTGAGCCCTGGGTGGTGACAGGAGATGGCACCAGGGGTCACCTGGGTGGAATTTGGGGGCAGGCCCTATCCCACCGTCCAGGAGTCTCCTGCCAGGCTCTGAGGCCAGGGGTCTGGCGAGGGGCAGAGGCAGAGGCAGAGACTATGATAGCTGTAGCAGCCAACTTGGTTAAGTGGTGGGCGTCTGGGGGCCAGGGTAGGACTCACAGAGAAGGCGGCCTGGATGCAGAGGGCTGTCCCAGCGCGAACCACCATGCGACTTTTCAGCCGGGCACTGAGGTCAAACTTGGGAGCAGCTGAGATGGAGGAGACAGAGATAGGAGCATGGAACACTCTTTCCAGAAGACTTAGCTTTAAGCCTCCCCTCCAAAGCTTTTCCCAACCTCTTCTCCTTCATGCTCTCACTACAGGCCATACAGACACCTAGCAACCCTGCAATGCTGTGAAACATTTATTTATTTTTTCCTCATCTGTCTCCCTCTATTATTATATAAGACTCTTTAGGGCAGGTCCTGTGTTTTATTTTTTTCTAAATCCCTAACACCTCCCTTGGCACACAGTAGATACTATTCGGCACACAATGAGTGGGGTTTTTGGTTTTTGTTATGTTTGTTTGTTTGTTTGTTTTTGGCAGGGAAGGCCCTGGGGTTATCCCTAGCTCTGTCCAGGCACAAGCCTGGACGACTCTTTCCTGATCACAGCATTGCCCAGTTTTCTCCTGTGGGATGAGGTCCCAGAGAGGAAGGTGTGGAGCTAGGATGTTGGGGCCTACACTCCAGCCCTGTCTGCATCCCTCACCTGGTGGTGGCATGGCACGGACCCCATTGTCCAGCTCCACAGGCTCCCCACACCCAGCCTCGTTCACAGCCCGAATTCGGAAGAAGTATTTCTGCCTCTCGGTGAGGCCTCCTACTGTGTAGCAGGTGCCCGAGATGGGGATCTTTGTGCACTTGGACCACTCCTTGGTGTCTTCAGCCCGCATCTCAAGGATGTAGCCAGAGGGTGGGTCTCCCTCGGCAGGCTCCAGCCAGGCCAGGGAGATGCTGGAGTTGGAGGAATCCGACACATGCAGGCCCTGCACCAGGCCCGGGGGTTCTGCGTGACACAGACAGCTAGTCAGCCCCCAGATTCTTCTCCACGCAACGCCATGCCCAATTCCTGCACTCAGTACCCCTGAAACGTAACTTTCAACACCTCTACCTTCAACACTCACAGTTAAAACGCTCAATACCCAGGCTTTCACCTTCAACAACCTCTAAATTTAATTCTCTCAGTCTCAATACTTTCACCCTTGAAGTAAAAACCCTCCATATTCAATACACACTATACACTCAACCCCTCTGTATTCAAAACTCCAGCCTTTAGCTCAGCCCTCTGCACCACACCCATTCATGCGTGATATCCCCATCTCACCCACCCAACCACTTCCCCAACACCCTTGCTCAATCCTCAGACATGCTTCTACTACCTCACCTAACCAGACATACTCAACATTTGATAAAAACTTTTTTCCACCCACCTCCTCGCTGTCCCTGACTCTCAATCTTTATTTGCTGGCTTTCTCTTGTGTGTGAATCTTGTCCCTCTATCAGGCTGGCAGCTCCCAGAGAGTGGAGACTGTGTGATCCCCTCCTGTTAGACTTTCCCGGGAAGAAATCCTCTTTCTACCTCCAGTGGCTAATTCCACTGTGTGTTGGGAACTGGCAGCACCATACTCACTGACAGGGTCCTTGGCTACCACTGAGCTGGATGGCATACTAGGCTGTCCGGGGCCTGCCTTATTCACAGCTACAACTCGGAATTCATATTCTGTGTCCTCCAGGAGACCATCCACAGTGTACTTGGTGCCTGAAATGGGAAGTTGAGGGGTAATGAGGCCAGGGGTGGTCCACGTGGTAGGAGACCATAGAGTGAGTAGATGTGGAAGAGGGGGTCATGAGATGCTATGAAAACCCACAAAGGAGTTGGAGGAGGGAGTATGTTCAGAGCAGCACGGGTACGTGGGTCCACCCAACAAAGTCTCCCTTGGTCCCTCCTGGGCCTTTGTCCCTCGACCTCACCCTGGATGGGGTCCTTGTTGACTGGCACCCACAGGTTACTGCCTTTCTTCCTCCGCTCCACAATGTAGCCGAGCACTGGGGCTCCCCCATCTTGGGCGGGGGCGTTCCATGTGATGGTCACAGCCTCTTTGGTCACGTCAGTCACTTGGGGCTGGGAGGTAAGACCAGGGGGCTCTGTGGGAGAGAGAGAGAGGGCAGAGATTAGGTGGGGGAGCATGTAGACAGTTGCCTACCCCATGCTGAGCTCTGGTTCCTTCCTTAAAAAACTTAAGCCAATGATTAACTCTGGTTGCACATTAATGTCATGTGGAAAGTAAAAAAAAAACCCCAAAACACCACCAAAAACTAGTGTCTGGGTCCTGTGTCCTGATATTCTAATTCAGCTGGCCTAGGGTGGAGACCAGGAATCAGCATTTTTTAAGAGACCTCAAGTGATTCTAATGTGTAGCCAAGATAGAGAGCCGCCAACTTGAATTTTCCAACCTGTGGCATCCCCAGTGGCACAGTTTTTAATGTACTGTCTTGACACACAGAAACATGGAGATCAGTTGGGAGGAGTGTAGCAAGTAATTAACTAGTGATCATAATTAAAATGCCAATGTTGTCAAGGGTTTTCTTTGGAAAAAAAATTAGAGTGGCTTCAAGGCTATCCCTAAAGTAACATTACTCTCCCTTGGATATGGGATGATTTCTGGAATGGAGAAACAAGTGGAGTTATCTCCCTGGAATTGTGCACAGTTCTGGATGTACACATGCGAGCGTGCTGTGCATGTGATCTGACTGGAAAAAGTTGACAATTCCCGTCCAAAAGGATCTTCTGCTCTTACTCTAGAAGCCATCTGTCTCGTGGGGCAGCTAGAGATGACCCTGCGGAATCGCCCACAAACCAGCACTCCTCACCGGCTGAAGGTCCCCACGGTGGCCCCTGAGGTCCCCACTGAGCACGGGGCTATCTCACTGACCAATAGGATTTCCTGCAAACACTTCCTCTGTCTCCAGCGGGTCGCTCACTCCTTCCGAATTGACGGCCAGGATACGAAACTGGTAGGCCTTCCCTTCTTCCACCTTGTTGGTGGAGAATTTGGTGACTTTGCTGTCCACCTCACCAATCTTAATCCAGGACTTCTTGCCGACTGCCTTCCGTTCCACTATGAACTGTGTTATAGGCCGCCCGCCGTTGTCCTTCGGGGCCTTCCACTTCATGTGCACACAATTACCCGAGAGCTCCAGGAACTCCACCCGGCCTTGGGGAGGCTTGGGACGGTCTAAGGACAGAAGAGAGCATCAGAATGTGTCTTTGGAGCAGAGGGCCAGAAGGGCTTCATCCCACTGGTTGGAGGTCCACCAGACTGAGACATAGCTAGATTCTGAGCTTTTTTTTTTTTTTTGGCAGTATGCGGGCCTCTCACTGTTGTGGCCTCTCCCATTGCAGGGCACAGGCTCCGGAAGCACAGGCTCAGCAGCCATGGCTCACGGGCCCAACCGCTCCATGGCATGTGGGATCTTCCCGGACTGGGGCACGAACCCGTGTCCCCTGCACCGGCAGGCGGACTCTCAACCACTGCGCCACCAGGGAAGCCCAGATTCTGAGCTTTGTGGATCCCTTGTCCTTCCCTCTGTCACTGTTTTCCTAAGACTTGCCCAAATGTCTTGATCCCTGCCCCCCCCCGAGATTCCTGTCCGCCTAGGAATGAGTGAACTGGAGACCTGAGGGACCCCCGCCTCAGCTAATTCCCACTTACCTCTTCCAGACAAGGTCTCCCCTCCTCTCAGCTTCCAGAACTCCAGTACTTTCTTTTATTACAGTTTATTTTATAATTACATGTCTGCCGGTTTTTATCCCTTTTGGGTTGAGGGACTGCAGGGGATAACTCATCCCTGTGTCCTCAGTACTGAGAACACAGAGGAGGTGCTCAGTCATACTGCCGAACTGAATTGAAACCCAATCCATCCAAACCCACAGCTTGATGGAGATGGAGGTGGAGGAGGTGATGCTGGTGTGTGTGTGTGTGGGTGTGTGTGTTGCATGTTGAATATGAGTTCACTAAGGCCAGCTCCTCATGTCTTTCCTTAACTTTATGTTCAGACCCATCCCAAATACCATTTCCACCCCCATTCCATCTTTCTCTCCAATTTCATTCTATCCTCAACCCTATGTCACCTCCCCTCACTCCATTTCACTTCCAACTCCAATATTCTTCGCAATGAACCTCACTTTCATCCTAAATTCCACCTTACTTCCAACCACAGCCTCATCTCCAAGTCAGTTACAATACTTCAGCAACATTGGAAGGTCAAGTACGTGCTCTGCACTCTACTATAGTCTTATATTCACTTGAAATAGGCACTTTAAAAAACCACCCTGTCGCAGATGAGAAGCTGAGGCTCAGGAAAGTTAATGGACTTGCCCAAGGAAGGCCACCTAGTTAGGAAGTTAGGAAATGGGCTTCTTCTGGCTGCAAAGCCAGCACTACATTCCCATTCTCAACCCGAACTCCAGCTCTCTCCTCAGCCTGCGTGGTGCCCCCAGCCCAGCCAAGCCAGGGTCTTGGCCTCACCCAGCACGCTGAGGTGCAGAGTGGCTGCGGCGGAGCCATGGTCATTCTTGAGCTTGAGCGTAATGATGCCACTGTCCTCCCGCGCGCAGTTTGAAATGGTGAGCAGCGCCTGGTCTTCGCCACGCTCCATCGACACGCGTTCCTCCTCCGTCACCTCCATGCCGTCCTTGTACCACATCACTTTGGGCAGCGGCTTTGCCCGGAAGGGCACCTTGATGTTCGCGGTGTGGCCCACCTTCACGGTCACCGGGTGTGCGGCCAGTGCCTCCAGTACCGATGGGTGGATGGTTGGAGGATCTGTAGGGAGGGGCGGCAGGGAAGGCTCGAAGAGCAGGGATGCGGGAGGAGCCGAGGGGTGGAGGAGGAGCCCATGGGGGATGGGGGAGGAGCTAGGAGTAGGTGGGCGGGCCAGGCGTGGTCTAGCTTTGTCCATAGTGGGCGGCGACCTTACCTGCAATAAATACCGAGGCTTCGCTCTCTGCACCCTTGGCCCTGAATGTGTACTTGCCCTCGTGCTCTGGCCCCATATTGGGGAAGATGAGCTTGTGTACCGCACCCTGTTTCACGATCTGCGCGCCGGTCAAGTCCGTGATCTGCGGGGCGAGGGGCGGTCATGAGTGCGAGTGTATGCCCGGTCGACCCCTTCGTCCTTCATTCCCTTCCCTGGCCCCTGCCTCGGACCTCCTCGGCATCCTTCAGCCACACGCCATCCACCTTTTCGTCGTTCAGCACTACGCACAGCTCAGCCGGGCTCCCGGTGGCCGCGTGCACGTCGGACATCCCGCTCTTCACGGTGGCCAGCCGCTCTCGAGAGAAAGGGGGCAGGGGTTGGGTTAGGGTATCGGGGTGGAAGGGACTTACGGGAAAAGGGCTGGTGGCGTCTATCAAAATCATTTATGATGAGCAAGGTGTTTGGAAATGGGCAAGTGGGTGATGGTCGGTGGGGGCATTAGAGCAGGTAGGTGGGGGGCAGTTGGGGAAAAGTCAGTGGCATTGGGAAATGGCAACTGGGAATTCTGGGAGATGGCTAATGGGGGGCTGATCATCGGAGGATGGTCAGTGGGGACTTAGGATGCTCAGGTTAAGAAGGGGACTAGATGGTGGGATGCAGGTGGTTAGTGGAGTTGGGATATTTAGCAGGTTATGCTGGTCTGTGGGATGCCCAGCGTTTATTGTGAGTTGAGAGTGGTCAATCAGTGGGGAGTGGTCAGCGATAGTGAGTAGGGGCTGGTCAGGGTCTAGGGGTGTGGGGTGACCAGGTTTGCTGGGGATGGTCAGAGTCTGCAAGTAAAGGATGGATGAAGTCAAGGGATTTGGGATAGAGTTCAAAAGATGAGGGATGGTCAGCATCTAGGAGGTAGAGATGGTCAGAATTTGGGAGATGGGGGTGGTCAGAGTGGGGAGGTAGAATTAGATCATGGTCTGGAGGAGGATTGAAGTCAGTCAGGGGACTGATAGGTGTCCACAGTAGGAAACTGTTAGGGCTGGGGGGTTGGTCAGTGGGGACTGACAGGGTGGGCGTATACCTTCCACAGTGACTACAGCAGTACTGCAGTATTCCGCGGGGTCCCCATCCTGCATGGCCACCACAGTGTACTCGCCACTGTCACTGAGCTGTGCATCCTCGATGACCAGCTCCGCTCGCTTGCCCTCATGGTTCATGCTGTATTTGGAGCTACGCGCCAGCAGCTGTCCATCCTTCTTCCAGCGCAGGGTCACGTTCTTGGATGTCAGCTCACACTCAAGGCATGCACAGCTCCTCTCTTTCACACGCACGTTCTTGAGGGTGCTCACAAACTTTATAGGGATGCCTATGGACAGACAAACAAACACTTGGTCCTGCTCCCAACCTCGTTCTCTGCAGCTAGATGCTGCCCTGCTCCTCTTTTTGACCCTAGAAACCACAGGGCCTTGTGACATGAAGTGTGTACCCAACTCACAGAGGGACCCGGCAGGGAGGGTCCCAGCTCTGCCTCTTCCTTGCCAGCTGACTGTATGCAGTGCATTCACTCCCTAAGTCTCATTTTCCTCATATGTAGAACGGGACAACAGCTTTTACCTCCTCACGGCACTGCAGGCAATATCTCTAATGTCCCCTTGGAGCTCCAGCCATAATTGCATTGTCTCTCTGGTGTCTGGGCCTTTACACATGCTATTCCCTCTCCTGAGAATGTCCTCTTCTCTTGCCCCTTTTCTGAAAACTGAATTCCTTTTTGTTTTACTTGGTAAAGCTTTGCCGTCATCTCATCATATCCTTTTTGACATTGCCAGGTGGTACCTCTTCTTTGGGTTCTCACAGCCTCCATGTCTCCCTCAATCACAGCAATGATTGTTCCATGTCACTTGTGTCAAGAGTGGTTCACATGTATGACCCACCATCATGTGCAACTCTCCAAACTAGGTATAAGAATGTAAGAAGTCAAGAGTGATATGCTGTAATATATGATATTAGAGCCATAAAGGCTAATAATTTCTTGGCCCATGATCTCCCAGCCGATAGTAAGATCCTAGAGTATCTTGACTCCTTGCTTAAGAACTTTTGTTATAATTCCATTTCCACACCTGCTTCTCCCACTAGACTAGGAATTAGCAGAGAGAACTCTCTATCTTTCTAGTAGCCATCAAAGGGCCTTGCAAGGAGGAGATGGACAGATACGTGGATGGATGGATGGATGGATGGATGGATAGATGCTCACATGGAGGTTGCTGTGGCATGAAGCCCACCCCTCAAGCTCTGGCCCAAACACTCACGGTCAATAGTGAGCTGGGCCTTCTGAACCAGGTCCCCCACCTCGGCGGAGAACTCGCCACTGTCACTGAGTCTGGCATCCTTAATCTTAAGCGTGTGGGTCAAACCATCCTCAGACACAGTGATTTCATACTTTTCATCCCTCTTCAGCTCCTTTCCATTGAACTTCCACACAAAGTTGGGCACTTTCTTGGAGAGGTGGATCTCAAGTACAGCTGTCTGGCGCTCCATCACCTTCACTGGCTTCATCTCTCCCAAGAACTTCAGAGGCTCATCTGCAGCGAAGAGCAGGAGGGGCATTCATTGGGCTGTATCCCTGGTCCCTCCTGAGGGGTAGGATGGTGAAGGGGGGGCATAAAGACTCAGGTGTCATTGGCGTCCTGTAGCCCACAGTTGGGGAAAGCATCCTTCTTTCCTTCTGCTTGTGAATCCTAGAGTCTCCTCCCATGATGTTCATATGGTCTCCTCCCCAGTAATGTTAACAGCAATTTTAGAAAGAATATTTCTCTCTGTGATTTTAGATATGCACCAGGCACTATTCTAGCCATTTTGCACATATTAAAGCATTCAGGTAGACTCTACCATTATTTCCCATTTTACAGATGGGAAAACTGAGGCAAAGAGAAGTTAAATCGCTCGCCCCAAATACACAGCTCATAAGTGACAGAAGCTGGGATTTGAACTCCAGTAGTTCAACTCCAGAAGCTGTACTCTTAACCACTATGCTACACTGCCCCACAGCACTTTATCTCATAGTCCTCTCCCTTATACCCCATGTCCCTCTCCGCCATTAACTCCCATTCCCGTGCAATCTGTGCACAGCCCCATGGTCCTTCCTCCCATGTCCCCATGGACCCCATCCTTGGATATTCCTCTGCCCTGACCCTGACTGTGTCCTCCTTGTGCTGCCTGGTGCCCACACTCTTACCCAGCACTGTAAGCTTTGCACTTATCCTCTTGTTGTCCACGGACAGGCTGTAGGTGCCTGCATCGTTCATGTTCACGTTGGTAATGACCAGCATGTACTTGGTGCCCACCTGCTTCACGTCATACTTGCCCAGGGAGTACTGGATCCTCAGTGGCTCATTATCCTGCCTCATGGAATAGGTAGAAAAGCTGATGAAGGGGTTTAGGAGGAGATTTCTGGAGGTCTCCATTCCCCAAAGCCAGCCTGAGCTGGAAGGTGCCATATCTACCTCTCTAAGATCCTCAAACACACTCAGAGGCCCCTAAGATCTCTCTAGCCTCATCATCTGGCTCGGTGGGATCCAGGGTCTCTGCCTCTCCCAAGGCCCGAACTCTTAATATGCATGAGTTCACTAGATACTTTCTCTTAGAGGCCCATCTTCAGTGACCTGCAGGACTATCTAATCCAGCCTTTTCAGATGGGTAGACTGAGGTATAGAGAAAGGGAAACTGTCTCAAATCAAACAGCAAACTGGTGGAACATCTAAGAATAAAGCCCAGCTCTCATTCAGTTTCAACCATCCCGGATGGCATCCTTTTGATGGGATGGAGGAGAGGAAAGGGCTTATGGGTAATGAGAGGGTCTTGGAAGGAAAGGGGTGCAGAGAAAAAATGATATTCCAGGGTGGGCCCTTCCTAGGTGCTCTCCCCACCTTGATCCATGTCATTTTGACATTGGGGTCCTTCAGCTCCATTATGCAGTCAAAGACCACCGTGGTATCCACCTTGGTCTCTCTGTCTTCCAGGGGCTTCAGAATCTGGATGGTCTGAGAGATTGTGGTAACAAAAAGGCAGGTGTCAGAGGCATCTGGAATCTGGAATCTGCCCAGACTGTGTCTCCAGTGCTGGAGAAGCCCCCTGAAGGTCTGGGGAGAAATGACTAGACTGATTAGATAACTGTGCTCCCCGCCACCCCCCTCCCCCTACAACGAACAACTTGAAGATTTAGGGGGAAACGGGTACGATAAGGGAAGAGAAAGGAACCACCATTTGCGGAATAGTCACTATGTACCTGTACATAGGCCTTCTAATTCCAGTGTAGATGCTTAACAGTTATGAGTTGTTGAGTGACTAAATGAGAACACCACCACAAAAACAAATGAAAAAGGAAAGCATAATTTTGATTTTGCAGATGAAGACCCCCAAGTTCACTCAGTTAATAAGGCAGTAGAACTGGACTTTGAACCCAGGTCTGTCTGACTCCAAAGTCCATGCAAATACATTAGGGAGCAGTGAAGAGAAAAGAGGTAGAAGGAGGGTGACCTGAGTTCCTTGCCTGTCCTTGCAGTAGAGAATGCCCTTGAGTACGCACGTGCATGGTGGGGAGAGGCCTGCAGCTCCCTGCTCCCTGATGGGCACTGACCTCTACCTCCACTTTCTTCATCCCTTTGAGCTTCTTGAGCAGCCCCCTGAAGTCTGTGAAACCATACTCCATGCAGGCCTTCTCAAAGTCCTTCTTGGGCACCTGGGACAAAATCTCCAGCATCTCTTTCTCATCCGTCACCTTCTTCTGCTGCTTCTTGGGAGGAGGGGGTCCCCTGGAAGGAAGTGCCAAGCTTGGACTTAGTGCCTTTCTCTGAAGACAGAGGGGGCCTCTCCCAACCATGAGATGCTCCTCCCTACTCCATGGATTCTTGGAGAGGGCTGTTGAAAGGCCTTCCAGAAGCTCTAGCCTGGAGGGTGGGGGGACCACACCCTAGGCAGAGGAGCCTCCCAGCCTCACCTCTTCCTCAACATCTTTTTGAAATCCAATTTTTCTTCACCTGAGGACAGAGAGAGGGACAGGGTCAGACAGAGGGAGTTTGGTCCCTAAGAGGAAAGGCCAGGAGAACGGGGCTGGCTCACCCTCGGTCACAAGCAAAGACACGGTGTAGATGGCGTCTGCATGGTCATTGCTTGCAATGCACTTGTAGTTGTCAGAGTCATCCGAGGTCAGTGGCTCCAGCTGGATCAGAGTCAGGCCATTAGCAGGGGAGGTGGGGAGGGAACCACAGGGGGACTCTCTGTGAGATGGGAAAGGAGGGTGTTTCTTTGGGGCTGGGGGAGGGGCTGAGTGCTGGATGTGTGTGTGGAGGACTGACCAGCCTCTGTGATTAGGAGGTGCCAGGTAGCGGTCAGCGTGCGTGCGTGTGTCTGTTTGGAGCCTGATTCGGCATTGGATTCTCCGCCTTGGCTCTGAGCTCCTGGATGACAGGGACTTCCTCTGATTTGCAGCTTTATCTGCAGTTTCTGACGCTGGGCTGAGTACGCCTTTATTTAACACGGATTTACTCCTCTGTACCAGGTATTGGCCTGAGCCCCTGAGGAAATGGGGGTGAACAAGGCTGCCCTGGCACCTGTAGAAAGACACTTAGGTACCAGTGGGTTCCTGGAAAGTGCTTGCCGAATGAATGACCTTGTGTAAGGAGTGGCCAGTTGGTGGGGGCGGGGGGGCTCTGGGGCAGCTTGTGTGTGCTGTAGGGGCTAAGGGTCCTAGAATGCGCCTTCGGGAGGAGAAGGAAGCAACCAGCGTCTGTGGGGAGAAGAGAGGCTCTTTGCCTTTCACAGTGGGAAATCTGGGCAGGATGAGGAACAGGAGTAATTATAGGTCTAGGTCTCCCAGGGACCCATCCCTCCCTCTCCTCAGAGGGTCTGGAGCCAGAGGCTGCATGCAGAAGACAGCTAGACCCTAGGATGATCGGCCCTTGGCATTGCTCTTCTGGAAGGTTCCCCTGAAGAGCCCAGGAACCCTCACCCTCACCTACACTCTAGGACCAGCCCCTCCCTCCGTGCCGGTCCCGCTCCAGCTCAGCCTGGCTCCGCCCACCGTGGTCTTAGCCCCTTCTAGCCACGCCCATAGCTTTGGTTTCACGTTCCTTCTGGGCTCACTCACATTCTGGAACCTCTCTTTCTCTTGCATTTGGTCTTGCCCCCTCCTTGTTCTAGCATTGTCCTAGCTCTGCCTTACCCCGCCCCTAATTTTGGTCCCCTGCTCACTCTGGCAACCCCCCAGCTCCTGACACGGTTTCTCTTATCCTGCCCCTCCTCTAGGGCAATGACAGCCCCTTTTCCCATCTCCCAGTTCTTGGGTCTCCATTGTGGATCTCTTGTTTGCGACAGGACCTGCAGCCCATGCCAGGGGTCCCCGCCTCCGACCTTATGGGTAACTGGACCTCGCACCTTCAGCACGTGCTCCTTGTTAACGCTGTCGTAGAATATCTTGGCGGACTCCTTGATGGGGGTGCCGCTTTCTCTCTTCCAGGAGATGTTGGGTTTGGGGTTCCCCTGCACCCGGACTCGGAACATGGCTTTATCCCCTGCAGTGGGCACAGGACCTATTTTTTTCCTCTGAGCCTCCAAGGTGCACCTTCTACCTGCTCCCAGCCCTGGGCAGGGCAGGGACCCTCGGCCCGACCCAGCCAGTGATTGTGTATTGAGAGGACAATGGTGGTGGTGGTGGCGGCTGGGGCACTGGGGAGGAAAGGGAAGCACCCAGGGGCCTGGGGAGACGCGGGGAGGGACGCACCCTCGGGCGCGGTGACCGGCTGAGGCTTATCCACGAACTCCGGGATGCTCTCGCCAGCAGGGATGTTGGAACTCCGGGTCACCAAGCTGAAGAACTCTGTGGTGCTGGAGGACTTCCTCGTCACGATTTCCTCTGTGGCGGCGGGCGAGAGGTCAGAATGGGCCACAGGCGGAGCTTAGCCTGGGATTGGAGGGCTGACCTTTTCTTGAGGGGACGGTGGAGCATTTTAGGTTAGCGGGGGGGCAGGACCAGCACTGGCCGAGAAACAAGGACCTTAAAGAGTCGGTGGGTCATTGTGTTATGGCAAATGTCAACCACTAGGGGAGCCAACGCCTCATCCATCCCCTGGTCAATCTTTATTGGGTCAAAGCCTTGAGTTCTACTTTTTTCTCTCTTAGACGGAAACTTGTCTTTGGGATTTTATGGGTCTCTTGGGCTTCTCTTCTGGAAGTTCTGGTCCCCCAGTAGCATTAAATAGTGACCAGAGTTCTAAAGGCTGCACCTGGTCTACACATGGTTTTTTATTTGACCTTTACAATGTTTAAACAAAAAATAGCCCTACATCTAAAAACTGAGATTTCACATAAAAATGCAGATTTCTGGATCCTCAGCACTGGACTCACATTCCCATATGGTAACAGAACAGTCAGTGGGAGGGAGGTGAAGAGTGACTGTCCCTTTAGATGGACTACATCCTGTCCAGTTCACCTCAGTCTTTTTTCTGCATTTATGTTCCCTGCCTGGACACTATGGGCCAGTGGTTTTCAACACTGGCTGCACGTCAGAATCCCCGGAGATCTTAAAAAAACAAAAAACAAAAACCCACCAGATTTAACCCTCTGACTCACATATCGCTGTTTTTTTTCACTCCCCTCTCCCCCCACTCCTACACTAAGGTGACCCTGGTGCGCAGTCAGGGCTGAGAATCGCTACTATAGTCAATTGAGTTTGCAACTTCTGGTCTTGAGTCCCGGCTGTTCCACTAGCTCTGCCTCACTGGCCAGGAGGAATTGGTGTAAAGTGTTTATCTGGTCTTCACCTCTGTGCACAGAGGACTCTGAAGGAGGGGGCAATGACTGGGAGGACAGGAATTCAATATCCTGGTCCCTGGCCATCTTTTAATCACTTTCCTCTAGAGACATGACTAAAACAGTCTGTTCTGCTCTGAGACTGTTTCTCAGCTTTCCCTTGGATCTGCCCTCCCCCAAGTCTGGTCCCCAAGGGCTGAGTGCCTGGAAGCTCAAGTCAGTTGTTTTTGTGTTCATCTTCTCTCCACTGGCAGCTCCAGGTCTTCTCGAGGCAGGGCCAGCATTATTATTCATAGGTAGATAAGGTTGCTACCTCCCTAACTTCCTCCATGCCTGGAATTCTACCATCAGAGATGGTATTTGCCTATGGCTCTGACCTTAAGCAACTGAGAGTTCATCAATCACTCACACACATCCATGTGACTTTTTTTCTGGAGGTTGGATCTGTGGGTGAGCAACTGGCTGGCTAAGCTTTATCAAAGCACAGATTAGAAACACAGGTTGGGAAGGGTTGCTGGTGGTATCTTGGGCTCTCGAGGGGCCCAGCAGTCGCAAATACTGGAGGAAGAAGAAAGGCTGCCCCTACCTGATTACTGACCCCCTCCTCCAGCCATCCCATTCTACTTGCCTCCCACGATCTTGGTTGTCTGGGAGAAGGTCTGCATGTGGGTGGTGGAACTGGAGAACTCCATGGACACGTGCTCCTGAAGCATCTCCTTGTGGTGAATGGTCGTCATGGTGACAGCAGGCGTGGGCACTCACCTGGGAGGACCAGGGAGAGGATGAGGCCATGAAGGACAAGGAAGGGAGCAAGAGGGAGATTCAGAGATGTTCTTATGTGTGTGTGTGGGGGGGGGAAGGGATGGGACAGGTGGACACAGGGGGAAATGGCTGTGCACAGGAGAAGGTGAGGAGAGGTTGGGCAGCAAGGCTCTTCTCTCTGGCCTCTCTTCTCTTCCCTTAGTGTCTCCCTTTCCCTGGTTGGCTACAAGGACCAATGGGCCTGTCCCCCACTGACTAGTGCCAAACTATTCCAAGTACTTGGAGGGAGAGGAGGTAGGATTTAGACTTACCCAGCACACCCAGTAAGGCCCAGAGGGAGTTGAGGATAACTACTGATAGCTACATGGAACTAGGGGGGCACTGCTGGAGGTTTTATCAGGAGAGAATGAAGTCAGACCTGAGAAGGAACTTCCTGACTAAGCCACACTGGAGCAGGCCTTGAAAGGAAACTGCGGATCTTCTTGCTGGGCCCTGGGGAGCCCTGGCATTGGGGGAATGCTAAGACAGATGACAAAGCATTGCTACAGCTCTGCTTTCGTCTGCGACATGGTAAGGACACAGATTGAGTTTTATTTCTTATACTTTTTTTTTTGAATTGGTAATTCAATCATATAGTTAAAATTAAAACAATATAAACATCTATGTGAAGAGGCTCCCTCCGGCTCCCAAGCCCCTCCGTCTCCCAGCCCTCCCCAGCAGGTAACCACTTGTGGTCTCTGGGCTCCTTCTGGAGCTCCTTCATGCAAATACGCAAATATGAATATGTTTTTGTCTCTACCCTTTTTTAACACATAAGGTAGCCTATTCAGCCCTCTTTTCACTTTCTACATCTTTCAGATCTTTCCATCCCAGTTCGTAAAGTTTCCCCATCCTCGTTAACAGCTACACAGTATTCCAACGAATGGGTATACTTACCATCTTTTATTTAACCAGAGTGGTGGTTTTTAAACCTCTATTTTGTTTATGAGAAACTGATGTCAGAGAAATAACCTGTCCAAGGTCACCCGGACTAGAATCCTGGCCTCTTGACTCCCAGTCCAGTGTCCTTCCAGGGGACCCCAAAGCCTTCTTCCAAATTAGAAGGTTTGGGGCTAAAGTTAACCCCCTCATCCCATGATCTCTCTCTGCCTGGCCTGCTTCTCCCTCCGGGTTCTGAGACCACTCCCCTGTCCCAGCTCCTGCTGTCCCCCTCTGGGCTCAGAAGTTAGCAGATTCTGCCCCTTCCCTGAGGGAAGATGCCAGCCTTACCTTCGTGTCACCAATCCCTTGTAACCCTCGAATGCTGTGTCCACCCGCAGCTTTGGAGGTGCAGCTGGTGCCTGGGCTGTAGACTGACCAGTCTCCTTCTTCCTTTGCCGCAGCAATGGGGCCACCAGGAGTCACTGGTTCCTTAAGTATCTGGCCCCCTGGGGGCGATCCCTTACTCAGGCTCTGCAGCTGTCCCAGCGAGCTGGCACACTGCTTTGGGGGGTGGGGGGACTGAGGCCAGGGCTGGAGGAAATGTGGGGCATGGGGCAGGCAGGTGGCTGAGGGTGGTGGTCCCGGGGTACTTTTTCTGTTCCCTTGTGCAGAGCTTTTTGTTCTCACTGCTGCCGGGTGGGACCTTCTGAGCTGCATGGCAGTGTGTGTGTGTGTGTGTGTGTGTGTGTGTGTGTGTGTGGCCAACAGGGCTTGGGGAACAAAGCGACAGGTCTGTGTTTTCCAGGGACCAGGAGGGGGTGAGTTAGGGAGAGTCTGGCAGGTCTGTCATTTTGCACAAATCCAGGGGGCACCGTTCATGTTGTGCTCTACATGTGGTGCCTGCAGAGGCCGAGTGGCCTCACAGGGCCACCCCAGGAGAAGAGGGGGAATTGTTAGCTCTTTTCCCCGCTCCCGTTTCTACCGCCCAACCCCCCTATTCTGGGCAGAAGGGTAGGAGAGCCCACCCTCTTGTTGCAGGGTGGCTGGAGAGCAGGCCCCCCTACTCTGGGCCCTCCGTCCCAGCTGCCCAAGCACTCCCTGTTCTTTCCTCATTGTCTGTAGTATACCCTCAACCAGCCCACTCAAGGCTACCTTGTAAGGACCTGCTGGTTAGCAGCCCTGCCCTGGACTCCCTCCTGCCCTGGGTTGACCCACACCTGTCATCAAGGGCGTGACAACTACTTTTGCTGCATCCCTGGGGGCTGGGATAAGAATAGAGCAGGAATGTCTAGGAGGCACAGCGTCTTTGCCTAGGGGCAGATTCCCCAGGCTCCTTGGGTGGGGCTTCCTCTCAGCCCAGGCCTTACAGGGGAAATTGCTGGCTTGCAGCTGCTCTTGGGACCTGCCGGGCTAACAAGGGATAAGTGGGCTGGCCAACAGGGAGGGGCCTGAGTGAGCTGAAGGTCTCCCTGCTCCAGCCTTGGCCCATCTGTCGAAGCTGGTGGCCTGCCAGACACTTTTCCTTCTCTGGAAACCTCCAACACCTGTCCCTGTGGCTCCCCATGGCCCCTGGCTCCTGGCTGGGTGAGACGGTGGGGGTATGTGAGGATCCTGCTCGATGGACTTTGGCTTTTCAAATCTGGATTCAAGCCACACTCCCAGCATCCACAAGGGGGTCCCATGGATCTTGAGGGCCAGGGTGTGTGTGTGTGTGTGTGTGTGTGTGTGTGTGTGTGTGTGTGTATACAAAGACGGAGATACAGGGAGTGGAGGGGAGAGGCAATCACACAGACCCAGTTTTGCTCAAAATGCTCCATTTATTGCTCTATTCAATGACCATGAGCAAATTATAAAAAGACACCAAATGTCTCTGTCTGCCGTGGAATAAGTACTTAAAGTCAGCAATAAAAACACGTGGCTCCAAGATAACACATGTTGCCAAAGAGTCATGCATGCCCTGCTGACGGGCTCTCAACACACGCATGGACATGGGACACACGCAGAGCTACACGCGGTGAGACTTCTGGGAGGGATTTCCCACAGTGACACCGAAAAATGTTTCACACATATCTGGGGCCGAGTCCCCACCCCACGCTCGGAGCTCCCCCTCTCCCATCGTGGCCCAGGTCCTCTAGGTTCACTGTCCCCATCTGTCCCCTTCCTCCCTGATGCCTTGCGGGTTGCTCACTGCCTCCTGCGGGCATCTGACACCCAGAGGCCACCCTGGCTGCGATACTCCTCCCACCACCACCACCCAGAGACCTCTCCCCCAGCTGAGATCTTTCTGCCACCCCCTCAGGAGCTCCCTGTGCCTGACCTCCAGGTCCTCAGGCCCCCCGTCCTTATCCTGGTCCCAGTAACTAGGGGCAAAGTGCAATCTGCCTGTTGGGAGAAGTGGGGCTGGGGGCTGGGGGCCGGGGGCAGGCACCTCTGCCGGGGCCACTTGGGGGCTGGAGCTCATTACCCTTCTCCCGGGCTGAGGAGACACAGTGTCCGGTACAGACGGCAGAGATGGATGGACAGACAGAACACGCTGCAGCAGGACACATGGAGTGCGGCACGGAAATGTTTTGGATCAAGTAGCAATGGAACCATCATTAAAAACTGAGGCCCCAGGTCGCGCAGCGGGTCAGGCCCTGGGGCCCCGGGCCTGGCCTGGCACACCCCTCCCCCCCCCACTCCCCAATATGTACAGTAGGAAGAGCTACATTGTGGGGGGAGGCAGGGGCCAGGCCCAGGCTGGGGAGCAGACTGAGGAGAAGGAAGCGGGAGGGACAGGGGGCAGGCTGGACCCGAGGCAGGGCTCTGGGTGTGGCCGGGATGAGGGCCCAGACTCAGGCTGGGTGGTACCCAGAGGACCTCGGGGAGGAGTGTGGTCACTCGGGGGACTGGCGGGACAGCTGCTTCTCGTAGAGGCTCATGACGTGGTGCACGAACTGGTACTGCTCACACGTCTGGATCATGCCGCCCCTGCCCGGCAGACGCACAGTGGGGACGGGGTCACGGAGGGACCTGCCCCCAGATCCACAGCGTGCCAGTCATCTGAGGCACATCGGGGACTCTGTGCAGCTTAGAGAAGCCAACCCTGGCCAGCCACTCCCCCTGCCCTTTCCTGTCCCTCCCAGCTCTGGCACAGACAGCAGGGACACAGGTGACATGTCCCCCCCCACACTCAGCCCCTGCCCCTCTGTCCACCAGCTCTGTTTCTCTCCCCTCTTCATCCAGCCACCAACTGCCTGGATCCGGTTCCTTCACCCATCTGTCCTCCCTACTTCCTGTCTGCTGGTCAGTCGCCACGGAGTGTGTCCCCCTAACCCTCACCCTATGCACACGTCAGCCTCTCTCTGCTGCCCCCAGGGCTCTAGCTCACCACGTGCTCAGACCCTGCCCACGGGCTGACCTGTCCTGACGGAGCTGGCACGTGGTCTTCAGGATGTCCACCACGCCCTGGTGCCGCAGCTGCCGACAGCAGATGCTAGTGGCGATGAAGCAGCCCGTCCTCCCAATCCCTGCACTGAGGGCCGAGGGCGTGGGTGGGTGAGGGGCAGGGCAGCCTAGGGCTGGGGGAAGCCGCCCTGCCCTCGTGGGTGTCTGGGAGGACCCACCTGCAGTGGACGACGATGGGGGCGCAGCGGGGCCCCTCCTGCTGGGCTGCCTCCTCCACCTCCTGCACCAGGTGCAGGAGTGGGGGGGCCCGGTCTGGGGTCTTCTGGTCAGGCCAGGATGTGAACCAGTAATGCTTCAGGCCTCGCTCTTCTGTGCCACTCTGTCCAGGACACAGAGGCCCACCCCAGATACACGTGAACTCTATGAGCCCACAGATCAGCCCAGAGATGGAGATGGAGGGAAGGAGGAAACACACAGGAGGGAGGCCACAGGGAGTGGGGCCTCGGGCCTCTGCCAGCTATACCACATCACCCAGCGGCACCAGACAGAGACCCGAAGCCAGGCGGGCAGCAGGGGCTGGTCAGCAGCGTCAGCACTGGTCTTCACGTGGGTTCTGCCCCAGCAACTCCAAGATCATCCAAGAGAGGCAAAAAGTCCCTTCTCCAATTCACTCCTGTCTCCTGGTCACCCCTTAACAGCCCAGTCACCCCGCAAGAGCCCTGGGACCCTTCCTCTTGCCTCAGTATACTTCCGTGCCCACCTCCAACCCCAGCAAGTGTTCCCCCCTCCGTGCTATCCTCTCCACCACCACCGCCTCCACTTCGGTCTTTATCATCTCTCGACTGTGTGAGACCCTCCCATCTCCTCCCTGACAGCCTCAGCTCCACCGTGGTCAAAACGGTCTGTCTACAGCACAGGCTGCTCTGCTGCTCAGAACTCTTTGATGGCTGTCATCGCTCTTAGAATCAAACCCACCGTCCCCAGTCTTCAGCCAGGCAGTTAAGACACATGGTTCAGTATCTACCCTCCAGGCCCAACTCCTGCTCCTGTGAGCCTGCGCTTGATTCTCTTGCACTCCAAATGGCTTGCAGATCAAACCTCTGTCTGCTTCCCCCACCTCCTCCACGTATACACACATAGAGCTCTTCTATCTTCCACGCCCTTACTTTTACTTTCTCTCTGCCTGGAATGCTCTCTCCACTTCTTTGCTCCCTAGCCAACTCTTACTCATCCTTCAGAACCCCATTCAGCACCACCATTTCCAGGAAGCCCTCCCTAAGCACCCTAGCTGACAAAGGGTCCTTCTTCTGTGCTCTTACCTATTTCTATGTCAGTACTTACCATTTTATAGGTGCTCCTTGAGGAGAGAGTCCAGGCTTTGGACAGCTCTGTGTTCCCAGTACCCAACCCAGAACCAGGCTCAGAGCAGGTGCTTGTAAAGGTTTATGGACAGAAGTAAATACCCGCAAGCCCCAAGTTGTCCCAATTCTTCCCTAACCAGTCCGGCAGCACTGAGAAGATGAGACAGCCCCAGCATATCTTTTGGGGGGAAAAAGGAAGCTGGTTCCTTGCACCCCTGTGTTATCAGGCTGTGGCAGCTACCATGGCCTCTGCCCTCTACCTCCTGGCCCTTTCCGCCCACAAGCAAGCCTGTATCTTGGAGATGCTTAATTGGCACCAGTCCTCCAGGGGCTGAGCTCTCCTTGACACCCCCTCTTTCACCTGCTCCAGTGGGAGGGGGCAGCTCAGAGGAACAAGTCTCAGGCCCTTGACATCCTATCCAGGCCCTGTGGCTGCCAGCATCAGTGGACCTCCTAGGCTGTTTCTGGATAGGATGTCAGCTTACCGGCATCCAGCTCACCTTCCAGACTTTGGGTTATTACAGTGGCACCACTTCCCCCAAACATGGGTCATAAGATTTCTCTAAAACAGAACGCACTGGTTCTCCTGACTCCAAAGGAACAATCTCCTCTTATGCTGAGCCTGGAAGAGGCACAACCTCAGGGCGGGAGGATGCCTCCCCCCACTCTTTTGGGCTGTTCTGTAATTGTTCATTTTTCGTATGTCTTCTTCTCTCTTTTTTTTTTTTTCTTCCTTTTTCTGTGCAACCACAACCTCCCTGTGCAGCCCAAATGCAGCAAGGAGTGCCTGCCCTCTGGTGGACGGTGTCATACTACAGGCTGGAAGCTCAGCTAAAGGGATGTTTCTAGGCAGGATCTCAAAGCTCAGTTACAAGGACAGTGCCGGAAGCTGCTGAAGCCCCCTTTTCCAGACAGTCCTGGCCTTGGGTACATTTCAAGCAGAGCTGGAAGACATTATGAATGACAGTGTGGATGGAGAGAACCTAACGATATGAAATGCACTGAGGGTTTGGTCCTTCTTCTGGCCTCCAAGTCTATTCACCACACTCTCCCTCGTCCCTGCTTATCAGTAAATCCTGGGAGTGACACACGCCTTAATTTCAGCTATCATGGCCTCTGGGACCCTGTTGGCTGTGGAGTCCCCCATCTGCCCAGCCCAGTCCAACCCCAGGCCTCACCCTGAGAGCAATGAGTCGGAGCCGGTAATCCTCAGTGTGGATGACTTTCTGCACAGTGATCTCCACGCCGTCGTACACCACCTGCTCCTCCGGCCAATACTCAGTGCACTTCTGCAGGGGCCCAGATAAGGCTGTGATACTCCCAGCACCCCAGACATACTCTCCCCAATACCAC
Organism: Phocoena sinus; assembly: GCF_008692025.1. Classification (NCBI taxonomy): domain Eukaryota; kingdom Metazoa; phylum Chordata; class Mammalia; order Artiodactyla; family Phocoenidae; genus Phocoena; species Phocoena sinus. Next base: position 72,608,796 of record NC_045770.1, read on the forward strand.
CCCCCCCAGGCCAGCGGGAAGAGAGGTAACAGGGCAGTAGGTTTGCAGTTAGAGAGTTCAAATCTCAGCTTCATAACCTGTAAGTTACTTCCCTTTTCTGAGCCTGAGTTTCCTTATCTGGAACATGGACATAATACCCATTTTGAAGGACTTCTATGGGAGTTCAATTAAATGGGCCGTGACGAGTACAGAAGTAGCCAGCATCAGCCCTGGCAGGCTGAGTGGCAGCAGAGCATCGTGTTTAAGATCCTGAGCCCTGGAGGTGGAGAGGCCACAGCTCCAGGCTCTGCCTCTGACTCTGTGCGGCTCTGAGCAACTGACTTAACTTCGCTGAGCCTCACGTTTCCTCCCCTTGGCAGGCAGTGAGGTGAACATACCAACCTCACAAAACTGCTGTAAGGATTAATACAGAAACAAGACGCTTAGCTCAGGGCACAAAGCAGCAGACACCTGGTAAGGTACAGGGGTGCCTACCTCGTTCATCTCCTCGATGTTGGTGATCATGACAATGATGGGCGTGTGCTCCTGCCACACCATGCGCCAGAAGTCGCCAACTGTGCTGACGATGGGTCCCTGAGTGGCGATATACACCTTCTCTTCCCCACCATAGCCCTGCGGCCAGCCAAGGCCAGGCCATCAGGGTCAGAGGCCGTGCTCCTGGGGCCCAGTCCCCACACTCAGGCTCTTCTGGGGGGCTGGCAGGAGCCACCTGGGCTTAGGGACGAGCCTAGAGGATGGATCCCATTGACTCGGGCCTCCCTTTCAGGGAGAGGCCATCGGGATGGGGCTACATACCCGGATGTAGTTGGCGTTGATGTAGGAACTCAGAGGGTCGTCAGGGTCTGGTGAGGTCAGACACACTCTGCTGTGAGGGTCTGGGGTGAGGGAGACAGGTGAGGTTGGGATTTAACATATGCAGTCCCCCTGGTGCAGAGCCCACTTTGCCCCATTTCAGGGCACCCACATTTCTTCTGGAACTTAAAGTTCCTTCTTCCCTTGCCCAGAAGCAAAACACTGACCCATCCCTGTGGCCCGCTCAGGCAGGTGAGGCCCAGGTCGAAGAGGACAGTACAGAGAGAGGCCTTAGGTCTCTCCCTCTGTAGGATCCATGCCGCCCCTTGCCATGTGTCCCTTAAGCTTCCCTGTCCTCACTGTGCCTCACGTTCTGGGGAGGAGAAAGCTAAATCAGTAAGGAATTCCCTAGAGGATGAATCCTGGACAGCAGGGCTGAGTTCGAGTATACACTGTCCCCAACGTGCCGTGTAAGCTTGTAAAGCACATGGCCTTTCTAAGCCTCAGTTTTCTGATCTGTAATATGGGGGTAAAGATGCCTACTTCCTAGGATTGTCGGGAAGATAAATAAGAAAACAGACGGGAAAGTGCAATGTTAAACTGTAAAGCACTTTATAGCTAAGATTTGGGTAGGACGCTGAGGGAGAATATTACTATGAAAGGAGTAAAGTCTTCCACGTCTGAGATGAGATGGCACACACGTGCACAAGGGTTCCTCCCTACCCCCATCTATTCACACGTCAAATCCCACAGCAGCAGATTCTCACAACGTCCTGCTCTTCTTCCTGGGTTTGTTTTGTTCCAGCTACAGCCTCCCTGTATTGACTAGTCTGCCCTGTGAGCCTGCAGAAGCTGGGCTTGAGCTGGCAGATTGTGGGGTGGGCAGGAAGCTGGGGCCTGGGGCCCGGGGCTCTGGTCTGGCTTTGTCACCAATTGGCTGTCTTCTCCCTTCTCTGGCCCCAGGGTCTCTTCTGTGGAGGGAGGGCTGGACTAAAGGCCCTGCCAGTGTGCCCCATACGGGGCTCTCAAAGGCCGTGTGAGGAGCGGTCAGGAGCCTACACCACTGACCAGTAAGGCTGGTTCAAGTCCTGGCAGTGTCAGTGTAGGCCATTTACTTAGTCCCCCTGTGCCTTCTCTGTAAACTAGGGACATTCCTTCCATCACAACCTCACTCATCTTGTAAACGTTCAAGAGTAGATGTTAATGAGTCCTCAGACCCGTAACTTGGCCCAGCATATGGTGAACACTATAGGGCACGTATCTGCTGTTATTACTGCCATCATTACCAGTTCCACTATAAGCTAACAGGTTAAAAGAAGGATCCCACGAAGTGAGAGAGCGGCATGGACATATATACACTACCAAATGTAAAATAGCTAGCTAGTGGGAAGCAGCCGCATAGCACGGGGAGATCAGCTCAGTGCTCTGTGACCACCTAGAGGGGTGGGATAGGGAGGGTGCGAGGGAGACGCAAGAGGAAGGGGATATGGGGACATATGTATACGTATAGCTGATTCACTTTGTTATACAGCAGAAACTAACACACCATTGTAAAGCAATTATACTCCAATAAAGACATTAAAAAAAAAAAAAAGAAGGATCCCAAACCCAGTAGATGAAATGGGACATGACACCCACAAAGCCTCCCCTCTCTGGCCCTTTCATACCCTGGCCCCAGTGCTTGAGGTTTGGGCAGGTGATGGGGGCGGGGGGGAGGTGGGGACAGGGCAGCTCCTGTGGAGGGAGTGGAGGGGCGTCAGGTATGGGGAAGAGCGAGGGTAAATGGAAGGAGGCTTGGGGTGACCAGCGGGAGAGAGGAGAGGCAGCACTGTGTGGGCCACCTCCCTCCTCCTCGTGGTGCCTGCCCAGATTACGACTCAGAAGTGGGCACTAGACCCCCTGGCTAGACACCAGGGCCTTTGATATTAAAGAACCACCGTGAGAATGGTGATGGTTCTACTGACCCTACCGAGCGTGGACTCTGAGCCTGACACTGCCTGAGCACGGGGGCTCCTAGATCATCCAGGCCCGGTGTCTGTCCCCTACTGCTGGGCAGGCGGTCGAGCAGTGTATGGCCTGTGAGCACTGGGGACGAGGGAACAGAGGGGACTTGACTTGGCTCAGATGGAAGAGGGGGCACCTGGGTTGGGTTTGAAGGACCAGTAGAAAGCAGAGTAGGGAGCACTGCTCTGTCCAATTTAAGTGTACAGGGCCAGGTGGGAGTTGGGGAGAGATGAGGCTGGAGAGGAACCAGCTGACAAAGGGTCCAATAAACCATGCTCATAAGGCTGGACCTCAACCCAAGGATTACGGGGTAACAGTGACAGTGTTTAAAGAGGAGAATGACATGATTAGTTTTCTGTTTTGTGTCATTTTGGTGACAATGGTAGGAGATGGACAGAAGGAGAGAATGTGGGACTCAGGAGACTAGTTAGATTACTGTAATGATCCACATAAGAAGTGTCAGGGTCAGAGGGCTGCCCTGCCCTGCACAACTCCAGGGGGCACTATGTCAATGCAGTCCATGTAAATGGCACCCCTGGAATTGTGCAACATGCAAGTCCGACCCCCCAAAATCACTGGGCAACATGGAAGCCCTCACCCCAAAAAAAGTAATTTGGCAGTGAAGTTGGAGAGGGGGAGCTAGATTTGAGGGGTATTCATTCATTCATTCATATAGGTGCAGCTCCCCTGTATCTTGTCCTCAATGCTGCCTGCTGGGTCACTCTGTACTGGAACTGTCCATGGATCTCTCTCTCACTAGACTGCGAGCTCCCTGTGCACAGAGTCTGTGTCTCATTCATGTCTGAATTCTCAGGCCCTGGGCATGGTGTAGAATGAATGAGAAAGCAAACCTTTGGGTGTCCCGGATCTGAGAGGGGGCTTTGCCATACACCCTAGCCTGGTCTCTGAAGGCACAGGGTCAATTCTTGTTGGCCACAGAGAAGGTCTCTGTTGGGCTCGGGGACCTGGAGGCTCAGGGCATGGCTGGAGGCTGGAGTCTTCTCAGGAATCCAGTGGGGACCAAATGGAGTGATGGCCTGGCTCCCATATTCCCCCAGTGGCTATTCTGAGTGGCCAGCAAAGCCCTAGGTTGTGGGGTACCCGAACCCCTCCCTCCAGGTTGGGCTGGGTGGGTGGAGGGCGGCAAGAGGAGGGAAGAGGTGAGCAGCCCTGAATATTGCATCCTGGCCTTAAATGGTGCTTTGTTTAACCGGAACTACCTAGACACTGTGTAACCATAGCAACCACAAGTCGATATTTTAAAAGTTAAAAATAAGTCATGACATCTTACATGTTGTTGGAGTTGCTAATGGCAAAACTGCTTTTTTAAAGCCTCGTTACTCCATAAACTGAGTGGAGTAGGTTTGTGGATTTGCTTTCAATATATCACCCTCTAAGCTAGCCCTGGGGCCAGGGGCCAGAACTTGGCAGGGGTGACAGGCAGATAGGGACTTGATGAAAATTACCTGAAAATGACACTCCGGGGCTAAAAGAGGAATATCAGGTCGCCTGGTCTAACTGCCTCCAAAGGGGGAAAATCCCTATCAGACCTTCCAGGGGACTGCTCACGCAGTCTAGCTTGAATACCCTGACTGATGGGGAGCTTACTACTGGACAGGCAGCTCGTTCCCTTATGGGGTGGCTCTGCCTGTTAGAGGACTCACAATCTGGCCAAACTGAACTCAAGGTGGACAAAAGAGCCCAATTCTGGGGTCACAGGCCCGGTTTGAAACTCAGTTCTGTATGTCTTAGCTGTGTGACAGTCGATGAGCCACTTATCCTCTCTGAGCCTTAATGTCCTCTCTTTAAAATCTGCCCATTCTGAAGAGACCAAGGATGTGATAAGACTTTTCAGCCACCACGAACTGTCTAGGAGCTGCTGTTATTGTTCCTCTTTCTCTCTGGGCTTCCACAGGGCAAGGGTCTGGAAAGTGCTGTGTGAAGGAACAAGGAGCCCTCTACCCTCTAAAGGGGGTGTTTCCCTTCACTGGGTACCTGCACCCTCCGTCCCCTCTCCTCGTGACTGTGGAGGCCCACTCTGGGGTTAAGGCCTTCCTCAGGGTGAAGTGGCACCCAGGTGAGGGGGAGCCTGCCCCCACCCCCTGGGGCAGTGAGTACTCACTGGGAAGGATGGTTTTGTACCGGTTCTTCCGCACCAGCCCAGGGATGTTATACTCTTTCGGATCCACAAAGTTCATGGGAATTTCCTGCAGGAGGAGGATGTGGGGGTGTGAGGAGAGGTGGGTTGACTTAAGTGCATGCATTCATTCAACAAACACTGACTATTAAATGAGTTAGTGCACATAAAAAGTATCTAGAACAGACCTGGCACACGCTGAGTGCATAATAAATGTTATTATCACCATTGTTTATTGGGGGCCAGCCTGGCACATAGTAGACACTCAAAGAAGAACAGAAGAAAAAGTGACCTGGCAAATCACTGCCTTCTTCTGCACCCTGTCCTGCAGCCACACTGAGTGGTTTTACTGACCCGTGTTCCTACCCTGGGTGTCTCTACCTCAGGACCCTGGATAGTGCTGCTGACTCTGTAGTAACATCCACCCCATCCTCATCTTCTCATGTCCTCCTGTCCATCATAAAGCCACCTCCTCCAAGAAGCCTTCCCTGATTCTCCAGCAGGAAAGGAGCCTCCTTCTGGGCCTCCCAGAGTTGTGTTTGCACCTCCCAATCACTCTCTATGTCAAGAGTTCCAAGTTGGAACTTCTCTGCCTGGAATGTGAGGTCTTTTCCGATCTGGCCTTTCTTCACCACCAGCTGCTCTGAAGAGACCCACCCTCCAGTTGTGCCCATCTCTTCCTGTGGCTAATTTGTCAGTATCCAGCTAGCCTCCAGGTCTGAGCTCACGGCACACAGCTTGTGGGGAGCACCGGTCCCACCCCTCTTCATCACCCCAAATCCTTCCCAGCCTTTAAGGTTCACCTCTTCCCCCCGACCTATGTTCTCTGGGATGACTCCTCAGTGTCTGTCTTCTCTTCACGCCCCTTCCCTCTGTCCACACGCTTTAGCACCTGACTTCACATGGTTTACAGTGTTCATTGTTTGTGGACACACTAAGTATGTGCTTTGTACGATGAGGATCATAATACTTACCTTCTAGGGTGGTTGTGAGACTCAAAATAAAAAGCGTGTGCAGAGCGCCCATGGAGTGGATGTGTGGGCACCCCCTCTTTCTTACTCTCTGAGCAGAACTGACAATGATCTACTGAACTGGAGATGACAAGGGGATGCAAGCCCTTTCCTCAAGGGGAGGTGTGGCTGTGGGAATGGCAGCTGAGGCTGAGTGGTCGAGGAAGGCTTCCTAGGGGACTCCAGGGTGGGGGATGATGACAGGGAAGGCACCGGGGTGGGGGCGTGGTGCGGGGCCCAGTTTGAAGTGGACAGTCCCTGCAGGGATGGGGATATAAGTCCGGAAAAGGAGTCTGGTGCTCGTTGAACTCAGGTAAGGCAGGCTGTGCCACATTCTAGAGAATCTGGAGCAACGGGTCAGAGGGTGATGAAGGGCTTCTCAGAGGGGAAAGCCATCGGGTCCAGGTAGGGAGCAGGGTGGCCTAGGGCGAGGGGAGCTGTGAGGGAGGCACACGGGTTCTCCATCCCTCTGGCTTCTCCCAAGAGGGACTCTCCCCAAATGCTCATGGCCTCTTGCCCGTTCCTACCCACAGAGGTGGGCAAGTTACCCAATGAGTGTGTTTGATTAAGGAACCGGGCTTTTGGGCCCCAGCCCCTTCCTTCCTCCTTCTTTCCCGGCCCTCCTGCCAAGAAAGAATTATAGGGCTCCCCTATGAGGTGCCAGCACCGCCCGGGGTGGGTGGAAAGTTTGTTCACTCTGGTGGTTGGTATTAGGAAGTTCCCTACTGCTACATACCTAATCCTCATGTTAAACCTAGCCTTTATCAGCAAAAATAAAGGTGGTTTTGTGATTTTCCATGTGTTGGCTCCTAACTGGTTGAGTGCTCAGGCAGGTAAAACAGGGGTGTCATTTATGGGCCCCTCAAAGTCCAACAGGAGGCAGCTGTTGGAGGACAAACAATGTTAGGTGATGTCGGGCAGGGGGAGGGTGGGAAAACGGGAGAGTCAGAAGAGAAGGCTTTCAGGAATTCCCTGGCAGTCCAGTGGTTAGGAGTCAGTGCTTTCACTGCTGGGGCCCAGGTTCAATACCTGGTGCCTCGCGGCGCGGCCAAAGAAGAAAAAAAGAAGAGAAAGCTTTCTAAGTCTTTCTCAGGCTTTCAGAGCACAGTCCTGGATGATAAAGACTTGGGAATGCCACAAACACCAATCACCCCATGGGTGCTTTGCACACGTTCTGCACCTCTTGAATCCTTGCAATACCCCTGTTATTTTTACTCCCATTTTCCGGATGAGAAACTGAGGCCCAGAGAGAAAACAAGACAGTAGGAGAGGTGAGAATGAAATGATGTTCATCTATCAGATGCTGAGTTTGGGGTACCCCGCTCCAAAGCCTTGCTGGGGGGATGAACATGTGCAGAACGGGCTGCCCCCTGCTGGGGAGCCGGCTCAAGGGGACTCACAAAGAATTCTGCCTGAAGCAGGAAGGGGTCCAGGGCCTTCTCGTGAAGCTCTTTGGCCTGGAGGACACGGGAGGCGCTGAGCAGGTACTCGCGGGCCGACTCCTCGCGTGGGGACATGAGATAGCCGAACCCCTCCTCATTGCAGCCCGGGGTGCACATGTCCAGGGTCAGGGAGACGTTGGAGCCCCTCCTGGAAGGACCGGGTAAGGAGGGGTGAGTATCAGGGTCAGGGACGGCCATCAGCTGGGGGCCTTGGAGCAGGACAATGAGGGAGGGAGAGATGGGGGTGGGAACCAGCTGGGCTCCAGAGAGAGGAGTGGGTGTGACATCACCCCTGACACAGGGAGCGTACGGCTCAGCCCCGAGGCTTAGGCTGCCTGTGGTGGAGTAGCCGAGTGTGGCCTCAGCCCGGTTCCCAAGGTTCAATGCAAGGGCCCTGAGCGCTCTCCTCTGCCAGTGCTGGAGGTAGTTCCCAGCCCTGTGGCCCCAGGAAGCTCACAGAGAGGGTGCCTGCCTGGAGCAGAGAAGCAGGGCTCGACCTTCTATATACCAGCCCCGGACTGGCAGTCTGCAAGGACGCAGAATCCAGGAGAGGCCTGGGAAAGATGGGGTCCCAGGGGCAGCACAGCGGCAGCGAGGATGAGCAGATGCAACAACCCTACTGTGTTCAGGGCACAGAACGGGAAAGCCCTCGTTACACGGAAAGGGGATCTGAGTGCCACAGCGGGGACAAGAATGGCCCAAGCACACAGCGAGGGGGTGGCAGAGCTGAAACAAAAAGCTAGGCTTTCCGAGTCCTCGTCCAGTGCTCTTTCCATGACATCATGTGGGCAACTCAACCTTGGTGTGATCTGGCTTACCCAGCCAGGCCCCCAAAAGAGAGTGCTGACACCTCCCAACGTGTGCTCTGTGGAACACTATGAGACACTATAAGAGAGAGCTAGTGGGAACCTGTATAGCACAGGGAGCTCAGCTCAGTGCTCTGTGAGGACCAAGATGGGTGGGATGGGGGTGGGGGTGGGGGTGGGAGGGAGGTCCAAGAGGGAGGGGATAGATGTATACATATAGCTGATTCACTTCACTGTACAGTAGAAACTAACACAACATTGTAAAGCAACTATACTCCAATAAAAAATAAAAATAAAATTGAGTTCAAACCAAAAAAAAAAAGTAGGGTTCTGTGGTCAGATGGCTTTGAGGAATGCCACACACTCCCCTTAGTCAGTCTACAATGACTACAAGCACGTTAAAGGTCCTGACAAGTCCTGCAGTAAAGAAACCTATCCAAACCACAAGTGTATGTGCGAGCGTGCACGTATGTACACTTGTGTATGCCCATGTGTTTGTGTGTAGTAACAGCATTTCTTAGCATTCACCTTGGGGCATCCTGATCTATGTGAATCAGACCTGAAGAGGATGTGTCTCCACTGGTGGGCTTACGAGCTCAGCTCTTCCCTGGGCACTGGGAGGCAGAGTCAGGCATCTGCCCTTCCGATCGGGAGCTGAGAGCTCCAGGGCCCACAGGGCCCACCTCTCCACTGAACCCACCTCTCCTGCAGACCCATGGCCTTGACAGTCAGTGAGGCAGGGTCGGCTTCAAGCTTGATGTCCATCACGCAGTCAAACACAGGTGTCTCAGGGACAGGGTCCAGGTCCAGGAAGTCATCCTCGACCTTCTCCTCCATCCACTCAGAGTAGGTGAAAGAGGGCTGACGGCTCACCGACTGGCGCCTGTCCTCGGGGGGCAGCGGGCTGGGTGGCTCTGCGGGAGTTCTCAGGAGGTGCCACACCTAGTTCGGGGCATATGGCATCATGGACCGAGGGCCATTCTGGCAGCCCCCCTGGGTGAGGGGGTGCCCATGGAGCTGAGCCCCCTGCTCCTCCATGTGTCTGGAGCAGCCCTACTCTCCTGGGAGCTGTCTGCATTGCACCATCCCTCACCTAGATGGGAGGCTCCACCCCTGTCATGTCCTCCCAGCCCCCTCCATCTCCAACCCTCAGGTTCTTGTGGATTGAAGCCTTCTTCGTGGGGTGGGGGTAGGGTTCCTTCTCCAGTCTTCTCCCTGCCTCAGCCCCTTTCCCCAGCCAAGAACGCTGCAAACCAATTTTGAGAAAGACGGCACCTCTCCCCCCAGGCTGGGCGCATTGGTGGAAGGAGACGGGTACCCCATCCTCAGCCCTACCCAGAAGGTCTAGTCTGTAGGTCAAATGGGAGAAGGTGGGGATCGGGCCTCAGGGTCACGGAAGAGGAGCACGGAGGCTGGTTCAGGAGGAGTCTTACCAAGGTGGTGACGAGGACCACGGACAGAGAGACCAGCAGCAGATTAGGGACGTCCCAGGTCCCAACAGCCAGCCAGGCCTGGAGAACATCAGACAAACAGGTCAGGGTGATGGGGGGGCGGGGCAGAGTTCTCATGTTTCAACAGGGATAAAATCAAGGCTCTGAAAACTTTGGACCCGGTCCGGGTGGGGGACAGGGAGAAACACTTCAGGGGCCAGTAAATATCTCCTGAACTCAGAGAAGCCCTAGGCAGGGGTTGGTGGGACTGGAGGTCCCCGAGCATTCCCTCCTACCCTGGGGCTCCCTGGAGCGTACTCACCGAGGGTCCCAGCTGCTCCAGGAGCGTGAGCACGGAGGAAATGAGGTCTGTGGCATTTTGCGACCAGATGGGGCCGTAGCCGCTGAGCCAGAGCATCCCGCAGGCGAGCTGGGGCGGCCGGGGGCAGCACGCTGAGCCCGGAGCCTGGGCTCCTTGCTCCCATATACTCCCATCTCCCCACCCTCGAGAGCTCCCCTTCAGCCTCAACCTGGCCCCCCAAGGCCCAGACTGCGCAGCTGGGGCAAGGGCCTGGGACCTCTCCCTGGAGAAGAGCTGACTCAAGGGAGCAAGAGAAAGCCCTTCCCAGAGGGGACCCTCCCCCCCCACCAGGTACACATAACAAGGAGAGTCTCCCAGAGATGCCTCCAGAGACAGGAAGTCCTCAGAAGAACCGCTGCGGGGCCAGGGGGTTGGGAGTGGGCCTGTGTTCCTACTTCTGAGGTCAGGGCGTGAGGGGTTTATCCATCAAGGCTGTGGCTCAGAACTCCAGCCTTCTCCTCACACCAGCCCGAGGGCTGGAGTCACGAGGGACGCCACGGAGGCCCCTCATCCTTCTGTGTCCCCAGGCGGCCATCTCGGGGAGGAAGTGGAGGCCGTCCCTCAACCCGCCCTCCCTCCAGGCCCCACAAGGCCTGTGATGTCCTTACCAGGAACTGGGAGGCAGCCAGCAGGCACAGGCTGCTCCTGACACCGAGGGAGGGGCTCCTGGCGTCTCGAGGTGGTGGCTTCTGAGCTGTCTCTGAAGGCGGTGAAGGAGGCGGGGGCAGTGGCATCTCTCTCTGCAAGGCCGTGGGCCCCTCGGCCTGGTCCAGCGCGTGCATCCCTACCGGCTGGGGGACACCTGCGGAAGGCAGACACACGGCCGGTGATCCGGGCCCTGCCGACCCCGGCGGACCGCTCCTTCTGGGACTGCCGTGGCTTCCTCTCAATCCGGGATCAGTCAGCCTGGCTCCGCTTCCAGCAGTCACCCTCGATTAGCAAAGCAATACTCACCTACCTTCGTCAGAAAGAGCTAAGTGTGGGTGGACAAATTATTTTTCTTTGATTTCTCCAGTAACAGAGTTAAAATGGCAGGAGGTTTTTCAGGGAGTTAACATCGTGGTGTTTACACAGCTTCATTCTTTTCCCATTCCTTAAGGAAACGAAAAACCACCACCTCAAACTCAACTAAAAGAGAGGGAAAAAAAGGTACGGTACGGCATGACCAGGCTGTGACCCTGAACAGCCCACCCATGCCTGCCCTCTGGGTTTTCGTCTCTCATGCTCTGCGCCCTGACTCAGTATGTGTGCCGGGGGGGAGACGCTGGACACTTGACAAGGTCACAGCCCCGTGCCCCTTCCCCACCTCAAGACCCCACACTGAGGGGGGATGGGGGTGGTCAGGATGGTGTGGAGGAAAATCTCGGTGCAGCAGAATTGATGTCAAACTGCTAAGATCCAGTTCTGGGTCTATCCCTGGTTGTGTGACCTTGGGAAAGTCACCCCCTCCTTTCTGGACCTCAATTTCCACACCTCGAAAATGGGGGTTGGGGGTCCTCCCTTGGTTTTCTTTTTTAAAGTTGTTGTTTTTGATGTGGACCATTTTAAAAATCTTTATTGAATTTTTTACAATATTGTTTCTGTTTTACGTTTTGGTTTTTTGGGCACAAGGCATGTGGGATCTTGCTTCCCGACTAGGGATCGAACCCACGGCCCCTGCATTGGAAGGCGAAGTCTTAACCACTGGACAGCCAGGGAAGTCCTCTGGTTTTCTAACTGTGCTTTAAGGAGCCCTGGTGTTTTCTCAGGTGCACCAGCTACGACCAAGTGTTCTGGGTCCCTGTGCCTGGGCCTCAGCCGTGGGAGCTGTTCCGTTCCATATACTGGGTTTCCTCTAAGATGATTTCAACACAAGGTTCCACTACTAAACAAGTCTGAACAGCACTGGCTTGGATCTGATGCCCTGGTGGAGTGTGGAGATTCCAGCAGCACCACCACAGTGAGCCCCAGAGGTTGGGGCTCCCCATTTAAACCCACACCATCCAATCTATTGCCAAGAAGAAAGGCACCAGCAAGACGGACGTGTACGGCTTGATGGTGGGGATGGGACGGTCCACATATCACTGTGTATATATATGGGACAATGGACTCCTTTTCTGGTTGGGAGACAACAGAACACCCACAGCCAAGACCACGTGAGGCCAACATAGTTGTCTGCATGCTCGCTTGGTTACGTGACAAGTATTTGCTGAGCATCTCGCATGGCCTGGATCAACAATGTGGTGATCCTGGGGATACCTGTATTTCTCTCCCAGGCTCCTCCTACCCAGACCTGACCCTGTATAGCTCCCTACCTGCTGTGGTCCAGCCACACTCTTTGGCAGTTCCTCGGGTGAGCCCACACCCCATGTTTTGCATATCCTGTCCCCTTTGCCAGGAACATTCCCCCAACATCCTGCTCCCCTCAACTGTCCCCAAAACACTTTGCCAAGTTGACTCCTAATCATCTTGTAGAACTCAATCAGCTGCCTCCTAAAGTAGGGGCTCCCCTACCACACACACCCAGCAACCCACACCTCTCCTTCATACGACCAGCAGCAACAATACACCTGGCGAGCACACAGCCCTGCTTTGAGTGCTCTGCACATGTTAATCTATTCACTCTTCATGGTACCCTATGAAGTTGGCACTACTATTATCCTCATTTTACAGAAGAGAAAGATGAGGTGCAGAGAGGCTAATAAGTGGTTGAGGTGGGTTTGAAGTGAGGCACTTGGACAGGCTCTGAGCTACAGTACACTCACTCCAGTCTGTCAAAATTATTTGTTGAATATAATCTCCCCCAGTCTCTGTAAGTTCCACGAGGGCAAGAGCAGTATTGGTTTTGCTCATCCTGACTGTCCACAACATGTAGCGCTAGTCCTGGCACATAAGTCTACAATCAATATTTCCTAAATGAGTGAACGATGATGGGTAAGTGATAAACAAGGATGATAATACATTCTTTGAAAAGCTGCGATGAAGACGGTAGATCCTATAGATGAAACATCCAACTTGGCACCTGGCATCTAGTAGTTGCTCAAGAAACATCAGATTATAATAATGACAACACGTAACTCCTGCCTTCAAAAGGCTCAAGTCAGCTGGGTAAAACAGACCCGCGGATGAGTGTTTACAATACAGTGCATTACGTGAAAAATCGAAGTGCTGGTAGAGCCTGAGGGCCTCTACCTTTGCCAGGGAGGCTACAGTTACTAACCACAGGAGCAGATATCTCAGATCCAGCCGCTGCTAAGAGATGGATCACGTGGGAAGCCAGGAGTTTCCACTATTGATAAGCAGAGGGTTGATTACCCGAGTGGCAAGTTCTCCACCCACACCTTCAGAAAGAGCAGTCGATGTGTGACGGCAAATACGGACAGGTAGGAGGGGTACAGCTCAGGGGCCACCTGGCTTGGCTCGTAACACACACTGTGGACTTTGGGCAATCCTTCCTCCCCCCTGGGTCTCAGTTTCCTTATCTGTAAGAAGAGGGAGAACACAGTGCTTCTTAGATGTTTCTCCCATCCTTAGAGCAGAGGGGACATGGGTCTTTGGGGAAAAACAGCAAGTCACATGATCCTGGATTTTGCTGCCTTGTTTGAAAATTCATGGGTGTTCTTTGTTCTATTCTATGGCATATCTGTGCTTGTTTTGATCTTAAAATAATGTTTTCTTTTTTCCTCCCAAAGCTTGGAATCAAATTTGTGCTTCAGGAAAATGTTCTACATTTATCCTGTAGCTTTGCCCTCAGGGGTACATGCACCCCGGTCTGAGAAGCCTGGAACCCGCCTGCAATAAAGCGTCATCACGCTGCCGTTCGTAATGACTCTGTAGATAAATATTTAATAATGGGGAAAGAAATTTCGATGGTGTGGAGCGAGAAAGGCAAGGTTACAAAACAGTCTGCTCTCCTTGGCCTTAAAAATTAAGAAAGCATATAAAAAGGTGGAGAATCCCCGATGAAAGACGAGAGGCTAACTCAAGTGGTGCTTGGAAAGCATGTGGCACACTGGACGCCGGGCACACAGGCAGTGTTTAATGAACATCATACACGGTAAATGGGAAGAACAGAAGACAGGTAGTAGTAACAATAGTTCTTTGGAGGAGGGTGAGAGTAGAGTGATTTTTTTCATTGTTTACATATTCTTTATTTTTATTTTTGGCTGTGTTAGGTCTTCATTGCTGTGCACAGGCTTTATCTAGTTGAGGCGAGCGGGGCTACTCTTTGTTGCCATGCACGGGCTTCTCATTGCAGTGGCTTCTCTTGTTGAGAAGCACGGGCTCTAGGCACGCGGGCTTCAGTAGTTGTGGTGCGCAGGCTCAGTAGTTGTGGCTCGCAGGCTCTAGAGCGCAGGTGCAGTAGTTGGGGCGCACGGGCTTAGCTGCTCCACGGCATGTGGGATCTTCCCGGACCAGGGATCGAACCTATGTCCCCTGCATTGGCAGGCGGATTCTTAACCACTGCACCACCAGAGAAGTCCCTGTTTATAGATTCTAAATTTCCTCCAATAAGTAAATAGGCACATACGTATAGAGATAAATATATATGTATATACATATATTTATCTGTAGTGAGGAAAAATATTTTTAAAAAGAGGGCACTGTTCTGAGTTCAGATATTACGAGGCCTGCTTAATATTCCCAGGTTCAGGACCCCGACTTTCACCTGTCCCACCTAAATGGCATGTGGGGGAACTGGGAGAGATTGAGAGTGAGTGCAAGTCTCTGTGAGACCCACCCAGCCAGAGAGCAGCCACTCAGAAGACAGGCCCCCTGACATCACTTTTGCATATGAAAGATGGCAGGTTAACAGCCTGGCACCTTAAGGGGGCAGAAGAAAAACTGCAGGCTGGCGGGGCCCTGTATGCACCTCTCAGAGACAAGGGTGGAAGCTGTTTTTTGTTTTTAAACCCACAGGGTGTCCGGCAGCCCTGGAGGCTGGATGAGTCCAACTGAGTGCCTGGTAGATGCCTACCTTTCAGAGCAGGGTTTATTTAAAAGCTTTTCTGGGCAGAAATCTAACATTTCTTTACTCAGGAAGATCCTTCTTCTCACACACACTATATTCTGCCTGTAATTCTGGAGGGGATCCACGGACCTCAGGTTAAGAACCCGTGATCTCAGGGGTGGGGAGCAGAGGTCTGTGATCAGGTGGTAGAAGTGGGGAGGTGGAGAACTGGGCTGATTTTAGTCTCTGCTCATTCATGTGTGAGCCCGACACATTTATTGAGCACCGATTATATATCAATACTTTGCCAAGCACCAGGCTAGGCTCTGTGGATACAGCAGTGAACAACACAGTGCCCGCCCTCACGGACCACAGAGGTCCTGGGCTCCTTTGTCCTTTGTCCTCTAGGTCCTGCTCCTAGAGATCACGCCAGCCCTTCTCCTCACCCTGCCCACCCTTCCACTCACTGTCTTGCTCCAGAATGAGAATGCCAGATCTCTTGGGTAGGCCCTGTGCAGCTCCCAAAGCGCTTGTGCGCACGCAGTTCCTTTTGCTTCTCTGTGAGGTAGACATTGGCATCATCAGCCCCGTTTTGCCGGTGAGAGGCGGCTGCTTGTGTCAAGGACTGGCTTTTCAATAGTTCACAGCAAGGTAGCTGCTTTGCCGTGCACGAAGCCCTGACTCAGAGGCAGCTTGCTGACAGTGACAGAACACTGGGCTCCTCTCAGGCCTGCTTCCTGCATGGGGTGAAAGGGATTTTCCAGGCATGGAAATCGGGCTGAGCGAGGTTCAGTGGCTTGCCCAAGTACGTGCAGACCCGAGATGCAAACCCAGGCCTTCCTGACGCCAAGTGGTCTTTCCGCTTTGCCAAACTGCTTCTCAGGAGAGGTCACTGCAGCAAAGGCAGGGAGATGATGAGAACCTGGGAGGGAGGGAGTCCCTGTGTCTGGGGATCCTTGAACCCTAACCAGCTGCATGGGGGTGGCGGTGCAGCTTTTGTGCCAGATCCCGGCTCCTCAAAGGCCGTATCTTATGAAAGGAAGGAACACTGGAAGGCAGGAGCTCTGCATCCTGGGCCAGAGCTCTAGGGGCCCTGGGTAAGGTGCGCAGGCAAGTGGCCTTGAGGGTTTACCTTGGGCATGTGGAAACACCACGATCCCTCTCCCGTCACCTGGCACCCAAATCCCACCATTAAACTCTGCAGCCATGGTGTGCCCCGGGGCCGGCCCCGCCTGAGCCCGAGAACATGGCTGTTCCTGTTGGTGACTCATCCTTGGAGCTGCCAGCCGCGGAACTGGAACCGCAAGGCTGGCCCGCTTCTCTTTACATGAGGAGGGAGCTCTTGTCCCATTCAGCTTTTCTTCTCTTCCCAAATGTGGCCAGGAGGGACCTCCCCACCATGCCCACGTAGCCATGGGGGCGCTGACCAACAGAACATCACACTCAGCCCTGCCTGGGCTTCTAGAACCACTGATGGGCAGAGTCAGACCAGCCTTGAGGGGCATCTGGTCTAGTCTGCTGGTTTCTCAGATGGGGAAACTGAGGCCGAGAGGGAAAGTGGCTTGCTGTAGGTCAACAGTCAATCAAACGTAGAGCCAGGACCACTGAGGGCTAACACGTACTGAGCACTCACTAAGTGCTTCACGTATATTAACCCATTTAATCCTGACAACAATGCTAGAAGGTACTGCTCTTACTCCCATTTTACAGATGAAGTAACTGAGGCACACGGGCGTTAAGTCACTTGGCCAAGTCAGCTAACAATAGGCGGAAGCTAAGACTAGAACCCGGGAAGCCTGCGGCCAGAGCCCATACCATTAACCAACCCACCAGATGAGACTAGCTCAGGTGATCAGCTCTCCACACCACAGCATCTTGAAGAAATCTCCAACACTCCTGACCCTCCATGTGTTCACAAGTACAGCGTCATCTCTGTGGGAGATGGTGCTGGGCTCCACAGCCCATCACTGTGTCTGAAACCCCACCCTTAGACACGGACACTTGTTTATAGGATTACTGCTCTTACCTCACTGTGGGGATGGAGGGGAGTGGAGGCGGTGGGGGGCCTGTCTGCAGACACCTGAGGGGGCTGTGCTAGGGAAGGGGGCACGTCAAGAGCTGAGAATGGGACCAGTGTGTGGATGCTCGTGGGTGGCAGATTTCCAAGTACATCAGAGACACTACTGGTTTGGTTCCAGGCCGCTGCAATAAAGCAAATACCGCAATAAAGCAAGTCACACGAAATTTTCGGTTTCCCAGTCCATACAAAAGTTACGTCTGTACTCTACTGTAGTCTATTAAGTATGCAGTAGCATTATGTCTAAAAGAACAATGTACACACCTGCATTTAAAAAAACACTATTGGGGCTTCCCTGGTGGCGCAGTGGTTGGGAATCTGCCTGCCAATGCAGGGGATGCGAGTTCGAGCCCTGGTCTGGGAAGATCCCACATGCCGCGGAGCAACTGGGCCCGTGAGCCACAATTACTGAGCCTGCGCGTCTGGAGCCTGTGCTCCGCAACAAGAGAGGCTGCGATAGTGAGACGTCCGCGCACCGCGATGAAGAGTGGCCCCCACTTGCCACAACTAGAGAAAGCCCTCGCACAGAAACAAAGACCCAACACAGCCATAAATAAATTAATTAATTAATTAAAAAAAAAACACTATTGGAAAAATGGTGCCGACAGACTTGCTCAACGCAGGGTTGCCACAAACCTTCAGTTTATGAAAACCGCAGTACCTGTGAAGCGCAATCAAGCGAAGCGCAATAAAAGGAGGTACATCTGTGACAAGAACGATCTCCAGGACCTGGCCCTATCCAGTCAGCACTGCAGCTCTTGCTGTCCCTACAAGTGCCTTGTTTCTGGGGAGGAAGCTCCGTGGGGGGGCTCCTAGCCAAAGCTCTGGAGTCACCCAGACTTAGCTTTGAAGCCCGACTGTGCCATTTACTACCTGTGTGACTCAATCTCTCCTCTGGACAACAGATCCACTAAGCCTCGCTGGCTGGGGTCTGAGGATGCCATAAGGTAAAAAATGCCCACTGCTTAGCCTGGTGCCTGGCGCACGGTGAACGCTCAGTAAGCAGCAGCAGAATTGAGAGAGGAGGGGGAAGAGGGGAGGGGAGGGGAGCATGAGGGACAGGCAACGGGACCAGGTCCCTTTCATCTGCCAGGTGAGCCCCTCAGGAGGACAGTGGGTGCCCTGCCCCCACGTGGGCGAGGGCTTTGAGGCTGCCGACTGGCACCTGGGGTCAGTGGATGGAGTGGGCATGGGCCGGGGGTGGAGGAAGTGGGGCAGCTTTGCTCTCTCAGTTAATTAAATCTGAAATGCTAACAAGCTTTCAAAACAAAAGGCAACTCAAGTACTCTTTGGATGGGATATAATAAAATGGTTCTATCTGAAATTGCAAACAGCTTTGTTGCTGCAAACAAAGGCTCAGTTCTTTGTGCCTCTCTGGAGCGGAGGCCCAGAAGTACAAGGGTGAAAAGGGTCAATGAAACTCTGAGGGTGCAGCTACCCCCTCCCCCCAGCCCACGGTGAGAACTAAAATAACCAACGGAGAGGCCCTGGGCAGTGGGTACCAGAGGTCCCTAGTGCCTGAGACTTAAGCCCAAACATGTGGGGAGGGAGGGACAGAATTGGGAGAGCCTCTTGCTCCACCCTCCCATTTTACAGATGAGGAAACTGAGGTCCAGAGAGCAAGAGGCAGAATCAGGATTGGCACACATGTCTTTAACCCTCTGGTTCAGTTTTCACTCATTAAGCCAGCATGGGATGTTTCACAGGGGCTGCCTGTGGGTATCTGAACGTCTGAGGCCTCCCTCCCTGACAGCAGAAGGCTGGGTCCTGGTTTGGGGTTGCTTGGTGGGTCCTGGTAAATGCTCTCAGAGGTCTAGGAAAGTCCAGGGGATAGGAGGTGAGCAAGAGCCAACCAAGACCCCCCAGGACAGATGTGCTGACAAATTCCAACCCTGCAGGGGCTGTTGCCCTCAGTAACTGGGGAGGCTCACAACACTGGCAGCGTCAAGAGGCCTGGGTAGCAGTTCTAGCTCTGTGAGGAGTGGGCTGTGTGACCCTGGGCATCTCACTGCCTTTATGGGCCTCAGAGGCCTTCTGTAAATTCAGAGTGTGCCTAGGGGTCTTTAAGGGCCCTTCTAAGGCTAAAGATCCACAGTTGCCTTTTTTAAAAAAACAAATCTGAGCCCCTGCTTTAGTTTCGTTCAATGGCTTCCCCTTGTTCTTAGAATAAAGGCCAAAATCCCTGCCATGGCCATCAATAAAGGCCCAGCATGCTCTGTCCCCTGTGTATCTCCCTACCACCCACACCATTTCCTCCTGGTTCTCTGTGTTCCAGATCCTCTGTTGGAACGAATCTGGGACGTAGAAAACTCTGGAAATGCGTGCTTCTGCTCCAAAACATTCTTACCTAGTCCTAGGAAACACATAAGCTGTAAGCCGAAGCTCCCTCCTGTGCTATCTGCGGTGGGGTGGGAGGAGTGGGGCACCTACATTCCCATCACTTGGGGAAGCTGGTAGGCCGTGTCCAGGGACATACTGGGGAATACTTTGCAGCCCTTAGAAGCAAAGGATCAGAGGACATATGGCACCATGGAAGGACCTCAGAAACACGGCTGAGCGAAAAGAATGAGACCGAACACAACACAATAGACACAAATTTTAAAAATATATACACACGACATATTGCCACTCATTCTGCAAGAGCACACAGAAACGCACAAAATACGCCTTAAACACGTTAGAACACACTAACTGTGGAGAGAAGGGACCTGGCGGTGGGAGACAAAAGAGAAAAAATCAGTGAATGAAACCAGAGAGGGGCACTGCGGGGACCCGTGAAGAAAGCAAGGCCACAGAGGAGTATGACTGACAGCTCTGAACCTACCACCAGTCACTACCCCCTCCTCCCCCAGGTAAAAACAAAACCAGTTGAGTTGGAGGGGGGGCCAAGGTCCAATGGGGAAAGAATGAACGAAAGCAGAGGGCCCTCCATCCCGTCTGTGTCCTGGAACTGGGAGAATTACAGAGCGAGAACTTGTTCCTCCTGCCCTGGGAACGGACACCCACTGAAGGACTCATGGACTTAGTGAAACAGAGCTGCCTGTCAAGGACCCCTGAGTCTCCCCTTCTCTGAACTGGTTCACCAACATGACATGACATGAGTCATTTCGTTGGCTTTCTATGGGGTGGGGGGAGGGATTCCATGCCTTGGTGACTGTCTCCACCGATGCCCCCAAAGGATTAACCAGCCCCCATTAAGATCCCTGGGGTTGGGTCAGCCCCCGACTCTGTGCCTGCGCTGCTGAGCAACCCAACCTGGAGGGAGGTGACTCACCCCAGGGGGCCCCCATGATCCCCAGCTACCACTCTTGCCTGGCGAGGATTAATAAATATTGGCCACGCCGCGCAGCATGCAGGATCTTAGTTCCCCGACCAGGGATCGAACCCACACCCCTGCAGTGGAGGTGCGGGGTCTTAACCACCAGATCGCCAGGGAAGTCCCAGATGGCCAATCTTTTAAAAATGATTTTGGAAAATATGAGGGAAAAAACCCCATAAAAGCATAAATGAACCCCAAGTCATCCATGATCCTACCACACTGAGAAAGGCACTGGTTTCCTTTAGGTATATTTTCTGGTGTTTTTTTCTCTCTCTGTGGGTGGATTTTTCCCCCCACCATTCTGTATACAGTTGGCTCTCTGTATCTGCGGCTTCCACAGCTGTGGATACGGAGGGACAACTGTACAGGCATATCCTGAGAATATGCCTTTTCGAATTTCAAGGATGTAACTCTTAAGCAGTATGGTAGACAGCCTCCAGGGTGCCCTAGTGATCCCCCTTTCCTGGTATTCACACCAAGGTGCCAGACATGTAAGAAAAGCTTTCTTGGACCTTCTATTCCAGCCCAGCACCAGGTGAATACAGCTGAGTGAATGACCTCAGTTGAAGCCATAGGGAACAGAAGAACCCCCCAGCTGAGCCCCTCATGGCCCTCTGAATCATAAACAAATAAAATGGTGGTTGTTTTAAGTCAGTAAGTTTTGAGACGGTTAGGCAGCAATAGATAAACAAAGCACATGCTGAGACTTGAAAAGAAGAAATGAGCTTAAATGGAAGGAAAGAGGTTGTTGTTTTTGTTTGTTTGTTTTTAAGGTATAAAGAAGTTCCTGGGAGTTGGGGTATTTAGTCCCCGGGCCAGGTCAAGGAGAAAGGTGACAGCATCTGTCACTGCATATCTTATACAATGATGCCCATTTGTCTGAAAGGGCTTGGGCATCAACCTGGGTGGAGGCACGGGACTGAACCAGATGGCCTCTTTTTCCAGTTGCACACTCTCTTTGTAGTTTCATCATACATCCAGGCAACTCCCAGGAATGTCAGAACTGTTTCTATACAGGAAAATGGATGATTGGCCTCTCCAGCAAGTCTGGCTCCTCTTCCCACCTGACTTTGCAAGTAAACAACACTCCTCTATGTGTCTGTGGCGGCATGTGGTGGGGAGTCATGGAAGATCCACAGACCCATATTATCCACTCCACGTCTGAAGGTCTGGCCTGGGACTTGATGCCTGGGCCCTTGATGCCTGGGAACATGCACAGGTTTTTTTGGTTGTTGTTTATACTCCACATCCTGGCAAAATCATCACCATCATTATTAGCTACCATTTATGGAGCACTGTGTAGTAAGCATTTCACACACATCAGCTTATTTAAACCTCCCAAAATGTCTGTGAAGATCCTATTATCACCCTCATTTTGCAGTGAAGAATTTGGAGCTCAAAGTGATCAGACTATTTACCCGAGATCAAGCTGCTGGTCAGCAGCAGAGCTGAGATTGGAACCCAGGTCTGACTGCCCCTCCAGGACCCCAAGACCCAGCTAGATGGGCTCCTGCCTCCATATCTGTCCTGGTGTCTGAGGACAGTTAACCGCTACCATCGCTGATCAGTGAGTACCTGAGTTGGTACATTTCTTCTCAATACAGTGGTATCGTTACGAACTACTCTCTAAATTAGGGTTCTCAGCACATCTGGATGATGTTGTTTGCCTTTCTTTAATTTCTATCCGAAAGTCTCAAAGACAATTCATAGTGCCATTGGCCACATAAACACCCCTCAATGCATTAAAAGTCCCGAATGAAAACAGAGCCATCAATTAAAGAACAAAAAGTCAACAGCACCTAAGCTGCTGAGTGTTGAGGGGCACAAGTGACATCTCAGTAATGATACTGTTTCCAAGTCTGTCTTCTCTACGTTTGTCCATCTGGGCTCCTGCACCTGGTCCCAGACCATCTGAACCAGTACCAGGCGCCAGATCAGGGGGCTCTGTGAGAACAAGCATTAGCAGGTGGGGGATAAGGCCCATTCTGAGGTTAACCTGTTCCTTAAGATGCTTTGATAGCTGGTTCCTCAAGACATGAGCCAGGACCCTACTCATCCTTCACAGTTTAAAGGCCACTTCTTCCAGGAAGCCTTCCCTGACTGCGCCCCCCCAGCCGAACCCGCCCAAGATAACGTAATGTTATTGTTGCACACTTCCATGGTACCCTGTCCTCCTGAGAGCAGGGACCAGGTCTCTCCTGCTATTCGCTGTATCATCAGTAGCTGGTACAGCACTGGGCACAAAGTGGATGTTCAATAAACGCCTGCTGAATCAATAACAGTGTCAGGCTGCCTTTTCAATCAGCCTTCGTTGGCTTCTGGCGAAGACCTCATCCATGTCATGGTGGGATGGCTGTGAAAGTTATGGCCTGACTCTCCCTGATGACCAGGGGTAGTCACTGCATGATTAGGATAACAAAGGTTTCCTCAATACAGGCCTTCCCTTTACTTTATAAAAGACCACCCCGGATGGACAGTGGTCTCTTGCTGAGACCTAGACTTTGACCTCCTCAGAGGAGGGTCCATCTGATATCCATGATGGTACAGAGCCTAGGGCCGGGCTGGGGGTAGCCTTCAAAGCACCAGGACTTAAGGTGTGGAGAAGTCAGCTGTTCCCACCAAAGGGGC
This sequence comes from Phocoena sinus, assembly GCF_008692025.1. Lineage (NCBI taxonomy): Eukaryota > Metazoa > Chordata > Mammalia > Artiodactyla > Phocoenidae > Phocoena > Phocoena sinus. The sequence goes on from NC_045770.1 coordinate 72,631,732, forward strand.
AATGACCTACTCAGGCCTTCAGTGGCTACTCACAGCCTTGCATAGACCCAGCTGATCGTAACACACTTAAATCTCAGGGTGGCGGGGACTGCCATGGCTCCAACCAGCTGCCGGCTGTAGGAGGCCTTTGGGAGCACCTTATTCCCCAAAGCAGTGTGGTCCTTAGATCTGGCCCCTGGGCTCCCTCTCCTCTGGCCATGCCACTCCCCATGGAGCAAGAGGCCCCCAGGGCGCAGGAGGTGTGCCCACGCCCCGCTTTCCAGGCCATGCTCTGGTTACGAGGACTCCAGAACTCTCTGCCCGAATGGCCTGAAGCCTTCATGAATGCACGTACACGCTTCTGAGCAGGGACATGGTCTTCCCCGGGGGTATATTTAGGTCTGAGGGGTGGCCAAGTGTCAGCTAGCAGGGTGGAGTGTGAACCATACTTGCACGCACAGACTGACGTGCCCCCACGCATTCAGACGAGGGCCCTCCCAGTGCAGGACTGAGCAGGGGGTGGTGCCCCACGAGGGGCCCCAACGGCAGTCTGACCTTGGTCCCTGCAAACATTAGGAGCAGGCCTGCTCATGAACCTGCCCGCTGGAGACGCTGTGAGCAACGTGGTGACATCATGCCATCACCAGCACCTACTGCTGCCTTATTCACCTCCTTCCCCTGCCCTGTATCCCTGAGGAAGCTGCTGGTCCCAGGCTAGGCCTGCACTGGTGCTATTCGGGCAGGAGCAGAGGTCCCAGCATCAGCAGGGTTGCCTGCTTTCTCGCAAATGTGAACACCTACACACAGAAGGGGAGAGAGTGTGAGTTTGAATGTTTAAATGTGTTTGGGTGACTGTGAGCAAGAAAATGAGGGAGGAAGCGAGCAAGTGAGGGGGAGTGCAAGAGCAAAGGAGGGTGAGCACGTGAAAAAGCGCGTGCGCACGCGAGAGGAGAAACCTGTGTATGCCCGTGCACGGACCTGGAGATACACCGTGCCCACCACAGTACCTAGGAACTGCGTGCAGTGAGGGAGGGCAGGAATGTGCCTGCTTATCTGCATGTGCAGGAGAAGGGGGCGTCGTTGCAGGAAAGAATGAGACCTAAAGAGGAAACAGAGAACAAGCGTGTCCATCTCTAAGAAGCATCTCTAGTGGAAAGGGGTGGATGACAGGGTGATGGAGTTAAGAGGTCCTGGGTGTGCAAGAGGAAGAAGACTCATAGGTGCGGGAGCTGCACGTGCTCAGGGGACTGCGTGTGGGTGTGTGCACATGCATACGTGAGCACGAGGCCGTGACAAGTGACAGCACACATGAGTGTGTGTGCGCCTGTGTGGAACGCCTCCGGGCGTGCGAGTGAGCATGCCTGCCCCGGGGGCAGCTGTGGGCTGCCTGATGCCTGAGGATGTTTTCACCCAGAAATCTCAGTCTGGGAGGACTGGATGACGCTGGCTAGGGTCTGGGTGACCGTGGCCCCGGGAGTGTTGGCCATGTCGCCCCCCGCCTGGCAGCTCCTGTGGGAATGAGTGAGTCACCCAGGCATGGCTGGTCCTCACTCTGCCTTGCCTCTTAGTCTCGCCCAGTGGGGAAGACAGCTGGGAGGGGGAGAGATTACTCGAGGGCTGTATTTTTACATCATCATTATGCAACTGCTTGCAGTGTCCACGGGCTCATTCTAAAGGCCCAACGCCCCAGGTCTCTGGGCCTGTATGCCTCCATCTCCTTTTATGTCCAAGGTGCAGCTTAGGTTGGTGGTTTTGGCTGATGAGCACCGTGGAAGTCTACTCCTTACCAGGTTCCAGGACCACCCTATTTACAATGCCAACCATCCCCCTGCCCCCCGCCCCCGGCCACCCAGTCCTGGTCCTTTCCCACCTCCCCCTTTTTGGCTTTAATTTTCTCCACAGCACTTATCACCATCTGCTATACTATATATTTTACTTATTTATTGCCTATCTTTCCCTTAATAGCAAATGCCTATGTCACTTGCCACATTCCAGGCATTGTTCTGAGCTCCATTTAATCCTCCAACAACTGTACATGGTAGTGAATGTTATTCTTGCCATTTTGTAAATGGAAGGCAGAGAGGTTAAGCAGCTTGCCCAGGATCACCCCAACGGTAAATGGTGGAGCTACGCCTGGGTCCAGGATGCCTGCTCTTAACTAGGGCACAATACTGTCCTGTAAGGGTGGGAAATTTTCTCAGGTTGCTTCATTGTTGAAACTCCAGTGCTTACAGAGTGCCCAACACATGGAAGTGGTCAGTGAATACTGAGTAAATGGATGAAGAAATGAGTGAATGAATGTTGCCATGGAGGATGGAATAGAGAGGTAGTTGCCTTCAAAGAGCTCACGGTCCCATGGAGGAAACAGACAAAAAGTTATTTCAGTATCATATGAAGACAGCGTCATGGGTGCCTAGAAGGGCATATAACTTGCCTGGCCCCTGGCAGGCGGGCTTTCCAGAGGAAGGACACAGATAGGGACAGGCACAGTGACATCGGCCAGCTCCTCCAAACTCCTCCCTGGGGACAGACATACCTTAGTTCTTCCTGCCTCAGTCCACAGGGTGCCAGAAGATCATAATGGCTCAATGGCGACAAGGAAGGCAGAATGGGGTAGCGGCCAGGAGCCTGGGCTCTGGAAGGAAACTGCCTGGAGGGACTCCTCACTCTGCTGAACACTGGATGAACCCGGACAGACCCTCCAACCTCCCTGGACCTTGGTCCTTTCTTCTATGAGATGGTGATAGCAAATAATACCGACTTCCTAGGGTAGCAGAGAGGACTGCATGAGATATAGGTTGTGATATTATGATTTATCAGAAATATATAATTCATCATTCAGATGACCAAAATATATATCTCTCATATATATTTGGTCTTCAGCCACAGTTCCTAACTCACAGCTCCCAAAGTCTTTGGAATTTCCTGAGCTACTAGAGCAGTGGGATCATATTTGGTCTCTTGTCCTTAGTTCCTGAAAATGTTTCAGGGAAGGTGACTTTTGGATCCCACCCAAGGGTGGGGGCTGGTTGCCAGGAGAACCAACCATGTGATTAGAGCACTGGAACTCTCCAGTCCCAGATCCGACCTCCAGGGAGAGGGGCTGGGGGTTGAATCATTCGCCAATGGCCAATGATTTAATCCACGATGTTTATGTAATAAAGCCTCCAGAAACATCCCAAAGGACGGGACCTGGAGAGCTTCCGGGTGAGCGCATGGAGAGGTGGGGAGAGTGGTGCTGGGAGAGGGTATGGGGGCTCTGCGCCCCTTGCCTTGCCTTATGCATCTCTTCCAACTGGATGGTCATCTATATCCTTTAATAGCCTTTTAAAATAAACCAGTAATCTAGTAACTAAAATGTTTCTCTGAGTTTTGTGAGCCTTTCTAGCACATTAATTGAACCTGAGGAGAGGGTTGTGGGAACCTCTGATATATAGCCAGTCGGTCAGAACTGCAGGTAACAACCTGGGCTTGCAACTGGCGTCTGAAGTAGAGGGCAGACTTGTGGGATTGAGCCCTTTACCTGTGGAATCTGATGCTATCTCCTGGGAGACAGTATCAGAAATGAGCTGAATTCTCAGATAACCTGCTGGTGCTACTGCACCTTTGCATACATGTGAAAGCATTTAGCACAGTGCCTGGCACAAGGTAGGCAATGTGCCAGGTCCAGCGGAGATGACCAATACTCCTCTTTGATTCTATTCTGGTTGTTGGCTTTTGGGGAGGAATGGGAGAGAAGGTTGGAATTAAACAAATCACGCTTATTACTGTAGCCTCTCTGCGGTGGCTTCATCCCATTTTCCAGAAGCAGCTCAAAGCAGGGCAGGGACCTTGTCTGTCATACTCACCACTATATCCCTAGCACCTAGTACAGCACCTGACACATAGTACATGCTCAATAAGCATTTGTTGAATGAATGCTTGTGTGATTACATTTATTTTCCTTGTGAGGATAAATGTTCATACTGTTGCTGTTTCCATTTGCAAATAAAGGACTGCAGGACCAGCGGGTTACATGACTTGTCCATAAACACACAGCCTGTGTGCAGAACAGCCAGACTCCAAGACCAGACCCCATGCTCTTTCCTCCACACCATGCTACTCTCTGGACTCCTATACACGGTGTCCTATTTTCTGTGGATTTTTTTCTAGCCACTGGGGCCATCCCTGGTTGTAGAATCATCTCTGAATTCTATGACTCATATCTGAATCACAGAACTGTTTAATAGCTGAAAGGGACTTGCGCTGTCACCTCGACCTCCCACCCACTGTGGAAATTTCCTCTCCAGTGTCTATCCAGACAATACTTGAATACCTCCAGTGATGGAACACTCATTTTCTCCTGCATTATCAAGTTCAATGACTGGACTATTTTTAGAGTCAAAAAGAAAGTTCTGCATCCCGTGGGCCAACAGGCCTCTTTTAAATTTCTATGTATTGGATTTATGCCCTCTTCATAAGACACACACAGAATGAATATGCCGTCCCCTTCACAAGACAGCCTTTCAGATGTTTGCAGACAGCTCTTACATCCCTTTGGAGAAGCCTAGTCCTCAAGCTAGCTGTTTTGGGTCCCACAACGACACTGGTGCAGTGGCATCCATCCTAGCCCATCTCAACAGGCCGTCCTAAGTGTTTTGAGCAATGGCACCCCCTACTGGATAAGGTGAGAATTATACTGAAGGGCTCAATGCTCAGTGGGAGACTGGAGGAACTTCATCCGTAGCTGGGGCAACTGCTCATGGGGTGAAAATACAACCACTTATTAAAGAGTCATGGCTTTAGAGTCACACCGAGTTGTTTTCCATGTCTGTCTTAAAGAGGGTCACTGAAGACTCGACACTCTAAGGTTCCTTGCCAATCATGAGGTTTCTGACAAGCTACAGGTTTGAGAGTTCAAAATTAGAATTCAGAATTGGTTATTTCTTAACAAAAAGGTTTGGAAAGGGAGATGTGAAAATGTGTGTAGTGTTACAGGATTATGGTGATTTTTCTTTTTCTCTTGTCTTTATTTTCTAATATTTCTACAATGGGTATTTGTTATAAGGAGGAAAAAAAAAAACAATAAAAACTTTTATAAAAGGAAAAAACACAAAAAAGTTTCCCGCACCTTCCTTCCTTCATTCCTTCCAAGGCTGTTAATCATGACTTGGGTATTTGGTCTACAACTGGACACGCTGCTTCTCCATGGGCAGGAGTGCCTTGGTAATGTTTCTGTGGCAAGAGCAATGGCCCGTGGTTCAAGTGTGGTCAACCAGACTCAAGCAGCACAATCTGACATTCACAGCCAGGCTTCTCCTCAGGGCTGTCAGGGATTTTCTCCACTTTGTCCACCCCACCCTTGGCTCATGCCACGGTCAGGCTGTGTTTCCTAATCTTACCTTTCGAAATCTGCCCAGCACACCACCGGCCAGTGGTCATGTCCTGATCAAGCCTGGACTCCCCAGCTCTTCACCCTTCTCTCCACCCTCCCCGCACACCCTCAGCTGCCTCTTCTTCCCTCCAGATGAGTCTACAGCAGCTCCAAATGATAACAGGTCAGAAAGACATCAGGGATTAGAAAAACAAATCCTCATTGAAACGAAGACCTACAGACCAGCTGAGTCACTCCTCTAAAGCAAATTCACAGCCACCCAGGCTTTCCTCCAGCCCCAGTGCCATCCGGAGCTCTCCTCCTCCATTTGCTGCTCTGGGGGACCTGGTGCTGGGAAGACTCACCCGGCAGCCTCTCGCTGCAGCACATGTCCAGGGCCCCTCCCTTGGAGTCATCAGCAGTGTGGTTCTCTCTCTCTCTCACTCCTGCAGCAGAATGAAAAATGTGAGATGAGGCTGTTGAGCTGGGATCAAGACAAAACCCTGAGCAAAGGGAAAAAGCCTTTCTTTCTTGCACTGTGTCCCTTGGAATAACCCTGCCCCATTAGGGGGACCGGAGGAAAAGACCAACCTACAGAGGGGTCAAGCTGCAGAGGCAGAAGCAGAATTTTACAGGTGTCTTCCAGGTGGAATAACCACCAGCAACATCTCTAAAACCACCATCAGCACCATCATCTCTGCCACAGAAGGAGGGCTTACTACGTTCAAAGCACTTTACAAACTTTATCACACTGAATCTTCATCAGGGCCCCATGAATTAGGGATCATTCCACTGGCTCAGAGAAGTCAAGTAACCTGCCTCAGGTCACACAGCTCATTAAGGTAGAGCTGGGTACGAAATTACGTCTAGGACTCCAGGCTCACACTTTCACTGCTGTGCCATTCTGCCTCCTAGTTCCTGTGGGTTTGAACCATGGGTGAGCAAGAGGGATCTGGGTAACATACAGTGTGTCCAGCTCCCCACATCTGCACATTCCCTGTGCCTCAGGCAGTAAAAAGTGGTATGCAAAACTCTTCTCTGGAAATAGCTAGAAAAAGTAGCTGTATATGTATATGCATTTTCTAAACGTTCTATTTCTTTTTGAACTCAGAAAACCCTCTTTCTAGCTCATCAGGACACCTTCCAGGACTATGCTGGGGACTAGTTTTTCTCCTTTACCCAGTAAGCTGGGAAAAAGGTTGCTGGAGATTAGTCAGATCCCAGACAGTGTCTGCACTTTGACATATCCTGAGGGTAATTGCGTTGCTCTCAGGGCTTCCCTGCTTTGGGAATAGCCTGCCGTGCAGGTGTGGGCTCCAGTGGCTCTGCCTGCCCTTCGTGTCTGACCCCTGGCAGTAGCTGACTGATCCAGGGCTGGACAAACCAACTAGGCTGGGCCAATCAGATCCTCTCCTCTGCACTTTTAAAATGCATTCTGGGGGCTGAATCACGGTAGCCACATTGTCATGGAGAGAAGGTCCCAAAAACATCTGCTGCCAAGGGTCTTGGAGCTACTTCATTCCGGCCCATCTTGAGTCTTGATTGGGCAAAATTTCTGTTAAGGCCATAAGATGCCCCAGTATCCTTCCAATAAATTCCAACATTTTAGCTCAAACCAACAGCATCTGATTTCTGAAATTGGCAACCAGAAGAAACTTTAACACAGCCTTGCTAGCATAATACTTCCAAGAAGTTCAAGAGGTCAGCTGCCTCTCCACCCACTAGTCCTGCAATCCTGCCTCTCGGACTGGTCCTGAGGCTGATTTCAGGCCCAGCTGCAGATTGGAATCAATGAAGGGCAGACAGGCCGGGTTAAGGATGGTGACCATTTTCATTCTGACATCTTCTGCTCTCAATTGGCAATTGTTTTATTTCTTTCCTCACTCCAATTGGCAGGGTCTCTGAGAATCCCAAATCCCAGGGCCCAGCTCTCCTATGGAGAGAGGGCTGCTATCTTCAAGGTCCTTTAAATGTCTCCTGAGTCTTTCCACTTTTCTCCCTCTTCACTACCTACATCTTGACCCAGGGCAGCATCTCTTGCCTAGATTACTGTGGCAGGCTTTTAACTGGTCTCTGGCATCCACTCAGCCTGGTCTCCAAAACATTCTCCATATGGCTCCAATACATACGGCTTCATAGGTTGGACACTTTACAACCTGTACACCTGGATGGGGCAGGCCTGAGCTAGAACTTTTTCACAACTCGTTTATCATATAACTTTCCTTAAAAAAATACTTGAATGGCATCCTATTACACTTGGAACAAAGGCAATGGCAACCTTTGACATGGTTTATCAGATCTTGAATGGTCTAACCCTTGTTCATCCCTCCAACTTTATTTCATGCCCCTTTCCCCTTTAACCTCTGCACTCTAGCTACACTGGGACAGGCTCCTTCCTTCATGATGCCTTTGCACGTGTTTTTCTCCCTGCCTGGAGAGCCCCCCACCGCTCCAGGAGCTCTACTTCCCAGTACTTTTGTTTTTTTTAAACATCTTTATTGAAGTATAATTGCTTTACAATGGTGTGTTAGTTTCTGCTTTATAACAAAGTGAGTCAGCTATACATATACATCTATCCCCATATCTCCTCCCTCTTGCGTCTCCCTCCCACCCTCCCTATCCCACCCCTCTAGGTGGTCACAAAACACCCAGCTGATCTCCCTGTGCTATGCGGCTGCTTCCCACTAGCTATTTTCTTCCCAGTACTTTTTACTCACAGCACTTGACAGAGTTTGAAATTTCATTTTAACTCAGGCCATTATCTGACTAACATTAGATTATAAGCGACACGAGGGCAGGGACCACCATTTGTTTCATTTACCATTGTATCTTGAAAGCCTCGAGTAGTGCCTGGTTCACAGCAGGTGTTCAATAGATAAACAAACACTTGTTGAATAACTGAATGTTGCCCTGACCTTCTTGGAAAAACATCAGGAACCTCAAACATGGCCATCATCTGAGCTGCCCTTGTGAAGGCAGTTTTTTTTGTTTTTTTGGGTTTTTTTGTGGTACGCAGGCCTCTCACTGCTGTGGCCTCTCCCGTTGCGGAGCACAGGCTCCGGACGCACAGGCTAAGCGGCCATGGCTCACGGGCCCAGCTGCTTCACGGCATGTGGGATCTTTCCGGACCGGGGCACGAACCCGTGTCCCCTGCATCGGCAGGCGGACTCTCGACCACTGCGCCACCAGGGAAGCCCTGAAGGCAGTCTGTGTGAAGTCACCTGGAACCTTCCTCCACAGCTACTGTCCACAGCAGGCCCAGAATCACACATCGGGAAGGCCTCTCATTTAGCAGAGGAGGAAACGGAGGCACAGAACAGAGGTCTGACTTGCCCCAGGTGATATATCGCGTGGGTGGCCAAGTGGATTGGGATGGAGAACACCTACCCCCTTACCTCCCGATCTGAAGCTTTTTCTTTATCTTGAAGAGCGCCCCAGCTGGAGGGCAGCCCCAAAGGCCTGGCCCCTAGCTCAGTGCAAAAAGGTAACTGAGGTATCCAGATACCTCTGGAGGGGGACCCATGTGTGACTCACAGCTGCTTTCACACCTTAAGCCTCCCAGGCCCCAAGCCGTGTTCAGAATAGCTCAGCACTGCATGTGTGCAGCGGACTCTATAAATAAGCTTCCTAGAAAATGACTAATTTCATAATCAGGAAAGCAGAAAGAGTAGCACCTCTCGTCTGTAGAGGAAAATGGAGCTAGAGCCTGCTCTCGGCCCTGCAGTTGAAGGACTCCAGGCAACCTCGCCAAAACCTGCATGTCTAGGCTGTTCAGGGGAGGGTTTTAATTAGATTTCCAAAGAGAAGAGCTCGTCCATTCAGGCTGAATGGAGAAGCCCAGTCTCTGGGAACTGCCCTCCTTCCTCCCTGCCAAGAGCAGAAATAGCTGCTTGCAGTGGATTACTGCAGGCTCCTTCTCTCCTCTTCTCCACTTCTACCAGCCGGGCAACAGGAGCAGAAAACTGGCCTGTGACAACAGGCAGCAACTTGCTGCGCTGGCCCCTCACTGCTGCTCTTAGAACCAGAGAACCCCAGACATAAAGGGACTTGGAGATCACCCTGCCTGTCCCTCCCTCACCGATGGAGAATATCTGGGAGGGAGGAGAACTTTTCCAAAGCCATTGCCCCATTCAACAAGCGTTTACTGAGCACCTCCTGTGAGTAAGGCACCAGGGCTATCCTAGGAACACAGTGGTGAACAAGCCAGGCCCTTCCCCCCCGCGAAGCTCCCAGTCTTCCAAGGGAGACACACAGACACACATGATCATTCCCACACCTGCTTTAATAGGCTGCATGCACGTGATACCTTGGGGAGCTTAGCTTGGCTCGTGGTGAGGGGGCGGAGGGTGGATGTCTTCTGCAAGGGAAGATAGGACCTGGTTCTTAAAGGATGTTTCTAGGTGGATGAGAGGGTCACAAAGGAAAGAACTTCCTTCATAGTGCAAACAGCAAGAGCAAGAGCTGAGCATCTCGGAGGCCTGAGATGTACGGAATATTTGGCATTAACTGGAAGCAGGTTGGTCAGTGGGATGGGGAAGTGATGGAGGCCGGGCACCAGCAGAGGCACCTGAGCAGGAATCCTGTCCTCTTCCAGTTGACCATGGGGCTTCCTCTGAACCAAGATGTGCCACAGGCTCCCCCATCCCTGGGCTGAGGAGGTCTGTCATAGGAAGGGCGATCAGTGGCATGTGTTTGAGGAATAAACATTAGGCCCAGCTGGTGGCATCTGATCTGGTCCCAATCTACTCCTTTTTTGAAACTGGGGTGAAATTCACATAACCTAAAATTCACCATTTTAAAACATATAATACATTCACAACGCCGTGTAACCACCACCATTATTACCTGGTTCCAGAAGAGTTTCATCACCCCGAAAGGAAACCCTGTACCCATTAAGAAGTCACTCCCATTCTCCCCTCCCTCAGCCTCTGGCAACCACTAATCTGCTTCCTGTCTCTCATAGATTTGCCTATTCTGCATATTTCATATAAATGGAATCATGCAAAAGGAGCCTTTTGGGTCTGGCTCCGTTCACTTAGCTTAACATTTTCTAGGTTCATCCCAGTTGTAGCACGTATCAGTACTTAATTCTTTTTAATGGCTGGAAAATATTCTACTCCATGGATGAACTATATTTCACCTATTCACCAGCTGATGGACACCTGGGTTGTTCCCACCTTTTGGCTACTGTGAGTAGTACTGCTATGAACCAAACTTCTCTTTGGTTCTCTTTTGGTTCTCAGTCCTCTCTCACCCTGGGCCCCTGAGGCCTCATCTATAAAGTCAGGTGGTAAGATCCTCCTTGAAGCTTGAACGTCGTCACCGTCATTTGTCCATTCGTGTGCGAAGGGAATGTGTACCTGGCTGGGTACTGGAGACCTGGCCTGGACCAGCCCACCTACCTTCCTGGAGCTCATGGCTGGTGGGGGAGACAGGACAGCTAACGCTGTGGCCTGGGAGAAGCGTGCTAACAGAGGCCTGTCGGGGATGGGCTGGGAGCCCCTCACCTCTGCCTGGGTGGTGGAATGGTGGATGGGTGGGTGCTGTCAGGAGGCATCCCGGAGTGGATGCCAGCTTTGCCCAGGTCGTATGCAGAGAAACAGCTGACAGGTTTGGGGAGGGGGGCAGAGGAGCTTGCACCCTCTTCCCAGGTGGGTGAGGGGTGAGGAGGAACTGGGATGCTGAAGCCAGATTCCTGGGTGGGAGGCTGAGCCCCCAGGAACCTCCTGACCCAACCCCAGGCAGACATGCCCTCTACCTTGGGCTTCATGCTCCTGGGGCTCCCGGGGCCCTCTAGACACCCCGAACTGTCAACTCAGAGCCTCTGCCACCCTCCTGAAGCTCCGATCCCACCAGACATCCCTATTCTCTGAATTCAAACCTGTACACTCCCGCTTCTAGGCCTTTGTTTGTGCTGTTACCTCAGCCTGATGTTTCCTTTCCTCCTCCTGCCAAATCTTACTCATTTGCAGCGTTACCTCTTCCGTGAAGCACCCCCTGATCGCTCTCCCATCCCTGGGCCACGCCCCCGCACCCCTGGCTCACACTCCTCTCTGCCTCTGACTTTGTTCTGCTGCTTAGTTAGCTGTCTGTGCACCTGTCTCCCCCACCAGGCAGCCAGTGACTTAGGAGCACTCCCACCCCCTCAGCCACCCCCTGCATCCCAGGTGTTCAGGGCCCGAGCCTGTTGATGTACACGTTAAAGGTCAAATGGAGGGCAGTGGCAGGGTCTCAGGGTTAATGGTTTTGGGGTTCTGGGAGGGCAGAATCTAGCCAGGAGCTTCCCAACCTCGAGAAGATGGCCAGACCATGGCCGGAAAGAGACCCATAATGCCATCCAGATTTTCATCAGCACGTTCAGCGTAGAGGGGCAGAGGACATTCTGGCTTCACGGAAAACCAGCTGACCACCTCATGCAAATGAGTCACGTGTCCCAAAGCAGGCAGGTGGAGAGGCCTCGCCCCTCCTCCCTGGGGCTGCGGCAGGGAAGCACACACATGCTTGCTCACCGCGCTCACTCATCATCATCCCTACGGTGTCTGGATGGGGAAAGGCACCATCTGGGGCCAGGGCAGGAAGCCTTCTCAGCACAAAGCACATGGGAGATGCGAATGGAGGAGAGAGGCTGGCTTTAGAACATCCAAATAGGGAAACTGAGGCAAGAGAGGTTAAGTGACTTGCCTCAGGTCACACAAGGTGTGAACAATTGTTTTCAGGTAGTTAAAAATCCAGATTCCCTTTTGGGAGTTACCTCTCTCTTCCCTAGGTGCTCTGCTTGTCCCTTGCTACAGGGAGGGTCCAAGACCAGAGGTCATTCTGTGTCACACCCCAAAGCCTCTATCACGCAGCCTTCCTAAGTTACTCAGTCAGTTTCTGTTGCTGGCAACCACAGAGCTCAGACTGATGCATGCCGCAAACTAGTGGAACAAACAGGCTCCGAGCCCAGGACTCCCAATGCTTAGTTCACTGCTATTTCCATCCTGCCAAGCTGCCTACCCTCCCTGCCCAGCTGTCCACTGTCCAGCCATCTGTCCCCACGTCTGAGCAGACTGCAAACTCAGAGTGTTCTGGATCCCAAACACAGGGTCTGAGTGTTCTCCGCTTGGGATGTGCCCAGATGAATGATGACTTCTCCAACTTGCTCTGTTGGTGGGAGACTGGGGCGTGGGCCTGGCAGGCACCCCAGGGAAGGGAAGACGGACGGGTGCTGGAGAGGCCCAGCTTGCAAAGGGGTGGGGGTGGTTCGGCAACAGAGTTTTCCATCTTTCTTGTGAGTCCGATTCAGGGACTGGAACATTTATGTGTTCAGCTAGTGTTTACCAAACACCTACTATGTGCAGGCCACGGGGTGAGGCCCTGGGGATACAATGAAGTACACGCTCTCACGGCACAGTGGGGCAGTGCAGGTAAGCAAAAGGCAATGGAACACAGGTGGCCCATTTGATGGGAGAAATGCAGGGTGCTGTGGGGATGCTGGTGAGGCCCCCAGTGAGGCAGAGGAGTCAGGGAAGATTCCCAGGAAGGGATCTCTGATGAGACATGAAGGAGGAGTGGCGGTCAGAAGCTGTGGAGTGAGAGAGGAGCAGCTGGGGTGCGCCAGGCAGAAGGAGGGCCCATGAATGGGCCTGGAGTTGAGAGGAAGCAGGGCACACTCAAGGAATGGAAAGAAATTCAGTCTGACAAGGGCATGTGGGAAGGCAGTACGGACAGGGAGATTTACCGAGGTGCTCACTTGTGATGTTATTTCTTCGTGTTTCCTCCTCCCTCCCCTTTTCCCCAGAGACATAAGGCAGACCTTAATTCTCACAACAGCCCTAGAAGGAACATACTATCATTACCTGTAGTTTCTAGATGAGAAAATAGAGATCCAGAGAAGTGCAGTGACCTGCCCAAGGCCACAACGTTAGTAATGACAGATCTGCTTCTCGCCACCCATATTCCTCAGCTCTTCTCTTCTGGCTTTCAGCCTTCGTTGTTAACAACACTCTGAAAATAGGAAGAGAGTGAACACGAACGTAACAGCAGACTACAGCAGTTGCGTTATAGATGTTCTTTGAAAAATCCTCACCATAGGTCTTTGGGGCATCATCCCATTTTACAGATGAAGAAACTGAGGCTCAGGGGGTGAAGTGACTGTGCTAGACTCTCACAGTGGGTGAGTCAGTGAAGGAGCCTGAGGGAGACTCCAGTCCCCAGGGCTCTGAAGGAGCTCACTGCTGCAGGGCCATTACCTTGTGTGTCCTCCCCAGGAACAGAACGACAGGAAGTGCTGCCCTGGACCCCGACCTCAGGTTTCTCCACCTGAAGCAGCGGCCCCGGAAGCCCTCCTTGGGAGACTGGCTGGAGTGGAGAGTGTGCATGATGGTGGCAGCTGTGCTCCATTACTGGAGGAACAAATGTCCTCCATGGCCAAGGACCCAGTAGCCCTAGGCTCTCTAGTCCTAGGCCACTGTAGGACCTTGATCCAGTCATTTCCTCTAATCTGAGTGTCAGTAGCCACAAATGAAAATCAAAGGAATTGAATTTAATGACTTTTAAGGGCCTTTCCTTAAGGTCAAGTTTCAATTCTTGGGCTATCAAGGTTTGATGAGGCGGAGGTGGTGGAGTCGCAGCGAAGCAGCAGAGGGCGCTCCCAGCACCAGGGAAACAAGCCCTTGGTCCATGCAGCCTGGGGCAGAGGCTGCCCACCCCTCAAGTGGGGAAGGTGTTCCCACCCCAGCCAGTTACTCATGGAGGCCCAGCTCAGCTGTGTGGATCAGTATGTACTGAGGACAGTCCTACCCGTGCGGTGGACAGGAGCCCAGAGATGATCAATCAAACAGCGGGATTTCAGAGTTCAGAGGTCATCTGGTTTAACCATCTCCTCTGCAAGATTCTGAAAACATTCCCCTTCTGCTCCCTCTTTCTACACTCCCCATACTCCAGGTATACAGTTTAATTTACAAGGAGGAAACAATTACAAATGTGAAGGCGTGATCACACCTCTCAGGAGGGGGCGGTTCTGGTATTTCCATTCTGTTAGATGCTTTCTCCTACTTATGATACCTTGGAAAGCACTTTTCCCTTCAGGGAAAAGCCCCCTTTTCCCTTCTCTGCTTGGAAAACTCTTTAAGACCCTTTCAAGACCCTGTTCAAACGTGACCCCTTCAGCAGAACCCTCCCTTAGGAAGAACTGGGTACCTGCCTTCTGTTCTCACACTCTATTCGGTGATCATCTATTGTTTTAAAAACTTATTTTATTTTTTCATTTTATTTTTGGCCATGCCACGTGGCATGCGGGATCTTAGTTCCCCGACCCGGGATCGAACCCGTGTCCCCTGCCATGGAAGTGCAGAGTCTTAACCACTGGACTGCCAGGGAAGTCCCTCAGTGATTATCTTTGATGCCTGTATCACCACCTCACATGGAGCTACCGGAACACAAACCTGTGGATTATAATCACGGCAGCCTCCTTTTACTGAGTGCTGGATACCTTGCCAAGTGCTGTACATGTATTACATCACTCATCCTTCACCAAAACCCTATGAACTAAAACACCGTTAGCGCCCTCCTACACACGTGGAGATAAGGACTTGGAGAGACTGAGTCACTGGCTCAAGGTCACCCAGTTGGTAGGCTGGAGAAGCAGGCTTCAAACTCCATTTGCCTCAACCCCAGGCCCAGGCTTTACTGAAACCACTAGGTGTGTGGCCTCTGATGTGGACGTTCCTGTTTCCTGTATTTAATACCCTATCTGGCAGCAGAGAGATATTCAAGACCTATTCTTGAAAAAATAAATGAAAAGTAAGCTAGGGTTTGAGCATTTATAAATGGCTCATTAAAAACGCCACAAAGCGCAGGCTTTGGGATTGGGCTGCCCGAGTCTGAATCAAGGCTCCCTCACTGGCTGCCTGATCCTGGACAAGATACTTGACTTCTTCGTGCCTCAGCTTCCTCATCTGTGAAATGAGGAAAGCAGTGTCTATACTTCAGAGGGTTCTTATGGAGATTAAATGAATTTTGATCCTCACATGAAGTTTTTACATGAGATGCATGCAAAATGCTTAGACAGGGCCCAGTAAGCTCCTAAAAATGCTGTCGTCTAGTGTGTCAGGCGTTGCCTGCTTCTCAGTTAATACAGGACTTCTCTCCCATAGGTGAGGTCCACGGAGGCTCTGGGATGAGTCTGGTGGTGTGCTAGTAAACTGGTTCTCAGACAAAAGAATCTTTTAAAATAAATAAAAAATTAAAAAGCCATGATTTGTGGCATTTGCTGATTTCCCGGGTGTAAATGCTCCCACCATGGCTGATTTCAAGCTATGAACGTGAAGGGTCATGCTGCCAGTCTTGGAGGAGATGAGGAGTTTTGCTCAAACTCTCTGTGCCTCAGTTTTCTCATCTGTAAAATGGACCTAACTCAAAATATTATAGGTACACAGTAGTAGTACCTAACTCAAAATATTATTGCGATGAGAAAACATAAAACTCTTATAATAAGAGCTCCTAGCACAGAGCGTACCATGTAAGTGGTAACTAATATTACTGTTAAGAGTTTTCACAACACTCAGTCTCACTGCTGCTTGTCTGGCTCAGACACTGGCCCCATCCCAGCCCCTGGCTTTCTGCCTGATGCTCTGGCAGGCAGAGTCTCTGTCTTGGTCATCTGCCTTCTAGGACTGAGGCCTTGTCCACTCTTACAGCTCTGCCCCCTCCACTTGGGAGGGGGCACTGCTGGTTATACACCCACCCTGATCACAAATGATCTTGTGCTTCTGGTCTCTACCTGTCTCTGGTTTTAGCCCTAGACGTCCCTGATGCCAACCCTGGGCCTCGATGCCAGGGCTGCCTGTGCCTTGGTCTGGATCGTCCATGAAGATCCTGTCTGGCATCTGCTCTGCTCTTCGTCGCTTACAAAACCACTTCTCATAGGGCTTGTATGCACTTACAGAGGGGAGAGCTGGGGTACAGAGCTAGGTCTGCTCCCACCTGCAGCTAGGGAAACCTCTAGCTCCTGCCATACCTCCCTGGGGGGTCTAGTCCTCTATCAGGGCCCTCACACTCAGCCTCTGATTTAACCCTTCTGTGCCCTGGGGGGGTCTAGTCCTCTATCAGGGCCTCACACTCAGCCTCTGATTTAACCCTTCTGTGCTCAGGTTGGGAAGATCCTGGCACTTCAGGGTTTGGTAAAAGAATCAGGCAAACAGAGGCAGGGCCTGGGAGGCAGAGGCTGTTTGGAAACTTTAGCTAGGTCTGAGGCACCTTTGCCAGGAGACAGAACAGAGTGTGAGCCAGGAAGCTGAATGGAATGGGAAAGAGGAAAAAAAAAAAAAGCAGGGGGACCAGGAATCAAGGTTGAAAAGGGTCTGGAAACCTGGGGCCTGGGGTGGGCTGTCAACAGACTCTTCCGTCATTGGAGGAATGCCTCGAAACACAACAGACTGGCCATTCTGAGGCTGCATACCTTAAGGCAGCCACGGTCCTCTGCAAAAAAGCATGGATTTGGAGGCCAAGAGACACGGCTGAAACGCTGTGCTCTGCCACCCTCTCCCCACGGGGCCCTGGACCAGTGTCCTAACTTCTCTGAGCCTCGGTTTCTTCCTCTGGGCCATGGAAGCAATAGGAGCTGCTGGCCGCAGGGTTGTGGTAATGACCGAGGAAGTGACTGAAGCGCACAAAGTATGAGGCGACCCAGGGCTGACATCCTCCTCGTCACCACAGCTGACCTGGCTTAAAGCTGCATCTCCTGGTGCCCTCTAAGTCAACCCGGCACGGGAGCCAGGCAGTGTGCCATCAGCTCCAAAGCTCTGTCTCCTTTTTCCTCAGACTCTGCCAGGTGTTCCGGAGCTAATGAGAACGACGCAGGAGAGACTAGCTTGAGGATGAGCAGGGACTCTCCGGGAGAACCATCCCCTCCCCTCTGGAGAGCCCCAGGCTGTTTCCAGGTCCCCAGGGTCAGACCCAGAGCCCTCAGGAAGGTGGGGTGCCAAGAACTGAAACCTGATGGTAGGATTCCCCAAATCCTCCTCCGCCATGTGTATTGCCCAGCCTCCCAGCCACGCCCACTCTTGCTTCTCAGCTCTTGTTTCCCCCATTCCTCCTTCCTGGACAGGGCTCCCTGCTCTTCTCCTCCGAGATGTGGCCCCTGCTCCTCCAGGGCCTGCCTCAGCTCATGCCGCCTCCAGGAAGCCTCCCCGGGGAGTCTAGTGCACGTTGACCTCTCTTCTGGCTGAATTCTTCCCCCACCGTTTTGATTTGTAACTCGGCACCTCAAAATGGACCACACTCCACCCTGGGCTGCACCCTCCCTCTCCTGTCCATAAACTTGGCTTCTGTGAGCTGCCCAGGCTGGGAGGGGGCAAGGGATGAGCCTCCTTCTATAACCCCCAAGACAGGGAGTCCAGTGCAGAGAAGGAGGGATGGAAGGCCAGGCAATGTACATCCAGCTCTTTCTGCACATTCAAGTTTGGAAGGAAGATGGGAAGGAGCGACTAAACAGAAGAAAAGAAGGTAGGAAGAAGTGAGTTAAAAGGAGTGAAAGGGGAGGGAAGGGCAGCTACGTGAGACTCAGGACCACAGTCACAAGAGGACAGATCAGGCCATGATCCAGGCTGCCTTGGATCATGCTTTAAGGCTCTCTATATATTTCCCGATTATGTAACTCTCTGGCTCAACAGACTCCTCTTTGAAAAACCCTTGGAACTCACCTCCTCCAGGCGGCCTCCTATGACTAACTCTACTCTTTTGCCCATCCCCTTGGCTCCCTGAGCTGTACTGCTTTGCACTCATCAATGCCCATCCATTTCCCATGATGCCAGGTCCTCTGGGGGAAGGGCTGGAGGTCTCTGCCTCACTGGCAGTGAGTTTAACGCTACATTTATCATCTGTAGTCAAAGATTACACTGTCTTTTCTCATCACCTTTCTTTGAACAATTTCAGACAGTATTTTGGGGATATATTTTGCACAGTTATTTTAGACCCAATCTGCCTCTAAGTAACCTTGAGACAAGACCTGCTGTAATCTTAGATCCATGTCTTTACTATCAGGCTCGGTGTGTTGGGCCTGCGAGGATCCCCAGATGACTAAGTCGTAGTCCCTGCCCTCAACCAGCTTGCCGTCTTGTGAGCAGAGTCAAATTTGTGCTAACTGTCAACAGAGGCTGTGTAACGCGAGCGCCTGGGAGGGTAAAAGGGAGAGTCTGGGAAGCTGGACAGGGAGGTGATGTTTGAGCATCTCAAGGAGAAGCAGAGTTCACCAGACAGTGGGGAGGATGTTCCAGGCAGAGAACACTGCAGGGGCAAAGGCCAGGAGAAGTGAGAGGGCAAGGCGAGCTGGGAGAAGGCGGGTACCTCAGTGTGACTGGACAGCGGGCAGGTGAGGGGCCTCACATCACACGGCAGAGGGCTTCGCGCATCTGGCGAACACACACTGACTTTAACTCACAGCCCGCTTTTCCTTAGTTAGATTAAGGCAGGGACCGTCCTTCTAGTTGGCGTCTAGAGATCTGTGTGTGTGTCAGGGAGGGTGAGGTTGCAACAACACAGATGAATCTCAAAAACTACTTTATGACACAAAAGACCGCATGCCATGAGTCAGACAGAAACAGCGACAACGGTTACCTCTGAGGGCAGGTACTGACTGGGAAGGAGAAAGAAGGAACTTTGCGGGATGATGGACGTGTTCCACATCTCAAGCCCGGTGATGGTTATTCAACTTCATACAATCGTTGAAACTCACTGAATGGAACGCTGAAGGTCTGTACGTCTTCTCATTCGTAAAACAGACCTTAAAAATGCGTGTGAGCGTTCTTGCTTGTCACAATGACCGAAGGGTCCTCCTGGGAAATATTCAGGGGAGTGGCCAGGGATGCTGTCATAACAAAGAACTCCCCCACCCAAAGGCCAGCAGGGTCCCTGTTGAGAAACATTGCTGTAGGCCACGGGGAGCTACAAGGGGTTCAAAGAGCAGAAAGAACTGGCTATATCTGGGTTCTGGGAAGACGGGGCTTTTGAGGCGGTGGGAGCCCACAAGGTCCAGGTATCTTGGGTGTGAAGTGACACAGAGGTGGACATATGATCTCCACTGCCACTCCTGGGCCTTATATTTGGCCAACTCCAGCCCACTGGCCCAAAGCTGCCCAGGCCCAGGAGGTGCCCTGGGATGTCCCTCTAAGGCATCCCAGAAGGAGGCCAGCTAAGGAAGTCAGAGGCGGCAAATGTAAGAGGGAAAAGGACACATCCTACCTCTGGCCTCCCTGCCTCACGATAAGCACCAGGGATGCTGACTGTGATCGCCTTCCTCTGAAATGCACCCTCAAGGAGGCGGGGCGCCCTGGGAGACCGGAGTCACGGGAAGCAGGGCTGGATATTGCTGCTGCTGCTGCTGCTACCAAAAGCCATGCTCTGAAATCATGGGCAAAAGAAGAACACAGCCAACTTACACTAAAACGCTTGCCTGACCCCTTCCTTCAGGAAGACTTCCCTGACCACCACGCTGGGCAGGTGCCTCTGCTGTGTCCCCACAGCCCTCAGCTCATCACCAAAGCACAATTACTACCTAGGTGTGAATTCTGGCTCTGCCACTTACTTGCTGTGTGCTCCTGGCAAGTTACTTAAGCTCTCTGAGTCTATTTCCTTATTGATAAGCTGAGGATAATAAAAACCTTGTGCAATGAACTGTGATAAAGATTAGGTGAGATAACGTAGTAAGCACTCAGAAAAGTTAGTATTTCAGATTACTGTAGCGAGCATCAGTACAGACCACTGTTGCCTGGTTACTCTCTGGTGCCCCCAACGGACACACACAAGCTGCTTGTGGGCAAGTTCCTCATGGCGTGTGGATTTCCTGAACAGTGAATACCTGCATGCACGAATGAATTCCATCCCTAAGATCTCTCCTGAGAGCTTTCTTTTCCCAGTCACGATGCCTCTAAATCACAATAATTCTTCAGAAATGGAGGGTGGATTC
Source organism: Phocoena sinus (assembly GCF_008692025.1). Lineage (NCBI taxonomy): Eukaryota > Metazoa > Chordata > Mammalia > Artiodactyla > Phocoenidae > Phocoena > Phocoena sinus. Next base: position 72,652,008 of record NC_045770.1, read on the forward strand.
ATTTGTATTCTGTTCCCTTGTCTGTCTTCTCCCTCATGCCATGCAGAAACCTACACAAAATTTACTTAAAAAAATGAATGGGTTCTTCCTGGACCCTCCAGTCCTAAGACTTCACTTAGTGGTCTTTTTTGATGAGTACACAAAAATCCTTAATAAAAAGCACCCCGTGGTTCCTCACAAAATTAAATACACATTTACCATTTGATCCAGCAATTCCACTTCTAGGTATATACCCCAAATAACTGGAAGCAGGGGCTCAAGCAGATACCTGTATATCAACGTTCATAACAGCATTATTCCATCATTCACAATAGTCAAAAGGTGGAAGCAACCCAAGTGTCCATCAACAGATGAACGGATAAGCAAATGTGTTATATACGTACAAAGGACGTATACAACAGCCTTAAAAAGGAAGGAAATTCTGACACACACTACAACACGGATGAAGCTTGAAAACACTATGCTAAGTGAAATAAGCTAGACACAAAAGGACAAATGGTATATGATTCCACTTACATGAGGTACCTAGAACATGTGAATTCATAGACAGAAAGTAGAAGAGAGGTTACAATTGGCTGGGGGGAGGGGAGAATGAAGGAGTTATTGTTTAATGGGTACAGAGTTTCAGTTCTGCAAGATGAGAAGAGCTCTGTGGGTAGATGCTGATGACGGTCACACAACAATGTGAATGTATTTAGTGCTACAGAACTATATACTTAAAACGGTTAAAATAGTAAATTTTATGTATTGCACCATAAGTTTTAAAAGGCACACCAAAACAAATCAATAAAATGTTGGAGGGACTCCATCTGAAATCTGACACCCCTCCATCACACCCTCAGCGCTCTGTGACTTTGGCCTCCTGGCCCATAATGTCCCTCTCCAACCTCTCCATGGCTCCAGCTCTGGTGTCCGTTGTTTTCTTTCTACCCCAGGACCCAGGATCACGTCATTTGTACCGATGAAATCAACCTGCATCTGTCCACAGACGACATGTACTTTATTTAACCTTGTGCTCTTTTTTTCCCCCTCCCCCGGGTCCTGTCATACCCTATTGGGGATGCTTAAATCAGATGCCTTGAGGATCTGAGATGGAAAAGCTGTGTGCTTGAAGATGTTCACTGCTATGTCCACCAATTAAGAAATGATTAAGTAAAGTATGGAAGCCATTGAGGATAGAAGAAGGTCATGTATGAGTACAGAAGTTACAGGGAAAATGTTAAGTGAAAAATGTTGGGTACAAAACTAGATGTGGACTCATTTCAACTATAAAAGATACAGATCTATAGAAGAAACAGAATGGGACATATAAAATCATGGTTCACCTTACAGTTGTTCTATAGTAGGTTGTGTAATTTTACAGTGTAATTTATTTTTCAAAGGCTGGGTCACACTCTTAGGCAGATAATGAAATATACACTCTTTGGAGTCCACTTCAGACGGCCACATGCCACCCACCACTGAAGTCCACTGAATCGCTCCTGAGTGGCTTCCAGAGAGTTGGGGGAGAAAGGGAACATTTCCACTCTTAAGAAAGACATATCAAAGCTTGGTATGTCTCTCTAATGACATCAACCAACCACCTCACCATGCAAAGGAAGGGCAATTTAGGGTCTGTATTCTGCTATCACAGTAACAGTAACCAGACTTGGCCAAGAACAGCTTATCCCCTACATTAGCTCAAAGTTAGGAATTCTCACCAAGATGCTTGCTCGCTTACAAATTGTGGATCCCCTGCATCTAGCTCGAGGAGATCCCTTCCCAACTCAGCACGCCGCACCCCAGGTATGGAAACTTGCGTCAAGGCTGCTTCAAGGGGGACACAGGAAGGAGGGTGGCTTTTATTCTATGTGCCGCAGCTGAGTGGGAAAAGCTTTCTTCTGTCTAAGAGTCTGGGGAATTCTGGAGCTTTGCCAGATATTGGTGGCCAAGGTGCTTGTCTCACGTCTCACCAGATGCAAAAAAGATGGGGATGATATTGAAGAATGGGGGAAGACCTTATTGTCCGTAATGCCATGGTTTAAGGTAAGGAAGAGCTTTTTGGTGATGGTACTGTTCAAAAACTAAAAGGGTTTTTAGTTTTTTTCTTCAGCTGACCTGAGTTTCCAGTTCCTAGAGGTGAAAAAACATGCAGAATCAGATGGAATTTGGACCAGGGCACCTAAAGAGACTATGATTCTAAGAAGACTTAGACTACCTGTGAACTTGCCCTCTCAGAAGGTCCAGCCTAGTATCTGGCTCTGTCTGCTTGATGGAAGCATCCCATCTCCTCTGTGACAGGACCGCCTGTCTACCTCCCATCCACCAAATCGTCTGAGTGCCACAGGGAGCCACAGGCCCACACTGTGACAGTGGTCACTGTCCTCCAGGAAGACAACAGTGTGGGCCTACAGATATCACAGACCATAGTGCTTAGTGCCATAGGGGCCCTAGAAGCCCAAGCCCTACCTCCTAGACATGGGGAAACAGTTTGGGAGAGGGGAAGGACCTTGCCTCAGGTCACTTAATCATGAGTAAACTTCGGATTGAACACAGGTACTTACACACAGATAGCTGCGCTGACCCACACCGGTAAGAACATATTTCCTGGTGTGTGAGTTAAAATTTTTGGTAAAGGGTGCCGTACATTTTGAAATGTTTACACATACCCTGTGTTCAACTGAACGCAGAGAAAAAGCTTTAAACGATTAACCATCTTCTGGAGTTTTTCCAGTCGCATTTATAGATCCATTTAAACAATTAATTGGGTGCTTAAAGAATTTATACTTCTATAAATAGTTTCTTTTTCCCCACTGCCCTCTCTGCCATTTTTGGGAATCTGTCAAGTTACTGAAGATGATAATTCCCTGTCCTGCAAATATGGGCCTTTGTGCTAGAGATGAGTTTCTTTAAAATCTCTACAAGGGAAATGGCTGAGGGCATAAGAGTTGCACAAGGGAAAATTTGAAATGAAGCCAGAAGGTTGTATATTTGCACTGGAAAGGGGATGAGGGAAGACCAAAAAATGTTACCATTTTAATTGTTTTACAGTCATTTCGGGTATGTTTTACTATTTCGCCTTATCAACAGCCATACTGAACATACAGACGTGACTCAAATTTTCATCCTTGATGACATCACAGATATTCAAATCATCTGAGCTTCATCATTTTGATCATACATAGCTTACTTATGCCCTTACTATGCTACATCTTTATTTAGTCCAAGATAGGAGGCTTTGTACATAAATGGTGGTTTCCAACATTCATTCATTAGACAACGATTTAGTGAGCCACTGCTGAGCGTCGGGCTTGGTTTTCTAGGCGTGACGAACACAAGGAGAACAGGACTCCAGTTCTCTTGTACTCATTAACATCATACGATCTCTTATTCTTCAGGCCTGTAAGCACCTATGTGATCTGGGCCTGCCCCTCTCTCCTACCGTTTTCCTTTCCACCCTCCCTCTTGACCTATGTTTTACAGCCACACTTGCTGTTCCCTGAAAACACCAAGCTATTCTTACCCCCAGGGCCTTCGCACTTGCGGTCTCCTTTTCCCAGAATGCTCTTCCCCAAGGTCACTTCCTCACTTCATTCAGGTCTTTGTTCAAATACCGCTTCCTTGAAGACAATTCTTTTTAAAGGTAAATCTCTTCCCCCACAGTCAACACTCATCCTGCTTTATCTGGCTCCAGAGCATTGCTCACCTCTTGAAATGTTATAGTTTGCTTACATTTTCTTTTGTCTCCCTTGGTAGAGCTCGGACAGGAAGTTCATCTTTTTCAGCAATGTATCCCTAGAGCCTAGAACAACCTCACATGTAACAGATGTTTCTATGTATTTGGATAATAAGTGAATGAATGAAGGAGGAAGGAAGCAACTGGCTCTGGACACTTTGGGGTGCTCGGTGAGCCAGCTTTGCAGGAGTCATTCTGGTACCCTGTCAGATCATGGCCCTCACTCCTGAGCCTCCCTTTCCCCCTCCTGCTGGGCTCTGTCTGGGAATGGATGCCCAGCCACTCAGGCTCCAAACCTTGCCGTCACTTCTCATTCCTCCCTCCCTCCACTCCCACATCCAATCCGCTGCCAGTTCTGGTGACACTGTGGCCTCCTGCTTCAACTCCTCTTTCTCTTCATTCTTACAACCCCTCGCCCCCCATCTCCCCTATCCAAACCCTCCTTAACTCTTACCTATACCGCTGTCATTGTTTCCTACCTGGGCTCCCTGCCAGCAGGCTCTCCCCCTCCAATCTGTTCTCCATGGGGCAGCCAGAGTGAGTTTCCTAATGGCCATGTTTGATCATGTCTCTCCCCCACTCAAAAACTAAAGGCCGATGATCACATGGCTTGGCACTCAAGGCTCCCAGCAACTGCCTCCACCTTCCTACCCAGGCTTCCTTCTCATGGCTCCTCTTTTATCCTTTTTGCCCAGTTGGAATGAATTGCTTTCCAGTTTCTACACACGTCCTAGAAGCCCCCACCGCCGGCTCTCTGCTCATGCTGTTTCCACTACTTATAATATTTTCCTCGTTCCTTCCGTTGTACAAATCGTTTAGACCCAGCTCAAATGCTACCTCGCTTCTCCAAAAAGCCATTCCTCGCCTTCCAGAAGAATAAACCCCTCCTTCTCGCTTCTATCCAAGGGGTCATCTGTCTCTCTTTTCGGACAGGTTTCAGGAAAGGACAGGCAACGTGACATAGAAGAAAGAGTTCAGAATCTGGGGTCAAAAGCTCTGAGCTGGAGACACAGCTCTCTGGCTCTGAGACTTTTACAGTACAAATCCTTAGATAAGTTAAACTCTGAGTCTTAACTTCCGCATCTATAAAATGGGAATAATAATGCTATTGATATCATAGGTGTGTTATGAGGATTAAATATAAGTGACAGTGTGTAAGAAAAGCTTTGACTGTATATAAACTATCAAATTCAATCATCCTTAGGTGAGAAATAACTGATAAACAAAAGTGACTTCTCCCAGGGAACTTCATGGATGTCCTATGCTGGTTGAGCCCTAAGTCCAGGAATAGATCAGTGGAGGAGAGATTTTTTGAGGGAGAGGGACTTTCAGGATTCACAATCTCATGTCCTTTGGCAATCTGAAGAAGGGAAGAAGTGGAGGGTGGACTTCCCTGGTGGTACAGTGGTTAAGAACCTGCCTGCCAATGCAGGGAACACGGGTTCCAGCCCTGGTCTGGGAAGATCCCACATGCCACGGAGCAACTAAGCCCGTGCGCCACAACTACTGGGCCTGCGCTCTAGAGCCTGCAAGCCACAACTATTGAGCCCATGTGCCACAACTACTGAGCCCGCGTGCCACAACTACTGAGCCCGCGTGCCACAACTACTGAGCCTGTGCTCTGCAACAAGAGAAGCCACCGCAATGAGAAGCCCATGCACCATAACGAAGAGTTGCCCCCGCTTGCCATGACTAGAGAAAGCCCGTGCAGCAACGGAGACCCAACACAGCCAAAATAATACGTAAATAAATAAATATAAATTTAAAAAAAAAAGAAGTGGAAGGTATATTCATAAGGCTGGGGCCTTAATGATATTAACAGCTACCTATTCGGAGCTTTTTCTATGCCTCAGGCCCTGTGCTAAGTACCCTACATAAATGATTTCATCACAGAGTAATAGAAGAGGAAAACTATAAGTGCTCCCCCCCTTCCCCAGCCCCCCCCACAACAGTTCAGACCTGAAAGATATCCTGACACCAATCCAATGATCTTATTTTTTGGAGAGATTGAGACCCAGAAAGATTATAAGCATTCACTGCAACTGTCCAGCCAGATCTCTTCACTCTGAGGGTGAGACCCATGGCACTGCAATAACCCACGGGCCACTGCTCATTATGAAGTCTATGTAAATGGTGCTTCTGGAGCACAACGCCATTTACAGGCACAAAAATGTGAGTGGTGGCCCCTGGAGTTATGCCAGCTGGTCACCCTGTCTCTGCTCCATGCCAGGTTGCTCACCCAAGAAGGAAGCTCTTGAGACAAGAGCCTCAGGCCCCTAGAGACTGAACACTGTCCTCCTTGCCAACTCCCCCATCCAACAGAGTCTTCTCAAAGATGACTGACTTTATCCATTCACCATCCAGCTTGCACTCCATCAACATACCTCTCGGGGCACCCTCTCTGCACCAGGCATCGGGTTCAGCTCTGGGGATACCCAGCTGCCTTTGAGGGAGCCTTGCCTGAGCCATCACCCGAGCCTGGTGAGGCTGTAACTCAAGCTTCCCCTGCAGCTCTGTCAGCAACACCAAGAGGCCGCACTCAACAAACATCAAGGAGGGAGAGGTGGCCGGACAGGAAAGACTCAGAGACCTCTACAAAGGGATGATGAAGGGAGCCTGGTTGGATTAGAAGACCTAGGCCCTTAAGGAGGGGGGTAGAGTGAGGGGGAAGGCACACAGTCAGGTCAAGGTGGGGGGAAAGGGGGATGACTCCTTGACCATGACATTACCTGGTCCAACTAAGGACACTGGTTCAGTGACTCCTGGGAGAACCAGGACTAACACCCTGGAATCTGATCTCCTGTCCAGGACTGCTTCATTCTCCCAAACTAAATCTCAAGATCTCCTTTGAGGCTGAAAGAGGCAAATTAAAGGCCAGCCTTTTTTTTTTTTTTTTAAACAGTAAGTATGGTAGGAAATGAATGGCACCTGATGCTCCAAAAGGGGGCAGGGCTGGAATTACAAAGACTTTCCTGACACACTCCGGTAAATTTTTGGGATCTGGGGTTTCAACAAGGATAAGGATGGAATTGTATAGGAGAGGACATGAGTATGAAAGCCAGGGATGCTAGATTCTAATGCAGGCTTTGCCAGTAACTCTCCCGTGACCTTGGTCAAGCCACCTCACTGGGTCTCAGTTTCTCCGTCTGTAGAATGAGGGCGTTGAATGAGTTCCCAAGATTCACCTGGTCTCGACCCTCTAAGGTACATGATCCTTGGTAAGGTAAACCCCTCAGAAGTCTGACCCGAGCAATCTCCACGTTTTGCAGGAGCCTGGGCCTCATCCAGGAAAAAGGGGCATGCTGGGGGAGGGGAATACGCTGGGCTTTTATTTTGGGGGCGGGTGAGGAACTGGTGGTTTAAGCTACACGGTCCGGGGGAGGAGAAGCGAAGCGAAGGCTGGGAGCCCCGGTTTACAGGCCAGCAGGCTAGCGGCGATCTCCAACCTTCCTCCGGAGCTTCAGACCCTGGAGAGGTAGGTAATGCAGCCAAGAGCCGCGCACCAGCCACGGCAGCAGAGAGGCTCGCACCCCGGACCACCATCCCGATCCCTCCCCTCCCGCTCCGGAACCGCGCACGAGCTTCGTGGGGAGTGGCCGCTGCTCTCTCCCCTCTACCCAGCGCCGGGTCCCCTCCCAGGCGTGGGGGACCCCTCCCCCAGTCCCGGGGCGTCGGGAGCCCCATGGGGGCGTGGCGGGGGCGGGCGCTGGCTTCTGCGCCTGAGGGTCTGGAGGAGGTCTCAGTTGCCGGGGCTCCCTGGGAGGGACCCCGCGCCCTCCACCTTCCAGCTCCCCACACAAAGGCGCCGACGGAGGCGCCGCACTTACCGGCCAGAGCGGACTCCGGGCGCCGACGAGCGGGCGGGTAGGCTGGCGGGAGGATGTGCGCGCGCGAGTGTGTGTGTGTCCCTGTGTGTGTCTGCGCGAGTGTGTGTGTGTGTGTGTGACGGGGACCTCGCCGAGCTCCGTGCGTCTGCGTGTGCGGGGGCGTCCGTCCGTCGGTCCGTCTGCCCGGCGCTCAGTCCCGCGCTCCGTGCGCGCTCCCTCTTCAGATCACCTCACCAAATGCGCTTCGGCTGCGGAGTCTCGGGCGCAGCCGCCAGGTCGGCTCCTCGCCCTTAGTCCCGGCTCCGCCCCGCCCCCGGGCGGGCTTGCGCCGCTTCTCGGGAATTGCGCAGGGCCTGAGGGGCTGGCTAGCGCGGGGGCGGGGAGCTCCTGCGGCGCCCAGGGCCCAGGTGGGGCCGGGTCGCGGACCCTTATTCCCCGACCCGGATCTCGGGCGCCCCCACCCCGCAGCTCCGCTCAGAGTCCCCTCAGGCGCCGCCCCCACGCCGAGGTTGCCTGGACCAGGAGGGCGGGGGAGCGGGAGCACCGCATCTATTTCATTCATGATTTTCTCCTCTCGGGAGCCCCAGGCCCAGGTTGCGCTGCTACGGCGGCCGCCAGAGGGACACCGGCGGGGCCGTGCGCGCCGAACCCGGTGCAGGACCGCCAGGCAGACAGCTGGGGGTAGGGAAAAGTGAGACAAAGGGGTCATAGCCGGGGGGTGGGGGGGAATTGCATGGAGGGGGTGCTGTGGCGCTCCCCGCATGATGTCCGCACGACGCCGTTGCCGCACCTGCACAAACAGAGTAGTTGCATACAGCGGCGCGCACAGTGCCGGATACCCAGGACCCGCTCCAGGACTCGGGAGAGGCACTCGCCTTCCCACCCTTCCCTGTTCAGTCTCTGAGGAGCAAGACCTTCCTCCGCCAGGTCTCACCCTCCTGACGCGCATCACGGGGCGTGTACCTGTCTAGGCTTTCTCGTGGGCACCGGCGGCCTGGACGCGCAAGGAGCTGCCCACGCGCCCCAGAGTCCCACTTTTCCCAGGCTGGCACCCCGCTGGCCGGAGGTTCCTGGCATTCCATCCCGATGGGGGCTTTTTGAGACGTTGGGAGGCATACAGGGCCGGCATCCTAAGCTTCGTTTTCACATGGGGAAACCGAGGCGCACCATCACAGGGCTACCACCCTGGTTCCAGCCGCCGTCCTCTTTCGCCTGGATCTCTGCAATAGCCTCCTTACTGGTCTCCCCGTTGCCACCCTTGGCCCCCTGCAGTTGATTCTCTACGAAGCAGTCAAAGCTATCCTTTTAAAACGTAAGTCAGATCGCGCTGCTCCTTTACGGGAAATCCTACAATGGCTCTCCATTCGTTCAAGTGAAAGCTAAAGCCCCTGTAATGGCTTGCAAGGCCTCTCATGAGCTGGCTCCCTTTTATTTAACTCTGTAACCTCACTTCCTACCACTCCAGTCACACGGGCCTTTTTCAATGCGTCACCAACATGGCAGCCACCCTGTGGCCTCAGGACCTTTGCACTGCTATTTTCTCTGCCTGGAAACTTCCCCCAGATAGTCAGATGGCTTGCTCCTTTACTTCTTAAGTGTGTCACTTCAAAGAGACCTTCTGTGACCACCCTATTTTAAATGCAGACCCACTCCCCCCATTTTCTCCATGGTAGTCATGACCTTTATTTTGTGTTCCTTGCCTGTAGGGTTCACTGGCCCTTCACTTCCAGCTCTCACCTTAGTCCTTTGGCATCCTAGTTCTCCAGCCTTACCACACTACTCTGTTCTCTAAACAAACTGCATTTTCCCATTTCTAGCCTTTGTTCATGCTGTGCTTTCAGCCTGGGATACCATCCCCTGCCATGTCTTACCTAATTTTTAAGTTCCAGTTCAAATACCTCTTTCTCCATGGAGGCTTCTCTCATATTCCCAAAGACACTCAGCCCTCATTCCTTTCTGTTTGCTATAGTAACGGTTCCTTGTCTTTTACCCCAAGTGCCCTATGAAGTCCTGAGTCTCCTCTCTCTCCAGTTCCCAGCACAGAAGGGACCATCAGTCCATGTTGGTGGATCAAGGGCAGTGAATGAGAGGCCCTGGGCTAGGCCTTGATTCATCTTTTTTTTTTTTTTCCTAGGAGGGGCACAGAGCCCAGCTGGGTCTTGTTATCCTCAAGTTGTTTCTTGTGGAACAAGGGGAAGGGTCAAATGTCAGATAATGGGGAAAGTGTGGGTAGATGTGTCAGCCAGTGCTCAAGGGCCCACTCTCCCTCCCTGAAAGTATCATCTCCGTCATTCAGCACAAGGCTGATTTTCCCCAGACAGTGTCAGTGTAACAATAGCAGCTACCATAAATGAGCGTTTGGTATGTGCCAGGCCCTGTTTTGTATGTTTTCAATGCTCTATTTAATCTTCATGGCAATTTTGCGAGGCAGGCATTTTGATGTCACCATTTTCAGAAGAGGAACCAGAAAGAAGTGACTTATTTACGACCCTACAGTTGATATGCGAGGGGTATGTGTTTCAAATTAAGATCTAGCTAATTCCAAAGCCCAAGCTCATAGGGCAGAGACCCTGGTGACTGATGAAGTGAGGGAGCCTCAGCAAGGTCACCCTGGCCCAGATTTTTTTTTTTAATTTATTTATTTTTGGCCGTGTTCGGTCCTCGTTGTTGCATGTGGGCTCTTCCTAGTTGTGGCGAGCGGGGGCTACTCTTCGTTGTGGTATGCAGGCTTCTCATTGCGGTGGCTTCTCTTGTTGCGGAGCACGGCTAGGCGCACGGGCTTCAGTAGTTGTGGCTCGTGGGCTCTAGAGCGCAGGCTCAGTAGTTGTGGCGCACGGGCTTAGTTGCTCCGCGGCACGTGACGTCTTTCCAGCCCAGGGCTCAAACCTGTGTCGCCTGCGTTGGCAGTCGGATTCTTAACCACTGCGCCACCAGGGAAGCCCTGGCCCAGATTTTTGCTGAAGCCAGCTTGGGAGTCACAAGGGCGTGGCTCTCCAGGGAGGGTGGGAGTTGGCAGATTTCTGTCAGTGGTGCCTGTGATATCCTATGGTGGAGGCTAGTTGCTGTCCTTCGTAAAGTCAACTTTGGAAGGCCAGCACTGCCTCCTAAGCATTCCTACCTGTGTGCTCTGGGTTCAAAGCCCAGCCCCAGCTGTCAGGTGTGGATACCAATGCCCATCTCAAAGGGTTATGGTGAGGAAGGAGAATGATAATATACCTAGAAAATAGTAGGGGATCAAAAATGATCTTTCTCCTTTGCTTCTTGTAGGGAGTTTCTATCACATAGAGATATACCCAAACTTGTCTTCTCATCCCGTGTCTGCCCTGTACACCCTCTTATTTAAATGTTCCAGATTCCTATAGTCCATTGAGTGTTGCCCTCGGGTACAGATAAGGAAAGAAAGTCTGACATTTATTGAGGGCTTTACAAATAAGCTATTCACGTTGCTTCCATGGACTCTCTTCTTTCTTCTTCACAAGCCCCTTAAAAGGGAGGTTCTGTTATTACTGATGAGAAAAACTGAGGCACAGAGAGGGCAAGGGACTTCCCTACGGCCACAGCGCTCACTAATTAATAGCAGTAATGAGATTCTAACCTACGTCTGACTCTGCACTCAGCAAGCACCCCTCTTCCTTAACCCCATCACCATGGAAAGCAGCCCCATCGATTTCCTTTCTCTTCTCTGATGGAGAAGAAGGAGTGTTCTGTGAGGTCCACGGCAGTGAAGTAATTGTGAGGTTGGGAGGATTTAGACTTCTTGAGTCATTTTGTGTGACTCATTTACCCGCTCTTGATGAGGGGAGGAAGAGGGCTCTGGGAGAGAGAAAGATGGTCTGAGTAACCAGAGAGTGGCTTGCTGGTGGTTTCTGATGCACTGTTGGAGTCAATATTTCTAGCTTATGACCTCACTTGCAATTCACTCTGTCAGTAATGAAATGTTTTGCTTCAGTGAAAATGTCCCCCATCCAGATTTTTATTTATTTACTTACTTATTTATAACCCACCCCAATCAACAAAGGATTTGAGGTTGCTTACCACAGGAGTAGAAACCATAAAACAATGTTAAAATATCAATAAAGGTAGAGAATCAGGACCAAGGAAAATGTAAATAAACTTTGAGAGACAAGGCTTAATCATTACAGCCGGTGTTTATTGAGTTCTTCCGGCATGCAAAGGAATTTGTGTATATTATTTCATTTAATCCTTAAAAGAGTCCTACGAGGTGAGTGCTATTATTATCTTTATTTCGGCATATAGGGAACCAAGGCTCAGAGAGATTAAATACGATGCCCAAAGTCATGTAACTAGTCAGTGGTAGAGCCAGTATTTAAATCTAGTTTGATTTTGGAACTCATGCCCTTAACCACTGTCCCATCCTACCTCTCCAGGGGACAAAAGACCACACATTTGCAGACCACAGGGGCCTCTAGAGTACTGGGTTTGAGTCTCAAATTCGGTTCTAATTTTCTTGGATATCAAAAAGGAAGGCCACAGCAAGTTACATAGAACTAATGCCCTCACATCCTTCAGGTCTTTGCTCCATGTCACTTTCTCAATGAGACCTACCCTGACCACTTTTCTTAACTGATACTGGAGCCTGCCTGCCTCTTCAGCAGTTCCAATCTCCCTTTGTCTTTGCTTTTAGGATGGCACATTTTACCTTCCGAAGTACTGGACGATTTATAAGCTATGTTATATATTTCAAATATGTTATATGCTTTATATAGCACATAAGAGGTTCTATTATATATTTTATAGTAATAAATATACTTACGCATTACAAATTAGATTACTTTATCTGTTTAGTATGTTCACTATTTTGTTGTCTGTCTTCTTCCACTAGAATGCCAGGCTGCTTGGGGGAGCATCACTGTCTCTTTGGATTGCTGTTGGATCCCAGGTGTCACGGACAATGCCTGATATATAGCAGGTATTCAGTACCTTTTTGCTGAATAGTTGAATTATAATTTCAGAGAGGAGGGACAGAACAATATACCTAAAGTGGCAAAGTAGGTCATGTTGCTTTGCTAGCTCATGTTTTCCTTTCCTTCCCACTTTCTCTTCTCCTTTTCTTTTTCTCATTTCCTTGATGAATTTAGGCAGCTCTAGCACTTACCTCTCAGAGCAAGTCTTCTGAGGCTTTTCTGATGGTAGACCCTGAGGGTCCCTGTGGCCAGTGACCTTTGTGTCATTGTTACAGCAAATGCATAAATGGGATTCATGGTGCTGATTTTGGTGGAGTCTCTCAGTGAAAGCCCGACATTATCCCCACACTTAAATTGGCAAAGGTAATCCTTTTAGTGGTCTAAGAATAGTGTCCAAGTACCATTCCCAACGATTTGAGTTTTATGGCAGATGCTATGGGGAGGGAGACGGGAAAACAAAAAAGCAGAGCTTTTGTGTGAAACAATTGATTTAAAGGGAGGACATCCTTGTGTTCCGAAGAGCTCACCTCCCCAGTTGTGTTTCCTGGCAAAAGCCAAGGTCGTTAGCGAGGTTTATCAGAGGAGAACCTGAGCTGAGACCAATTGCTGGGGTGGGTGTGGGTGTGGGTGTGATGTAAGCTTGCTTGGGAGCTGCCCACAGATCCTGGCTGAGCCTCCGGGAACCGCAGACACCAGCCTGTCAGCTCAAGGTGAAGGCCAAGGGCACAAGGCTGCCAATCCCAGGAAGAAACATCAGAAACACTTGTGTCAGGAGGAGTGGGAGTCAGAACTTTGTCTCTCCCGTGGTCACTGCTCTGGGCTCCTGCAAAGCAGATTTATTCAACGAATATTTTATGGAGCACCTACTCTGAGTTAGCCATTGTTCCAGAGGCTGAGTACATGTTAGAGAATAGGATAGTCAGCTTCTCTGCTCTCACGGAACTTACAGTCTAGTGGGAACACACTGCCAATGAACTGGGTGAAAACAATGAATAAAAGGATCATTTCAGACAGTGGTAAGTGCAATGAAGAAAAAGAAAAGAGAGTGTGGGTGATGGGGAGTGTAGGTGGAGAGGAGACACTTTGGATTGAGGGTTCAGGGAAGGCCTCTCAGAGGAGATAACATTTGAACAGGACTTGAGTTACAAGAAGGAGCTGATCTCAGGCGGCCTCAGCCTGCAGTGGCTTGAAGCAGGATTTTGGTTCCCGTGGCCAGAGATTGAAGTCAGGCTGCGGCAGTGAGTGTGCTGAATCCTAGCCACTAGACCATCAGGGCCAGTGGCCAGTGACAAGGCGCTGGCCCATCAACTTTGTAGAAGTGAATTTCCACAAAGAGACAGAAAGTAGTGAAACAAGTAAAGTGTTTATTAGGAGGAAAAAGGGTACACGTGGCTAGACACACGGGCGGACTCCGAGAGAGAGTCGTGCCCTCGTGGTAGTTTGAATCACTTATATGGGGCATTTCTTCCAGGTTTCTCTTGGCCAATCATCTTGCTTTGCCTGGTTCTGAGTCCAGATTTGGTTTATCTCAGGGTCCTTCCCTGTGTGCACGTGCATCTCTTAGCAAGATGGATTCTGGCGAAGAGGCCTATGGGTAGGTTGACATCACTTACTATGGAGTGACGCCCCCTCCCTTTTGACCTCCAAGGAGCCTTTCTGCGCATGTGTAGTCGGGAAGGTCTCCTTGACCTTGAGAATGAGAAATATGTGGTCTCTTATCTGGGCGGGGCTCAGCGCCTCTCTCGCTCCTGCTATTTTGGAGTTTCTGTCCACAGGGGACAAACTCCAGCTGCTCAGCCTGGGGCCCATCTATCTTCTGCCTCAGAGCCAGCTGAGCAGAGTAGGGGAAGAGCTTCCCGAGCAGAACTTTCTCTTCTGGGCACAGCAGGAAGGCCAGAGAGAGAGATGAGGTGGGAGAGGAGGGCAGGAGCCAGGCTGCAGGGGGTCTTGAAGGCTGTGGGAGGAGTTTGGGTTTTATTCTGATGTGCCAGGAAGCTACGGGAGGTTTCTAAGTGGGGAGATTGATGAGACCTGGATCTGAACTGTGAGTGTCTGAGACATCACAGAAGCACCAAGAATCGCAGCCCTTCTGCTCTCAGAGGGCTCTCAGAGGCTGTGTGGCCCCGTGCTTCCCAAGCTGGCTGTGTCTCAGAATCATTTGGGGGAACTGCTTAAAAAATATGGATTCTCAGGCCTCCCCCTGGAAAATCTGGTTCAGTAGGATGGAGGTGAGGCTCAGTCTTAAGGAAGTTCCCCCAAATGATTCTGCTAATTGGCCAGGGTTAGGAGCAACCAGCCTGGTCAAGGCCCCCATGTTAGGAGGGGGGTACTGAGGTCCAGGGAGGAGAAATGCCTTGCCTGAGGGAACATAGTGAGTTAATGGCCAACTAGTGTCCTGACCCCAGAGCAGTGCGTAGCCAGGGGTCTCTGGAAACAAGTCACAGAAGTGACCGTTGGCTAACCAAACAAAGAGGAATTGATTGGAAGGCCATGGGGAAGCTCATTGGTGGAAGGGAAGACTGAAGGACCATGCTTAGAAAGGTGGGGTTCAGGAAGCTCCAGAAGTTTTCAGGGTTGGGAACATCTCCACAGTCACACCTAGGTGTCACCACAAGGATACATGAGCACCTTTCCTGCCACTCGAAGTCCTGGGAGAGTGAGAGTCCGATTGGCTGAGTTCTGGTTGTGGGCTCACCCCACTGGCTAGGGGAGGGCACACCTTGATTGACAGTCCCATCATACCTCGCCCAAGATTTCATCCAAAAGGAAATCAGAAGGCTGTTACCACAAGAGCAGCCCAAAATGTCCTCTACATCTGGCATCTCAGAGGGCTGTAAAGATCTGTCGTCATTGTCATCATTGCCATGATCATAGTAATACTTATTTGTCTACTACTTACAATGTGCCAGGTACTATTCAAAGCATGCTACATCTATTAACTCATTTAACTCATACTTTAAGGCTATGGGGAGGATACTGAGATAGATACTGAGCAAGGAAACTGGAGCAGAGCAGGTATGTAGCAACTAACACCTAGATCCTGCTTTTATAGGTTCCAAAGCCCATTTATACCTGTTGTCTAATTTCCTCCTCATGACAACCTATAAGGACAGGCACTTTTACAGATGGAGAAAGTGTGTGCACATGTTCTAGAGTCACACAGCTACTAAGTGGTGGAGTCTTTGGGTTCATATATTCACTCATTCATTCATTCCCACACTCATTCGTCCAATAGCAAGTGGCTGTCAGGCGTCAGGACTGTGCTGGGTTCTGGGAGCTCACTAGTTAGCAGCTGTAGTTTCTTCTCTGCAGAAGTTCGCCAACTCCAGGGGCAGGGGCAAGAGAAAAGGTTTCAGCGTGTGTGTGGGTCAGGAACCAAACCAAACCCAACCAAAGCAGGGGCCTCATGTTAAAGAGTTTGGACTTCATCTTGAGGGCAACCGCGGAAGGATTTTAAACCGGGAGTTTGTGTTTTATGAAGACAACTCTGACTGCAGTATGAAGAATGGACTGGAGGGGGGTAAGAATAAAGGTAGGGAGATAGTTAGGGGGCTGATGCAGTGATTCAGGTGAAAAAATCATGGTTGCCTGGATTAGCATGGTGGCCCTTGAGGTGGAAGGAAGTGAACAGAGTCGAGAGAGAAGTGGAATTGACAGGACTTGCTGATTGGATGAGGGTGGAGGGGGAGGGAGGGGCTTAAGATGAAGGCAAGGTTTTTGACCTGGGCAACTAGGTGAGGAGTGGTGCCATATACTGTGAGTAAAGGCTAGCTGAGGGGCCATTTGGGTAGGGAGATGATACGCTCAGTTTTGGACAAGTGGTGTTGGAAGTTCCAGGGGACAAGGACATGGAGAGACAGGAGTTTGTGGGCCTTTGGCCTCCAGTTCCTATGCTCTACCCACAGTGCCTTGCTAATTTAGAATCTCGATCTGTCAAGAACACTCAGAGACCACAGACTGTCAGATCTAACTTGAGAGATCCCCTCACATTTCAGATGAGAAAAGAGACGCTAGAGAAAAGTGGTTTCTGGAAGGTCACAAAGTGAGTAGATGTCTGAGCTGAAGGCCCTCTCCCTACCACCCCCAGTACCCTGGTCCCGAGGGTGCACACAGGAAACTTGCAGCTCAGTCTAGACTCCAGAAGGGCTCTGTTTGGTCTACAACTAATTCAAATTAGTTGCCATCGTTAAAAAAAATCAGGACATTGCAAGTACAAATCCATATAAAAATAACAGAAGATCTGGTAAGTTCAGGCTCACATGCCTACGTGACAGCGACCAATGAATCTGGGTAGCAGTTGCTTCCTTGAGGCAGACCGTGTCCAGTTTGCCATGGTCTCCACTCTTACCGTCTTTACTGAGGGCCTGTGTTATTTGCCATTTGTCAGGATGCTTGCTCTGTTGTTTTTCTTAAAGGGGAAAGTCATATATTTCCTGGAACCCATCTAAGAGACCTCTTATCTGACCCCAGCTTGCTTTCCCTGGTCTCTGTAAGCATTTGAATTATGACCCTATCGCTTCCCCTCTGTGAACCACACATTCCTCATTTGTAAAGTGAGGTATTTGAATATGATGATTCCAAGATCCTTTCTAGTTCTGGCTTGCAAAGGCTCTCCAAGTCTGCACTTCAGAAATGAGTTGTGCTATTGGCAATGCTTAATTGTTCTGCAGATGGTTTTTGAGGGATTGCTCACCCTTGACTCTTTTGTCCTTGAATTATGGTTTATCTAAGCCCTTGGAAGAAAAATGCCTTTTGTTTTGGGAGTTTATCCTTCATCTTTTGATTTTGGAAAAAAAAAAAAAAAGAGTGCTTCAAACAATGCAGCATAGCTGCAGTTGCTAGGAAGGGCAAGCAGCCACAGAGGCTGCCTGGAGACAAGGCCATCAGAAAACTCTTGTCTCCCTTCCCTCTTTCCCTTCTCTTCCTTCCCTCCCTCCCTCCTTCATTTTCTCTCTCTCTCTCTTTCTCTTTTGAGCAAAGATATCATAATCAATAACCTCTTCTAAAAAGACCAATCTTAATCACCAATAGAGTTTAGGTTGTCCTGAATCCAAAGGGTAATTCCTAAAGACCGCCCCCCCAACAGCCAAACTATTAAGTACTCAGTGAAATGACCTCCGGGGTTTTAATTCTGGTTCCACCACTCGATTGTCATTTGACCTTGGACAAATAATTTTTTTCTCGGGGCCCCAGTTCCTCCTCTGTAAAACAGGTTGGAGGAAATGCTTGGATGCTCTTGTAGTTCCTTCTAGCCCTAATATTTTAGAAGGAGACTGCCAGGGATTTAGAGAACAAGGTAGCACCAGCAGGTAATGTCTCTACGACTCTCCTTCCAGGTCAGCAAGGCTCTGGGACCCCTTCACCTTGAAGCCATAATATTCAGCTGTAGGTCTTTGGCTTTCTCTCCTCTGGCTATTTAATCAATGGTAAAGGGAGGATTTCTATCCACCCTTCTCGGTAGATGTGACGTGCCCCGGCTATCAGCATTTTAGCATCGTTCCTTTATTATAGGAAGGGCCAGTGACAGGATCTAAATGTCTCTGGTTAATTATTTTTCAAGTCCAGGGTCGCCCTTCAGACTCTGCCGGTCTCCAGCTGCAGGGATGATTAAGTGACGATTTAAGCAACAGGTGCGCCCCCTGGTGACCTATGTAAAAATTGCAGAAAGCCTCAGCCATTCAACAAATACTGAACTTAAATCCTGCCTCTGCCTAACCTTCAAGGCAGGATTAAAAAAATGGACACATATGTCCTGTAAAGTAATATATAGTTTACAGATGGGAAGGTTATATATGTGAAGCTTGTATTTACACTCGCAGAACCAACTCTTGCCCATTTGGCGTGTCCACCCTTCTGTAATTGGGGTAGAGGATATGTTGAGTTTGACACGGCCATCCTTTAGTTACACCTGTCTCTCGGTGAAACAATGGAATCAATTATTCCAGAAGATAATGAGCTTTCTGATGTTGGAGATGTAGAAGCAGATGTTGCAGGCATCCTTCTTGGGAATGTTAGAAAAGGTTAGGTATAAGTTTAGATTCACTGATTCAAATGAGCGAATATTTATTGAGTACCTACTATATCTCAGAAACTTCCTAAAAGACAGGATGTACAAGTTGTGAACAAAACAAAGTCCTTGTTTTATGAGCTTACATATTATTGGGGGAAATAACCTCCAATGTTATTTTCTAATCAGAGATTCTCAGATTCAGCAGTTCCAAGTAATGGTAGTCTTGCTTGGCAAACATTGGTAACAGATTTTGGCCAGGGGCTCAGGGCCCTAAGGAGATTTTGTATATCAGAGTGAGAGCAGGTGAGACCTCTGGACATCACCCTGACAGACAGGAGCCCAACCACTAGGTGCTGTTCTGAGTTCTGAAAGTGGAGAGGCTGGTTCAAGGCTTTTGTTCTCCAAGGTACAATTAGTCCTAGCTGTAGCCTGTGGATGGGAGGAGAGGAGAAAGAGGAACATGTATAGGCATCAGGAGTTGCATATATTCTCAAGTCACCAGAGCTGGAAGACATCTTCGAGATGATCTCTTCAAACATCCTCATTTTATTTATTTTATTTTATTTTTTTATTTTTAAAATTGACGTATAGTTGATTTACAGTGTTGTGTTAATTTATGTTTTTAAAATATTCCTTTCCATTATGGTTTATCATAGGATATTGAATATAGTTCTCTGTGCTATATAGTAAGACCTTGTTGTTTATCCATTCTATATATAAAGGCTTACATCTGCTAACCCCAGCCTCCCACTCCATCCCTCCCCCAGCCCCCTCCCCCTTGGCAACCACCAGTCTGTTCTCTATGTCCGTGATTCTGTTTCTGTTTCGCAGATAGGTTCATTTGTGTCATATTTTTGATTCCACATACAAGTGATATCATATGGTATTTGTCTTTCTCTTCCTGACTTACTTCACTTAATATGATAATCTCTAGTTGCATCCATGTCACTGCAAATGGCATTATTTCATTCTTTTTAATGGCTGAGTAGTATTCCATCATATATATATATATATATATATATATATGTATATATATATGTATATATATACCACACCTTTTTATCCATTCATCTGTTGATGGGCATTTAGGTTATTTCCATATCTTGGATATTGTGAATAGTGCTGCTATGAACATAAGGGTGCATGTACCTTTTTGAATTATAGTTTTGTCTGGATATATGCCCAGGAGTGGGACTGCTGGATTTTATGGTAATTCTATTCTTAGTTTTCTGAGGAACCTCCGTATTGTTTTCCACAGTGGCTGCACCAACTTACATTCCTACCAACAGTGTAGGAGGGATCCCTTTTCTCCACACCCTCTCCAGCATTTGTTATTTGTAGACTTTTTAATGATGGCAATTCTGACCAGTGTGAGTGCTACCTCATTGTAGTTTTGATTTGCATTTCTCAAAACTCTGAGGTCCCTCTCAATACCACATGTCTGTGATTCAGCTAACCATTCATTACAAACCAGTATCCTTTAACTGACAAAAAAAAAAGTGATCTTGATTTTAAATCAATCTTAGTATGAATTAGCAATAGGTGAATTAGCGATAACACCCTCATTTTAGAGGCAGAGTAACTGAGACCCAGAGAGAAATGCCTTTCCTGAAATCACAATCAATGATCATTAGCAAATGGGAATTAAAAATTGAATTTGTATGTATTGATAGGAGAAAAAACATATTATAAATTAGTGTGAATGATGTGATTCTAATTTTGATTAGAAGTCATATGTGACTATCTTTTGGAGATGAGATTGCAAGGGTTTTAACTTTTCTTTGGTACGCATTGATGTATTTAAAAATATTCTACAGTGAGGATGCATAATTGTAAAAAGAAACCCCATTATTCAAAAGAACTTGTGTTTTCAGTGACTCAAAGGAGATAAACCAAAACCCAATAGCAGTGATAGAACACACACACACACACACACACACACACACATTTTTTTTCCCCACTTTTGTGAATCTTCCACATTTAAAAAATAACTGTTGTAGGGATTGCTAGTCTTCCCTGTATGCAGTTCTATCCTCTGGGCATGCAACAAGCAGGATTACCCTTCCTTTGCTCTTGCACTTATTGTAGGATCATATGACTAATTCTGGCCAATAAGTGGTGGCCCATGTGATCAGAGGAAATGGCCAGGATTGCCTCAGGGCCACCGCATTTAATTTCCAGTGCGAGTCTTTCTAGCACCAGAGAATTCCAAGTCATGTACTGAGATTGAGGCGTCTTAAGATGGAAGCTTCCTGCACCACTGAGCGGTGGACCAGGAGGACAGCTGCCCTGAAGAGGTGCTCAGACATGCTGTGGACTTTGTATTAAATGGAAATAAACTTTTCTGGGTTATGCCACTGAGATTTTGGTGGTGTTTGTTGCCCCAGCATTACCTAGTCTATTCCGACTAATACAATAACACGTATAACTTATATACTATATATAACTTATATATTAAAAAGAAGTATTACCATTTCATGAAATATAATCAAACCTGTACCATAATCAGAAATGTTTATGTCCAATTTTATATTAAATTATATTTTAAAGACTAATCAACTAAGATTGATTTAAAATCAAGATCACTTTTTTTTTTCAGTTAAGGGGTATTGGTTTGTAATGCATGGTTAGCTGAATCACAGACATGTGGTGTTGGGAGGGACCTCAAAGTTTTATCTTGCACATTTCACAAGTTCATATATAGAGAGGTATATAGCAACCATCCAATACAAGTTAAGTTGTCTAAACCAGGGGTCCCCAACCCCCGGGCCTCGGACGGGTAGTGGTCTGCGGCCTGTTAGGAACCAGGCGGCACAGCAGGAGGTGAGCGGCCAGTGAGTGAGTGAAGCTTCATCTGCCACTTTGCATCCCCCCCATCGGTCGTATTACCGCCTGAACCACTGGTCGCATTACTGCCTGAACTAACCCTCCATCCCACCCCCCGTGGAAAAATTGTCTTCCACAAAACTGGTCCCTGGTACCAAAAAGGTGGGGGACCGCTGGTCTAAACCAATGGGTTCCAAAACTTCGATGAGCTGAAATACCAGGAGAACTTTAAAAAAAATTGAGACTCCTAAGTCACACTTCTGGAGTTTTGGTTAAGGAGGTCCAGGATAGGACCTAGAAATGGCATTTTAAGAAATCTGCCATGTGATTTCAGTCACAGGTCTGGGAATAGCTGGTCTAGAGGATGACTTTCAAATTGAATTTGTCATTACTTAAAATTAAGCTTCGTTTAAATTTTGTATTCACATGAAAACTGAAACCACTTTTGTAAATTCAGGTCAGGTTCTTTAAAAGCAGAATCCAAGATGGGGATTCATGTGCCTGTGATTTATTAAGGTGTGCTCTCAGGAGACGCCTGTAAGGGAATGGGGAAAGCCAGGAGGGGGCGGGGAAGAAGCTGCGCAAGAACATGATTTCGGCCAAGTCTAGCCTCGGCATGATTTTGCAGATTGCTTGGAAGTGCAGGTTGTATCACAGAGCTTGCCCCACTTGGGGTCAAGGAAGCTGGGCTTCTGCATAGCCCCCGCACTGGGCAGTCATTGGCTAGGGGCAGCCTGGGTTGGGGGAAATGTAAACTGTGAGGTGCCTGCAATCACCCAAAGACAATTTTTGGGCGGAGGTTGGTAAGCTCTTAGTAGGAATTCAGTTGGTAGCTGGGGCATAAGGGTACCGAACTGGAAAAGAAGATCTCAGGGATACCAAGAACATCTGCTATAGTCTACCAAAGAGACATCCAGTGGCAAACATGTTCCTCCCTGCCCCCACTCTTGTGGCAGCATCCCTACCTTCTTATGGTGGCAAGGGTCAATCACTGCTGGAAGTAAGGTGAGGCCTTGCTTGGTCTGGTGGTATACTGGCACAAGGAACACAAAGTGTCCAGGAGGCAGCCATACTTTTAAGTTCAATGAGACTCTTATTTTGTTCCCTGCTGTAAGCAAGCTCCCTCTGGGGACCAGGACCTGTAGACGCCCAGAGTCCAGAGTTGCAGGCATGGGAAGCACAAATTCCCTATGGGGGTCACAGGGAATAAAGGTGAGCGGGGGCCTCTCCTATTTCCATCTCTTGGTTCCTAGATGGAAAATTCTACCCCTGGAGGACATTCCACTTATACTGGCCATTGGTTTAAGGATACCTGGCACCTTGCATGCATCTTGAAGAGGTCATTTAACCAGTATCAGATTAGCCTCTTTTGGACGATGTGGTATGGGATAAGACCACTGGATTCCATGTGCCCACTGCTTTCTTCTTTGGCCATTGATAGGGTCCCTTGGTCCAAGGCAAAATTGTCTATGGCTTCATGACGGTAAATCAGATACTCCGCAGGAATGGGACTAGAGTGAGGAAAGTGAGGTGCCTAGGGTGCAGACCTTAAGGTGAGTACCTTAAGTGTACAAAACTCACTCTTTTGTACTCTTTTGTACTGCTTCACCTTGGCGCAGGCCCTGACTCTGTGAGCCTTCAAGTGATGGTGTTAGTGGAGACACTCCAGGCAGGAAGGGCAAATGATATGCCCAGAATATGTGCCAATCCAATCAAGATGAATTGCTACCATTTCCAGGATGGATGCTTCCAGCTATGGCCCACATGGCCGTAGGTGGCTGGTTGGCCTCCTTGAAGGATGATACCATACTGGGGGCCTGAGTGTTGGTCTCTGTTGCTGACAGGTTGGGTAGCAGCAGCAGCAGTAGCCAGATCAACCTTGGGGAGAGAGAGATGGTGCTGTAGGGCCTGTGCATAACCTCCATCTCTGTCACCATGGCTGTTCCACTCATGATCCCATTTCACCAACGCTAGGGTGGCCAAGGACAGAGGCTGGCTAACATCTACTGGATCCTGTCCACTTGGTTTTTGCATGCCTTTCCTGCAGTAGAAGCCCTCTGGTGGGCATTAATGTGTGATACAAAGTGTACAATTCATCAGAAAGACGCATGCACCCCAATGTTCATTGCAGCACTATTTACGATAGCCAGGACATGGAAAAAACCTAAATGTCCATCGACAGAGGAATGGATAAAGAAGATGTGGTACATATATACAGTGGAATAATACTCAGCCATAAAAGGAACGAAATTGGGTCATTTGTAGAGACGTGGATGGACCTAGAGACTGTCACACAGAGTGAAGTAAGTCAGAAAGAGAAAAACAAATATTGTACATTAATGCATATATGTGGAATCTGAAAAAATTGGTATAGATGATCTTATTTACAAAGCAGAAATAGAGACACAGACATAGAGAACAAATGTATGGATACCAAGGGGAAAGGGGTGGGTGGGATGAATTGGAAGACTGGGATTGACATATATATACTATTGATACTATGTCTAAAATAGATAACTAATGAGAACCTACTGTATAGCACAGGGAACTCTACTCAATGCTCTGTGGTGACCTAAATGGGAAGGAAATCTGAAAAAGAGGGGATATATGTATACATATAGCTGATTCACCTTGCTGTACAGTAGAAACTAAAACAACATTGTAAAGAAACTCTACTCCAATAAAAATTAAAAAAAATAAAGTAAAAACAAAACACCAAAGTGTACAATTCATCAGTTTTTAGTATATTCACAGAGTTGTGCAAATCTTAGTACATTTAATTACCCCAAAAAGAAACCCTGTACCCTGTAGCAGTTATCCCCCATTCTTGCTTCTCTCCCCTTCTCCCTGCCCCAGCCCCAAGCAACCACTAATCTACTTTCTTTCTCTATGGATTTGTCTCTTCTGGGCATTTCACATAAATGGAATCATATATAATATGTTGTCTTTTGTGTCTGGCTTCTTTCACTGAACATGTTTTCGAGGTTCATCTATGTTATAGCATGTATCAGTACTTCCTAATGTTTTATTGCCAAACATTGGCCATTGTATGAATATACATTTTGTTTATCCATTCATCGATTGATGTACATTTAGGTTGTTTCCACTTTTTGGATATTATGAATAATGCTGCTATGAACATTGGTGCACAAGTTTTTGAGTGGACATATTTTTTCATTTCTCTTGGGTTGCTGGGTCAGATGGTAGCTCTATGTTTAGCATTTTGAGGAAATGCCAAACTTTTCCACAGGGACTGCACCATTTACATTCCTGCCAGCAATGTATGAGGGCTCCTCTTTTCCTACCACAGATACCTCCAGTACCATGGGATCTGTGGGTCATATGGCCTGTGTGACAGGGTTGCTTGTGATGCAGGCTGAACTTGCTGCAGAATCCTTTTTTGCTTCGAGTTCCTCTCAAAACTGACATCCTTCCACGTCCTCAATAAATAGGTCAGAGCAGTATCCCCCAGCGTGGTATATGCTGCTTCCAACCCCCAAAAGGCTTACCAAGGCTCTTTCTTGGTAGCAGTAGGCATAAGGTACAATACCATGTATTTTACTTTGAAGGGGATGTCCTGGCAAACCACTGAACCCCTGAAAACTTCACTGATGGGGCAAGCAGGCCCCTGAATTTCTGTAATATTTATCTCCTGGATATCCAGAGTAGTTGCCACTTCATGGTTACCAGGTCAAATTAATATGCTGTCATCAATATAGTGGACCAGTACGGTATTTTCTGGAATGTCCACATGGCCCCCAAGTCTCTTCAGGATATTTTGCGACAGAGGGTGTAATTGTTGTATACGCTCGTCCATCCCACCTGAAGCAAACTCCTTCCAATCCTCCTTCCTGATAGGTATTAAAAATAATGCCAGGGCTTCCCTGGTGGCGCAGTGGCTGAGAGTCCGCCTGCTGATGCAGGGGATGCGGGTTCGTGCCCCAGTCCGGGAGGATCCCACATGCCGCGGAGTGGCTGGGCCCGTGAGCCATGGCTGCTGAGCCTGCGCGTCTGGAGCCTGGGCTCCGCAACGGGAGAGGCCACAACAGTGAGAGGCCCACATACCGCAAAAAAAAAAATAATAATAATAATGCCAGATCAAAAGCAACACTGTGTACCAGAGGCCATGTTACTGTGTTCTAGTAAAGATGCTAAATGTAGCAAAGCAACTATACTTGGTCCTAATTCTTGGTAGATGTGAGTAGTCCACTGTCATCTGACATATTCATTTGCTTCTTAGAAGGGCCAGACTAGAGAATCAAATGGACATATGGTGGAGACAGTGACCTCTGCATCATTTACATCTTTGAGGGTAGTACCAATCTCTGCTGTTCCCCCAGGAATGCAATGTTGTTTTTTATTTATTATTTTATCTAGAAGAGGGTATAGTTTCAGGGACTTCCATTTGATCTTTCATACTACAGTAGCTTTTACTCCATAGGTCAAAGATGAATATGGGCTTTCGCTAACTGCTAGGTAAGACCATTTCAAATATATATTTAAGAGCTGGGGAGATGGCTACCAGTTGGTCTGTGGACTCAGTGGATTCACTGTGAGATGGACTTGGTCCAGGACTCTGTTTATTACTTGACCTTAATCTGCCACTTCTCTAAAAGGAGACAATGATGGCCCTTTGGGTCCCTGGGTTTCTGTGTCAGCTCAGACTCTGTAAATTACAGCCGTCAAAAGATCTAGGTATTTCTTTTTACCCCACCATTGGCACTACAGTTATCCAAATACTTTGAGGAAGGACTGGAGGTATCACTACTATACACACTTATTGCGGTGTTTCAGGGCACTTCCCCCAAGGGGACTCAGCCTTCCTTTCTTTAAAAAAAAAATAAAGTATAGGTTTTTTTTTTAAAGGTTTTATTTTGAAACAATTTCAAACTTACAGAAAAGTTGGAAGACTAGTACAAAGAAATTTTGCATGCTTTCTCGCAAAAGCCCTATTCAGGTTTCATCAAGAATGTCCTGGGTCTTCCCTGGTGGTACAGTGGTTAAGAATCCGCCTGCCTATGCAGGGGACACTGGTTCAATCCCTGGTCCGGGAAGATCCCACATGCCGCGGAGCAACTAAGCCCGTGTGCCACAACTACTGAGCCTGCGCTCTAGAGTCTGAGAGCCACAACTACTGAAGCCCGCGTGCCTATAGCCCATACTCTGCAACAAGAGAAGCCACTGCAATGAGAAACCCATGCACCTCAACAAAGAGTAGACCCCGCTCGCCGCAACTAGAGAAAGCCCGTGTGCAGCAACGAAGACCCAACGCAGCCAAAGAAAAAAAGTAAATAAATAAACATCCACCTGTAGCTACTAACTCCCCCAAAACAAAACAGAACAAACAAACAAACAAAAA
The DNA here is from genome assembly GCF_008692025.1 of Phocoena sinus. Taxonomy (NCBI): domain Eukaryota; kingdom Metazoa; phylum Chordata; class Mammalia; order Artiodactyla; family Phocoenidae; genus Phocoena; species Phocoena sinus. The sequence continues at coordinate 72,678,670 of NC_045770.1, forward strand.
AAGAATTGTCCTTTATAGCGACTTGTCCAGGATCATGTGTTGCATTCACATATCAGGTCTCTGTGGTCTCCTCCAATCTGCAACAGCTCCCCCGTCTTCCCTTAACTTTCATGACTTACATGTTTTGAAGGCCAGTCATTTTGTAAAAGGTCCCTCAAAATGGTTTTGTTTAATATTCATATATGATTAGACCTAGGCTATACATTTTGGCCAGAACATTGCAGAAGTGATGCTGTATTTTTCTGATTGCAACCCTACATGATGTGGATTTGTCCCATTACTGGTGGTATTAATTTGATCACTTGATCAAGATGGTATCTACCATATTTCTCCACTATAGTTACTTTTCTCCCTTTTGTAAATAGTAAGAATTTTGCTGGGAAATACTTTGAAGCTGTAGTAAATCTCATTCCTCATCCCATTTTAGCACACTAATTTTAGCATCCAATGCTATTTCTTGCCTTAATTATTCCTTCAGTGGTTGCCAATGTTGATTTTCTGATTCCATCAATTTTCAGTTGGCATTCGACTATAAGGAAACACTTTTTCTTCTCCCCATTTATTTCACTCATATATCTGTGTCATTGTGGACTCATTGAATTCTATTATTCAACAAGTTATAATCTGGTAATATCAATTATTTATTTTGATGATCGAATTGTACCGGGTATTTCCAGTGAGAGTTTCTTTGCACTAGTCTCTCTGTTCGTTTTACATATCTCCATCATTCTTTGAACATTTCTTTACTTTCTAGAATAATAAGACTTTTCCCAGGTCACTTTGTTCTTTTCCTGCTCTAGTCCTGGAATCAGCCACTTTTTTTCCCCAAGCGGTCTTACTTTCTTTAAATGGACAATGGTATTTGGAAATGAATATCTATTGGAGTATTGCTGCTTCCAGGCCCCCTCAACTGTCAGAATTAGAATATATACATACATACATACATATATGTGTGTGTGTATATATGTACATATATGTGTGTTTGCGAGCGTGGATGTGTGTGGACTTGTGTGTGGGTGTGGGTGTGTTATGCATATACACACATATAAATATGGATATCTCTATTGGTATATGTTGAAAATCATTAGTTTATACCTATACCTTCAATTCCCATCCAACACCAATCCAACGGGGTTCGTAGCTGTCCCTGTAATTGTTTGTATTTGCTTTTCCCAACCTAGAGAAATATGGCTCCCATTATACTTAATATATTTACTTATTTGCTAAACCTCCTGAATACAACCAATAACCTGACCCCTCTGGGCCAGCACTCTGCTTGGACACCCTCCTCATGGAGGCCTTGATCGCACTGCTCTGCCTCCCCCCCTGCTCTGACGTCCTCCTTGCATGGGCTCATCAGCCTCCCTTTCAGTTGATGGGTTCTGGGGCTGAGGCCTGGCTCAGGTCTGACATTCTATTGAGGTGGCTGACCTCAGCCTTCTGTTCATTCATTCTTGATTTCTTTTGGCTATGTATATTAAGTGATATCTTTTTTTTTTTTTTTTTTTGCGGTACGCGGGCCTCTCACTGTTGTGGCCTCTCCCGTTGCGGAGCACAGGCTCCAGACGCGCAGGCTCAGCGGCCATGGCTCACGGGCCCAGCCGCTCCGCGGCATGTGGGATCTTCCTGGACCAGGGCACGAACCCGTGTCCCCTGCATCGGCAGGCGGACTCTCAACCACTGCACCACCAGGGAAGCCCTAAGTGATATCTTTGATGCCTGAAAATCTTTACTGCCCCAAGGAACACTGCGCTCCATTTTCCATCTCCATAGAGTCCTCCAAGTTCTGACATTGCTGCTCATTGTGGGTAATTAAGGCTATCTTGCCTCTGATGATTAGTGCTGCTCTTTGGTCTCTACTACTCTGGGATCCTACCATCCCTATTGAAAACAGGGAGCCCAGCTCTGTAACGGTATCTCCCACTGCCACCTCTGGCTTCCAGAGGACAGCCACCAAGGAGCTTCTCAGCTGACACCCTCCTCCTCATTCACTCCTTTTCACCTTGGTAGAGGTAGCATCTTCTGGGCTGTTCTGAGGAGCAGAGCCTGAAATGGGGATTCCTGGGATTAGTTAGTGGAGTGTTCTCAGGAGAGACCTGTAAGAGAGTGCGGGAAGCAGAAGAGGGAAGGGGCAGAGCTAAGCATGGAAATGGTTTCAGGTAAAGTCAGGTCTCATCTTGACCTTGAATATAAACTGTAATGTGGAGTCTGTCCCATCTTGAGGCAAGAAAGAAGGGTTTTTGTACTTCCTCCTCAGCCAAGCATCTCAGGGTGAGCTGGCTCCAGCCATTCAAGGACAAGCCTTTGGAGAAGGTTGTAGGTGTGAGCTACTAGCAGTGGCACCTGCACCAGCTGGTGGATGGACAAATGGAACCAAAACCACAAAAGAAGTCTCATAAACATGTCTGGAGAAGGAATCTTACTGAACGGTATCACTTTAAAAATGACCAATGACTTCAACTGAATATTCAGTGCTGCCAGGTAACCATGGTATATTTCTCTAGTCCATTCATCTCTTGTTCTCCTTGAGGACTATTCCATGACTTCCTCTTTCCTTAAGCCTCTGATACCTTCTCCGTCATCCTCACTGTCAGCCAATGACCTTAACTGGGATAACAGAAACAATCAGAAGAGAAATTCCTCAAAGCTCCACCTCTATATCTGTCACCTACCAGTATCTTTAACCATGTGCCTCTCTTCCCTTCTGTTACTACAGGTGAACCTTCTCTTTACTTCCCTTCTTTACTGTAGATGAACTATTACTATCCCTACTAAGGCCAACCCCATGCAGTAGGAGTCGGGGTTGTAGGGTGAAGCCCCACCCAGATGGCACTGCTGGCCCAGCGGGGGCCACTCTTATCCAAGTCTAAGGGCTGTACTACCCAGAGCTGGGAGGGAGCAGGGGAAGACATATTTCAACCTCTCTCTTCTGCTTCCTGATCTCCTCCTGGTGCCTTCCATTGGCTGAACCAAAGAAGCCCATATGTTGTGGTCAATAGAAGGTAGCCTCCTGGGGCACAGAGAAAGGAAGAGAGGGTGGAAAATTGGTTGAGGTGGGAGCAAATGGATAATAACCAGCACATATATGACCTGTATACTAATGATTTCCAAATATATATCTTCCACTGGAACCTCTTAATTCCAGATTTGTATATCTTGTTGCCTGTTGAATTAGTTTACCCATTGCTCCATAAAAAGTTACCATGAACTTAGAGGCTTAAAGCAGCACATATTTATTGTCTCACAGTTTCCACGGGTCAGGAGTCAGGGCATGGCTTAGCTGGGTCCTCTGCTCAGGGTCTCACAAAGCTGCCATCAAGCTACAAGTGATCTTTTGTATGTGATCCTACAAAGCCTCAAGGGTTTCAACTCTGGGCCTGTGTTTTTAAAATGGTGGGAGTTTGCCCAGCCAGTGATCGAGGGACTGTGTTGTTCCCTGGGTGATGGAACAGAGACCATAAAGGGGAAGGGTCTTGGGTGCCAGTTGCTGCTCATTGACAGATACTCTTCAGTCTGGGTTGAATCTGCACACATCAGTCCTGTTATCAGGACTTTTGTGTCCATGACTTTTGGGTAGTTTCAAGTTGTCTTTCCAGGGGAGCACGATTGAAACAAATGACTATATCTCTCTCAAGGCAGGTGTATTGGTGAAAGTTTATAGTGAGGACAGGATTCTGGGCTGTTTTGCCCTGTGCTTATGGAGGCCCCCAGAGAGCTGCAGGGGAGAAGAAGACACCTTCTCATGGTGTGACTGCAGCTGTCATACAATTGTGGGACAAGTACAGTAATTCCTCCCATACACTTGCCGTAATGCTGAACCTCAGACTTTTCCAGAAGGGAGAGCTGAGGGAATAAATCTATGGTGAACAAGAGGAGTACAGTGGTTATGAAAACGGTCCTGATTTTTCACTTTATTTGTTAGAGATGCAGGAATCTCACACAACTGAGTGGACAAGTCCCACAGTTTGGTGTAACCTAAATTAATAGGAAAACATTTTTTTCACCTCTGGCAACTGTAGAAAACAATGACGAATCAACTTTCCATACCCTCTGACATTTAACACTCTGGCATCTACTCACCTTTCCATCTTCGTTTATAACTACTCCTCTCCTGTTTTTCGACATAATCTTCCAAAACCCCACCCATGGAATATATAGTTAATGGATCCCAGAACTTTGTCACACTGAGTCTGGCTGGAGATGGAGAATTCTTCTGCAGACGGTACCCCACAGACTCTACCAGTCAACTGGTGTTAACCTGAGAGGGAGGAAACCTCCCTGTTGTTCAGTGCTCCCTAAGTAGTTTTGGTGCCTTTTTTGAAATTATCTTATGTCTGCTTGCTTTCCCTGTCACAATCTCTTCCTGTCAAAAATTTACTTGTCTTAAATTGAGGCACCTCCTAGGATTGTCATGAGTATCAAAAGACCAGAAAAGATAGCTGTTAGGAACTTGCTTTGTAAATGAAGGGCTGCATAAAGGTAAGAGCTCCTGCCCTGAACTTCCTACCCTTCCCTGAAGATGCCGCTTGTTTGTGGTCCCACCCCACAGAGTCCTAAACAACCTCACCCTCTGTGCTCAGCGAGCTCTGAGATGGTAGTTATTGGTAGCCAACATCCCCTGCCCTCATGAGAACACTCTGTAGTTCTATATCTTGTCCATTTCTACATCTTGGACTTCCAACTTCCAGAAACGTGAGAAAATAAATTTGTGTTATTTAAGCCACCCAGATTATGGTATTTTCTTAAGGCAGTCCACACTGACTGAAACAGGCAAAGATTTCTTACATATGCTACAGAAAAGCATTAATCATAAAAGAAGAATATTGCTAAATTAAAGTTCATCAAAATCTAAGACTTTTGCTCTCTGAAAATCTCCTGTAAGAAAATGAAAATATTTATAATGCATAAAACTGACAAAAGATATGTATTCAGAATATATAGAAAATACAACTCAATAATGAAAAGACAAATTACAAAAATGGTCAAAAGATTTGAACAGACCATTAAATGAAGAAGATATGCAAATGAAAAATATGCACATAAAAATGTTGCACATTCGTATCAGAGATGCAAATGCAAATTAAAATCACCATGTGATACTATTAAAATGGCTAGAATTTAAAAGAAAACACCAGGTGTCAGTGAGAATTCGGAGGAGTTGGAACTCTCACTCGTTGGTGGGGATGTAAAAGGGTACCACTTTAGAAAAATAGGTTGGCACATTTTTATAAAGGTAAACATGTACTTTCCATTTGGCCCTACAATCCTAGGTATTTACCCAACAGAAGTGTATGTGTGTGTGTATATATATATATATATATATATATATATGTCATACATGTGTCATATATATGTCATATATATACACAGATATATATCTTATTCGTGAATGTTCAAAGCAGCTTTATTCACAATTTCCAAAGATTTGAAACAATCCAAATATTCAACAGCAGGTGGCTGGATACACAAATTTTGGTATGTTCGCACAATGGAGTACAACTCAGGAATAAAAAGAATGAAGTACAGATGCATGCCACAAAGAAACAAGACACAAAAGATTACACGATGTAATAGTTCATTCTAAATGGGGAAAAATTATTCTTTAGTAACAGAATACAGATCAGTGGTTGTCTGGGGTAATGGGTAGGGTTGGGAGATTGATTGTAACAAAGCATAAGGGAACTTTTTGGAGTAATAGAAAAGTTCTATATCTTGACTGGTGTGGGTGATTACATAGGTATATATATTTGCCAAAATCCATTGTGACCATACCATTGTATACATAAAATGGGTGCATTTTTAATATGTAAATTTTAGTTCACTGAAGTTGATTACAAAAATATAGACAGGATAAACTCTAAGGATAAAAATTGTCCTTTAAATGGACTAAATACAGTTTTATTGAATAACAAAAGGTAATATTAGCACAGGTATATAACTCATACATTTACATTAGCTCAGAAAGTTGTTGGGGAATTAAATGTGTTCATATATGAGGTGATTAGAACACTGATAGTGATACATAGGTGTTAGCTACTACTACTACTACTATCATCGTCATCATCAAATTACATCTTAGCTTTTTTCTATCTGATGAACAATGGGACAAATCACCATGGACACCAAAACTTATTAAAGTTTATTACACTAATGAATATTCTGTATGAGCTTACTGCACATGTGAATTGATGTGTGAAAACTAGAGGAAAAAAATTGAAAGGAGGGGCTCAGGGGACAGAAGTGACCATGAAAACAAAACCCCAGCATGACTCAGAAATTAAAAGTACAACAAAAGAGTCAAAACACCCCTTAATCAAGATACAGATCTATTCCATCATCACAAAGATCCCTTGTGCTATCCTTATAGTCACAATTCTCCCCTTCTCTTCCCTCTGCCTTATTCTTGGTAACCACAAATCTCTCCTCCACCTATATAATTTTGTCATTTCAAGAACATTATATAGATGGTATCATAAATAGCCATCTGAGATTGGCTTTAAATTTTTTTTAAATTGAAGTATAGTTGATGTACAATATTATATAAGTTACAGGTATAAAATATAGTGATTTACAATTTTTAAAGTTTATACTCCTTTTATAGTTATTATAGAATATTGACTATATTCCCTGTGTTGTACAATATATCCTTGTAGCTTATTTTATACATAATAGTTTGTACCTCTTACTCCCCTACTCCTACATTGCCCTTCCCCCTTCCCTCTCATCACTGGTAACCATAGTTTGTTCTCTATATCTGTGAGTCTGCTTCTTTTTTTCTATATTCATTAGTTTGTTGTATTTCTTAGATTCCACATATAAGTGTTATTGTACAGTATTTGTCTTTCTCTGTCCGACTTGTTTCACTTACCATAATACCCTCCAAGTCCATCCGTGTTGCTGCAAATGGCAAAATTTCATTCTTTTATATGGCTGAGTAGTATTCCATTGCATATATATACCACATCATCTTTATCCATTCTTCTGTTGATGGACACTTAGGTTGCTTCCATATCTTGGCAGTTGTAAATAATGCTGCTATGAACATTGGGGTGCACGTATCTTTTTGAATGAGCGTTTTTGGTTTTTCAGATACATACCCAGGAGTGGAATTGCTGGGTCATACGGTAGTTCTATTTTTAGTTTTTTGAGAAACCTCCATACTGTTTTCCACATTGGCTGCACCAATTTACCTTCCCACCCTCAATGTATGAGGGTTCCCTTTCCTCCACATCCTTGCCAACATTTGTTTTTTGTGTTCTTTTTGAGGATAGCCATTCTGACAGGTGTAAGGTGATATCTCATTGTGGCTTTGATTTGCGTTGCCCTGATGATTGGTGATGTTGAGCATCTTTTCATGTGCCTGTTGGCTGTCTGCATTTCCTCTTTGGAAAAATGTCTATTCAGTTCTCCTGCCCAGTATTAATCAGGTTGTTTGTTTGTTTTTCATGCTGAGTTGTATGAGCTGTTTATATATGTTGGATATTAACCCCTTATTGGTCATATCATTTGAAATATTTTCTCCCATTCTGTGGGTTGTTTCTTTGTTTTGTTTTTGGCTTCCTTTGCTGTGCAAAACCTCATAAGTTTGATTAGGTCCCGTTTGTTTATTTTTGCTTTTATTTCCTTTGCTTTAGGAGACAGAGCCAAAAAAATATTGCTGTGATTTATGTCAAAGAGTGTTCTGCCTATGTTTTCCTCTAGGAGTTTTATGCAATCCCTATCAAAATACCAATGGCATTTTTCACTGAACTAGAACAAATAATTATAAAATTTGTATGGAAACACAAAATACCCTGAATAGCCAAAACAATCTTGAGAAAGAAGAATAGCGCTGGAGGAATCACACTCCCTGACTTCAGACTATACTACAAAGCTACAGTAATCAAAACAATATGGTACAGGCACAAAAACAAACACATAGATCAGTGTAACAGAATAGAGAGCCCAGAAATAAACCCAGGCACTGTAGTCAGTTAATCTATGACAAAGGAGGCAAGAATATACAATGAAAAAAAGACAGTCTCTTCAATAAGTGGTGCTGGGAAAACTGGACAGCTACATGTAAAAGAATGAAATTAGAACATTCCCTAACACCATATACAAAAATAAACTAAAAATGGGTTAAAATCTAAATATAAGACTGGAAACCATAAAACTCCTTGAGATTGCCTTTTTTTACTCAGTATAATCACATTGAGATTCATGCAAATTATTGTGTATATCAGTAGTTCATTCTCTTTATTTCTGAGTATGGATGTACTATAGTTTGTAACTATTCACCCACTGAAGGACATTTGGGTTGTTTCCAGTTTTGGGCAATTATAAATATGTTGTGTACATGTTTTTGTATGGTCATAGCTTTAATTTTTGTAGGATAAGTCCCCAAGAGTGAAATTGCTGGGTTATGTGAAAAAGGTATGCTTCGTTTATTAAGAAACTGCCACACTTTTTTCCTGAGTGTCAATGGGTGAGAGAATGGCATTGTATTTTAATTTTATTTTCCAGTTGTTTGTTGCTAGAATATAGAAATACAATTGATTTTTTTCCTCTTTGGCCATATAGCATGTTATCTTACTAAATTCAATTATTAATTCTTGTGGCCTGTTGGAGTTTTCTTAGGACTTTCTACCTCAATAGCACATTGTCTGTAATAAAGAGAACTTTACTTCTTCCTTTCCATTTGTATACTATTCATTTATTTTTTCCCCTTATTTCACTGGCTAGCATCTCTAGAACATTGTTAATAAAAGTCATGAGAGTGGATATTCTTGTCTTATCTCTGAAATTAGAAGTGAATATTCATTGAGTATATCACCACAAAGTATAATGTTAGCTGTAGATTTTACATAAATGTCCTTTGTCAGATTTAGATGTTATATTCCATTACTGTTTTTATGTTAAAAAATATATAATTATTATTACTATGAACGGGCATTGAATTTTGCCAAATGCTCTTTCTGCATTAAGATGATTATATGATTTTCTCCTCTAATCTGTTAATGTGATAATTATATTGATTAATTTAAAGAGTGATTAAAAATTATAAAAACATGTATTTTACATTTACTTTCATTTTTACCATTTCTAGATCTCTTTAGATCAAAATTTCCATTTAGGGTCATAGAACTGTTATATGAACTCTGGCTAATATGTCTTGTAGTGCAAATCTGCTGGCAATGAATTATTTCGGCTTTCAATTGTTTGAAAAAGTCTTTTATTTTCACTTTCTTCCTTGAAAGATATTTTTATAGGGTGCAGAATTCAGTCCTTTAGAGTGTCACTCCATTGTCTGCTGGTCCTCATAGTTTCTGAGGAGAAGACTTGTAAATTTTACCTTTGGCTTTGTTTCTCTATATATAATCTTTCTGTATTCCCTGGCTGCCTTCAAGATTTTCTCTTTATCTTTGATTTTCAGGATAGTAGGTGTTAAGGTCTGAATTGTGTCCCCCAAATTTATAAGTTGAAGTTCTAACCTCCAAGGGGATTGTATTTGGAGACAGGGCTTTTAGGAGGTAATTCAAGTTCAGTGAGGTCATAAGGGTTGGTGGGGGGGGGTCTTAATCTGATAGTATTGTTGGCCTTATAAGAAGAAGAGAGAGATCTCTGTCTCCATGTGCATGCACCAAGGAAAGGTCATGTGAGGACACAGTGAGAAGGCAGCTATCTGTGAGCCAGGAAGAGAGTTCTCACCAAGAACCAAATCAGGTGGCACCTTGATCTTGGACTTCCCAGCCTCCAGAACTGTGAGAAATAAAGTTCTGTGGTTTGTCACCCAGTTTATGGTATTATGTTATGGTAGCCCACGCTGACTAAGACAGTGTGGTATCTCTAGGTATTTTAAATTTTATTTATCCTCATTGGGGTTCTATGAGCTTCTTGGATCTTAGCTTTGACAACTTTAATCATTTTTGGAAAATTCTCAACCACCATCTCTTCAAATATTTCTTTTGGTTGTTGTCCCTCTCCTTCTAATGAGACTGCAGGTGCATGTATTTAGACTATTTGATATTATCCTCCAGTTCATAGATGTTCTGTTTTAATTTTCACTCTTATCTCTTGGTGTTTCAGTTTGGATAATTTCTATTGACCCATCTTCAAATTCACGGATTCTTTGCTCTGATGTGTCAAGTCTATTGATGAGCCTGTCAAAGGAATTCTTTACCTCTGACATTTATGTTCTATTTCTAGCATTTCCATTTGACCCTTTCATATGATAGTTTCCATCTCCTTGCTGAAATTCTCCATGTGTCCATGCAGGATGTCTTTCTGTCTATATCATTTAATATATTTAAAGTTACTGTCTGTTATTTCCAACATGTGGGTCCTGTTTGAGTCTGCCTGTATAGATATTGGAGTATTTTTATTTGCTTCATTATGCCTTTTATAATTTTTGATTCAATGCTGGACTTCTAGTGTAGAACAGTAGAGACCAAGGTAATAGTATTAAGTGTACTCTTCTTCTGTCTTGTCATTAGCATCTGGGGGTTGAGTCAACGCGGACAGTAGTTAAGTTTCAGTGGTGATGTTTGTAATTGTTACCTTCACTGCATGGTAGGCTTCAAATTTCTGTAATGATGGGCTGCTGTTGCTTTGTGCTTGTATTTAAGGATAGGATCTGGGGGTGCCAGTGGATTTTTTCTCAATGTTCCTGCTACTCCTTTAGCTTTCATATATATATATATATATATATATATATATATATATATATATATATATATAAACTATATGTATATCCATGTTTGTGCTACAGGGAGTGTCACTATGCATGGCCTTGTTCAACCCCTTACTGTTGTTTGCTACTGAGCTCAAGGCTAGTAGTGAAGGCTGGGGTGGTTCTGGGTTGACCTTCTTAAGCTCCGGTCTTAGGCCAACCCTGTATATTGATTGTTTTCTGAATGACGAAACAACCTTGTATCCTTTAAATAAATCACACTCACTGTGATATATCATCCCTTTTATATATAGCTGGATTCTATTTGCTAATATTTTTATTAGGATTTTTGCATCACTTTTCACGAGGGACGTTGGCCTGATATTTCATTCCTGATATTGGTTATTTGTACCTTTATTTTTTTCCGTGATCAGTCATACATTTATCAGTTTTATTGATTTTTTTTAAAAAGAAACAGTTTTTGGTTTAATCAATTATCTCTATTGCTTATCCGTTTTCAACTTCACTGATTTAAATTTCCCTCTGAGCTCTGCTTTTGCTGCATACTGCAATTTTGATATGTGGTTTTCATTTTCATTTAGTTCAGAATATCTTCTACTTCCTTACTTTTTCTTCTTTGACCATAGGTTTTTTAGAACCATGTTAACTTCCAAATATTGGGTATTTCCACATATCTTTTTGTTATTGATTTTTAATTTCATTCTTTTTTGTTCAGAGAAAATACACTGTAAGCTTTCAGTCCTTTTAAACCGATTGGGACTTTTAGTATCGTGAGCCTGGATATGGTCTATTGCAGCGGTCCACAACCTTTTTGGCACCAGGGACTGGTTTCGTGGAAGACAATTTTTCTACAGACCTGGGGTGGGGGGACGGTTTCGGGATGATTCAAGCGCATCACATTTATTGTGCACTTTATTTCTATTATTATTACATTGTAATATATAATGAGATAATTCTACAACTCACCATAATGCAGAATCAATGGGAGCCCTGAGCTTGTTTTCCTGCAACTAGCTGGTCCCATCTGGGGGTGATGGGAGACAGTGACGCCGAAGTGTGTTGGTTTTGTCCAGTCTATTCCGTAATCTCGTTTTGGTTGCTCTCACTGCAGAATACCCTGCTTCACAAAGATAGGATGTTGGAAATGGAAGCAGGCTTTTCCGTGCTTCTGTGGCAATCTCAGGATATTCCATCCTGACTTTAATCCAGAACGTATGGAGATTTGAAGTTGTCTCAAACAGACTTTTAAGGCCACCATCACTTGCGATCTCAAGCAGTTGATCCTCTTCTAGCATGGACAAAGTCAATTCACCTGGCTTATTCACAAATGGGTTGTGGATCCATTCCTTCCCAGTTCGGGGGTCTTCTGTGGTTGGGAAGTAATGCTCAAACTCTTTTGAAATCTGAGATAGGTGATCGTGCACCAGTTGAGAGAAAGAAGGTCCTGGCTCAGTCCCTTTCAAAATCTCTGCTAATGTTTGAAACATGTCAAAAATCCCAATGTTCACTCGTCACCCCCATAATTCCAGCTTGGCTTTGAATGCAGCCAACTTATCTGCCGACTTGAACACAGTTGGCATTCTCCCCTGAAGTGACAGATTGAGTTCGTTGAGCAGGTTGAATATGTCGCACAAGTAAGCAAGTTTTGTGACCCATTCTGTGTCACTGAAATGTGCTGCCAGTGGTGACTGTTTTTCTAAAAGAAATTTCTGGAGCGGCTCTAGTAACTCAGAAACTCTGGCCAGTGATCTACCTCTAGAAGCCATCTCATTTCTGTGTATAAGAGAAGACGTGTGTGCTCTGCGTCCATCTCCTCACAGAGCTGCATGAACAGACGTGAGTTAAGGGCATGTACTTTAATGTGGTTGATAATTTTAACCACATCCTGCAAAAGGTTGTTAAGTTCAGGTGACATTTTTCGGCTAGCCAGCATTTCTCTGTGGATGACTCAGTGCATACACTCACCATTCAGAAGCGACCTCTTTGACCAGAGTAGTGAAACCAGAAAGCTGTCCAGTCATGGCAGCCGCTCCTTCCATGCGTATACCCACACAAAATGACCAATTCAGTTTTCCTGATATGTAATCATTCAAAGACTTGAATAGTTCTGCAGCTGTGGTATTGGTTGGCAACAAAAGTGCACACAACATATCCTCATGCACATCCTCCTGAAAAATATATCGCACAAAAACAAGCATTGTTGCTTTGCTGTCAACATCGGTAGATTTGTCAACCTGGATTACGTACATGGTGACTCATTAATCCTCTCTAACAATTGTGCCTCAATATCCTCTGCTATTTCATCAATTCATCTAGTTATGGTGCTAGCGAAAGAGGAACACGTGCCACCATTTGAACTGCAGCCTCTCCTAAAAGTTCACGACAAATGTCCTTAGAAGCAGGCAGGATCAACTCTTCACTAATAATAAAGGGCTTCTTAGCTTTAGCAATGCGGTTAGCCACTAAGAACGATGCTGTCATTGCAGACACTTTTGATGAAGTGGTGGCCTTCAGTAGTTGCTTCTGTTCTTCGTGTTCACATTTTTTTTCTTTTGAAAAACTCCAAAGGCTTGTCTTTTAATGCAAGGTGCTTGGCAAATCAGTTTTGAAGATTTCATGGCTTCATTGGATAGCCGGTCGCCACATATTATACAAAGCAGGCTTGGAGAATGTGAATCACCTGTTGCAAGGAACCTGTAATTTAAGTAGGACTCTTGGTATTTTCTTTTAAATGCAGGTTTCTTTTTGTTGGCAGTCTTAGAGTCTCCTGCTGTCTTATCATTGGGTCTTTCCCTCTTTTCAAAGAAGCTCTCATTTGCTTCTTTGTTTTTTACTCACTTTGGCTAGGGTTAGCTTGTGAGCTTACCAAAACTGTGACTGAGACAAATGTGCAGTGCAGGAAAGAGGCACGGACAGAAGTGGTAAATAAAATAATGGGTGGGCCATGCATGCATAGACTGAAATAAGTGTTGGATTCTGACTTAAAGCCTGCCACCAGATGCAGCTTAATTGTCACCTGCCACTCACTGATAGGGCTTTTTTTGGGGGTGGGGGGTGTGCTGCATTGGTTCTTCGTTACTGTGCACAGGCTTTCTCTAGTTGCAGCGAGCGGGGGCTACTCTTCATTGTGGTGCGTGGGCTTCTCATTGCGGTGGCTTCTCTTGTTGCGGAGCACAGGCTCTAGGCGCTCAGGCTTCAGTAGTTGTGGCATGTGGGTTCCAGAATGCAGGCTCAGTAGTTGTGGCGCACGGGCTTAGTTGCTCTGCAGCATGTGGGATCTTCCCGGACTAGGGATCGAACCCATGTCCCCTGCATTGGCAGGTGGATTCTTAACCACTCTGCCACCAGGGAAGTCACACTGATAGGGTTTTGATATGAGTCTGCAAGCAACTGATTTGCTATGGTCTCCGTGCAGTCAAACCTTTCCGCTAATGATAATCTGTATTTGCAGCCGCTCCCCAGCACTAGCATCACTGCCTCAGCTCCACCTCACATCATCAGGCATTAGATTCTCATAAGGAGTGCGCAACCTAGATCCCTCACATGTGCAGTTCACAGTAGGGTTCGCGCTCCTGTGAGAATCTAATGCCGCTGCTGATCTGACAGGAGGTGGAGCTCAGGCGGTAATGCGAGCGATGGGGAGCGCCTGTAAATACAGATGAAGCTTTGCTTGCTCGCCTGCCACTCACCTCCTGCTGCGAGGCCCAGTTCCTGGGGGTTGGGGACCCTTGGTCTATTGTGTCAAACTTGACTAAAGTTCTCAAAGTTTGATATATTTAATTATTAAATAAATTTCTAAAAATGACAAGTAGCTTAATTAGGGTGCAACTTGAAGTCCTTAAAGGGAAGACCTAGGACATAAGACTGAAAACGTTTCCTGGCCCTTGACAGACTGAAAATGTAGTGCTGATAAGGATCCTGAGTTGAAAGATGTATGTGCTGCATCCTTTATCTTTTGTAAGAAGAGTCAGTGGATTGCGCTTGATATTGAGAACTGGGAACTTAACTTGTATTATCATTTAAAGTTAGAAAGATAACTACTAAAAATTAAGAATGGAAACTATAAGCAGTGATTCCCCCTGGGGGTTGGAATGGGAGGGCTTTTATCTCTGATTATATGCAATTCTGTGTCATTTTAAGAAAATATTTCAAATCTGTGTGTATGTTACTTCTATGATAAAAAGAAAACAGTCCAAACAAAACAAAGCAAAAGACAGTGTGGGCCAGGCCATGGAGGGCCTTGAATGCCAAGCAAAGGTGACTGCACTTATCCTTTAGTTATAGAACCTCCTGCTACGGGCTCATATCCCTTGGCAGGGCCGCCTAGACTCACTATTTACTGAAGATTCTAGAACAGTGATTCTCTACAAGAAGGGTACTGGGTGGGCGGGGATGGGCAGAGGTAGAAGTTGACTAACATCTTGTGAGGTTTTGTGTGTCCAGCAAATCTGGGCCTCTAGTGACTGGTGGGGCCCTAGGAAGGAAGTTACAGGGGCTACCCTGCATCTTGATAAGCCTTCCTCAGGCACCAGATTCCACTGCAGCTCCTGCATTTGAGACAGGCTGGGACCTGGGACCCTTTTCTGCAGTGCTCACACCTGGACAAATGCCTCCTTGAGCAACGGAATACAAAGAAACTACAAGGGACTGAAAATAACTGCATGCATGTGCAGCTGGGGCAACTTATGAACAACAATATACAAAAAGACCAAAAACCCAACTGCCACTTCTAAGGTGTTGGGATCAAAGGCAGGGTACTGCCCATGATCCCTGCACATAGCACCACCAGGGGGGTGGGCAGACCACCTAAGCCATCCCTCTAGCCTGATTCATGGGTCCACCCCTACCCTCACCCCATTTAAGGGACCAGCTCGCCCCCTTTCAGTGAGTGAGCAAGGGAACCTGTTACTTGTTTTCGATCCCTTGTGCCGTAGCATGAGTCCCAGGACAGCCTTGCCTGAATCTCTTGTCTGGCCTCTTATCAGTTTCTATTGATTAAGGAGTCCAAGAACCCTGGTTGGTAACACAGTTACCCTTTGAGAAGGCAAAGAGCTAACCTCTGAGATTAGCTCTGCCTATCTCAGAAAAGTTCTTCCCTTTCAGCAGGGTCTGCACACCGTCTCTGGTGAAAAGAATAGAGGAAAGGTAAGAATTTGCTTAAGAATGATCTTGCTTTCAAAGCCAGTGGTAGTTTTTGCAATTAGTCCACATCCTTATGGCTCCACCTGGGGGTGGGGTATGTGGGGGTCATGGCACACCCTCAGGAAGAGACAGGAGATAGGAAGCTTCCCCCTGACAGCTTTGGGTGCTGGCAACCTTGACTGTGCCAGATCTGATTAGGGTAACCAGAACATTTCTCTCTTCTGGTCCACCTTTCTATATGGCTTTGTTCCCTCCAAGCATTCAAATCTGTGAAATGGGGACAATAATGGACATTTCATACAGCAGATGACCAACAATTATTTGTGCTCACAGGGACATCAGAATGGTTCTAAGCATATGTACAACACTCTCAGACTGGCTGACCAAATTCACACCATGGACTGTAAGTGAGCAGGCCAGTCCTCTAAGGAATGACCTTGTCTCACCGAAAGGTCTCATTAAGTGCCCTTCATTGTTTCTGCCAACTGTTGGTCCTCAGACTCTGTGATGTTCTTTCCACCCAAGGCCTCCTTCCTGTGACAGTCCTTTGCTGATTGCCTCCATGGCTGCATTTCTAGGGAGAAAAGAGTCCTGGACACTGTTTCCTTTTCCCAATGACTTGCATCCACCTATTTCTAGTTCAAGGCTATTGACCATTCTTCCATGGTGTGTCTGAAATTGACCTTTTGGTCAATTCAACATCCTCCCCCCCACCCCCATGTGCTCACGTACACTCACACACAGACACTCACATAAACACTCAAATACATACACACCACATAATTTTGGTTGTCTATTTTGTTTTATTGTGGACTAGAAATTATAACGTTTTTCCTTTTTGTGTAGCCCAGCTGAAGGACAGTTACGGAAGCAGGAGAGCGTAGTGCTGACTGTTGGGGATTCTGCACATAGGCTGTCTGGGAATAAATCTGGGCTCTAAACTTAAAGCTGTATGATCTCAGGTAATGCTTTGTGCCTAGTTCTTTGTCTAAAAAGAGAGGATGATATTAGCATCCACCTCTTTGGGTAATTGTGGACATGAAATGAGAACAATGTACCTAGTGCCTGGCACATACTGGCTGCACAATCACTGTTATCTATTATCAGCCCAAATGCCAGCTGTGCCCTTGCCCTCTGGCTCCTGGATCTCCCTGTATTCACGATTTTCACTCATACCAACCTGGCAATAGAGCTCAAGGCCTTTTCTAGTTCCCACCACTCATTTCTCAGTGTGATTATGAGGATGAAATGAGATGACACATACGATTCAACTAAATGGTAACTGTTATCATTATTTCCCCCCCAAACAAATGTGTGTTCCATGATCCCCAGAGAACCTGCTTCATTAAAGCAGGGGTTGGCAAATGACAGCCTGGGTGCCAGATCCAGCCCACAAACTGTATTTGTAAATAAAGTTTTATTGGAACACAGCCACACCCCTTTTCTTAGTTATTGTCTATGGCTGCTTTCATGCTGTAGTGGCAGAGTTGAGTAATTTCAGCAGAGACCCTATGACCCACAAAGCCTAAGGTATTTTCTATCTGACCATTTACAGAAAATGTTTGTTGATGCCTGCACTAAAATAAAGGATGAAGACACATTAAATTTAGTTTGACACAGAGGCGAGAGAGGAAGATGAACTATTACAGGTCACAGCTGGCTGAGCTGAGGCACAGATAAAGTGACTGGAGGCTGTGATCACCTGGGAAATTAAGGTCAGGGAAGCTGGGGAAACCAGATGAAGGAGGCTTTTTTTAAAAAAATGTAATTAATTTATTTTTGGATGTGTTGGGTCTCCGTTGCTGTTCACGGGCTTTCTCTAGTTGTGGCGAGCGGGGGCTCCTCTTCGTTGCGGTGCGCGGGCTTCTCATTGCAGTGGCTTCTCTTGTTGCGGAGCACGGGCTCTAGGCGTGCTGGCTTCAGTAATTGTGGTGCACGGGCTCTAGGCGTGCGGGCTTCAATAGTTGTGGCATGCGGGTTCAGTAATTGTAGCTCTCGGGCTCCAGAGGGCAGGCTCAGTAGTTGTGGTGCACGGGCTTAGTTGCTCTGCGGCATGTGGGATCTTCCCAGACCAGGGCTTGAACCCGTGTCCCCTGCATTGGCAGGTGGATTCTTAACCACTGAGCTACCAGGGAAGCCCTGAAGGAGGCTTTCAATGGCGTTCTGAGTGTGCTCCATTTACAATCCAGCTTGAACTCGCAGATAAAACCTAGAACCAGGAGTAGTCACTCAGAAAGATACTCTCAACAACTGGAGAAGTGAGTATATGTGTAAGGAGGGGGCTGCCTTGAAAGGGTGGAGAACAAGTAAGAGGAAATCTGACTCCTTGGATGTCAGGCAAAGGGACAGAAGGTCTAAGCTGCCAACATATTCTAAGATCTGGCTCTCTGCCAGCACTGAAAGTGTAGAACCATCTAATCCCTGAGTGGAAGGTATGTGGAGGCTCTGTCATCTGAGCCGTTTCTTTTATGGAAGGGGATGCTGAAGCCAGAGAGGGGAGGGGTGAACCCAAGTTTACACAAAGGGTTGTTGCATGAGGGGCCAATATTTGATCTTTTTTCCTTTAATTGAAGTATAGTTGATGTACACTATAGCAATTTAATTTGTAAAGGTTTGCTCCATTTATAGTTATTATAAAATATTGGCTATATTCTTTATGTTGTACAATATATCCTTGTAGCTTATTTTATACCTATTAGTTTGTACCTCTTAATCCCCTACCTTTATAGCCAATATTTGATCTTAGCACACTCTCCTCTGAGCTAACCTTGAATCCTGTTCCTACTTCACTTTCCAGATGCTGTCCTGGGGCTGGGCTGAGGCCCTGTCCCCATAATTTAGAGAGAGGGATTCAGTTGTTCCAGCATAAACAGCCAGCTATAGTTCTCCATTGAGAGTGATTTTTTTTTTCTGATTTGTGCTTTTAGTCTGGTGCCAACATTCTAGATTGAG
Source organism: Phocoena sinus (assembly GCF_008692025.1). Taxonomy (NCBI): domain Eukaryota; kingdom Metazoa; phylum Chordata; class Mammalia; order Artiodactyla; family Phocoenidae; genus Phocoena; species Phocoena sinus. Next base: position 72,697,436 of record NC_045770.1, read on the forward strand.
AGCTGTTGTTAGAAGTAACCAATGAGAGACTGTGTAATAAAAATTTGGCTGGCCTTTGTCCCTGGCTCCTGGGAGGTAGCATCTAAATGCTTGGAATTTTCAGAGTGATAGCAGTGTATTTATTATTCATGGTGGGTCTTTTAGACCATACTTGATAGTTTATGGTAATGAGGTGACTCAGGATGGGGGCTGGCCAAGCCAGAAAGACCAGCCATGTGATTACAGGGTTGGGGCTTTGAGTCCTGGGATGGGGGAGTAGCCTGGGATTGAGTTCAACCACATGACCAATGAGTCAGTTAATCCTGCCTATATAATGTAGCTCCAATGACAGCTCTGGATTCTGAAGCTCATGTGAGCGTCCCTAGTTGGCAATACTCTGCATGTTACCACCCATTGGTGTGCCAGGATGGTGACGCATTCTCGAGGGGGATGGAAGCTTCATGTATGGGACTGTCCCAGACCTCCCGTTACATGCTTCTCCTTTTGGCCGATTCTGATTTGTATCCTTTTGCTGTAAAAAAAAATGTAATCATAAGCATAGAACTTTCCTGAGTTTTCTGAGTTATTCTAGAGAATTATTGAAGCTGAGGGGATAGTACAAACCACTGAATTTCTAGCCAGCTGCCCCAAGAGTGATGTTGGCCAGGGGTCCTCTGAACTTGTGGCTGGTGTCCAAAATGAGAGCAGTCTTGTGAGGACGGTGCCCTTCACCTGTGAAGTCTGGCCTAACTCCGGATAGTTGGTGTCAGAAGTCATTGCAGAAGCTCATGCTTGTGTCTTTTCTTAGGATGTGGTTGAGAATGTTGAGTTAGGAGAGTGTCCTGAGGGCAAAGTACATCTGATCTTGGTGCAAAGTACAATTGCAGTTCCCCTGGGAAATGGCCTATTTATGTATCATGAATGTGTGACTGACAAGACTTTGGTCCTCATGTTGGACGGATGGTCCTAAGGGATTTGAATGATCAGCACTTCAGCTTCATTTCTGGTATCACTTTGTCCCCAACTCTGTGTGTCTTTTTCTTTTTCCCCCATGTTTAATTTATACTGCCATGCATGACCCAGGTGTCATCTGGGGTCTTGCATTCTTACATTACCTCTGTCTCCAGGATCTAGTTTATAGTTGGTCTCTTTTTTCTCTAGTGTATCTTCTCATAGGGAGGTTCATCTAACTGGATTTACACACACCCACACACACGTGCGCACACACAGCTCCCCTCTCTACTCACAACCGTACCCACATTTATATTTGTAAGTGTGGTGTAGACGTCATTGAAGATTTGAGGTCATGGAAAGAGGCCATATGTTATATCATATAAACAAATCATCTATATGTAAATATTATACATTTTTGTTCTAAAGTATCCTTTCAGCCCTTCCTCACTAGAGGTTTCTCACTGGTCCTTTATGCTTCCTGGTACCCAGCTAGCCATCTGCCATCTTTCTAGCTCTCCTCATCTTTTTTCTCTTTTTCTTTCCTTCTTTTTCATGAGCAAAAATAAATTCTTCACATTTTCTCAGTTGCCTGATGTGTAGGAGTCACTCAACTCACTTCTGGATTTCTCTCAGAGGGAATTGATCCTCTGTGGGAGGAGCCAAAGTCAGGAGCCTCCTATCCAGTCAGTTTGCTCTCAGTTGTATTCCTATATTCTAGCAATGAACAATCAGAAAAATGAAGTAAAAAATAATGTATATAATAGCATCAGAAAACATAAAATACTAATTTGATAAAAACTATGCAAGACTTGTATGGTAGAAACTACAAAACGTTGCTGAGAAAAATTAAGGAAGATCTGAATAAATAGCAAGATATACCATTTTTATGAATTCAAAGACTTTTAAAAGAAATTTTTTATTTTTGGCTGCATTGGGTCTTCCTTGCTGTGTGCAGGCTTTCTCTAGTTGCGGTGAGCGGGGGCTACTCTTCGTTGCGGTGCGCGGGCTTCTCATTGCAGTGGCTTCTCTTGTTGCAGAGCACAGGCTCTAGGTGCATGGGCTTCAGTAGTTGCAGCACGCAGGCTCAGTAGTTGTGGCTCATGGGCTCTAGAGCACAAGCTCAGTAGTTGCGGCGTACAGGCTTAGTTACTCTGCGGCATGTAGGATCTTCCCAGACCAGGGATCGAACTCATGTCCCCTGCATTGGCAGGTGGATTCTTAACCAGTGCACCACCAGGGAAGTCCCCAAAGACTCTTCATTCTAAGATGTCAATTATACCCAAATTAATTGATTCAGCACAATGAAAATCCCATCAGGACTTTTATAGCAATCGAGAAGTTTCTCTAAAATTTATATGCAAGTGCAAAAGCTAAAATAACCCCCTCCCCCAAGTTAGAGGACATGCACTACCTGATATTAAGTCTTATTACAGGGCTTCCCTGGGACACGGGTTCGAGCCCTGGTCTGGGAAGATCCCACATGCCACAGAGCAACTAAGCCCATGCACCACAACTACTGAGCCTGAGTTCTACAGCCCGTGAGCCACAACTACTGAGCCTGTGTGCCAAAACTACTGAAGCCTGCATGCCTAGAGCCCGTGCTCCACAACAAGAGAAGCCACCGTGAAAAGAAGCCCGCACACTGCAACGAAGTGTAGCCCCTGCTTACCACAAATAGAGAAAGCCTGCACACAGCAACAAAGACCCAATGCAGACAAAAAAATAAAAAAGACTTACTACAAAGCTACAGTCATCAGAACAGTGGGTGTTGGTTTAAAAATAGACCAGAGAAAAGCTATATGTAAATGAATGAAATTAGAACACTCCCTAACACCATACACAAAAATAAACTCAAAATGGATTAAAGACATAAATGTAAGGCCAGACACTATAAAACTCTTAGAGGAAAACATAGGCAGAACACTCCATGACATAAATCACAGCAAGATCCTTTTTGACCCACCTCCTAGAGAAATGGAAGTAGAAACAAAAATAAACAAATGGGACCTAAGGAAACAAAAGCTTTTGCATAGCAAAGGAAACCATAAACAAGATGAAATAAACAAGATGAAAAAACAACCCTCAGAGTGGGAGAAAATATTTGCAAATGAAGCAACTGACAAAGGATTAATCTCCAAAATATATAAGCAGCTCATGCAGCTCAATATCAAAAAAACAAACAACCCAATCCAAAAATAGGCAGAAGACCTAAACAGACATTTCTCCAAAGAAGATACACAGATTGCCAACAAACATGTGAAAGGATGCTCAACATCGCTAATCATTAGAGAAATGCAAATCAAAACTACAGTGAGGTATCACCTCACGCCAGTCAGAATGGCCATCATCAAAAAATCTACAAAGAATAAATGCCGGAGAGGGTGTGGAGAAAAGGGAACCCTCTTGCACTGTTGGTGGGAATGTAAATTGATAGAGCCACTGTGGAGAACAGTATAGAGGTTCCCTAAAAAACTAAAAATAGAACTACCCTATGACCCAGCAATCCCACTACTGGGCATATACCCTGAGAAAACCATAATTCAAAAAGAGTCAGGTACCATAATGTTCACTGAAGAGCTATTTACAATAGCCAGGACATGGAAGCAACCTAAGTGTCCATCGACAGATGAATGGATAAAGAAGATGTGGCACATATATACAATGGAATATTACTCAGCCATAAAAAGAAATGAAATTGAGTTATTTGTAGTGAGGTGGATGGACCTAGAGTCTGTCATACAGAGTGAAGTAGGTCAGAAAGAGAAAAACAAATACCGTATGCTAACATATATATATGGAATCTAAAAAAAAAAAAAAGTTTCTGAAGAACCTAGGGGCAGGACAGGAATAAAAATGCAGTCATAGCGAATGGACTTGAGGACATGGGGAGGGGGAAGGGTAAGCTGGGAGGAAGTGAGAGAGTGGCATGGACGTATATACACTACCAAATATAAGATAGATAGCTAGTGGGAAGCAGCCACATAGCACAGGGAGGTCAGCTCGGTGCTTTGTGACCACCTAGAAGGGTGGGATAGGGAGGGTGGGAGGGAGACGCAAGAGGGAGGGGATATGGGGATATATGTATACATATAGCTGATTGACTTTGTTATACAGCAGAAACTAACACAACAATGTAAAGCAATTATACTCCAATAAAGATATTAAAAAAGAACCTGCTGTATAAAAAATTATAATAAAATAAAATAAAAATAGACCAGAGATCAGCAAACTTATTTTGGAAAGGGCTAGATAGTGAATACTTTAGTCTTTGAGGCCATATAGTCTCTGTCACAAGTACTCAGCGCTGCTGTTTTAGCACAAAAGCAGCCACAGGAAATATGTAAATGAATAGGCATAGTTATGTTCCAATGAAACTTTATTTACAAAACAAAAGGAACTGTCTATTTGGCATATAGATTGTAGTTTGCTGACTCGTGGAGTAGACTAATAGAAAAGATCAGAACATCCAGAAATAGTCCCATACTTACAAGTATAGTTTTTGACAGAGGGGCTAAATAATTAAATGGGGGGGATGTATTTTCAACAAGTAGTATTGGAACAACTGGTTAACTGATGGGAGAAAATGAACCTTGACCCCTGCCTCAAACTCTGCACAGAAGTTAATAAATATAAGAGCAAACATTATAATGCTGTCAGAAGAAACGTATTGAAGAATACCTTTGTTTCCTTGGGAGTAGGCAAAGATTTCTTAGAAAGCATAAAGCACTAAACATAAAACGTGAAAACTGATAACTTAGATTTCATGAAAAACAAAATCCACTGCCCAAAAAAAGATATTTTAAAAATAAATAAGCAAATCCCAGACTGAGGAAAAATATTTCCAATACATAAATTTGACAAAAGATTTTATTTAGAATATATGAAGAACTTGAGCAAATCAATATAAAGAGATAAACAACCCAAAAAAATAGATAGAAAATATACTTCAAAGAAAAAAGAGAAATAAATGGTCAGTAATCCACAAAAAGTTGTATCCTCTTTTGGGGAAAAGGTTAGTATGTTTCAGGTGTTGTGGGACAGGTATGTCATGTTAGGGAGAAGCTTCACTTTGCTTTATTATCTTCATTTAAAATTAACTATGGTTTAGGGAGGTGGTTATGGGTGCCAAGTTGACAGGGATGTACTGTGATGGGTTTGAAAGTGTCAACTTGTCTAGGCTGAACTACATTTGCCAGAACTTCCTTCCATGTATGTTTCCTCTTAGGGTGGGCGTCAAGAGACAGTTTGCATAAGATGTGGTGGCTGGAAAGGAGGCAGCAGCCCTATTGTTTTTATGTGTGGAAGGTCGGTGCTGGGACTCCAGGAAGTTCATGTGCATTGTTGCTTCTCTGTTGGCTCATCTCATTGGCCTAAGGCAGCAGCTGGCCTTGCAGCTGCTCTACCTTCCCCTGGATACTCCTGCAGGTTCTCTGACTCCTGGACCAGGTGTGTGTTTAGCTCCATGATGAAGGGAGCCAACTTCTGCAGACTTCAGTAAAATTGCCGGTGCTGAGAGAGGCTGACACAAGTTCCAGTTGGTTCTCATGGGTTTTAGCTCACGCTACTGGGTTCTAACTTGTCCTGCAGGCTTCAAGCTCTAGCATCAAACAGACAACAGCCTTACAGAGACGGTTTAACCAGAACCTACAACTGCGTAGGGTCAAATATATGTATATTTACACAATTATATAGAGAATCTTCTATAAGTACTACTTCTCTGACTGAACCCTGGTTGATACAGCATCACTACATGAAACCACTTCTGACATCTCCCCGATTTCCTGAGGAAGGCTTTCTCCCCTTTGCTTCACCTCAGTTGTGTCCTCCAGAGCCCTCTGGAGAACCAACTTGAGGGGCAGCCGCCACTGCCTCTGATATCTGAAGGAGCCAACGAAAAAGCCAATGGTGGGGTTGGCACTGCTAGGCAGGATCATCCCTATATTAAAATAATATAAGGACACATTGAAATCCTTCTGAAGCCAGTCTAGCAGAAACTTCTGGGTGCCTGAGAGGAGGCTGCAGAGGAGGAAGACCAGCGCTGTTAGCAGGATGACCACGTAGAGCCTGGTCAGCTGCATCCGCTGGGACTCACAGAGGATCCTGATCCACAGGGCTAGGCTGGAGCTAGCAAGAACCACCAATAAGAAAATCAGCCACCGAGCAATGATGAAATCAAATAGTGGATACCAGTCATCGTCAAAATCCCTAAACAGGTCACAGTAATTCCCTTCTAGGTTGCTCAGCAGGAGGGACACACAAGACAGCTGATGTGTTTGGGGCGGCGGCAGCGGCACCAGTTGGGGTGCAGGGTAGCCAAGTGGCGCTTGGTGCTAATGACACTGAGAAAGCTCCAGCCTGAGAGGTAGGCAAAGATAGGCGCAAGGTTGAGAACGATGGGGTAGGGTTGTGGCAGGAAGTGATGCGTGTCTCCGGGGGACCTGTAATCTGGCCGCTGAGGAAGAGGAAGTTGGCTTTCGCCAGGTTGAAGATGTAGGTGGTGAAGATCTTGCACAGGCGGAAGCCCAGGAGCCACAGCACAACTGAGCTTCTTGCCAGTCCTCCCAGGGCAGAGATGATATTCAGCAAGAGCAGGGTCAGGGTCAGTACGTCACATTTAGAAAGGGCCTGGTCACTGTGATTCATTAGTATGAGTTCGGTCTCCCAGGCTGGGGTGGTTGGATCCAAACTCAGAAACCCTCTGCTGGGGGTTTCTGACACAAAATATCAGCGCCTGCTGTGCGATCACCGATTCTCACGGCCACCCTGCTAGGTGGGAATTACTGTCCCTGTGTTACAGAGGAGGGAACTGGAGCATTGCAGAGATTAAGATACTTACTGACATCCACACAGCCCTGGAGACCTGGAACCTGGATTCAAACCCAGTTCTCTGTGACTCAAATGCCTGGGCTCTCTCTACTGCAACACGGACCCTCTACTGACATAGGAACGTGCTGTAGTCCCCCCACCAGAATGCATTGTCCAGAGGTTATGTCATGTCCCCGGAATTTCCTGAAGAATGAAGGTAAATGGGATAGAATCTGAGAGTCCAGGAGAGGGTGATGGGCCAGAACATTACTTCTGTCCTGGGCCAGAAATTTCCTCTCAGGTGCATGAAATCAGGAAGACACAGATGATAGGGGGCCACCCTCATGACTAAGAGTGACCCATTCACTAAGGAGAAAGAAGACCCAGCTTTAGGGACGTGAGAAGAATGTGATCTCTTGCTAGGACAGGTGTGAGGATGGCCAGGTCAGGTGGGTTAGAAACGGCTCAGTGTGTCAGCTCTGTGAAGACAGGAGCACTTTTTATATCCCCAGTGCCTAGCTCTGTGTGTGGCAGCGTGTCCTCAATAAATATTCATTCAGTGTATGAATGAGTAAATGAGGAGTCTAATGAAGTGGAAGGTTTGGAATAAAAGTTATATATATATATATATATATATATATATATATATATATATAATTAAGGGCATTAGGACACACATGTAACAAGATGAAGAAAATCTCATTCTTTTTGTGGAGAGCTGCGCTTGCATTTGGAAGAATGACGTATTTGTGCCCAAATAACTTACATTGGCCACTGAAGTGCCTTTGAAGTGAGGACTCCACATGGCTTTGGTGAGCACCTAGAATCATTTCGGTGCACAATTTGGGCGTAGGATTTGGGGCGGGGATGCCTACCGGGGAGGAAGAGTAAGTGAGGAGGAGGTCTGAGTGCCAGTGAAAAGAGGAATTTGAAGTTTGGGGATGCCTGTGGGGGACTGTGAAGTGGGGTGCTGGGTGTGTGCAACGTACACCTACTCCATTCTCTCTCCTGGAGGATCGTTCGGAGAGTCTGCTTTGCTGAGTGAGTTTCTGTGTGGGACGAGCCTGTGAGTCTATGAGGGGAAACGGAAAAAGCACAGGGCTTGGAATGCAGAGACGCTTCTGCAGAATTCACCTGGGGATGGAGCACTAGCTCACCTCTGGGGTAGTGAGAGCCGATTGAGAGTTTATCAGTATCCAGTATCGTCTTCTTTAATCCTCTCAAGAGCCCTATGAGGTTAGTACTGTTCTCATTCTACAGAGGATGGAATTGGAGCACAAAAAAGATGAGTGTTTTGCTCCTGGTCTCACACAGTGTTTTGCCTGGTCTCTGAACCTGGCAGGGTCCACGCTTCTGACCAGCCCTCCAAACCCACCACCACTGTGGTGTTGATTACACGTGGATGCAGGGAAAGCAGAGAAGTGATTCGCAAGTTAAATCCAAGATGGCAGTCAGTATTGTGGCTAAAAAACCAAAAACAAAACTAAAAAAAACGAACATAAGCAAACTCCAGAAACACAGAGAGGTAGAGCAGCCAATCATATAAGGAACAAAGAAGGAGGGTAGAAGCCAACGAAAAGCACATAGCAGAATCCAGGAGTCCTTCCCTGGTTCACAAAGGCAGCCATTGCTCTGGAATCCAGAGGCAGGAGGCCTCCAATTGGAAAGAGGGTACGTCCTCTGCTGTGGCCCAGGGAGGAATCAAGGGCAGAATCATCCATCTTTTGCTCTCTCAGAGGAACAAGATCCCACAGCCCTGACTGACCATGAAGTGATATGGGAGGAAAACCAGGACCTCTGCTATCCCCACTGAAAGCACTTAAAAGTTTGTAAATCTGTTTTCTTTGGTGTGACATATATTTTTTCCTCATCAAACTGCAAGCTCCATAAGGACTAAGTCTTGCCTGTTGTTTTTAACTGTTGTATCCCCAGCATCTAGCATGTTCCCTAAAGACCATCTATGGTCATATCGTCATTTAATAGAGGAAGAAAGTGAGACCTAAGGAGTCAAAGGATTTTCGAGATGTCACTGTGAAGAGCAGGCCCAACACCCTGGTCTCCTGCAGTCCTGTCCCAGCCTTTCCTACTATTCTCTGCTCCATCGTTCATTATTTGTGAGGAGCTCCTGGGAAAAAAATCTTCATGTGAGCATAGAATGTGAGAGACAATCAGGGGGTGCACAGGCCGCCCCCAACATCTGTTCTCCTCTTCTGTCACACACTATCTGGGTAACTGCTCCTTCCCTGGTCCTTTTAAGCCTCGGGGTGGAAACAGTGTTTCACTACTGCTTGCCTTAGGGTGCTTCTCCATGCATTGTCACTTTCCCTTACCCCTGCCTGTCTTTGCCATTAGCCCCCCTTCATGAAACACTCCTCACTTATACCAGTTTGGGCTGTTTCCTCCTGGGACTCTGCCAGATCCACAAGAGAAGAGAACTTTGAAAAGCCAGTAAACAATGGAACCTGGGTTACCAGCAGCCCAGCTCTGGGAAGCAATGTCTGCATGCTCCCTTGCTCCCTAAATTAATGTAAGAGGCAACATTCTCTCCAAGACAGCAGATTTGAATGGTTGGAGAAGGGGAGAATGTGGAGAGATGGATCAGAAGGGAGGGAAGTTCTGGTTGACCCCATTTGTATCTCCCACCGTTGGAGCTACCAGCACCCAGAGATGCTAGTAGAGAGCTCCATGTCTCCTGCCTTTTCCTGAAGGAAGCACCATGAACCCCTGCATGTAGCATCCCAAACTGGAAACAGGACGTGGAAACTTAGAGCAAAACCCATAACTGGCTTTGGAAATAAGGTAGTTCTTAGTATATATCCTTACCTTTCTTCCATTCTTCTGGCCAGAGGTGGAGAACTTACCTGTGCTGGACAAGAAGAGCCTTTCAGAGATAGAGCGAGGCCAGAGGACACTTCTCTGTCCTCTAAATTGAGAGATGCCCACAGGAGTGGGAATGAAGGCTGGTGACCAAGCAAGGCTTATCGAGATGCTGGACACACCCTGTAATTTCCTGTGCAGGGCCTGTGGGAACTTCAGAGACCAGGGCTGTTTGAGACATGATCCCTCATCGAGGTGTTTCTCAGCATTTGCCCCACTTCCACTCACCTATCAGCCTCTCCCATCCTACCCAGTCTGGTCTACCTCCCAGTGAGCCACTGCAGTTCTGGAGCCTGTAATTGATAGCTGTGAGCCTGGGTAACAATGTCAAGCAACATGAACTTGCATGGTGAGGCTTTATAACTAAAGAATAAAGTCTATCTTAGGGTGGTTGAAAGTTCACCGTGGCCTGACCCCACTTTTTTGTTTGTTTTCTTTATCACAGCAGTAATGCATTCATATGTGTAATTTCTTAACAAAAGGTAGAGAAATATATACAAAGTGGCAGTTTCCCTGAGTCCCATTCTCCAGAGGCTACCATGTATTCCACTTTCCATTCTTATTTCTTTTATTATTATTGGCCCAGAATAGAAAACTTGTATATCTGTTTTTAATCTATTAGCATTAACAAGTGGATCATTTGACAGGCCTTATAAAATGGAAGGAGTTCAGCACACATAGCATTCTTTATCTTCCTCTCTCCAGTTCATGAAATTCTTATTTATTTATTTTCATTTGGTGTAGGTATTAAAAATTTAAGTCTTTATCTTTATGACTTCCTTTCATACTCCAAGTTAAGCTGCTTGTAATTTTTTTAAATGTTTGAATTAGGAACTGTTCCCAATACTCAGAAAAGTTCTTCAGTGGATTCATTTAGCAAATATTTAATAAGGATATTGTTATGGGCTGAATTGTGTCCTTCCAAATTCATATGCTGAAGTCCTAACTCCTAGTATCTCCCAGGATATAACTGCATTTGGAGATAGGGTTTATAAAGAAGTAGTTTAGTTAACATGAAGTCATTAAGGTGAGCAATCCAATATGACTGGCATCCTTATAAGAAGAGGAGATTAGGACACAGACATACAGAGGGAAGACCATGTGAAGATGCAAGGAGAAGATACCATCTACAAGCCAAGAAGAGAGGCCTCAGAAGATACCAACCCTCCCAACACCTTGATCTCAGACTTCTAGTCTCTAGAATTGTGAGAAAATATGTTTCGGTTGTTTAAACCACCCAGTCAGTGGTACTGTGTTATGGCAGCCCTAGCAGACTAATATAGACCTACTGTGTCCCAGGCATGATTTCAGGCAATGGAGTTTCAGTGTGAACAACAGCTATAAACTAGATCATGGGGCTTCCCTGGTGGCACAGTGGTTAAGAATCCGCCTGCCAACACGGGGGACATGGGTTCGAGCCCTGGTCCGGGAAGATCCCACATGCTGCGGAGCAACTAAGCCCGTGCGCCACAACTACTGAGCCTGCGCTCTAGAGCCCACAAGCCACAACTACTGAGCTCTCGTGCCACAACTACTGAAGCCTGCTCAACTAGAGCCTGTGCTCTGCAACAAGAGAAGCCACCTCAATGAGAAGCCCGCGCAATGCAATGAAGAGTAGACCCCTCTCTCGCTGCAACTAGAGAAAGCCCGCGTGCAGCAACGAAGACCCAACACAGCCAAAAATAAATAAATAAAATAAATAAAATAAAAAAATAAACAAAACTAGATCGTGACCTTTTGGAGCTTATCCTCAAAAGGGCAGATGAGCTTCTTCAGAAAGTAAATACAGATTGAAAAGAGAAGAGGTCTGAAGGGTCTCCATCCATTAGACATCTGGAAGAGGCGTTGGATGCAGCAAAGCATGTGTAGGGAGGCTGATCAATGGAACAAAAGTCTCAGAATTAGACACAAATGCATATGGGAACTTAGTGTGTGACAAAAGTTGCTTTCAAAGTAAAACGTGAGAAGGAGCAGGTGTTGGGGAAGGAGGAAAACTAGGAAAGTGTAGTGTTCCAGAATGCCAAGTGATGGAGTTATTGGTCAGTAAGTAGTGTCAGCAGCAGCTAGGTAGTAAGAAACTGACCTTGGATTAACAGATTGGAGTTCTTGCCCGTCTCACCAAGGTGGTTGTAGTGGAAGAGTGGCCTGAAGGACTAAGTGGAGGGAGTGTAAGAGAGAAGAGCAGGTGTGGGATGGGACTCCTGGACCCCCCAGACACCAATTGAAATACCACCACAGACAAGGGGAGTGTTGGGACAGGTGGACGAGCCACATATTGTTGTTTAAACAATCAGCTGTGTTTCTCTGTGCAAAAATAAGCAGTTAGAAGAAATAACAGAATGTAAACCCCATTTACATCTTCTGAAAGAGAAGAGTACTGAGGATGATTGAAACATAGCATAAAGCCTGAATGAGTACAATATTGCAGTACTGATCCATACATAGAACAACTTATAAGTGGAGAAGTCTCAGAATTAGACGCAAATGCATATGGAAATTTATGACAAATGGTGTATGTTAAAGTAGTGGGTAAAACATGAACTATTCAATGAATGGGATTGAGGCAACTGATGGTCACGTAAAATAAAATAAAGTTGAAACATATATGATTTTTGGTTAAGTCCAAATATACTAAATACTTAAAAATAAATAATGAAAATATGATAGTACTTGGATAAGCCTTAGGAAAATTCTTTTTAAATCCAAGCGGGGAAGACTTTCAAAGTATGGCACAAAGTTCAGAAGACATTAAGGAAAGGATTAATAAAGACAAGAACATAATAAAAATTTTTGCCGTGACATGAACCATCATAATTAAAAGATACGTAACAAGTTGGGAAAATATTGGTAACTCATATCAAAAATGAGTTCCTCGGGGGCTTCCCTGGTGGCGCAGTGGTTGAGAGTCCGCCTGCCGATGCAGGGGACACGGGTTCGTGCCCCGGTCCGGGAAGATCCCACATGCCGCGGAGTGGCTGGGCCTGTGAGCCATGGCTGCTGAGCCTGCGCGTCTGGAGCCTGTGCTCCGCAACGGGAGAGGCCACAACAGTGAGAGGCCCGCGTACCGCAAAAAAAAAAAAAAAAGTTCCTCGGGACTTCCCTGGTGGTGCAGTCGTTAAGAATCCGCCTGCCAATGCAGGGGACATGGGTTCAGGCCCTGGTCCGGGAAGATCCCATATGCCGCAGAGCAACTAAGCCCGTGTGCCACAACTACTGAGCCCACGTGCCACAATTACTGAAGCCCGCATGCCTAGAGCCCCGTGCTCTACAACAAGAGAAGCTACTGCAATGAGAAGCCCGTGCCAACGAAGAGTAGCCGCTGCTCGCTGCAACTAGAGAAAGCCCAGGTGCAACAACGAAGACCCCACGCAGCCAATAAATAAAGAAATAAATGAATAAAAATTATAAAAAAAAGAGTTCCTCCTATTTGTAAAAGTTCCTGTAAAATGATAATTCTGAATCCAGTGAACCAATAAGAAAATGACTATAGGTTACAAATTCACAGTTTCTAGAAAATAAAAATGGCTCAAACCTACAGAAAAATGAGAAACCACACATATAATAAGAGAGATGCAAATTAAAATTACACAGGGTTATCTTTTACTCATTGAAATATGAAAGACCCAGTAGTTTGGTAGTGTACTGTGTGTATAGTCTGGGGACAAGGCACTCTCACATTTCTGGTGGGAATGAAGATTGATATAGCTTCCAGGAGGGCAACTTGCAACATATATAAACATATATAAAGTGTCATAATTTTTCTACCTGTAGTTCCTCATCAAGGAATTTAATTTTAGGATTATAGTTGTACATATGCAAGATACATATGTACAAAGTTCATAAATGCAGAATTATTTGCAATAAAAAGGATTAGTAACAGCCAAAATGGCTATCAATACTGTGTAAATTATGGGCAATCCATACAATGGAATACTGTATAGCTGTATAAAAGAGCAACAAACCTGATATGGAAGGACCTCCAAGATATAGCAAGTTAAAAAAAGAACATAGAACAATAAGTATATGTATGAATATATACATATATTCATATGTATGAATAATTCTAAATATTACACATACATATATGTATAATATATAAGTGTTACATATACTATTCCTTCTCATACAAATATATTGATACACACTTGTTTTAGATTAAACATCTCTGGAAAGGTTTAAAAAAAACTAATAACCAGAATAACTATATTTGTCTTTGTGGGGAAGGCATAGATGCCTGAAGGCCTGGAATGGAATGACCATTTTCAATGTATGCATTAAACAATTTTTTTTAAACTATGAATGTATTGCTATTTCAAAAATAAAATTTTGCAACAAGGAAAATAAATTTAATGATATAACCAAGAGGAGACAGATATAAAAAGACGAGAGAGAGAAAGAGGGAGTTGAGGGAAGAGGAGAAGGAGGAGGAGAGAGATGTAGAAATAGATTGAGAGAGAAAAGAGATTTGCTATAAAGGCAAGCAGAGGAATCAGGCTGTGGATGGAGGAGAATGGAGACCTGGGTGGTCTTTAAGCCAGGAGATAGAATACCATGTTTGTATGTTGCAGGGATGATCCAATAGAGAAGGATCACTGAAGATGCAGGTGGGAGAGAGAATCATTGTCTAAGGTGTTTCTGTGTAGGAGCAGGGTGGGAACCGGCACACAGGTAGAAAGGATGGCTTAGGATAGGAGTGTGCAGAACTGTTCCCTGGCATGACAGGAAAGGCAGAGAAATGAGCTCAGAGGCAGATTGGCTGATAGATTTGGTGTCAGGAGATGGAGAAATTTTCAGCAGAGCATCGTCTGAGAGTGATAAAAGAGTGAAGAGGAGATTTCAGGGGAGAGATGGTGAGAAACATTTCCCTTGGACCGAGGGTAATTATAGAAACATTACATAATCACTCAGCAGAGCCAAGTGGATACCTGAGGTGTGTGGACATACATTGAAATTGAAACCGCTGGGCATAGTTGGATGTTGTTTTTCACCCATTCTCAGCTCCCTGGCAACAGGCATGGAGTTAGTGGGAGTCCGATTCAGCCAGGGTAAAAGACTTGATGGGCACATCAAGTGAAGATGCTTACGTGGGTGGCAAATAAACACGTGAAAAGATGTTCGGCATTCCTCACCATTAGGGAAGTACAAATTTAAACCACAATGACACTACACACTTCCTAGAATGGCTAAAATAAAAAAATACTGATAGTTTCAAATATTGATAAGGATTTGAGAAACTGGATCTTTCATATCATATGTTGCTGGTGGGAATGTAAGGTAGTACAGCCACACTGGAAAACCCTTTTGCATTTTCTTAAAAAATTGTACATACACTTACCATACAACCCCGCAATCTATTCCTGGCATTTATCCTAGAGAATGGAAAATTTTTGTTCACATAAAAACCTATGTACAAATGTTCATGACAGGTTTATTTATAATAGCCAAACTGAAAACAAACTAGATATTCTTCCACTGGTGAATATTGAAACCAAATGTAGTATATCTATACCATGGAATACTACTCAACAATTTAAAAAAATCAGCAACAAACTGTTGAAACATACAATCACTTGGGTGTCTCCTGAGGATATTATGCTCAATGAAAAAATCCAAAATCAAAAGGTTTGATAGTGTATTATTCCATTTATATAACATTTCTGAAATGGCAAAATTATCGAGATGGGGAACATATCAGTGGTTGCTAGGGGTTTGGGAAGGGGAATGGGGTCGGTGTGACTATAAATACATAGCTGAAGGGAGTTTTTTTGTGGTGAAGAAACAGTCTCATATCTTGAAAGTGGTGGTGGTTATACAATATAATGCATGTGATAAAATGCTCTAGAATTAAACATAGTGGCATAAAAAATGAGTCATGCAAAAATGGGTGAAATCTAAGATCTGTAGTGTAGATAATTTTATTGTACCAAGGGAAGTTTTGATAATGTACTTTATTTATGAGGATTTCACCATTGGTAGAGGCTTGGTTATTGGTACACAGGACTCTCTGTACTATTTTTGCAACGCATTCGTCTATAATTAATTCAGAATGAAAAGTTAAAAAAAACTGAAAGGTTAGTTTGTTGGATTGACTACCTACATGGATACTGAAGACACAGAATGAGGACAGGGTTATGCTGGAGAGAAATCTATAAACCGAGTGCACTGCCAGAATATAATGTAATAAGCATTCACATACTCACCATTAAAATTAAGCATATACAAAAATTTTGTCATATTTGTTTCCAATTTCTCCTTAAAAGTGAATAACTAAAATGTTACAGATTCATCTGGAGGCCCAAACCTGCATCTCTTCTGTCATTGGTCTCTTCAGAACTTCTGAAGATGACATGCATTATTCTCTCATGTGTGTAACAGGATATTAAAACAGGAGTTTTGCTCTAAATATCAAGATACTATAGACATTACATTTTGAAAAAGGTACAAGTGACATGCAGAATTTAAGTAGGAGATTTCTGATAATTGGTTACCAACTCTTACACCATCATCCATATCAAAGTTATTAAAACTTTGAGTTCAATTTTTATATGAGGAATAAAACATCAAATTCAATTTAAAGATGAACCATCTCCCCTGCTCCCAATTTGACCTTTGCAGGCAAAAAGTCTGCAGCAGAGAAGAAGGTACATTCTGTTGCTTCTCTCTTTTGCTCCCCACATTTCTCCTTGTCCCACCTTCCTACTGTTTCTAGCTGTGATTTCTGACCCCGGAGGGTTGGACATATTCCAGGGAGGAAGGTCAGGAGAGCAGGACTTGCTTTTTTGGCTTGTCCTGCTGGGGTAACTTTGCTGCCTCTCTCTGGACTTGACAATATTGTAGAATTGACTCCAACTAATTTTGCAAAACTTATGCCAACCTCTGTCACTTCCAGGCCATGAGAGACGTTGCTCATTGCTTACAGCACTCCAGTCTTGTGACCCTTCTTAAAAGGGATCTAGCAACCATGACCAAATACTTGGGGTGTCACAGGGAATAAAACTTATTTACATACTGATCACCATTTTCTAACAACCTCTGTGCTTTTACTAGCAATGCCACTATGAATTGCTTTTTCTCACATTTCCATCTGTCCAGATCCTGTTTATCTTTCCTTGCCTGCCTCAAAAGGTTGGTGTGGCTGGCAAAAGGGGCACAGGTTACTTGCTTGGTAAACTGTAGAATCATTGATTCAAACTCCAGGTATTTCAAGAAGCCTTCCTGATCCACTTGCCACCACGTACATACTTATTAACGAGGCCTTCTCCCTCTCTGCTCCCCATCTCTGTGATTGTATCCTGGAAGAATTCAGAGCCAATTATAACAATATGTTAGGTGTGCATAAGATCCCTTCTTCCCTATTCTACTATAAGCTCCTGGAGAACAAGAAGCAAATCTCATCTATTTTTACAGCCAGCATTGATACATTGACAATATTGGTGTCTAATATATACCTTACTATCATACAGAGAGAGCATTAAGCAACCTTCCTGAATTCCAGATAGCTGCCAAATATACCTTCACATGAGAAGAGCATATGCTCGTGATTATAGTCAGAGTGTAGAGACATGAACTTATGAGGCTGCCTGACTTACAACTGAAGTTACCTTCAGTCCATGTGCACGGTGAAGTCAAACCCTACTGCCTTATTCTGAAGACAGGTACCCAACCACAAATGTCATAAAACTCAGACTGGTGCAATCCTATTACCTCAATATCTGCTTGGGTTGCCTAGGATGGGCTTGTGACCCAAGTTGCTCATGGATTTAGCATGAGAATCCAGGTTCCCTGACTCCAGGTCTAGTGTTCTTCCCAGTCTAGCACTTGCAGATTCTATATTCCTGCCTATCCCAGGATATTTGGATGCTGAGGTGGACTTGGCTTGAGGCAAGGGCTTCCTCTGCTGGAATATAGGGTAATGGGAATAAGTGGAGGTGTCATGCCTGTGGCCTTAGCACCTGCAGGGACTCTACTTGAAAAATGTTTTCATGCATTGTGCACTGGTATGATGTCAGAGTGTGGACTGAAGGCTGTTAGAAGATTCAGCACAGTGAGTCTTAATGATTTCATCAACTGTAAACCTTTTGCTGAGGATGTTGTCCATCATGGGGGCCACCTGTATCCATACTGCCATGCTTTACCTGGGCAGTTGGGTGTGACATCCTTCTTCAGGATGGAAGCAATTTAGGATTTTTAAATGACCCCTCTTCTGAGCACCCTTGACTCCCAAACAACTCTATGATAGCATGGATCACATTGTATGGCAGCCTGTCCCACACTAGGCTCCTTCCTTCCACCGACTGTGAGTTCCTTGAAGATGAATATGTTGTCTTTGAACCTCTAGTGCCTGGCACAGGGGCTGGAACATTGAAGATCTTCAGTTATTATTTATAAAGAGAACAGAAGAATGACTGAGTGAGTCTGCTATGAGAAGCCTGCTTAATGATATCTTCAAGAGTAGCAGTAGATAGGTTAATTGCAATGGTCCGTTAAAGGGCAATTATTTAAAAAAGGATACATTTGTAATAGGAATATTTTATTTTAACCTAGAATTCATTCACCAAAATAAGGGAGAGAGAAGGATTTTCCTTTAATTATGGATCATAAGGTATAGTTCTGCTCTTTCTTGCAGAAAGCACATTCATTCAGCATTGTCTATGATTTGCAGTTTGGATTTATTAGAGATCTTAATGTCATGTATAGTATTCCGCTTGATGATAATTTTCAATATGGCTAATTTTTTTCAATCTTGTATAGTTGTCAGGCTCATTCCTAATGAAATTACAATAATCTTGAGACTAGCTTTTATTGCCCTTTTAAGCATGCATATTAATTTTCATCAAAAGTATAATTCTCTTTACATATTCATATTTCATTGATTTATACTGTACTTTGATAAATTAGATAATTACACGAACAAGTCCAACTGGCACAAGGAGGGTTGGAAACAGGCCCAATTGGTTCCTGTGAAGCAGATAACACAGTGCTATAATGTCCAGGTGTACTAGATAATCAGTGAATGGTCCTCAGGACTCAGCGTTTACTGGACATCAATCAATATATTTTCTGAATGGAATGGACAGGCTTGGTTAAACAGATAGATTCTATTAACCAGAGATTTACTTAAAAGGTGTTTTCTCTATAAAGAAATAGCATAGTGCTTTATCAGGTAGGTTTAGATAATGTTTGTTGAATTCATGCAGTTGTGGATGACACCTCCCAAAATGTGCCACGAGGAACTTTCATATCTTTTCTCTCTTCCTGAAGAAAACTCCTGAATATCATGCATGATCCACCCTAAGGTGAATCTAGAAGGAAAAACCATCACTGGCTTCGGAAAGAGGGCAACTCATGAACAAACCCTTTTCTTTCCTCCATTCTCCCCAGAGGCAGCAAGCAGACCTGCAATGAAAGGGCAGCACCTTTCTCACACTGACCAACTCCAAAGGACACTCTCTGTCCTCTTGAGCGGGAGGTGCCTGAAGGAGACCTGGTGACTGAGCCATTCTTTCAAGATGCTGGACAACCCTGGGTTCAGGTGGGAGCTACTTGAGAATAATAGTCACCGAGCATCTTCTAAATTGCAGGTCCAGTCCCATGCACTATGGATTCAAAGACATGCTTTTTTTCCCTAAAGACCTCACAGTGTGGTGGAGGAGGGAGACATATAAATGAATCATTACAGTACAATATTATAAGTGTTATAACAGAGGAATTTTGCAGCCAAGTGTGTTCAGTGTGGGCTGCAGGGACTGAGATTAAGCATCCAGCTCTAAGTTATTTTGAAATTTCTCTGCAAGGCTCCTCATGATGGACATTTTCAGCCAAAGCTATACAGTTGATGAAATCACAGCTCACAGGGCTGACTCTCATAAGAACCCTCAGTCTAAGTTTGTGGCATCACATCAAAGCACCCTGTCTGGTTGCATAGGCTACAACACTGTCTTTCTGCCTCCTCTCACCACCCTGCATTCTAGCTGAGGAAGCCCTCACCTACAGCTAAACCCCACTGCAGCATTTAGAAATCAAGGGTTGCATGTAGGATACAGACTCAGCAGAGTGCTGGACAACAGAGTGCTGGAAAGCACTGGATCTGGAGTCAGGGTACCTGAGTTCTGAGTACTGACCTGTGTTATAGAAATGATTGATGAATCTATAGGTAAACTTGGGGAGGACTGATATCTTAGCAATATTGAGTCATGAACATGGACTATTTATTTAGTTCTTTGATTTCATTTATCAGAGTTTTGTAGTTTTTTCATATAGATCTTATACATATTTTGTTAGATTTATACCTAAGTATTTCATTTTGGAGGATGCTAATGTAAATATTATATTTTTAGTTTCAAATTCTACTTGTTCATTGTTGATGTATAGGAAAGCAATTGACATTTGTATATTAACTTTGTATCCTGCAACCTTACTATAATTGCTTGTGAGTTCTGGGAGGGGTTTTTTTTTTGTAATTCTTTTAGATTTTCTGTATAGACATTCATGTCATCTGCAACCAAAGACAGATTTATGTCTTCCTTCCCAATCTATATACTTTTATTTACTTTTCTTACCTTATTGCATTAGCAAAGACTTTAGCAGTGTTGAAAAGGGATGGTGAGATGGGACATCCTTGCCTTGTACCTGATTTTAGTGGGACAGCTTCAAGTTTCTTGGTGGGAAAGTTTCAGGTATGCTGTTAGCTGTACAATTTTTATAGATCGTCCTTATCAAGTTGAGAAAATTCCCCTCTATTTCTAGTTTACTGAGAGTTTTTATCATGAATGTATGTTGGGTTTCATCAGATGATTTCTCTGCATCTATAGAAATGATAATGTGATTTTTCCTTTTTACTTTGTTGATGTTATGGATTACATTAACTGATTTTCAAATGTTGAAACAGCCTTGCATATCTGGAATAAATTCCACTTGGTCATGGTGCATAATTTTTAATGCCCTTTTTAGATTCTATTTGCTAACATTTTGTTGAGGATTTTTGCATCTATGTTCATGAGAGATATTGGTCTGTAATTTTCTTTTATTGTAATGCTGGCTTCATAGAATGAGTTAGGTAGTAGTCCCTCTTCTTCTATCCTCCAAATAAGAGTGTAGAGAATTGGTAACATTTCTTCCTTAAACGTCTGGTAGAATTCATCAGTGAACTCATCGGGGCCTGGCACTTTCTGTTTTGAAAGGTTAATTATTGATTCAATTCCTTTAATATATATGTCTATTCATATTGTCTGTTTCTTCTCATCTGAGTTTTGGCAGACTGTGTTTTTCAAGGAATTCATCCATTTCATGTAGGTTATCAAATTTGTGGGCATAGTGTTGTATAGTATTCCTTTATTGTCCTTTTAATGTCCATGGGATCTGTAATGATGTCCCCTCCTTTGTTTCTGATATTAGTAATTTGTGTGCTCTTTTTTTTCTAGTTAGCTTGGCTAGTGACATCAATTTTAAGGATCTTTTCAAAGAAATAGCTTTAAATTTTTAAACATTTTATTCAAGTATAGTTGATTTACAATGTTGTGTTAATTTCTGCTATAGAGCAAAGTGATTCAGTTATACATTTATATACATTCTTTTTCATATTCTTTTCCATTATGGTTTATCACAGGATATTTAATATAATTCCCTATGCTATACAGTAAGACCTTGTTGTTTATTCATTCTATATATAATAGTTTGCATCTGCTAATCCCAAAGTCACAGTCCATCCCTCCACCACCCCCCTCCACCTTGGCAACCACAAGTTTTTTCTCTATATCTTTGAGTTTGAGAAACAGCTTTTGGTTTCATTGATTTTCTCTATTGATTCTCTATTTTCAGTTTCATTGATATCTACTTTTTTTATTATTCCTTTTCTTTTGCTTACTTTATATTTAATTTGCTCTTCTTTTTTAAAATATTTATTTATTTATTTGGCTACATTGGGTCTTGGTTGCAGCACGTGAGATCTTCATTGTGGCATACAGGGTCTTCTGTTGCAGGACGTAGCCTCTTCATTGCAGCACACAGGCTTCTCTCTAGTTGTGGTGTGCAGGTGTCAGAGCATGCATGCTCAGTAGTTGCGGCATGTGAGCTCTCTACTTGTTGTGCGCGGGCTCTAGAGTGCATGGGCTCAGTAGTTGCGGCACGTGGGCTTAATTGTCCTGTGGCATGTGGAATTTTAGTTCCCCAACCAGGGATAAAACCCGAGTCCCGTGTATTGGAAGGTGGATTCTTAACCACTGGACCACCAGGGAAGTCCCGAATTTGCTCTTCTTTTTTGGCTTTTCTAATATATGCATTCAGCATTATAAGTTTCCCTTTAAGCACTGCTTTCACTGAATCCCACAAATTTTGATAAGTTGTGTTTTCATTTTAATTTACTTGAAAATATTTTAAAATTTATCTTGAGTTTTCTTCTTTGGCTCATGTGTTATTTAGAAGTATGTTGTTTAATCTCTATGTGTTTTGGGATTTTCCAGTTATCTTTCTGTTACTGACTTCTAGCTTAATTCCATTGTGGTCTGAGAGCAGACACTGAAAGACTTCTATTCTTTTAAATTTGTTAAGGTGTATTTTTATGGCCCAGTATGTGACACATCTTGATGAATGTCCCATGTGAACATAAAAAGAATGTGTATTCTGCAGTTGTTGGATAAAGCAGTCTATAGATGTCCATGATAGCAAGTTGATTTATGATGTTGAGTTCAACTCTGTCCTTACTGATTTTCTGCTCACTGAATCTTTCCTTTTCTGCTAGAGGGGTGTGAAAGTATCCAACTATAATAATGGATTCCTCTGTTTATCCTTGAAGTTCTATCAGCTTTTGCCTCATGTAGTTTGATGTTGTTTTTAGGCATATAGCTATTAAGAATTTTTATACCTTCTTGGAGAATTCACCCCTTTATAATTATGTAATGTCCTTCTTTATCCCTGAAATTTTCCCTGCTTTGAAGTCTGCTTGATGTGGAATTAATATAGCTACTTCTGATTTAAAAAATGTGTGTTAGCATGGTATATTTTTCTCCATTCATTTACTTTTAATCTGCATGTGTCTGCACATTTAAAGTGGATTTATTATGGACAGCATATAGTTGGGTCTTGTTTTTTGATTCAATCTGACAGTCTGTCTTTTGATTGTGTATTTGGACCGTTGACATTCAAAGTGATTATTGATGTAGTTGGATTAATATCTACCATATTTCTTACTGTTTTCTATTTGTTGCCCTTATTCTTTGTTCCTATTTTTGTCCTTTACTTTTTCAGCCTTTTGTGGTTTTAACTGAGCATTTTATGTGATTCTATTTGTACTTTCTTAACATGTCACTTAGCATGCCTTTCTTAGCATAAAAGTTACACTTTATCCTTTCCATTTTTTGTTTTACATCTTTATTGGAGTATAATTGCTTTACAATGGTGTGTTAGTTTCTGCTTTATAACAAAGTGAATCAGTTATACATATACATATGTTCCCATATCTCTTCCCTCTTGTCTCTCCCTTCCTCCCACCCACCCTATCCCACCCCTCTAGGTGGTCACAAAGCACCGAGCTGATCTCCCTGTGCTATGCGGCTGCTTCCCACTAGCTATCTATTTTACGTTTGGTAGTGTATATATGTCCATGCCACTCTCTCACTTTGTCACAGCTTACGCTTCCCCTTCCCCATATCCTCAAGTCCATTCTCTAGTAGGTCTGTGTCTTTATTCCTGTCTTACCCCTAGGTTCTTCATGACATTTTTTTTTCTTAGATTCCATATATATGTTTTAGCATACGGTATTTGACTTTCTCTTTCTGACTTACTTCACTCTGTATGACAGACTCTAGGTCCATCCACCTCACTACAAATAACTCATTTTCGTTTCTTTTTATGGCTAATATTCCATTGTATATATGTGCCGCATCTTCTTTATCCATTCATCCGATAATGGACACTTAGGTTGTTTCCATGTCCTGGCTATTGTAAATAGCGCTTCAGTGAACATTATTGTACATGACTCTTTTTGAATTATGGTTTTCTCAGGGTATATGCCCAGTAGTGGGATTGCTGGGTCATATGGTAGTTCTATTTGTACTTTTTTAAGGAACCTCCATACTGTTCTTTGTAGTGGCTGTACCAATTCACATTCCCACCAGCAGTGCAAGAGTGTTCCCTTTTCTCCGTACCCTCTCCAGCATTTATTGTTTCTAGATTTTTTGATGATGGCCATTCTGACCGGTGTGAGATGATATCTCATTGTAGTTTTGATTTGCATTTCTCTAATGATTAATGATGTTGAGCATTCTTTCATGTGTTTGTTGGCACACTGAATATCTCCTTTGGAGAAATGTCTATTTAGGTCTTCTGCCCATTTTTGGATTGGGTTGTTTAGTTTTTTTGTTATTGAGCTGCATGAGCTCTTGTAAATTTTGGAGAGATTAATCCTTTGTCAGTTGCTTCATTTGCAAATATTTTCTCCCATTCTGAGTGTTGTCTTTTGGTCTTGTTTATGGTTTCCTTTGCTGTGCAAAAGCTTTGAAGTTTCATTAGGTCCCATTTGTTTATTTTTGTTTTTATTTCCATTTCTCTAGGAGGTGGGTCAAAAAGGATCTTGCTGTGATTTATGTCATAGAGTGTTCTGCCTATGTTTTCCTCTAAGAGTTTGATGGTGTCTGGCCTTACATTTAGGTCTTTAATCCATTTTGAGCTTATTTTTGTGTATGGTGTTAGGGAGTGTTCTAATCTCATACTTTTACATGTGCCTGTCCAGTTTTCCAAGCACCACTTATTGAAGAGGCTGTCCTTTCTCCACTGTGCATTCCTGCCTCCTTTATCAAAGATAAGGTGACCGTATGTGCGTGGGTTTATCTCTGGGCTTTCTATCCTGTTCCATTGATCTATCTTTCTGTTTTTGTACCAGTACCATACTGTCTTGATTACTGTAGCTTTGTAGTATAGTCTGAAGTCAGGGAGCCTGATTCCTCCAGCTCCGTTTTTCGTTCTCAAGATTGCTTTGGCTATTCGGGGTCTTTTGTGTTTCCATACAAATTGTGAAAATTTTTGTTCTAGTTCTGTGAAAAATGCCAGTGGTAGTTTGATAGGGATTGCACTGAATCTGTAGATTGCTTTGGGTAGTAGAGTCATTTTCACAATGTTGATTCTTCCAATCCAAGAACACGGTATATCTCTCCATTTATTTGTATCATCTTTAATTTCTTTCATCAGTGTCTTATAATTTTCTGCATACAGGTCTTTTGTCTTCTTAGGTAGGTTTATTCCTAGATATTTTATTCTTTTTGTTGTAACGGTAAATGGGAGTGTTTTCTTGATTTCACTTTCAGATTTTTCATCATTAGTGTATAGGAATGCCAGAGATTTCTATGCATTAATTTTGTATCCTGCTACCTTGCCAAATTCATTGATTACCTCTAGTAGTTTTCTGGTAGCATCTTTAGGATTCTCTATGTGTAGTATCATGTCATCTGCAAACAGTGACAGCTTTACTTCTTCTTTTCCGATTTGGATTCCTTTTATTTCCTTTTCTTCTCTGCTGTGGCTAAAACTTCCAAAACTATGTTGAATAAGAGTGGTGAGAGTGGGCAACCTTGTGTTGTTCCTGATCTTAGTGGAAATGCTTTCAGTTTTTCATCATTGAGGATGATGCTGGCTGTGGGTTTGTCATATATGGCCTTTATTATGTTGAGGAAAGTTCCCTGTATGCCTACTTTCTGCAGGGTTTTTATCATAAATGGGTGTTGAATTTTGTCGAAAGTTTTCTCTGCATCTATTATGACCATATGGTTTTTCTCCTTCAGTTTGTTAATATGGTGTATCACACTGATTGATTTGCATATATTGAAGAATCCTTGCATTCCTGGAATAAACCCCACTTGATCATGGTGTATGATATTCTTAAAGTGCTGTTGGATTCTGTTTGCTAGTATTTTGTTGAGGATTTTTTCATCTATGTTCATCAGTGATATTGGCCTGTAGTTTTCTTTCTTTGTGACATCCTTGTCTGGTTTTGGTATCAGGATGATGGTGGCCTCGTAGAATGAGTTTGGGAGTGTCCCTCCCTCTGCTATATTTTGGAAGAGTTTGAGAAGGATAGGCGTTAGCTCTTCTCTAAATGTTTGATAGAATTCACCTGTGAAGCCATCTGGTCCTGGGCTTTTGTTTGTTGGAAGATTTTTAATCACAGTTTCAATTTCAGTGCTTGTGATTGGTCTGTTCATATTTTCTATTTCTTCCTGATTCAGTCTTGGCAGGTTGTGCATTTCTAAGAATTTGTCCATGTCTTCCAGGTTGTCCATTTTATTGGCATATAGTTGCTTGTAGTAATCTCTCATGATCTTTTGTATTTCTGCAGTGTCAGTTGTTACTTTTCCTTTTTCATTTCTAAATCTATTGATTTGAGTCTTCTCCCTTTTTTTCTTGGTGAGTCTGGCTAATGGTTTATCAATTTTGTTTATCTTCTTAAAGAACCAGCTTTTAGTTTTATTGATCTTTGCTATCGTTTCCTTCATTTCTTCTTCATTTATTTCTGGTCTGATCTTTATGATTTCTTTCCTTCTGCTAACTTTGGGGTTTTTTTGTTCTTCTCTCTCTAATTGCTTTAGGTGCAAGGTTAGGTTGTTTATTCAAGATGTTTCCTGTTTCTTAAGGTAGGATTGTATTGCTATAAACTTCCCATCTTAGAACTGCTTTTGCTGCATCTCATAGGTTTTGGGTCGTCGTGTCTCCATTGTCATTTGTTTCTAGGTATTTTTTTGATTTCCTCTTTGATTTTTTCAGTGATCACTTCGTTATTAAGTAGTGTATTGTTTAGCCTCCATGTGATTGTATTTTTTACAGATCTTTTCCTGTAATTGATATCTAGTCTCATAGTGTTGTGGTCGGAAAAGATACTTGATACAATTTTAATTTTCTTAAATTTACCAAGGCTTGATTTGTGACCTAAGATATGATCTACCCTAGAGAATGTTCCATGAGCACTTGAGAAAAATGTGTATTCTGTTGTTTTTGGATGGAATGTCCTATAAATATCAATTAAGTCCATCTTGTTTAATGTATCATTTAAAGCTTGTGTTTCCTTATTTATTTTCATTTTGGATGATCTGTCCATTGGTGAAAGTGGGGTGTTAAAGTCCTCTACTATGAATATGTTACTGTCGATTTCCCCTTTTATGGCTGTTAGTATTTGCGTTATGTATTGAGGTGCTCCTATGTTGAGTGCATAAATATTTACAATTTGTTATATCTTCTTCTTGGATTGATCCCTTGATCATTATGTAGTGTCCTTCTCTATCTCTTGTAATAGTCTTTATTTTAAAGTCTGTTTTGTCTGATATGAGAATTGCTACTCCAGCTTTCTTTTGGTTTCCATTTGCATGGAATATCTTTTTCCATCCCCTCACTTTCAGTCTGTATGTGTCTCTAGGTCTGAAGTGGGTCTCTTATAGACAGCATATATATGGGTCTTGTTTTTGTATCCATTCAGCCAGTGTGTGTCTTTTGGTGGGAGCATTTAATCCATTTACATTTAAGGTAATTATCGATATGTATGTTCCTATTCCCATTTTCTTAATTGTTTTGGGATTGTTATTGTAGGTCTTTTCCTTCTCTTGTGTTTCTTGCCTAGAGAAGATCCTTTAGCATTTGTTGTAAAGCTGGTTTGGTGGCGCTGAACTCTCTCAGCTTTTGCTTGTCTGTAAAGGTTTTAATTTCTCCATCAAATCTGAATGAGATCCTTGCTGGGTAGACTAATCTTGGTTGTAGGTTTTTTTCTTCCATCACTTTAAATATGTCCTGCCAGTCCCTTCTGGCTTGCAGAGTTTCTGCTGATAGATCAGCTGTTAACCTTATGTGGATTCCCTTGTGTGTTATTTGTTGTTTTTCCCTTGCTGCTTTTAATATGTTTTCTTTGTATTTAATTTTTGACAGTTTGATTAATATGTGTCTTGGCGTGTTTCTCCTTGGATTTATCCTGACACTCTGTGCTTCCTGGACTTGATTAACTATTTCCTTTCCCACGTTAGGGAAGTTTTCAACTATAATCTCTTCATATATTTTCTCAGTCCCTTTCTTTTTCTCTTCTTCTTCTGGAACCCCTATAATTCGAATGTTGGTGCATTTAATGTTGTCCCAGAGGTCTCTGAGACTGTCCTCAGTTCTTTTCATTCTTT
The DNA here is from genome assembly GCF_008692025.1 of Phocoena sinus. NCBI lineage: Eukaryota > Metazoa > Chordata > Mammalia > Artiodactyla > Phocoenidae > Phocoena > Phocoena sinus. Next base: position 72,725,191 of record NC_045770.1, read on the forward strand.
TTTCTTTATTCTGCTCTGCAGTAGTTATTTCCACTATTTTATCTTCCAGGTCACTTATCCGTTCTTCTGCCTCAGTTATTCTGCTATTGATCTCTTCTAGAGTATTTTTAATTTCATTTATTGTGTTGTTCATCGTTGCTTGTTTCATCTTTAGTTCTTCTAGGTCCTTGTTAAATGTTTCTTGCATTTTCTCTATTCTGTTTCCAAGATTTTGGATCATCTTTACTATTATTATTCTGAATTCTTTTTCTGGTGGACTGCCTATTTCGTCTTCATTTGTTAGGTCTGGTGGGTTTTTATCTTGCTCTTTCATCTGCTGTGTGTTTTTCTGTCTTCTCATTTTGCTTATCTTACTGTGTTTGGGGTCTCCTTTTTGCAGGCTGCAGGTTCGTAGTTCCTGTTGTTTTTGGTGTCTGTCCCCAGTGGCTAAAGTTGTTTCAGTGGGTTATGTAGGCATCCTGGTGGAGGGGACTAGTGCCTGTGTTCTGGTGGATGAGGCTGGATCTTGTCTTTCTGGTGGGCCGGTCCACCTCTGGTGGTGTATTTTGGGGTGTCTGTGGACTTATTATGATTTTAGGCAGCCTCTCTGCTAATGGGTGGGGTTGTGTTCCTGTCTTGCTAGTTGTTTGGCTAGGGCGTCCAGCACTGTAGCTTGCTGGTTGTTGAGTGAAGCTAGGTGTTGGTGTTGAGATGGAGATCTCTGGGAGATTTTCACCGTTTGATATTACGTGGAGCTGGGAGGTCTCTTGTGGACCAGTGTCCTGAAGTTGGCTCTCCCACCTCAGAGGCACAGCACTGACTCCTGGATGCAGCACCAAGAGCCTTTCATCCACACGGCTCAGAATAAAAGGGAGAAAAAGTAGAAAGAAAGAAAGAGGATAAAAGAAAATAAAATAAAGTAAGATAAAATAAAGTTATTAAAATAATTATTAAGAAAAAAAAATTTTTAAGTAAAAAAAAAAAAAACATAAACGGACGGATAGAACCCTAGGACAAATGGTGAAAGCAAAGCTATACAGACAAAATCTCACACAGAAGCATACACATACAGACTCACAAAGAGAGGAAAAGGGGAAAAAATCATAAATCTTGCTCTCAAAGTCCACCTCCTCAATTTGGGGTGATTCGTTGTCTATTCATGTATTCCACAGATGCAAGGTACATCAAGTTGATTGTGGAGATTTAATCCGCTGCTCCCGAGGCTGCTGGGAGAGATTTCCCTTTCACTTCTTTGTTCCTGGGGTCCAGCTTTGGATTTGGCCCCGCCTCTGTGTGTAGGTCGCTGGAGGGCGTCTGTTCTTCGCTCAGACAGGACGGGGTTAAATGAGCCGCTGATTCGGGGGCTCTGGCTCACTCAGGCCGGGGGGAGGGAGGGGTACGGAGTGCGGGGCGGGCCTGCGGCGGCAGTGGCCGGCGTGACGTTGCACCAGCCTGAGGCGCGCCGTGCGTTCTCCCGGGGAAGTTGTCCCTGGATCCCGGGACCCTGGCAGTGGCGGGCTGCACAGGCTCCCCGGAAGGGCGGTGGGGATAGTGACCTGTGCTCGCCCACAGGCTTCCTGGTGGAGGCAGCAGCAGCCTTAGCATCTCATGCCCGTCTCTGGGGTCCGCGCTCTTAGCCGCGGCTCGTGCCCGTCTCTGGAGCTCCTTTAAGCAGCGCTCTTAATCCCCTCTCCTCGCGCACCAGGAAAAAAAGAGGGAAGAAAAAGTTTGTTGCCTCTTCGGCAGGTCCAGACTTTTCCCTGGACTCATTCCCGGCTAGCCGTGGTGCAGTAACCCCTTCAGGCTGTGTTCACGCCGCCAGTCCTCTCCCTGCGCTCCGCCCCTATCCTTTCCTTTTTAAAAAACTTTTTTTTAATAGTGGTTACTATAGAGTTTGCAATATACAGTCCCAACTAATCCGAGTCCACTTTCAAATAACACTATAGCACTTTACAGATAGTTTGAATAGCTTATAATAACAAAATAATTCCAATTTCTCCCTCCGTCCCTTGTAACATTGCTACCATTCATTTCACTTACTTATAAGCATACATAAACATGTATGTATGATGATACATACTTAAGCATACATAGTTGAACACATTGTATTATTTTGAACAAGCTGTTTTGTGCTAGAGCAATTCAGAACAAGAAAAATAAAAGATTTTATTTTGCCTTCACATATTCCTCTTCATTGTTCTTTCTTTCTTAATGAAGATCCAAGTTTCTGACCTATATTATTTTTCTTCTCTCCAAATAACTTATTTTAACATATCTTTCAAGTCAGGTTTATGGGTTAGAAATTTCCTCAATTTCTGTTTGTCTGAGAAAGTGTATTTCTCCTTCACTTTTTAAAGATAATTTCGCAGGATACAGAATTCTAAGTCAGTGGTTTTTGAAGAGAAGTCAGATGAGATTCTTATCTTTGTTCCTCTGCAATGAAGTTCTTTATTCCTCTGGCTTTTTTCAGGATTTTTTTCTTTGCCTTTGATGTTTCTGCAGTTTGAAAATGATATTCCTAGATGTGCTTTTTTTTTTTTTTTGTCATTTTCCTGCTTGGTGTTCTCTGAGCTTCCTGGATCTGTGGTTTGGTGTCTGACATTAATTTGGGGAAATTCTCGTTATTATTGTTTCAACTATTTCTTCTGTTCCTTTCTCTCTTTCTTCTCCTTTTGTTCTTCCCATTATCTGTATATTACACGTTTTATAGATGTCCCAAAGTCTTTGGATATTGTGTGTGTGTGTGTGTGTGTGTGTGTGTGTGTGTGTGTGTGTTTTGTCTTAGTTCTCTTTGCTTTTCAGTTTTGGAAGTTTCCATTGATATATTCTCAAGGTCAGAGATTTTTTTTTCCCCCTCAGCCGTGTTCAGTCTACTAATAGGTTTATCAAAGAAAGGCATTCTTCATTTCCGTTACAGTGTTTTTGATCTCTAGCCTTTCTTTTTAGTTCCTTCTTAGAATTTCCACTTCTCTGCTTACATTGCCCATCTATTCTTGTATACTGTCTACTTTATCCATTAGAACCCTTAGTATATTAATCATTGTTGTTTTAAATTCCTAGTCTGGGGCCTCCCTGGTGGCGCAGTGGTTGATGCAGGGGACACGGGTGCGTGCCCCGGTCCGGGAAGATCCCACATGCCACGGAGCGGCTGGGCCTGTGAGCCATGGCCGCTGACCCTGCGCGTCCCGAGCCTGTGCTCCGCAACGGGAGAGGCCACAATGGTGAGAGGCCCGCGTACCACAAAAAAAATAAAAATAAAATAAATTCCTAGTCTGATAATTGCAACACCCCTGCCATGTCTGGTTCTGATGCTTGCTTTGTCTCTTCAGTTTGTGTTTTTTTTCCTTTTAGTATGCATTATAGTTTATTTATTTTGATTGCCAGACATGTTGTGCTGTATAAAATGAATGGCTGTAAATAAGCTGTTAGTAATGTGGTGGTGAGGTGTGGGAGGAGAAGTGGTCAATAGTCCACAATTAAGTCCCCGTTTGGTTTTTTTTTAGCTAATTAATTTAATTTATTTATTGTTGGCTGCGTTCGGTCTTCATTGCTGTGCATGGGCTTTCTCTAGTTGCGGTGAGTGGGGACTACTCTTTGCCGCGGTGCGTGGGCCTCTCATCGTGCTGGGCTCTCCTGCTGCAGAGCACAGGCTCCAGAATGCAAGCTCAGTAGCTGTGGCTCACGGGCCCAGCCGCTCCACGGCATGTGGAATCCTCCCGGACCAGGGCTTGAACCTGCGTCCCCTGCATCAGCAGGCAGATTCCCAACCAATGCGCCACCAGGGAAGCCCCAGTCCCCTCTTTTAGTGAGCCCAAGCCTCTGGGCTCTGAACTTCACAAGTGCTTCTCAGTCATCCACCTTTGCTTGGTTGGGACAGGATGGCTAGAGTGGGCTGGAGTTGGGTATTACCTTTTTCCCAGGTCAGTTAGGCTCTGATAATACCCCAGCAGTTTAGGCTCTGGCTAAATAGTTTCTCGTGAGGCCAGGCCCTGACAGAAGAACAGACTCTGGTGTATTTCAGAATGGTTTCTTTTCCTCTCACCCTGCTAGAAGCACAAGGAGATTTACTGTGAAGACCTGGTCAAGCTTCTGGAAGTAAAATTCATAAAAGTGTGGGTGCTCACTTATGACTGGATCCCCCTGGCATTTTTAACCCTCAGTTTTGTCCAGGCTGAGCCTCCAGGCATTTGTCAATTACAGTTCAGGTTTTCCTACCCTGGCACAGGGATCTTGTGACAGTTTCCACTCATGAGCCTCTGCTCCAGTAATTTGTGACTCCCTGTATTTGCCTGTCTATCTCTCCAGTCTTGGGGGTTATAGTTTACCGTATGTTGTCCTCTCTCTTACTGATCCAAAGGGTTGTTGATTTTTCAATGTAATCAGGTTTTACTTGTTTTTAGGATAGAGTGGTGACTTCTAAGCTCCTTACATGCAAAACTGGAAATTGGATGTTTCCCTGGAACATCTTTTTTCATCCTCTTGCTTTCAGCCTATGTCTTTGGATGTTAAATGAGTTTCTTATAGACAGCATAAAGTTCAATAATGTTTTTTTTAAAATTAATTAACTAATTAATTTTTGGCTGTGTTGGATCTTTGCGGCTGGGCGTGTTTCTTCTTTCTCTTGTTCCAGCGAGCGGGGGCTATTCTTTGTTCTGGTGCGTGGGCTTCTTATTGCGGTGGCTTCTCTTGTTGCAGAGCATGGGCTCTAGGTGCATGGGCTTCAGTAGCTGTGGCTCGCGGGCTCCGGAGCACAGGCTCAGTAGTTGTGGCACACGGGCTTAGTTGCTCCGTGGCATGTGGGATCTTCCCGGACAGGGCTTGAACCCTTGTTCCCTGCATTGGCAGGCGGATTCTTAACCACTGCGCCACCAGGGAAGTCCCAGTACATGTGTCTTTTTGAATTATGGTTTTCTCAGTCACCATTCCTTTTAAACTTTACCTTAGCCCACCCATCTTCATAAATACCTCTTTAATTAAACTCACTTCAATTATTCCGTCTATTTGGGGCACTTATTTTATATTAGGACACTGCCAGATACACAAAGGAGAAGACTTTTGAAAAGCAGTGAAATCTGGGTTATTAACAGCACATTAGCTTTGGGAAGCATAAGTGTTCCCTATTCTGCTCCCTAAATTAAGGAAAGCAGCAGATTCCTCACTATGACAGCAAACTTGAATGGTTGGGATGGAGGGGAGGACAGGGAGAGTATCCAGGAAGAGGGAACAGTGTTGTTTTCCCAATTCAGATCTCCCACAGTTGAGGCTGCCAGCACTGAAAGTTGCCAGGAGGGAGTTTATGTCTTTTTACCCTGTCTTTTCCTGCTGGAGCCCCTGTGGTTCCCTGAATACTCCAACCCCAGGTGGAGTTATGTGAATGGGTACTAAGAGGAAAAACCCAACAGTGGCTTTGGAAATAAATACTTGATAAATGTATGTTTCCTCCATTCTTCTTGCTGGAATTGACAAGCTGATCCATGCTAAAGGGAAGAGCTTCCTGGGACTGACAGTCACTAGAGGACGCTCCTCTACCTTTGAGAAGTGCCAGCAGGAGGAGGGGTGAAGCCTGGTGCCCAAGCGAGGCTTATCAAGGTGCTGCACAGTCCCTGTGATTTCCTGTTCAGGGACTTGCTAGCAAATGAGCATGCGGAGTTCTCTGAGTCATGACCCCTCGTGAGATGTTTCTCAACACTTGGTCCGACTCTTCTATCTCTCAACCTCTGCCCATCCGCACCCGATTTGGTGCTGGTCCCTGCGAGGGATTGTTGTTGTGGAGCCTTTTGCTGCCCAACTGCGTGTCTGGGCGGCAATGCCAAGCAAAGTAAGCCTGCACTGGGCGACTTTCTATTAAGAATTAAAGCATACCCTCCTTACTTATCATTCAAGGCCCTCCATGGCCTGTCCCACCCTTTTTCTTTATCATAGTTGTAATGTGTGCATGTTTATAGTTTCTTTCCAAATGGCACAGAAGTATATCAAATAAAAGATGAAAGTCTTTCTGAATCCTATTCTCCAAAAGCAACACTTTGTTAGTTATTATTCTTAAATCTTTCATTAGTTATTATTATAGCTTTGAACAATAAAATTCGGTTTCTGTTTTTAAAATTGATCTGTGCTAAACTGGATAAATTGACTTCCCTTTGAGATGTAAAGAAGTTAGCACACATACCAGCCATACTTGGGTCTCTAGGAACAAGTAGGGCGTGAGTGAGAGACAGATTTAACCAGAATCGGGTTTTTTCTGACGAGTGTGGCAGAGGGGAGTGTGATAAGGGCCAGGAGGGTGTGTGCAAAGCAGTGATTATAGCAACAGGTCATGGAATCTAAACATGGCAGGAATGGAAGTGAGGGCATGAGGGAATCATGGGCAATGAGATGTGCTGAGTCAAGAGATGGGAGGTCAGATGGTGTTTGCTGGTCATTGGATTTGGGATACTAGGGAAAATAAATTGTGCAGATCAGAGGTGAAGGGCAGGCAGTGCAAACTTGAAACATAATTTGCAGGTGATGCTATCGTGGGTGATGACGAGATCCAGGACTAGATGATTAGAATGCAGTGGGAGACAAGGTTAAAGGAAGGAGGTGTTTAGAAAGCTGAGAGGTTAGAATGTTGGATTAACCATCTAAACGGATATTCGAGTCCCCAGAGTGAGGCTGGGGTGGTGCTGGAGATGACTATAAACCAGATACTTAGGCCAGAAAATAAACATTCACATACCCACCTCAAAATCAAGCATATATTGAAGTTCTATTATATTTGCCAATCTCTCTTTAAAAACGAATAAATAAAACTAAAGATACAACTATAGCCCAAGCCTGCAGCTCACTTGGATCTGTCACTCTTCAGTTCTTCTGAAATTGATGTGTCTTTTTCTCTCATATGCATGACAGGATGTCAAAATAGAAGGTTTACCTAAATATCAAGATATTCCACAAAACGCATTTCAAGAGGAATGCAACATGACTTGTAGAATTTAAAAGTAAAGCTTCTGATCACTGGTTACACAACTCTTAAGCTATCATGCATGTCAGGGTATAAAAATGTTCAGAACTGAATTTTTCTGTAAGGCTTAAAATGTTGAATTTAATTTAAAGGTGAGCCATTTTTTCCTCTCCCGCCACAGGGCTCTCGTGATGTACAAAACCCAGCCAAAGCTGTACAACGAATAAACTCACAGGACTCACAGGAATGACTCTCATACGAACCCGTCGAAGTTGGTGGCACAGCATCAAGGCACCCTACCTGGTGCATAGGCCACCAGCACTGTCTTCCTGTCTCCTCCCACCACCCTGTGCCCCAGCTAAGGAGCCCTCACCTACAGCCAAGCCCTGCTGTGGCACTTGGAAATCAAGGGTTGCGTATAGGATACAGCTGAGTGCTGGTCTGGGAAGACCATTGGATCTGGATCTGAGATCTGAGTATTGAGCTGTGTTCTAGGAATGATCAATACATTGGGTTGGAAAAACTGTAAACTAAAAATGGTATCATTTTCCCAGCTACCTTGTATTGTCTCCTAAGTATCAAGAGTTTATTTGTTAGCTCTCCTTTCTGGGGGGGTGTTGTCACACCATCTCATGGCGACCCCTCCCTGTCTGCCCGAATGCTGTGAGGAATGAGTAACCACTGGCCGAGAACAGTTAAGAATTCTGTACCGAACCCAAGTTTTTTTATTAATACGATTGACATGACGTCAATCAAATGTTTTCAATCCCGCTCCTCTTGGGGACTGGCCATGAAACTGACTAAAAGTCACAGCCAGAACAATTGGTACAAAACCTTGAGGCTTACAGAGTGTTCCAAAAGCTAGTAATAAATGGTTTCCAAGGTAATTTCTATTTTGAAATCGACACTGAAGTTGCAATGGCCAAATTAGAACCAGTGGGCATATTTTTTGACTCTCCATTGGTTGGAGCAAAAGCTAAATAACCACTCATAAGTTTTCAAAGGTAAAAGCCATGTTTTTCACTCCTAGAACCCATGGCAAACTGGTCACCATGTCAGGGACAAATATCTCCAGAGGACCTTTCCTAAACCTGATTTCCTGGACTATTCTTATGCAGGCAGAATCTAACTCTAAGGACATTCTTTTCCCAAAGACCAGAGAATCCAATGAACTCTAGATACTCATTTAGAATGAAGTTTTTTTTATCTGCAGCATGCTTCCAAACACAGGCCCAAACATGAATCTTAGAGGAACAGAGTCTCAGAGAAAAATAAGGATTCTTCTTTTTCTCTATCATCAAGTAGAAAACAATTATAGACAGGGTTTTATGATTTTAGACAAATATTTTTTCCCATTGGAATGAAACTAGAAGTAGAAAGCTTTGAATAAGAAAAGATTCAAAGAAGATAACGTGAGAAATGTATTTATAATGTACAGAGAGATACAGATATTCTACTTTCAGAAAAACGCTTTTCTGAGAAAAACAGAAGAGCCAGGTTTTAAAAAATCAGTTTGAAGGCACCGGGGAGTCACTGAGGCATTTCAGAGGCATAAGGCTGAGAGAAGAGTGGATAATTGCCAAGTCTGGCAGGGCAGCATTGCCTCTCAAAGTCACTTCTTTTTATTTATTTATTTATTTTTGGCTGCACTGAATCTTCATTGCTGCTCGTGGGCTTTCTCTAGCTGTGGCGAGCGGAGGCTACTCTTCATTGCGGTGCGTGGGCTTCTCATTGCGGTGGCTTCTGTTTGTCGCAGAGCATGGGCTCTAGGCGTGCAAGCTTCAGTAGTCGTGGCTTGCGGGCTCTAGAGCACAGGCTCAGTAGTTGTGGTGCACGGGCTTAGTTGCTCCACGGTATGTGAGATCTTCCTGGACCAGGGCTCGAACCCATGTCCCCTGCATTGGCAGGTGGATTCTTAACCACTGCACCACCAGGGAAGTCCCTCTCAAAGTCACTTGTGACTGACCAGGGCAGAGGCTCTTCAGCACCGCCCTAGACTGCTTCTGGACATCTCCAGGGTTTCCTGAAGAAGGCTTCCTCCGTGTCCATCCACCTCAGAAATATCCTGCAGAGCGCTTTGGGAAACCAATTTGAGGGTTTGCCATCTCTGCCACTGCCTAAAGAAGCCAGTGAAGAAGTGAATGATGAGATTGGCACAGCCATTAACACAGAGCAGGATAAACACAGTGCAATGAAGGAAACAAAAGAAGGAATTGTAACCAGTTTGAATCCCCCATCCAACGAATGAGTGGATGCCAGCAGGCAGGCCACCAAAATATGATCACCATTGTGCACAGGTTGGTCACACACAGCCTAGTCATTTGCATCCAATGGGAGCCATACAGGAATATGATTAGCAGGGTCAGGCTGACACTAGAGAGAACCACAAATACGAATATCAGAGTGATGTTAGCATCCTGTCAGCATAAGATGTGCCTGTATGTGCCTCTTTTTTTTCTTAAAGTCTTTAACATTTTGTTGTTTTGTTTTTTTTTTTTTCGGTACGCGGGGCTCTCACTGCTGTGGCCTCTCCCGTTGTGGAGCAACAGGATCCGGACACGCAGGCTCAGCGGCCATGGCTCACGGGCCCAGCCGCTCCGCGGCGTGTGGGATCCTCCTGGGCCGGGATACGAACCCACGTCCCCTGCATCGACAGGCGGACTCGCAACCACTGCGCCACCAGGGAAGCCCGTCTTTAACATTTTAATGCTTCTGAATCTACAGTTCATTTTACAATGAATGATGCATCATATTTAATGGCATCTTCCCTTCCTTCCTTCCTTCCTTTCTCTCTGTTTTAAATTAAAAATTTTTTTTGATTTTTATACAGTTTTTAAAGGTTACTTTCCATTTACAGTTTCTACAAAATATTTGCTACATTCCTAATGTTTACAGTACATCCTTGAGCCTGTCTTACACCCAGTACCTTGTACTCCCACTCTCGCACACCTATATTGATTCTTCACCCCTCCCCGCTGGTAACCACTAGTTCTTTATATCTGTGAGTCTGCTTTCTTTATGTTATATTCACTTCACTAGTTTGTTGTACTTTTTAGATTCCACATATAAGTGATATCTTATAGTATTTACACACACATACACACACACACACACACACACACACACACACACACACATACCATATCTTTATCAGTTCATCTGTTGATAGACATTGTTTGTTTCCATGTCTTGGCAATTATAAATAATGCTGCTATGAACATTGGGGTGCATGTATCTTTTTGGATCAGTGTTTTTTGTTTTTGTTTTGGATATATACCCAGGAGTGAAATTGCTGGGTCATGTGGTAGTTCTATTTTTAGTTTTTGAGAAACCTCCGTACTGTTTTCCACAGTGGCTGCACCAATTTATTGAGACATTACCACCAACATTGTATGAGGGTTCCCTTTTCTCCACATCCTCACCAACATTTGCTATTTGTAGACTTTTTGATGACAGCTATTCTGACAGGTGTGAGATGATATCTCATTGTGGTTTTTTAAACAAAATTTATTTATTTATTTATTTATTTGGCTGCGCTGGGTCTTAGTTGCGGCACACGGGGTCTTCGTTGCTGCGTACGGAATCTTTAGTTATGGCATGCGAGATCTAGTTCCCTGACCAGGGATGGAACCTGGGCCCCCTGCTTTGGGAGCACGGAGTCCCAGCCACTGGGTCACCAGGGAAGTCCCTCACTGTGGTTTTGATTTGCATTTCCCTGATGCTTAGTGATGTTGAGCATCTTTTCATGTGCCTGTTGGATATCTGCATTTCCTCTATGAAAAAATGTCTATTCAGTTCTTCTGCCCATTTTTTAATCAGTTTGTTTGTTTTTTTGATGTTGAGTTGTATGAGCTGTTTATATGTGTTGGATATTAACCCCTTATTGGTCATATCATTTGCAAATATTTTCTCCCATTCAGTAGGTTGTGTTTTCATTTTTTCAATCGTTTCCTTTGCTGTGCAAAAGCTTTTAAGTTTAATTAGGTCCCATTTGTTTTACGTTTGCTTTTATTTCCTTTGCTTTAGGAGATGGATCCAAAAAAATATTGCTTCAGTGTAAAATATTTATGCCAAAGAGTGTTGTGCCTATATTTTCCTCTAGGAGTTTGATAGTATCTGGTCTTACTTACTTTAGGTCTTTAATACATTTTGAGTTTATTTTTGTATATGGTGTTAGACAATGTTCTAATTTCATTCTTTTACCTGTAACTGTCCAGTTTTCCCAGTACCACTTCTTGAAGAGACAGTCTTTTCTCCATTGTATATTCTTGTCTCCTTTGTTATAGATTAATTGACCATAGTGATGGGTTTCTTTCTGGGGTTTCTATCCTGTACTATTAATTTATGTGTCTGTTTTTGTGCCAATACCATTCTGGTTTTTTTTGTTTACATCTTTATTGGAGTATAATTGCTTTACAATGCTGTGTTAGTTTCTGCTTTATAACAAAGTGAATCAGTTATACATATACATATGTTCCCATATCTCCTCCCTCTTGTGTCTCCCTCCCTCCCACCCTCCCTATCCCACCCATCCAGGTGGTCACAGAGCACCGAGCTGATCTCCCTGTGCTATGCGGCTACTTCCCACTAGCTATCTATTTTACGTTTGGTAGTGTATATATATCCATGCCACTCTCACTTTGTCACAGCTTACCCTTCCCCCTCCCCATATCCTCAAGTCCATTCTCTAGTAGGTCTGTGTCTTTATTCCTGTCTTACCCCTAGGTTCTTCATGACATTTTTTTTTCTTAGATTCCATATATATGTGTTAGCATACGGTATTTGACTTTCTCTTTCTGACTTACTTCACTCTGTATGACAGACTCTAGGTCCATCCACCTCACTACAAATAACTCAATTTCGTTTCTTTTTATGGCTGAGTAATATTCCATTGTATATATGTGCCACATCTTCTTTATCCATTCATCCGATAATGGACACTTAGGTTGTTTCCATGTCCTGGCTATTGTAAATAGCGCTTCAGTGAACATTATTGTACATGACTCTTTTTGAATTATGGTTTTCTCAGGGTATATGCCCAGTAGTGGGATTGCTGGGTCATATGGTAGTTCTATTTGTACTTTTTTAAGGAACCTCCATACTGTTCTCCATAGTGGCTGTATCAATTCACATTCCCACCAGCAGTGCAAGAGTGTTCCCTTTTCTCCACACCCTCTCCAGCATTTATTGTTTCTAGATTTTTTGATGATGGCCATTCTGACCGGTGTGAGATGATATCTCATTGTAGTTTTGATTTGCATTTCTCTAATGATTAATGATGTTGAGCATTCTTTCATGTGTTTGTTGGCAATCTGTATATCTTCTTTTGAGAAATGTCTATTTAGGTCTTCTGCCCATTTTTGGATTGGGTTGTTTTTTTTTTGTTATTGAGCCCATTCTGTTTTGATGACTGTAGCTTTGTAGTATAGTCTGAATTCAGGGAGTGTGAGTCCCCCAGCTCTGTTCTTCTTTCTCAAGATTGTTTTGGCTATTTGGGGTCTTTTGTATTTCCATACAAATTTAAAATTTTTATGTTCTAGTTCTGTGAAAAATGCCGTTGGTATTTTGATAGGGATTGCATTGACTCTAAATTGCCTTGGGTAGTATGGTCATTTTAACAATGTTGATTCTTTCAATTCAAGAACATTATATATCTTTACATTTGTTTGTGTCATCTTCAGTTTCTTTCATCAGTGTCTTATAGTTTTCAGAGTACAGGTCTTTTGCCTCCTTAGGTAGGTTTATTCCTAGATATTTTATTCTTTTTGAGGCAGTGGCAAATGGGATTGTTTCCTTAATTTCTCTTTCTGATATTTTATTGTTAGTGTGTATAAATGCAGCAGATTTCTGTATATTAATTTTGTATCCTACAACTTTACCAAATTAATTGATGAGCTCTAGTAGTTTTCTGATGGCATCTTTAGGACTTTCTATGTATAGTATAATGTCATTTGCAAACAGTAACAGTTTTACTTCTTTCTTCCCATTTTGGATTTCTTTTATTTTTTTTTCTTCTCTGATTGCTGTGCCTAGGACTTTCAAAACTATGTTGAATAAAAATGGCAAGAGTAGGAATCCTTGTCTTGTTCCTGATCTTATAGGAAATGCTTTCAGCTTTTCACCATTGAGTATGATGTTAGCATTGGGTTTGTCATATATGACCTTTATTATGTTGAGGTATGTTCCCTCTATGCCCACTTTCTGGAGAGTTTTTATTGTGAATGGATGTTGAATTTTATCATAAGCTTTTTTTCTGCACATATTGAGATGATCATATGGTTTTTATTCTTCAATTTGTTAATGTGGTGTATCACATTGATTGATTTGCAGATATTGAAAAATCCTTGCATCCCTGGGATAAGTTCCATTTGATCATGGTGTATGATCCTTTTAATGTATTGTTGGATTCGATTTGCTAGTATTTTGTTGAGGATTTTTGTGTCTACGTGCATCAGTGACTTTGGCCTGTAATTTTCTTTTTTTGTGATATCTTTGCCTGGTTTTGGTACCAGGATGATGGCAGCCTCATAGAATGAGTTCAGAAGTGTTCCTTCCTCTGCAATTTTTGGAATAGTTTAAGAAGGATGGGTGTTAACTCTTCTCTAAATGTTTGGTAGAATTTACCTGTGAAGCCATCTGATCCTGGACTTCTGTTGGGAGTTTTAAAATTACTGATTCAATTTCAGTACTGGTAATTGGTCCATTCATATTTTCTGTTTCTTCCTGGTTCAGTCTTGGGAGATTGTACCTTTCTAAGAATTTGTCCATTTCTTCTGGGTTGTCCATTTTATTGGTGTGTAGTTGTTTGTAGTAGTCTCTTATGATCTTTTGTAGTTCTGTGATGTTAGTTGTAACTTCTCCTTTTTCATTTCTGATTTTATTGATTTGGGCCCTTTCCCCTTTTTTCTTAATGAGTCTGACTAAAGATTTATCAATTTTGTTTATCTTTTCAAAGAACCAGCTTTTAGTTTCATTGATCTTTTCTATTTTTTTCTATTTTTTTGATCTTTATGATTTCTTTCCTTCTGCTAACTTTGAGTTTTTCTTGTTCTTCTTTCTTTAGTTGCTTTTGGTGTAAGTTAGATTGTTTATTTGAGATTTTTTTTCCTGAGGTAAGTTTTTTATTTTATTTTTTTGTCTTCCTTCCCAACCAAAAGCATTTTGACCAATATATAGTGCTTTAAATTAAAAAAAATTTTTATATTGGGGTATAGTTGATTTAACAATGTTGTGTTAGTTTCAGGTGTACAGCAAAGTAATTCAGTTATACATATACACATAGCTATTCTTTTTCAAATTCTTTTCCCATTTAGGTTATTACAGAATATTGAGCAGAGTTCCCTGTGCTATACAGTAGTTCCTTGTTTGTTATCTATTTTAAATATAGTAGTGTGTGTATGTCTATCCCAAACTCCCAACTTATACCTCCCCCCACCTTTCTCCTTTGGTAACCATAAGTTTGTTTTCTAAGTCTCTGAGTCTGTTTCTGTTGTGTAAATAAATTCATTTTCATCATTTTTTTTAAGATTCTGCATATAAGCTATATATATGATATTTGTCTTTCTCTGTCTGACTTACTTCACTTAGTTTGATAATCTCCAGGTCTATCCACATTGCTGCAAATGGCATTATTTCATTTTTTTAATGGCTGAGTAATATTCCATTGTATATATGTACCACATCTTTATTGATTCATCTGTCGATGGACATTTAGGTTGTTTCCATGTCTTGGCTATCGTAAACAGTGCTGCAATGAACTTTGGGGTGCATGTATCCTTTCAAACCATGGTTTTCTCCAGATATATGCCCGGGAGTGGGATTGCTAGATCATATGGTAGCTCTATTTTTAGTTTTTTAAGGAACGTCCATACTGTTCTCCATAGTGGGTGTACCAGTTCACATTCCCACCAATAGTGTGGGAGTGTTCCCTTTTCTCCACACCCTTTCCAGCATTTATTGTTTGTAGACTTTTTGACGATGGCCATTTTGACTGGTGTGAGGTGATACACTCCTGAGGTAAGTTTGTATCATTATAAACTTACCTCTTAGAACTGCTTTTGCTGCATCCCATAGGTTTTGGATCATCTTGTTTTTTGTTTTCATTTGTCTCTAGATATTTATTTCCTCTTTGATTTCTTCAGTGATCCATTCGTTGTTTAGTAACATATTGTTTCGCCTCCAAATGTTGTGTTTTTTGCATTTTTTTCTTGTAGTTGATTTCTAATCTCATAGTGCTGTTGGGTCAGAAAAGGTGGGTCAGAAAAGGTCAGTTTTCTTAAATTTACTGAGGCCTGTTCTGTGGCCTAGGATGTGATCTATCCTGGAGAATGTTCCATGTGCACTTGAAAAGAATGTGTATTCTGCTGCTTTTGGATGGAATGCTTTCTATAGACCATTTGGTCTAATGTGTCATTTAAGGTCTACTTTTCCTTATTGATTTTCTGTCTAGATGATCTGTCCATTGATGTAAGTGAGGTGTTAAAGTCCCCTACTATTATTGTGTCATTGTTGATTTTTCCTTTTATGTCTGTTAATATTTGCCTTATACTTTGATGTGCTCCTATGTTGGTTCCATATATATTTATAATTGTTATATCTTCTTCATGGATTGATCCCTTAAGCATTATGTAGTGTCCTTTGCGTCTTATAACAATCTTTATTTTACAATCTATTTTGGCTGATACAAGTATTGCTACTCCAGCTTTCTTTTGATTTCCATTTGTGTGGAATACCTTTTTCTATCCCCTCCCTTTCAGTCTTTATGTGTCTCTAGATCTGAAGTGAGTCCTTGCAGGCAGCATGTATACAGGGCCTGTTTTTGTATCCATTCAGCCAGTTTGTGTCTTTTGGTTGGAGCATTTAGTTCACTTACATTTAAGGTAATTATCGATATCTATGTTCTTATTGCCATTTTGGTAATTGTTCAGATTTGTTTTTGTAGGTCTTTTTCCCCCTTTCATCTTTTCTTCTCTTCTGTTGTGATTTCATGACTATCTTTAGTGTTATGTTTGGATTCTGTTTCCTTTTTTGTGTGTATATCTATTATAGATTTTTGGTTTGTGGTTACCATGAGGTTTTTGTATAGCAGTCTATATATATATCTATAAATCTATATCTATCTATCTATCTATCTATCTATATGATTGTTTTAAGTTGCTGATCTCTTAATTTCAAATGCACTTTAAAAATCCTGCATTTGGGGCTTCCCTGGTGGCGCAGTGTTTGAGAGTCTGCCTGCCGATGCAGGGGACATGGGTTCGTGCCCCGGTCTGGGAAGATCCCACATGCCATGGAGCGGCTGGTCCCGTGAGCCATGCCACTGCGCCTGCACGTCCGGAGCCTGTGCTCCACAACGGGGGAGGCCACAACAGTGAGAGGCCTGCGTACCACAAAAAAAAAAAAAAAAAAAAAATCCTGCATTTGTATTCTCCTCCCCTCATGCTTACTGTTTTCAGTACCATATTTTACATATAATTGTTCCGTGTATACCTTAACTGCTTATTGTGGGTACAGATGATTTTACTGCTTTTGTCTTTTAACCTCCTTACTAACTTTGTGTGTAGATGATTTCCTGCCTTTACTGTATGTTTGCCTACTGGTGAACTTTCTCATTTTGCAATTTTCTTGTTTCTAGTTATGGCCTTTTCTTTCTTGCCTAGAGAAGTTCCTTTAACATTTGTTGTAAAGCTGTTTTCGTGGTGCCGAATTCTTTTAGCTTTCACTTGTCTGTGAGGGTTTTGATTTCTCCATCAAATCTGAATGCGAACCTTGTTGGGTAGAGCATTATTGGTTGTAGGTTTTTCCCTTTTATCGCTTTAAATATATGGTGCCACTCCCTTCTGGCCTGCAGAGTTTCTGCTGAAAAATCAGCTGATAGCCTTATGGGAGTTCCATTGTATGTTATTTGTTGCTTTTCCCTTGCTGCTTTTAGTATTCTCTCTTTACCTTTAATTTTTGTCATTTTGATTACAATGTATCTTGTTCTGTTCCTCTTTAGGTTAAGCCTGCATGAGCCTCTGTGCTTCCCGGACTTGGGGGACTGTTTCCTTTCCCAGGTTAGGGAGGTTTTCAGCTATTATCTCTTTCAATATTTTCTCAGGTCGCTTTTTTCTCTTTTCTCCTTCTGGGATACCTATAATGTGAATATTAGTGCACTTGATGTTGTCCCAGAGGTCTCTTAAACTGTCCTCATTTCTTTTCACTCTTTTTGCTTTTTTCTGTTCAGCAGCAGTGATTTCCACTACTCAGTCTTCCAGCTCACTCATCCATTCTTCTGTATCATTTAGTCTACTATTGATTCCTTCTAGTTTGTTTTTCATTTCTGTTATTGTGTTCTTTATCTCTGTTTGGTTGTTCTTTATATTTTCTAACTTTTTGTTAAAAACTTATAACTTCTCACTCTGTGCCTCCATTCTCCTGCAGGCTAGAAGGGAGTGGCACCATATATTTCAAGTGATGAAAGGGAAAAACCTACAACCAATAATACTCATCATCACTCTGAACTCTGTCTTAGGTAGATTGCCTATCCCCACTTCACTTAGTTCTTCTTCTGGGGTTTTATCTTGTTCCTTCGTCTGGAACATATTCCTCTGCTGCTTCATTTTGTCTAAGTTGCTATTTGTGTTTTTATGTATGTGGTAGGTTAGTTACATTTCTTGACCTTGGAGAAGTGGCCTCCTGTAGGAGGCGTCCTATGCATTCCAGCAGTGTACTCGCCTCTTGTCACCCAAGCTACATGCTCTAGGGGTTTCCCCTAAGAGGGCTGCAGGGGTCCTTCTGCTGTGGTGGGCTGACTATATGGGCAGTCACCTGGTTAGTTGCCGGGCCGTACCTTGCGTGGATGCTGCTGGCTACTGTTTACTGGTGCCTGGTGATGAGGTGGCTAGTTGCTGGATCCTAGGTGGCCCTGGGGCTAATGCTGCCTCACTGGTGGGAGGAGTCAGGGTCCTGAAGACTCTGGCACTGCTGCCCCCCCACTGGCAGATGAAGCAGGTCCTGGGGTTAGTGCCAGGCTCCTGGCAGGCAGAGCTGGTTCCTGGAGTCTGGCTGCTGGACCCGGGGATCCCAGAGCTTGTTTCAGATTGTTGATGTCAGGGGGACAGTTCCTAACACAGATGGGTATAGGGTCCAGGGTATCCCAAAGGTTGCATTTGTCTGCTAGTGGGCGGGGCCAGGGCCCAGCTGGCCCGAGGGTAGGCTCTGGCCTACTGTCAGCAGACTCTGTCCATAGGCTGCTGGATTATAGCTTTCTTGTGTCTGGTACCTGCCCACTGGTGGGTGGAGTTGGGGCTTGGCCCTCTGGTGGGCAAGGCCATGCTTAGGGGCATGTCTAGAGGCAGCTGTGGGCTGTGGAAGTCTTTTGGCAGCCTGTCTGCTGATGGGTGGAGCTGTGTCCCAGCCCAATTAGTTGTTTGGCCTGAGGCGTTCCAGCGCTGGTGCCTACAGGCTGTTTGGTGGGGCCAGTCTTGGTGCTAATGAGCCAATATATCAGCCACCGGCAGCAATGTTCATGCAGTTGAATGTTCCTAAAAAATGTTTGACACCAGTGTCTATGTCCCCAGGGTGAGCCACAGCCATCCCCCACCCCGTCACCCCCCACCTCTCCAGGAGACTCTCCAAGACCAGCAGGTAGGTCTGGCCCAGGCTCCTATCAAATTACTGCTTTTGCCCTATGTCCAGGTGCATGTAAGATTTTGTGTTCACCCTTTAAGAGTGACGTCTCTATTTCTCCCAGTCCTGTGGGGCTCCTGCAATTAAGCCAAATGCTCTGAGGGCTTGTCTTCGCAGTGCTGGACCCCCAGTCTGGGGAACCTGACTTGGGGCGCAGAACTCTCACTCCTGTGGGAGAACGTCTGCAGTATAATTATTCTCCAGTTTGTGGGTCACCCACCTGGCGGGTATGGGATTAGACTGCATTGTGAGTCTCCCCTTCCTACCCATCTCGTTGTGGTTCCTTCTTTATGTCTTTAGTTGTAGAAGATCTTTTTCGGGTAGGTTGCAGTCTTTTTCACTGATGATTGTGATTTTGGTATGCTTGTGAGAGGAGGTGAGCTCGGCGTCTCTCTACTTTGCCATCTTGGCCGCTCTTCACTATGTACTGTTTATTCATGGCACTGAACACAGGTTGCAGCTCTAATTTTTTTTTTTTTTTTTTTTTTTTTGCGGTACGTGGGCCTCTCACTGCTGTGGCCTCTCCCGTCGCAGAGCACAGGCTCCGGATGCGCAGGCTCAGCGGCCATGGCTCACGGGCCCAGCTGCTCCGCAGCATGTGGGATCTTCCCAGACCGGGGCACGAACCTGTGTCCCCTGCATCGGCAGGCAGACTCTCAACCACTGCGCCACCAGGGAAGCCCGCAGCTCTAATTTTTAAGTGTATGTCTTTTGCGGTTTTTTTAATCTCCCTTGTTAAAGTCAGTGCTCAGTAACACCTAGATCTGCCTGGGTTTTTTTGGTTGTTGTTGTTCACTATTGTATCCTCAGCATCTAGCACATGTCCCTCTCTGAGAGACCACCTGTTATGATGCTCCCATTTAACACAGGACAAAGCCGAGGCTTAAAGAGTCAAAGGATTTCCCTGAGATGACATAGTGAAAGCAGGTCCAACACCAGCTCTGGGCTCCTCGAGCCCTGCCTGAGGCTTTTCCACTATTCTTTACCACATCATTTATTATGGAAGGAGCCCCCAGGAAAAAATCTTCATGTGAGCTCAGAATGTGATATTCTGAGGTGTAGAAACTGCTGGTGGCTCCAAATATCCATTTCTTCTTCTCTCACATAATAATTCCGAGAGTTTTAGACCAGAAAAAGGATCCTTATCCCCGCCTCCCTTAATGCTGTATGGCAGCATGTGATTAGGCACTGACCAATGGGAGGTGAGCAGAAGTGATGTAACCAACTCCTGGGTTGTGCGTTTCCCCCTCCTCTTCTCCTCTGGATGGAATGCTGATGTGTCCAGGAGCTACGCAGGACCTCAGGGACAAAGTCACCTCTCTACAGATGGGAGCAGCAATTTAAAAGAGCCTTGGTGTCTAAGGCCTTGGAGGCACCAGTCCAGTCCTAGTAACTTCTCTCTTAAGTCAATCTTATAATGAATTTCTTTAAGCTCAAATCACAAACTGAAAATACTTATAAGTCCCTGTGTACTCCTTCCTCTTTAAAGAATATCTGCATTCCATTCTCAAGGCATTTATGATGATAGTGAGAGATTATTCCAAAGAAGTGACACAGATAGAGGTACAAACAAACAGTCAAAGAAACAAACTGCTGAGATACAATGAGAGATGGATCCAATCACAATGAGATAGAGAAAGTCCCAGGAAATACCAACTATGATGAGGTGTAAGACAAGGTGGATTTTCTCCATTTGCCATGAACTCTCATTTACATCTTCTGTTTCCTTCTCTATATCCTGGGAGATCTCTCTGTGTCTCACGATGGCTTCCCTTTCCCTCTGGCTCCTGGTTGCTTTCAGTGGAAGGGAGACACTAACAGTGATTGGAAGGCAGGAGGAGAGCGATTTGGGGATTCTTTTAGCTTCCTGGCTTTCTCCTGCCAGGCTGTGATGATGTGACTCTACATACAGGGATGTAGCCCCTGTCTGGTGGCCCTTTCCTACAGCCACAGTGACAACTACAGCTACAGCCCAGAGCCCTCCCTGAGTTCTAGTAACTTCTCCTTCCCTTGTCTTTCAAGCCTAGTGATGCTACGGCTCCCTTCTGTTACTTTCCTCATTGGGGAGAGGTCATCATCCCATGTAAC
Source organism: Phocoena sinus (assembly GCF_008692025.1). NCBI lineage: Eukaryota > Metazoa > Chordata > Mammalia > Artiodactyla > Phocoenidae > Phocoena > Phocoena sinus. The sequence continues at coordinate 72,745,868 of NC_045770.1, forward strand.
TTTCCCTAAACTGCTCATATTAGTAAATTGTCCTTTAATTAAACTCTTTTTAATCATTACATATTCGGCCATCTGTTTCCTGCTGGGAGCCCGAGAGATACAGAAAGGAAAAGAACATTTGAAAAGGAAGTAAAACAGATGACTGGGTTATTCACATCACTTTAGCTTTGGGATGCATGCATATGCCCTATCTTGCTCCCTGAATTAAGGACAGCAGCAGATTTCTCACCATGATAGCACATTTGAATGATTGAGAAGGAGGGGAGAGTAGGGATAAAGTCTAATAAACAGTGTTGGTTCATCAATTCAGATCTTCATGGCTGAGGCTGACAGCACCCAGAGTTGCCAGGAGGGAGCTTCCTGTCTCCTGCCTTTTCCTGTTGCAGCCCCTGTGGCTTCCTGAATACTCCACCCCCAGGTGGAGTTATGTGAATGGGTACTAAGAGGAAAAACCCAACGCTGGCTTTGGAAATAAATATTTGATAAATGTACCTTTCCTCCATTCTTGTTGCTGGAGGTGACACGCTGACCCATGATGTAGGGAAAAGTCTCATGGGATTGACAATCTCTAGAGGATGATTCTCTGCCTTGGAGAGGTGCCAGCAGGGGCAGGGGTGAAGCCTGGTGCCCGGGTGAGACTTATCAAGATGCTGCACAGTCCCTGTGATTTCCTGTAGAGAGACCTGCTGGCAAATGAGAGCGTGGAGTTCTCTGAGTCATGATCCCTCATGAGATGTTTCTCAACATTTGGTCCAGCTCTTCTCCTATCTCTCAGCCTTTGCCCATCCCCACCGCATTCAGTGCTGGTCCCTGCAAGGGATTGTTGTTGTGGAGCCTTTTGCTGCCCAGCTGTGTGTTTGGACAGCAATGCCAAGAATAAAGCACACCCTCCTTCCTTGTCATTCAAGGTTCTCCATGGCCTGTCCCACCCTTTCTCTTCATCATAGTAGTAACACATACAGGTTTACAATTTCTTGCCAGTTTCAGTTAAATGGTAAAAGTAAAAGTCTTCCTGAATCCTATTCAACAGAAGAAACAACTTTTTTAGTTTTTTTTTTTTCTAAATTCTATCAGTAGTGGTTATAGATTTGAATAGTAAACTTGTATTTCTAATTTTTAATCAGTATTAACAACAGAATCAATTGATCCCCCATGTAAGATAGGATTCCCCACAGAAGATTCTCCATATAAGAATTGAGATATTTGGAATTATCAGACTGGGTATTTTAAATAACCGTGATTAATATGCTAGGTATTCAATTCATTTTGGGGACAGGGAACGTATTCTATATGATACTGTAATGGCAGATGCATGATATCTGCATTTGTCAAAACCATTGAACTTTACAACACAAGGATTGAACCCTAATGTAAACTGTGGAATTCAGCTTATAATAATATGTCAATATTGGTTCATCAGTTTCAATAGATGTGCCACATTAATGGAAAATGTTAGTAACAGGAAAACCTGTGTAGTGGAGTGGGGATGGGGAGAGGGAGCATATGGGAACCCCCTGTATTTTCTGCAAAATTTTTCTATAAATCTAAAAGTGCCTTAAAATAGAAAATCTATTAAAAATGAATAGGCAAACCACCAACTAGATGAATATTTATAATACATATAACTCACGAAGGACTTATATTTAGCACATAAAAGCTCCTACAAATAAATAGTGAAAAAGGGAAAGAATGAAAACAGGCAAAAGGTAAACAGACACTTAAAAGAAAAACAAGTAACCAATAAGCATATGAAAATATGCTCAATTTCATAAGTCATTTGGGAAATTCAAATTAAAACATAATGAGGAAAAAAAAAAAAACATAATGAAGGCTTCCCTGGTGGCGCAGTGGTTGAGAGTCCGCCTGCCGATGCAGGGGACACGGGTTCGTGCCCCAGTCCAGGAAGATCCCACATGCCGCGGAGCAGCTGGGCCCGTGAGCCATGGCCGCTGAGCCTGCACGTCTGGAGCCTGTGCTCCACAACGGGAGAGGCCACAGCAGTGAGGGCCCTGCGTACCGCAAAAAAAAAAAAAAAAAAAAAAAATGGGGATGACATTATGACCTACCTATAGGTTTGTTGTGAACATTAGTGAGTTAATTATATAATAGTTCAGAACAGGGACACATGGTAAGTACTATATACTTATTGGCTCCTATGATCATTTTTATTATTATCTCTTTCTAGAAGTTTCATTCAACATATGTTAGTGTTTCTCTTTCTACTCTCCATATCCCTTAACACCTTTTTCTTATTTTCCATCTCTCTGGCTCCTAGGCAGCTTTCTGGGTAATTTCTACAGATGGATCTTCTAAGTTTCTGGTCTCTTTTCCACTGTGTCTAAACTTCTGTTTAATTCATCCACTGAATTTTAAATTCAATTTTTATATTATTAATTTCTAGAAGTTCTACTTGAGATTTTGTTTTTAAATTTGCTTGGGCAGCTTTTGGCTTGGTCTTGATGCTGGCTCACATTGTCAATTCTCTTTTATGTCTTTAACCCTATTTAAGCATAGCAGTATTATAATTCTCCATCTGAAAATTCCAGTGCCAAAGTCTATCTATGTCTGATTTTACTGTCTATTGTTTCTTCTATCTTTTCGTATGGTGCCTTGTTTCTTTGTGTATTTGTAATTTTAGGCTGTCAGCTGCTCACTTTCCTTGGGACTTTATTTGTGGGAATTCCTTGAGGTCTGAATTATAGTTGAGTTCTTCTAGAGAAGACTTGTGGGGTTTTTTTTGCTGATTGACTCGGGAAACTTCCCAACATGGCTATCATCTATCAGGATGTCCCCAGAAACCTCATCTGTCGTTTGAAGTTTTAGGGAGACAACAGGTTGTGTGAGTTTGGACCACAGTGTGTCTTGTGGCTACAAATTCTCAAGAGAAAATTTCTCTTCACCTACATCCAAGCTTGGTCAAACAATTTCTTGGTGGTTTTATTTCTCACTAATGAGAAATACACTAAGGTTTAGCCCTTGCGGTCTCAATTTTTCATGGGGCACCCCTGTTAGACTTCCCACTTTTGGATTGTCCTAAAACTTTATCTTCTACCCTTGCTAGATCATGCAGGGCTTGTAGTAGTCATACTAGGAAATATGAGTTTCCTTCTGAGAGCAAAGGGGCTCCATTTAAGGAATTTAAGCAAGGAAGTAACTTGATCAGCTCTGCACTTCAGAAGAGTCTCTCAGGCTGCTGGGAGGAGAATATATAAAATATAGATGAAACTATAAATCTCTCGTCACATGGAAACAACTGCATGAATACTATGATACATGCATACAAAGTATACAACTATTTATGCTATTTTGTAATATGTAATATATTTCCAGTTCGATAATTATTAATTGTGGAACCTGTTTTGCCATAGTTCCTTATCCTTAAAATGAGATGCTTTCCAGCTGTGATGAATCTAAAATGAAATCCCTGGTACCTGTGGGGGCTTCTTGCCTTCATGTACCCTCCCCTCTCCTTGGATTTGTTTTGTACCAAAGAGAGTGGAGACCTCAAATGGGGATCTCTCTGAGGCCAAACTTGATCCCAGGATGACTGTCATTCATTAGGTCCTTTATGGTTCCTGGAGGCTCCCCTTTTCATCATTGTGCTATGCTCATCAACGTAGGCTCCTCTCCATGGCCCCAAATTTTGTTATGAATTCTTTCCATTAGAATTGAGAATGCAGGGCAGTGTCATTTAGAAAGTCCCTATAAAGGACAGTTTTGTTGGGGAGTATGTGTTGCGGGGAGTGTGTGTGTGTGTGTGTGTGTGTGTGTGTGTGTGTGTGTGTGGCTGATTTTACTACATGAGCTTGCACAGATACATATTTTGGAAGGGGGTGGGTGGCTCATCGCTGATCTGGGCCTCTTCTCTTTCCACTCCGTGCAGTTATCACCAGCCACTGAAAGCCAAGCAGGTGCAATGAAACCAGGAGAGGGGGAGTATCCTGATGATGTCATTTGAACTTGGGTCCTACTATGCCTGGAGCCAGGTTCTCTTGCAGACACCCAGTTATTTGAACCAATAATGTCCCATTTTTGCCAAAATGAATTTCATTTGGGCCTGTCCTTTGCTCACACAGCCATAAATGTGTCCATATCAAAGCATTTATCACACAGTACTTTAAGCGTCTGAGGACATGATTTCTCTCCCACTGCAGTACGAGCTCTTTGAGAATAACGAACATGTCTTTGAGTCCCAGGGCCTGGGATAGTGCCTGACCCCATACACTTGTGTCTGTAAGCATGAGTGAATTAGTGATTGAATAGATGACTTGGAGAGGTGAAGGTTGGGAAGTCATTCTGGGCAGAGAACTTTTAAAGCTTCACTGTGAGAAACATCTGCCAATAGAAGAGCAAAACAAAATGAAGGCAAAGAAAACTTGACAGGTTAAAGTCCACTTTAAAATGTACCCAACAGTTAAGAAGCCCAGCCCTTGTGGGAAATAGAATGTACCTGTAGTTGACTTAGATTAGTTTCCCAATGCCTGTACTATTTGGGAAGCAGTATATTGAGAGAGTGGGGGAGCAGGCCACAGTGACATGGAGAGTCACAGGGGCGTCCAGGAAAGTGGAAGCAGAATACGCTGGGGTTGGAGGTGGGGACAGAAAGGTCCCTGGGTTGCAGGATCATTCCTATAAAAACCACTTTGGAAAATGGGCTTCACCAATCTCTTGTCTCTTCTTCTTCTTTTTTTTTTTTTAAAGATTGTAGCCTTATTTTATTTTATTTTTTTGGCTGTGTGGTGCGGCGTGCGGAATGTTAGTTCCCTGCCCAGGGATCGAACCCGTGCCCCCTGTGTTGAGAGCACAGAGTCTTAACCACTGGACCAACAGGGAAGTCCCTCTTGTCTCTTCTTGACCAGGGATGGAAGACTAAGGGTGCGTAATCAGAATGACGGTTGATCTATGGTGGCCCTGCCATGGGGTGCTGGAGGACTGGATCAAAGTTAGTCTGAACTGGTTGGATGGAAGGAGAAACAGTTATATGACTTCAGCGAGGGAAAGAGGAGTTAAGCTGGGGAGAGCTGAGGAGGGCAAGAGGTCCGAGCATCCCTTGTGAGAGCAACCATGATCCTTGAATAGGAAATCACACGGCTTCTCAGACTCTTGGCAACACCAGATAAGGCAGCAACTTCTCCAGGGCTCTCCCAGCCAGAGGACCAGAAGTTTACTACAGAGTCAGGGGCTCCAGGAAGGACCTCCTGCTTCAAGGCAGTTCTGAGCTGACTTTCTACTGGAGTAGAGGAGAAAGAAGGCTTATTGAATTCCTTTCTTCCCATCCTTTGTCATTTAGGTCAATCTGCTCTTGTTCGGACAGGGGCTTCTCAGAAAGTCAGAGGATCATGGAGGCAGAAGTTCCAGGGCTCCTAGCAGCTGAGTGGTCAGGGAAGCCTGCGGCCGGGTTCATCTGAGTGGGGAGAGCCAGCTCCTCTCTGGTCCTTCATACCGTGTCCTTCCATCTGTCAGCTGTTCAGATCTGCTGTCAGGGAGCATGGTCTGGGAGGATTCTGGGAATGAAGAACTTGGGACAACCAATGCTCTAGTTTTCCTCGTTGGAATTTCTTTTTCCTCCAAGCATCACATAAATTCATTCACAAATATTTCTTGAATGGCTGCTTCGTGCAGGGCACTGTGGTAGCCACTGATTATAAGGAGTGAGCATCACAGACAGAAATCCCAGTGCCTGTTAAAAGTTACATTCTGGACACACGTGTGTGCGTAGTCAGTAGGCTTGGATTAACTGAGTACAGCTCTGGCTGATTTTTCCTGTTGGATCTGGTCATATTCAATTCAGTGCTAGCAGCCTCTGTGCTGTGAAAGGCATTGGTGTTCCTTTCTTTCCTGAAGCTTCCGGCATTGTGCTGACCCGCATTTGTTTCTTTCACTCCATCAGTTTCTCTCCAAGGCTCAAAGGTGCCCAGATCTCACAGGTGGAGGGGATATTAGCGGCCACACTGCATTTGGGGAAACTGAGAGGGAGGGCATGTGCCATGTCAAGGTGAGACACAGAGCAGGGAACAGAACTGTAGGCTCCTCCCTGGGGCTGGCACTGCCCCCTCCGCCTCGCCACAAAGCCCTCCCTTGGACTGCTTCACCTTTGGGTGATCTTGCTGGGGAGGGAACTGCACGGATAATCTCACCTTTTTCAGAAAAGGGGCACTGTCTGAGGATGCGATCACTGACCACTGGAGGCACTAGGACCGCCCCCGGGTCGGTCAGCAGCCAAACTGCTGCTCTGACTGACCCTGGTGGCCATGTGACCAAGGAGCCTCTTGTGTCGCTATCAAGGTGATGACTCTTTGCCCATACCATTGCCCACCGGATGGGTTCTCCCTGTCTGCCTGTCTCTGGCTCTGTCTGGGTCTTTTGCCGTCTTTGTTCCCTCTCTGTTTATCTCTGCCCGCCTCTATTTCTGCTTTTCTTCTTTCTGTCCCTGGTTCCGTATGTCACTCCTATCCATGCCCTCATTCCCAGACCTTCACATCACCTTCAGCAGTTTGAGGGGATTATCTCTGCCGGTCCTCATTAGGGCCCCATTCTTCTCATTAACAACTCAGTCTGGGGACCATGGAGGTGTGTGAGGACCATGGGAGAAGCAGGGGCAGGACTTGGAGGGTCTCTGGAGAGTTTCTGCTGGATCCAGAGCTGGAGTCATAGAGTCAGGCACTTCCCTGAAGTTGGTGTCAGCTCCAGGGTGTGCAGGCAGGCCCTATGAGGGAAACTGAGCATGCAGAAAAAAGGCAGCAGGCATCTGGTCCTTTGGTAGCAAGCGTGTGGAGGCAGAGGAAAAGGGAAAGGGCTGGGGAGAGTAGCTCCCAGTAGCCTTGCTGACTCTGGAGGAACGGATGCTTGGAGTTGGGCCTGAGCTACTTGTTGGGACCAGAGGTTTATGAGTAAAGGATGGTAGTAAGTCTGATGTTTGTAAATACCTCTGTATACTTTGTGAAGACAGTGACAAGAAGATTCCAGTGCATTTCCACGTGTTTTGTGTTCTAAGGGATGTCCAGCAATAGCTAGAAGGCCCCTGACAGTGGACCCAGCCGCTGCAGCCTGCCTGAGCACGCTGGCCCTAGGGGAGTTCTTCTGATGGCTTCTACTCTAACCCTAGGGGAGCTCTATAAAGAGGACCCCTTCTTGGGCTTCCCTGGTGGCGCAGTGTTTGAGAGTCCGCCTGCCGATGCAGGGGACACGGGTTCGTGCCCCGGTCCAGGAAGATCCCACATGCCGCGGAGCGGCTGGGCCCGTGAGCCATGGCTGCTGAGCCTGTGCGTCTGGAGCCTGTGCTCCACGATGGGAGAGGCCACAGCAGTGAGAGGTCCGCGTACTGCAAAAAAAAAAAAAAAAAAGAGGACCCCTTCTGATGGCTTTCCAGGGGTCTTGAGCCTGGATTTCGCTGACTCAGCTTATTGCCTTCTGTGGTCAAGCGGCAGATGGAGTGGGCTTCTCCATCCCTTTCCTATGCTGACAGCCTCCGCCTTTCCTATATGCTTCTCTTCTCCTTTAACCATGAGGTCTTGAATGAAAATTGTGCTCCTACTGCTTCCCCTTGTTATCCATGCCGCCTGCTTCTCCTACATGCTAGACCTGAGCATCCTGCTGGCTGTCAGCCACAAGTGCTGCATCTCTGTCATCCTCCTGCTCTGGTAACCCGAACACTCAAGCCCAGAACGCATTAGCTGTTGTGTGTCCTGCTCAGTGTCTGTTCCTACTGGTGGCTCTTTGCAGAAGGGGCAGCAGTAATCTGCACAGCTCCCTTGAACTGGAGCGCCCAGAACTGGAGCTCACTGTGTGTGTGTGTGTGTGTGTGTGTGTGTGTGTGTGTGTGTGTGTGTGTGTGTGTCCGTGTCCAGCCTCAGCCTGATCATTGAGGTACAGCACAGCTCCCAGTTTTGGCTGCCTGGCAAGCTCTCTATGGCCACCTTGCTCTGTCCACATCTTACCCCTCTATGGCCCATCGCTTAGCATGGCTACGTTCCTTGTATGGTGGATGGATATTTATTGTGGTGAGAGCAGGATCTGTCTTTTCTTGGGATCTTCTGTCCTGAGTAAACAGCAGTGCCCCCCGTACTTCTTTACTGGCTCTCTTACACCATTAATGCAATCTATTGAGATCCAACTATATACTATTTTTGAGATATTAATTTAAAACCTAAGGATACAAAAAGATTAAAAGTAAAGGAATGGAAAAAGATTCACCAGGCAAACACTAACCAAAAGGAAGAAATGTAGTTATTGATATATTAATATTTATGGTTATAAGATGTACACAGGAGTTTTTAGTTATGAAAATGATTATTGGGCTTCCCTGGTGACGCAGAGGTTGACAGTCCGCCTGCTGATACAGGGGACACAGGTTCGTGCCCCGGTCCGGGAAGATCCCACATGCCGCGGAGCGGCTGGGCCTGTGAGCCGTGGCCGCTGAGCCTGTGCATCTGGAGCCTGTGCTCCACAACGGGAGAGGCCACAACAGTGAGAGGACTGCGTACCGCAAAAAAAAAAAAAAAAAAAAATGATTATTGCATTTTTGTAGTTGTAGAAAAATGTTAAAAACATAATTTTAGAAAGAACCATTTATAATATCAAAACTGTAATTGGGAAAAAATCTGAAAGAATGTATAAACTTAAGAAAAAATTTTTGAATGACATTAAGGATTACTTAAGTAAATGAAGTGATAGCATATGTTCATGGATAGGAAAATTTAACATTATAAAGATGAATTCTCTTCAATTTCTCTATTATATAGTCAATGCAACTCCAATAAAAATCTCAATCGGATTATGTGAAGCTTTGATAAACTGATTTTTAAAGTCACAAAGAAGCATCAACAATAGACAATATGCTTCTGAAAAAGAAGCATAAGGAGAGAGGATCTGCACTTTATTATGAAGCTGTAGCAGTTAAGACTATAGATTAGAAAAGACAGCCCAGAAACAGATTCACTCAAATACCAAACTGAAATACAGTAGAGCTAGCGTGGGAGCTAAACGGGTAAAGGAGGAACTTTTTATTAAATAAAGCCAAGAAAAAATTGTTATTGTAGCAGAGGGGTTTTTTTGGTGTCCACCAGAAACAAATAATAAAATGTCTTAAGGTCACACTTTCAATACATGATTCTGACCCTTAACTTCTATATACAATCCTCATTGTGTTACCTTTGAGAAGATGCTTAACTCCCTTGGGTCTTCATTTCATCATTCATAACATTGGAATAGCATCTACCTGCAGTTCTTCTTAGGCTGTCGAAGCAGGGAGAAGCAAAGAGCCAGCTTTTAACATTTTGGTTTCTGGTTTTTGAAGTATCCCATAGGATGAAGAGGGGAAAGAAAAGAAATGTGACATTCCACATGGGGCCACTAGGTGGCAGTCGATGACTATTGTGGGGCTCGTGTCACCCTTGACTGGCCAGCAGGGGGCTGACGTCCGTGAAGTTTGGAAAGCGATCCAATTTGAAGTAGGATAGCAAAGGGACCCATGTTACTTCTGGGTGGTTATTCATGGATGGTAGTAAGGACAGCTATTCCTGCCAGTGTAGGGCAGTGTCTATGAAATCAACCTCTGGAATGGTCATTCCCAGTCTCAGATCCTGGATCTAACAGGATTACTAACTTAACTTTGCTACCAGTTACGTTGCCTAACCTCACTGACCCTCAGTTTCTTCACGTGTGAGATGGTGGTGCCCGCTTATGGGGTTGTTTTGAGGCCCTCGAACACAAGTGAGTGCTCAGCACATGCTAAGAGCCCTAGGATTGTCAGCAACCCGCTCATCCTCGTCACCATCATTTTTATTATCCCATTCCTTTCCCACACTTCAAAGCCTCTGAATCTTGGTTCTGAAATTCAAGTCCCCAAGGCCAGCAGGGTCTGAAGCTGCTCAGGCCTCGTCTTCCCCTGTACCGGGCCCGAACTGGCTCTTCAGGACAAGCCCATTTCCACTTCTGTTGCTGCATCTCTGTTAGAGTAGATACCTTGTGTAAACATGGGCTGTAAACTGTAAAGCCCTCTAAAGGTGTAAAGCATTGTTATAGCTGGTGTAATTCTCTCAACTCTTACCCAGGGCTACTGGGTAAGAAGAAAAGAATGAGACTCATGGCCCTTGGGTCCCCGCTGAGGGCAGTTCCCCTTCACGGCTTCCTAGCTTCAGGGAACCCAAGTGACTCCCATGTCACCCTCTCCTCCCCGAATTCCTGGTGAGGCCTGGCTGCCACCTGGTGAGGCCTGCCAGTCTGGTTTTCTCTGGCTTCCCTCTGCCATGTTTGGCCAGTGCAGGGCCAGTGAAACCCGTGGTGATGGGTTGGGCAGCCGGCTGAGAAGGGGGAGGGCAAAGGTGCAGGCCCAGGCCTGGGTTCAGCTTCGGCCTGCCGCTCCCTGAGGTGGGAGTTGCTGGAAGGAGGACACCCGTGGGGCTGGGGCCCTACAGTTCTCTGTACTACGCCAGCTCCTGATATGGGGCCAGACTTAAGAAAAGCAGTACTGGGGGACTTCCCTGGTGGTGCAGTGGTTAAGAATCCACCTGCCAATGCAGGGGACATGGGTTTGAGCCCCAGTCCGGGAGGATCCCACATGCCACGGAGCAACTAAGCCCGTGCGCCGCAACTACTGAGCCTGCGCTCTAGAGCCCACGAGCCACGACTGCTGAGCCCACGTGCCACAACTACCGAAGCCTGCGTGCCTGGAACCTGTGCTCTGCAACAAGAGAAGCCACGGCAATGAGAAGCCCCGCGCACTGCAACAAAGAGTAGCCCCCACTCGCCGCAACCAGAGAAAGCCTGCATGCAGCAACAGGGACCCCACACAGCCAAAAATAAATAAATAATTTAAAAAAAAAAAAAAGAAAAAAGGAAACCAGTACCAGGGAGCTGGGCGCATGCCCAGTTTACAGATAACTGTGCAGTTTGCAGCTATGCTTTAGGAGAATGGAGGGGAGGGGCTTGCTGGAGCAGAATATGTTCCAGAGTATAAAGATCGGTGCAGTATCGAGCCACCTTCTCACACGCCTTTCAGACGCTGAGCTGTTCCTGCCTGAGAGGCACTCCGTGTGCAGGCCTGCCAGTGCTCTGTGCTTGCCACTCTTCTCTGCCACCTGGACCCGCCTTTATCCTTCAGGCCCAGTCAAGTTCCCTTCTTGGAATACATCCCGGCTCACAGGGTGCTTTCCTCGGCTGACTCCTGCAGCCCCTGCGAGCCACCCCATAGAAGTGACACAGCGCATCCTGCTCTATAATGACATTCGTGAGTCTGTCCTCCAGGTTGGAAACTCCCCAAGAGCAGGGACCACATCATTCAGTCATTGGTTCATTCATCCATTTGTTCAGCAAATATTGATTGAGCACCCGTTGCCTGGAGGGCCCTGTTTTTGGTGCTGGTATTTGCACAGGAAGCCAGGCCTGAAATCCAGCTCCTGACTCCTGCCTGGCCCAGTGCTCTTTCCAACAGCCCCTCTGCCCCACCCTCATGCCCCAGAGCCCGGCCCTCTGATTGGACTTCAGGCAGGCAGGGTTCAGGACCCACCTTCCTCTCAGCCCAGACAGGCAATCCCCTGTGTTTGGACGGCTGGGAGGCACCTCTCCACCATCTCTGGACGCTACCAATCAAGGAGCGATAGGGACACATCCTTTCCTCTCTGGTCTCTGCAGCCTCCCACGGTGTCCATGGGCACCAGGTCCAGGCTCGCCGGGTCTGGCTGGAGCCCTGGTCAGCCACTCCTGGCCACGGGACCTCGGGCAACACTCCTCTCTTAGCCATGGTTTCCTCACCTCTAAAAGGGAGATAGCAAGAGTATCTTCTCCCTGAGAGTTTTCTGAGATTCTACACGTTCGAGAAATGGTAGTTCCTGTGCTCCCCTGCCCCGCTCCCAACCATAGGCCCGAGGTCTGCAGTCAACTCCCATCCACGGCAGGCCCCAACTTAGCAGACTCGGAGTTAGGAGGCCCATCTCTCTCCTCTAGCACCCAGCCCTAGATAGAGTAATAATAATAATAATAGTAATAGTAACGTCTCTCTTTTTGGTAGTACGCACTCTGTGCCAGGCACTGTTACAAGCACTTCACATGTATCAACTCGTATAATCTTCACTACAGCCATATAAAGGGAGTACCATTATCACCCCCCTTTTCCAGATGATGAAAGTGAGAGACAGAGAGGTTAAGCAACTTGCCCAAGATCACACAGCTAATAAGTAGCCATCAGAAAGCAAGAGATACTCTGTAATTATTGTAGCGCTCGTTGCCACAGCAATGGCCAAGGTAAAAAGGTAAGCCTAGGATATGTGAGGTGGGGCATAAAAGATGTCCAACACACGTAGGCCCCTTCCCAGGGCACCCAGATGCCCTGTGAGCCCAGCCTCTGCTGTCTCATGCTCCATTTGGGCCCACTGGGCTGTGCTGCCTGGTGTCAGAAGCGGGTGGTCCATGCCCCCTCTCCTGGGTACACAGGGCTTCCAGGGAATTCTCCTGGTTTGCCTGAGCCCATGATCATTCGCTGCTCTTTGAAGTGAAAACCACCATGCTCACACCCGCCCCCCCCAGGAGTAAATCATCAGGTTCCCAAATATGTTTCCGAGTGTAAATTTCCTCCAAAATGTTTAACTCTAAGCACTTCCTAAATTGCTTGTGGCAGTCCGAAATGCCATGTTCCATCCTGCTTCTGTTCTAAGGATCAAAGCAGAGGCAGCGGCCAAAGAAATGCTGGGCTGAGGGACTGTTCAGGACAACTCAGCCACCAGGGGTGGGGCGGGGGGATTTCTTAAGAGCCTATAGCACCCTCAGCTCCCTCAGGGCTCTTGGTGGCACAAAGACAGAGAACCAGGAGGGCAGGGCTCACGTCTGCTGTCTCAGCACTGAGGTTCCGTACAAGATTTCATTTGGAAGGAGGTTCTGTGCTAAAAATAAAAATTGAAAGCTACTGGGCTGCATTATCACTAAGGTCTTCATGGGCTCCCATCTCCTGGGGCTCGTTTGTTCATTCCACAAATATCACTTGAATGCCAGGACCTCGGAGGCACAGAAGATCCTGTGGTGGATGAAAGTGTTATAGTCTCCGCCCTCATGGAGGTCAAAACCCAAGATGGAAAAAGACAAAAAGCAAGAAAACAATGATTAAATAAAATAATTACACAATGTGGTGGGTACCATGAAGGAAATCAACATGGTGATGGGATCTGGAGTAACCTGGGGCCTTCTCTGAGAAGTTTAAGCTGAGCCCTGGAGGATGAAAAGGAGCCAGACTTGGCGAGAACCAGGGGAAGAGCATTCTTGGTGTGGGGAACCGCAAGTGCAAAGGCCCTGTGGCAGAAAAGAGGTAAGCGTCTACTATGGCTGGAGCAGAGGGAGGGAGGGAGAAGGACGGCCTGAGTTGGGTTTATTCTAAATGCACAGTCATTGAAGAGTTCTAAGCAAGGGTGAGCTACTATCCATTTACAGTTAAAAGATCACTTTTCTGCTGAGAGGAGAATGCCTTGCAGGAGGCAAGGAGATCCATTAGGAAGCTGCTGTAGGAGAGGAGGACAATGGGCTGCGGGTGGCTGTAGAGAGGAGGGAAGTGGACGGTCTGAGTCGGAGCTGGTTAGATTTGCTGAAGGACCTGGTGTGGGGGGGCGGATGCAGGGGTGAGAATCCGATGTTCTGAAAATGTACAACAGACCCCGTTTTCCCACCTGCACGAGGTGGGTGTTCCCAGAGATGCCTCCTCTTTGCCCTGACTGCCCAGTGGTCTTCTCTCTGTTCTGCGTCACCTGCCACACTGGTTTCTCTGTGCTCAGATACTCCGAGCTCGTTTCAGCCTCCAGACCTTTGCACTGCCTGGGACGCTAGTCCCTGATCTCCTCGTGGTCGGTAACTTCTTGTCTTGGGGGCTGAGCTCAGCCATCCCCTCCCCTAGCCACCTTCCCTGAACACACAGTTACCCCCTACTCAGACCCCCTCCACCCAGGCACTCTCTATCACGTCACCCTATTTTATGTTCTTTCACTATCTGAAAGGATCTTGCCCACTTACCTGCTTGTTCCTTTCCCCACCTGGCTCCACTAGAATGCAGACTCCGCGAAGGCAGACAATACAGCGCCTGTCTCCGTCAACTCCCCCCACGCGCAGAGGTGGCTGGGGGCGGCCCTGCAGTGCTAGATATGCCCACAAGAGGGCGCCCATAAATTTCCTTTTCAGTTTCTGGCTGGAAAATCTCCCAGGAGTAAAACTAACAGAACCCTAACTGAAATTTCACAATTTGCCTAGTATCTGTAGTATATACCCTTACTGTCATGTATCATGGTCTTTCATGTTTCTGGGAGTAAAAAAAAATGTTTTTCTGTGGGATTTTGAGATACCGCCTTGAGACGGGGAAGGGAATCTGCATGGGACCCTGGCTCACTCCCACACCTCTTCTCTGCTAAGCTTTCACTGACTCTTACTTGAGCCAACTTGTCCTTATGTCTCCACTGATTGTAGCCAGAGACAGATTATCTTCAGATAGATGGGACCTAAATTAACATTTTCTTGACCATAAATATATATTTGGCTATGACGCAGCGATTTCCCAACCAACTGGGTAAGACTAAGGAAATGTCAGTTCAGATCAATCAATGAAGGCTGGTAAGGGTTTGACATAATAAGGGAGCAGAAAGCGCTGGTTGGTGATTGTTCATGGCTGTAATTGGAGGCAGCTGTGAAGCAGAACGAGCGCGGGGCCAAGATGGGAGCACAGGACTGAGTCCTATTTTGTATCCTGGTTCTGTTGACTTCTAGACACTTGATGGCTGTGAGCCTTCTTCTCTGTTTGTGAGAACGATAGTGCTCTGGCGGACATGAAAGGTGCTTTGTAAACAGGTAAGCAGGTGGTGGTGGTAGAATGGGGTGAGATTATAACCGCTGCTAGCACCGTCACGTTTGCAACCCCTCACACTGGGACCGAGGGTCCCACTGTGAAAGAGGGGCTCATGTGGAGTTGGGAGGGGACCCAGGGACTGTCTGGATGTGTCACCTAAATAAGGAAGAGGGCCAGAAGTAGGATCTGGGAACTGGAGAAGGAAGCCGGGGAATCCCAGAGCTAGGAGGAGTAGCCCAAGACAGGATGGGCCAGGCAGAGGGATGATTCTAGAAAAATATTTGCAATAACATTCCCGGCTGCTGACACAGGACAGGTGTGAACAGGCTGCGTTTAATGGCCAGGGAGGGGATGGGCACATTCCAAACTTTTTTCTAATAGAAAATGTGTTGCCTTCAATATAGGAAGCTAGGGAAACTTAATCATCATTAGTAGGCACTTTGATTATTTTTTCAAATCTTCCTGGTCGTTTTTATAGTCTCTTACTCTTTACTCACTTTTAATTTTCTTTTTATTTCTTTAAACATATTAACATTATTGTTCAATCGTCTATATCCCAATATCTGAAGTCTTTGTGGGTCTGATTCTACAGAGTGCTGTTTTCTGCTGCCTCTCACTCGTGGTGGTCTGTTTCCTTGGATGCGTTGAGATTTGGACTGTGAGGCCCTTTTGCGGGGGGAATCCTATGATAATACTGTATGGTTTGGCTTGAGGTACATTCCTGCAGGAGGACTTGTGATTGCTTCCACTGGGCATCAGGACATAAAATAGACCAGGGTCCACTTGAAATTTAAAGGGTAATTTAGGGGAGTTTAAAGACCACGCTACCATGTCATTTCAGACTCCTGCTTGGTCAAGCAAGGGTCAGCCAGTAGCCCTCAAATCTCAGAGGAAATTTTTTTCTCCAAATACCCCAAATCAAGTCTGGCACAGACACTTTTCCTTGTTTTTGTTTTTCTTTTGTTGTGTGGTTGCTGTTCTTATCTCTCACCATTTTCCTCAGGATATAGCCCTTCCTGAATCCTGGCTTTACGTGGAGGGGTCTCCAGTGTGACTCCGCAGCCTGCATGGGTACAGAATTAATGCTGAGTGTCACCCCTCCCCCATTCCTAGCATAGTTCTACGCATAGCAGTTCTAGGTCACGAGGCTGTGCAGGGTCCCCCAGAGAATGTGACCATTTCTTTACATGCATCCACTTGGACTGGGGGCCGGCTTCACTCCTGGCCTTAGGTTCCCCTTCCTTGAAGTCTCTTCCACTGATTTAAAAATATGTTTTTTAAAGATTTTTTTCTAACATTTTGATATGTTTCATAGGCAGAGAGTTTCAGGGAAGCCTCAGCATCACCTGGGAACTCTTTAGAGATGCAGAGTTTTAGGCTCCACCCAGACCCACAGAATCAGAATCTACATTTTCATACAACCCCAGAGGACTTATACAGGTTGAGAAGCATGGCTTTCCTTTACCATATTACCTGAAACAGAAGCAGGACAGGCACTTTGCGTGGATATTCCAGGATAGGGACAAAATGAAACTGTTCTTTTCCTTCCCCCCTGGCTTCTCCCGGGTCCAGCTTCTCAAATGAAGAAAGACTAGGATTGGGAATTCCTTGGCGGCCCAGTGGTTAAGACTTTGCCTTCCAGTGCAGAGGAGTGCAGAGGAGTGCAGCTCCTCCCTGGTTGCGGAGCTAAGATTCCACATGCCCCATGGCCAAAAAACGAAAACACAAAACAGAAGCAATATTGCAACAAGTTCAATAAAGACTTTAAAAATGGTCCTCATCAAAAAAAATATTAAAAAAAAAAAGACTAGGATTAGTGTGATGTCTCTGTCAGCTGCTGCCTTTCTCAGCTCCACAGAGGCCCTGGATGGATGGACCCAGCCCTGAGCAGTTCTTGAGCTGGGCATGACCCCCAGGGATGGGCTCAGAGGTCTCAGTGCTGTCCCTGCCCTGTTTGTAGGGCCAGGGAGCCCTTGTGCCTACTGAGTTTTCTGCCCCCTCTTCCCCGTTCCCCTCCCTGAAGTCCTGCCTACACGACTGATCTTCTGCCTTAGTTTCTCCGCTCTGAATGGAAGCTGGATGGAGCTGGCCCTGAACCCCAGCCTTGACCCCCTTCTATTCTCAAAGACAACACGGCAAAGCTAAAGGGACAGGACTTTGTCCCTCTATATTCAAGAGTCTATTTCCCTGGGAAAATAAGTAGACAAAGGAAACAGTCCAAACAGTGTCAGGAGCCATAACATTAAATAAGATTACTTTAACTTCTACATAATAAAATATCCACTGTCCTGCCTGAACTCGGCCTTGCATTAACTTCTTCACGTACTCAGCATCCCTGAATCTTGCAGTGCAGCTCCCACTTACTCAGCATTCATGCTGAGCGAGGACCTGGGTTCAGCACTTGATGTACATCATCTCATTTAACACCCACACCATCCCTGTGCAGAGATGAGGTAAGGGAGGTCCAGGGAGGCTCAGTCAGTCCACTGTCCAAGGTTACCAGGTTGGTAAATGGTTGAGTTTGGATTAGAACGCAGGTCTTTGACACCAAAGCCCATTCTCTTTCCACTCATCTTTTCTGCTCTCCTGTGTGCAGCACCCAGCAGAGCACCTGGCACAAAGTAAACCCTCAATACATGTTTTCTAAAATGAATGAGTCTTGCCGTATAAAGACTACTGCTTATTGAATGCCTACTATGTGCAAGCACGTTCTCTATGTTAGTTTGGATCCTAACAACAATCCAGAAAGGTACTGATGATTATTATTTGTTTTAAAGATAAGCACACTGAAGGTCAGAGAGGTTAATTAAATTTCCCAAAGTCACACAGCTGATGAGTTATTGATCCAGGGTTTGAATTCAAGCCTTTCTTTCTGATGCCTAAAGACATGCACTTTTGGTTGTACTTTTGGTTTGCCCTCTAATATGGGGAATTTAGTCTTGGGAAGGGGTGTCTTGAAGTTGACATGATACCAGTGGTGCTGGAGACCCCATGAGCAGTGAGAGAGAATCACCTGGAGGCAGATGGTGGCTGGAGAGTGTCCAACAACATGAGGGAGTGAGCACCCCGTCTCTGGGGTGTCAGACGGCTGTCTCTCCAAGAGGCCCAAAGGCTGGAAGAGGGCAACTTGGGAGTTCCCTTTAGCTCTGACAGTCTTGATCAGCCCTGGAAATCTCTGGAGAGGGTGACTCAGAGCCATCCCTCCTGAGGAGGGTAGTTCAGAAGGGCACAGTCCTGGTTATTCTAGTTTCTAGGTGGTATTTGGGAAAGTCTTCATCGATGAAGAAATCACCCGGGAGTGATTAACAACACTCGGATCAGCTTCTTTCCTCCTTTGCCGGCCTCACCCAGTGAGTGACCTTTCACAGGGGCTGATTTCTTCCACACTTACAGAAGCAGAGAATGTGAAACCACAGGTTCTGGCCTGGGGTCTCATCTGGGAAAAAGATGAAACCTGAAATAAACGGAACCCATTAGGTTTACAATTGAATTTCAAAGGGCTGGGCCCCTAAAGTGCCATCTTCCAATCAAATAATCTGAGGTCAGAGCTCTGAATGCACTAAACTGTCCTTCGAAGACTGGTAATGCATATTGTCCCCTGCCTGCCAGCTGTGTTGAGTCAGTCTTCCTGAAGTCCACCACCAGCCTGGGACCCTAGCCACTTGCTTTATCACATTGAAAGGCTTAAAACTATCGCTAGTAACAGCAATGATTTACATTCGTACAGAAGGTTGCAACTGACAAAGTACTTCCATGTTCATTCCCATTTGAGACTCCAAAGAGCCCATTTGGAGGGGTAAAGTGGGAAGAGTTATCCTTGTTATACAGACCAGGAGCACGGGACTCTGAAGGCAGAGTGCTTAGGGTACTTGGCTTCTAAGGAGCAGATCCAGGACCCGAATCTAGTTTTTTTTTTTTTTCTTTTTTGGCTGCACCTCACGGCTTGTGGGATCTTAGTTCCCCAGCCAAGGACTGAACCCGAGTCCTCGGCAGTGAAAGCACAGCCTCCTAACCACTGGACCGCCAGGGAAGTCCCAAGATTTCTTGATTCCAAATTCCGCTACAGCTACTAACTGCCCTTCCTGAGGGAGATCGTGTGGCTTGCATCAGTGCAGCGCTCAGAATAAATAGTCTGACGTAAGGAGAAGAGTGTTACTTTCATAACCTTGAAGGTAAAAGTGCTTCAGTGGATCATGTTAGGCTACTACTGTTCCCGGCCCCTCCATCACTCCTTTCCTGTATCACAGCAGAGACTCCTTTGCGGGCTCCACTGTGGTTACAACAATGTTCATGCCTCTTTTTGTAAGGGAAGGCAGTGTTACATAGTGGCTGGGAGCACGGGTTCAAGTCCTGCCTCTTCTTCAGCTGTATGGCCTTGCACAAGTTAGCTAACCTCCCCGAACCTCGATTTGACACTGCTGGCCTCATGGGGATGGTGATGATGATTGAATGAGATAACATCCTGGAGAGCTTAGCATAGAGATCAGCACATAGTAGGTGCTCATTAAATACAGACTGAACATAGCTGTATAAAACAAGGACTGTAGGTCAAACCCTGGCACTGCCAGGCTCATTCTTGGAGCATTCGTTCAAGCAGCATTGACTGAACACATGCTCCGTGCCAGGTGCTCCTGTGTGCACTTCTCACTGGCTCCTCACAGCACCTCTATAGGAAGGCATCATTATTCCCATTTTACGCATGAGGAAACTGAGGCTTACTTGTCTGCTACTGTCTTTCATACGCTAGGATTCATACTCAGCTCTATCTGACTCTTATTCCAATCCTCTGCTGTGCAGTAGAAGGTGATCAGTATACAGAGATGGGAAAGGGTGTGTTATTGATTGAGAGTGGGGTAACAGGAGCCCCTGAATTGGGGTATCCAGGGACTGGACCTCTAGAGCTGTAGCTCTCACACTTGCTGTGCAACTTTGAGCTGGTCACCTCGCCTCTCTGGGCCTCACCACATCATCTGCACACCAAAGAGTTTAGACAGATCATCTCAAAGATCCTTTCCAGCTCTGGCCCGCTGCAATGCACCTCAGGTTTCAGAAAGATTCTAGTACACAATCCTAGAATGGGAGAAGCATAGCAACGGCCCCCGAACTCTCAAATTAGTTTTGCCTCGTGAACCCATGTGTTTCTGCATGAATTCGGAATCTGCCTGAGGAAAGCTCTCAAATTATCCTACAGGGATTAGCCCAGCTAGTAATTACTCCTATTATTTTTTATTGTATTTTATAAGGTGCCTTTCATCCAGGATCTCAAAGGGCTTCTCAAATATTCATTAGTGGAGCTCTGCCCCCTCCTGTGTGGATATGAAAGGCAGAAACAGATTTTAATGTCAGAAAGAAGAGGTGGGGGGAGAGAGAAGGGGACTGGGATCCCGGGATTAATTTCACCTATGAGTTCAAAGGCGATAAGAGCAGAAATTTGCCAGGGAAAGCCTCACCTTTGGGAGTTCAAGGGATACTCAGTGAAGAGCAGATGGATCAGGAAATATTCCTCCTTTAAAAAACAAATCAATTCCTGTGTGCCTAGGAGAGGGTCATTCAGTTTGGCTCAGTTCAATTTGGCTGCTTTATTTCACTTTAGACTTGTCCATGAGCTGTCCTTTGAGCTGCTCTCTAGCACTCAGGCCTGTGCTGATTTGAAAGATGTAAGGGAAGCAAGGCTTTCCGAGTGTACCCACTGCAGACTTGGGCACACTGGGGTAAGTAGTAGGGCACGGGAACCTCCCAGGAGAGTCCTGGTGGCTGCCTTAAACAAATGGCTAAGGCCAAAGAGGCACATGAAACGATGCTCGACATCACTAATTATTAGAGAAATGCAAATCAAAACTACAATGAGGTATCACCTCACACCAGTCAGAATGGCCATCATCAAAAAATCTACAAACGATAAATGCTGGTGAGGGTTTGGAGAAAAGAGAACCCTCTTGCACTGTTGGTGGGAATGTAAATTGATACAGCCACTTTGGAGAACAGTATGGAGGTTCCTTAAAAAACTAAAAATAAAATTACCATATGATCCAGCAGTCCCACTACTGGGCATACACCCAGAGAAAACCATAATTCAAAAAGACACATGCACCCCAATGTTCACTGCAGCACTATTTACAATAGCCAGGTCATGGAAGCAACCTAAATGTCCACCAACAGATGAATGGATAAAGAAGATGTGGCACATATATACAATGGAATATTACTCAGCCCTAAAAAGGAACGAAATTGGGTCATTTGTAGAGACATGGAGGGACCTAGAGACTGTCATACAGAGTGAAGTAAGTCAGAAAGAGAAAAATGAATATCGTATATTAACACATATATGTGGTATCTAGAAAAATGGTACAGGTGAATCAGTTTGCAAGGCAGAAATAGAGACACAGATGTAGAGAACAAACATATGGACATGAAAGGGGGAAGGAGGTGGGACGAACTGGGAGATTGGGATTGACATATATACACTAATATATATAAAATAGATAACTAATGAGAACCTGCTGTATAGCACAGGAACTCCACTTAGCTGTACAGTAGAAACTAATACAACATTGTAAAACAACTATACCCCAATTAAAAAAAAATGGCTAAGGCCAAAGCCAAGATGCCCCAGCATGTGGCCAGTGGCTACCCCAACACCTACTGGGCAGTAGGTGAGGGAGAGTGAGTTTGGGATTAGTCCAGGGACCTGATCGACAAATGACACAGAAGGACCGCTTTGAGTCACCCGTCATGAGGCCACTCCATTCCTCTCCTCCCTACTCCCCTGTACCATGACCAAGATACCTGGCTACTTGTACCAAGTTCCTTTCATCCCCATTCCGATGAATGGATAGGAGGGATCCCTAGGGAGCATGAAAACCTCTCCCAGGGTGAGGGGCCAGTGGTCTTTCCTGCTGGTGTGTGAGCTCCTGGAGGACAGAGCCCTGCCCGCCATTCACCACTTAACCCAGCACATGTTCTGGGCACAGAGCGGTGGATGCTGAGAACATATCTGTGGACTGCAGGAGCAGATCATGAAGCTGCCACTCTGTTGGATGGTCTGATACAGATTAGACAAGGATCCTTCCTCCCCTTGGCTTGGAAATGGTTGGATGCAAAGGACAGCCAGGGCCACACAGCTCCAGTGACTTCAGAACCAAAGACGGAAGTCACTGTTAAGCTGGGGGTGAGGGTGACTGTGATGCGGTGACCGAGGGCCCAGAATGAGGTGGCGTGGGAACCAGGGCGTGCGGTGTGAGGTGGCAAAGAGGAGGGCTGTCCTGACTGCTGGGAACATGAGTGTCCTTTAGCGCGTCAGGCTTCCGGCACTTTCCCTGCTGGGGGCTCCAAGGCCCCATGACTGGTCCACCCCAGGTGAGACAACCTGGAGGGATGCGGGTGACAGGAGAGAAGGGTGAGGCCTGGCCTCGCCCACAGGGAGCCGGTAGTTCTGTTTTGGAGATTAGACTTCCACACAGAGCAATTAGAGAACAATGCAAGATTTGTCACTGACTAGATTGTGAGTTTCCTGTGTGGGGAGAGAGGGTCTTATTCATGGCACTCTTTCTTGTTGGGCCAGACAAAAGTCTAGGTACTGTTTCTGCTCCAGATACACTGAATGATTAGTTGTCACATTGGATGACACGAAATGTTAAGTGGCCTAGGTCAGAAAAGGGAAGAGTCTGGAGGCCAAGATGTTGGGGAAAGCTTTAAGACGGAGGAGGAACTGCGGTGGTTGTTAATAAATGACCAGTGAGAAGAATACTCCCCACCTTCTCAAAGGGCCTTCATATCACAAGCCTGTGTGTTGAGGTTGACTGGGGAGGAAAGTGAGAGGTTCTAAGTGGCAAAGGGACTGCCTTATATTTAGTTACCCAGTGAGAGGGCATCTGAGGACCTTGCCTGCCGGGGATCCATTCTCTTCTCTTCTGGGAAAGCCACCCTATCCTCACTCTCAGTCTGTGGGGTTTCTTTGGGGCTGACATCACCTCTAGACTTTGTGGGTGTGCCCAGGACTCAGACTCAGCACAGGACCCTCCTGGCCACAGGATCTGTCCAGGGATGAGCACATGACACACGCTGAGCCAGTGAAAATCCTCTTGAGGACTTTTTCTAGCACTCCTGGAGGCAAGGCACTCTTTCCTTTGGGGTTGCAAAGCTAGAAGAATGTAAGCCTGGAGCTGCTGGGGGTAAGCCTGGCCACTGGAGAAAAAGCTATCTAAAACTGAAGCTAACACAGAAGAAAGCAGGGCTGCAAGGTAAAGAGGAACTTTTGCAAACTCTTGATAAGTTTTCAGATACATAAATCAATGCGTTTCTTTTTTTATTCTCTCTTAAGCTACTTAAATTTAAGTTTTTGTCACTTGTGAGAGAGAAAACCCTGTCTCATATGCCCAGCTGATGAGTGAACTAGGTCCTGGGTCTCCTCATCCATCATCCATCCATTCTGTCCATCCATCCATCGGTTCACATACCTTTAATGGATAAAGCAGTTGCTCAATGCATTTTTGGATGAATTAGTGAAAGACTAATTTGTCATGATGTGTTTGATGACAAAGGTACATCACCTCCCTTTAATCCTGGGGGAGCTTTGTCAAGAAAGGGCAAACCTAGTTCTGAACTCAGAACTTGGAAGTCAGTTAGGAATTCAGTCCCCCAAAGAGTACTGACTTTTTCTTCAGTGTCATTAGCACAAAGCCAGACAGGATCTTTCCTTCGCCAAACATGATTCGGTTATGCTGGTGCCACAGCCCAAATGGGAGGGTCCAGGATGTCACTGACAAGCACGTGGGTTTTCTTGTTGGAGCCGGTGCCAATGCTGTGAGCTCTGCAATGACACGAGTGTGAATTGCCAGGGAGGACTTATTTGCTTTACCCTCACGGGACCTGTTTTGCCCATTGTATGTGGTGATCACACGAAGTGCAGAACTGCCCAAGAACCTCAGAGACAGTGCCAGCTCTTTCAGGATGACTCTGTAAAAAAACTCGAGTCAGAGAACATAGAAGTAAACCAGTCACTGATCTCACACTCCTGTTTCTCCAGGGAAGACTGTGACTCACAGAGAAGGGGAGTACCCAAGGACACTTAGAGAGTGATAGGGAGAGACAGGATTTGGACTCTAGACTCCCAATCTGGTGTTTTTCCTACTCGGCCACTCTCCCTCCTTGGGCCACAGCCCAAAACACATGGAGTTTGTCTCCAAGGGCTCATTTCCTCTTTGATCAGTCAGGGCTGTTGGTAGATCAGGGAATGCTGTGGGCACTGGACTGTATTTCAAAGATGTTCTTCACGTTGTCTGCCATCATCTGCTTGTGGGCCACGTGGCACAATAAGGATGGATGGACACAGCGGTCATAGAATTGGTGGGAGGGCACCTTAAAAGTCACCTTGCCCAACCCCCTTCTGAGGTCTGGCTTCCCTCTAGAGCACCCGCTGATACACTTGTCACATTTGCAGGTGGCAGAGAGTGGGGGTGAAAGAGCTGTGCCCTTGGTTCTCTCTCTCTCCTGACTCCTCAAGGACATAAATCCATCAACAGCCTCCTCTCTCACTCTCTAAAGTCTTCAGCCTCTTCCCCCTTGTCTCCTTCCTCTGGATTAACAAATGTTTTGGTTCTCCTTTTCTCAAAGCAAACAAACCAATCAACAATTGATGCTTCTTGTTTCAGTTTTCCCAAATGCTTTGTGACCTTCGTATCTTTCTCTTCCGCAAAATTTCTTGATTCATTTATGTCTGCTGTTCACACTTCTTCATCACCCACCCATTCCTTAACTTTGGGCAGCCTGGCTTCTCTCAGAAGTCACCACTGACCTCCTAATTACGAAATCCAGTGTTATTTTTCCTTAAGCCTTAAAGTTTCTGTTTCCTTTGTATTGTTATTTAAGATGTGGGTCAGCCAGTACTCAATCTCCCTCCATACGATGTTGCCCTGGTTCTCTTTCTTCCCCTTAGGCCTCACCTTCTGATCATATCTCTGTTTTCACTTCGTGGCTCATTTGTTCTGATGCCCCCCCACCCACCCAGAGACCTCGTCCATCCATTGATGTCTCTGTTCATTCAACACTCAGTTGAGTGCAAACTGCCGTGCCAGGAACTGGAGGTTCAGAGACAGATCACAATCATTCTTGACCTCAGTGAGCTTATTTTCTAATGACAGGGCCAGAGAAGTTCATCCCAACATCATGTGATGACATCATGCAATGCTGGACCAGTTATTTCAAAGATTCAAGAAAATGCAGAACTGAGAGCAGAAAAGAACCTTGTCATATTCTCACATTTTACAGGAGCGGAAACTGAGGCACAGGGAGAGGAAGTCAGTGTCCTGCAGTCCTACAGAGAGTCAGCAGAAGAGCCAAGCGTAGACCTGAAATCTCTTCAAACACATCTCTGGCAGAGAATGGCTAAAGATGACTTTTCTAGTGAAGCTGGAAGGTATGGGGTGCAAAAGAGTATTTGGAGTTTTCTCCAAGATACAAATGCATTTCACTGAGTTCTTTCTGCAACTCAAGACCCATCATTGGAACCTGTGTTTTGCTTCAAATACTCCAGCAAGAGGCCAGGCGGTAGAGGTCCTACAATTGGGGCTTCTTTATGGAAAGGGAGAGAAACAATACCTGCTGAACACTTAATATGGGCCATAAAACCAAGACCCAGAAGTTAAGTGATTCTTACATCAGATTGAAAGCAAAATCAAGATTGGAACTCAGGTTTCCTGTCCCTAGTCTATTCTTTGCCTGTGGCCAAGAGCCATAAGCTGCCCGAGCTGGATTGCTGGGCTGTCACCTGTCCAGGACAGAGAGGGAGATGACTGACTGTGAGCCTTCTGAGTGTGGGAGCCCCACTGCAAGCCCACTGGGTGCTTTTGGATAAGAACCTGCTCTCGTCTTGACCCCCAGACAGAGCCAGCCTCATGAGCGTGCAACCTCTAAAGTTGCACAGGACTCTGTGCTTAGAGGGGCCCCAGGCTTGGTTTAATGTTGCCGTCTTGAAATCCTTAACAATTTGTAACCAAGGGACCAACGCGATGATGTAGCCAGTTCTGCTCCCAGATTACAACCTTTGTGGTTGCCGCTCAAAGCACTTCCCAGGTCACTCATTTGAATAGTTCACTGTTGTCCCTGTCTTTATCCCCCTAGGAAAGGCTATTGGAAAGATCACCGGAAGGGGACTTAAAACTAGGCCAGCCAGATGCCAGCTAGGTTCCCTGGATGACTTCCGGGAAGGGTTTTACCCTCCCTGGGCGTCCTGGGCCACAGCAGAGGGCAGGATTCATCACTAACTTCGCCAGACCCAGACCCCAAACCACTCACCACTTTAATCATCTCCTTCTTTGGTTCAAGAGCCCTCGGCAGCTCCCTACCTAGAGGAGAGTCTAGCCCGCTATGGTTCCAACCTACCTTTACAGCATTTTCTCTCAATGTTCACGCATAGAGGGTCCCTGCTCTGACCAGAGTGTCTTCTTTTCCTTCACTGGGTCCACCTTCAGTACTCTGACCTCTGCGTCTTTCCGTGCCATCCTAGTGCATCGCCTTATTCTTCTCACCAGCTGGTACTCCCCCATCCTTCGAGGTCTAGCTGTGGCCCTGTCTCCTCTGTAAAGGTCCGTCTCTGACCACCTGTTCTATATCCTCTCTCCCAACGAGGCTGCATAGTCCCTGAAGACGGAGTCAGTGTCCCAGCTGTATTTTCCTCACCAAGCCACACACCCAGCGGCGGTCAGTGAATAGTCGCTGGTGCCCTGATTCTCACCAGAGGAGAAAAGGCAGGAGATCCATTTGCCGGTGAGGCTGGGTCATGTCCTCCCAGGCATGGCTTGTTTGCTATCGGAAGTGAGGCAGCGAGGGCCTCATCAAACCTGTTTCCCCAGCTGAGGCTCTGGGCCCAGGCTTGTCCCCAGTGCCCAGGCTACCACAGATCCCACTGGGAGATGTTGCCTCAAATGTTCAGGGAAGGGAGGCAGCTTCCTGACAAGGGCAGAGGAGTGGGGAGGCTACAGGTAGAAACGTCAGGCTCCAGAGGGGATGCTTATTGTTTTCTGGCTGATCAGACTCTATCCAGAGTTTGGGCATCGCGTGATTAAATTAAAGGTGGGGAGTGGAGGGCCTACCCGGAAGAGGAACCCATGCCAAGTGAGAAGTGAATAAATTGGAGGAAAGAAAGCTTGAGAGAATGTGACCCATGTCTTTAAAACAGTCAAAGGGCTGCCATGACCAGCAGAGGTGGACTCGTTCAGGGTGGTCCCTCAGGGCCAAGGTTGGACCAAGGCAGGAAAGTTACAGGGTAGCAGGGTTCTGCTCAGGCAGAACTGTCAAACATGGGAGGGTCACAAAGGGGAAGGAATAAGCCAGCTCTTCCTCAGTAGGAGTGTCCAAGCAAAGGCTCCATCCTCACTGATCCCTCAACTCACCTCTGTTTCTCTTCACAACTTATCCCTCCGTTTCTCAAAGAGACCTTTTTTTTTTTTTGCGGTATGCGGGCCTCTCACTGCTGTGGCCTCTCCCGTTGCAGAGCACAGGCTCCAGACGCGCAGGCTCAGCGGCCATGGCTCACGGGCCCAGCTGCTCTGCGGCATGTGGGATCCTCCCGGACCGGGGCACGAACCTGTGTCCCCTGCATCGGCAGGCAGACTCTCAACCACTGTGCCACCAGGGAAGCCCTCAAAGAGATCTTTAAAACTGCATTTTCTCTCCTTAAACCTTGGCTCCTACTCTGGTGTAAATGCATCAACCCTTCTCCACTGCCCCTATTTTGTTCCATCAGCTCTTGTGACAGACTCCTAACCAGTGCCCCAGCCAGCAGCCTAGATTCCCACCAACCTGCCTCCATGCTGCCAGAGTGAGATTTCTAAAATGCAAATGTGCATCTGTTATGCTCTTGCCTAGAGCCCTGCAGTGGATTCCTGGTGTCCTCATGAAATGGCTGAACTTTCAAGGCCCTTCATGGTCTGACCTGGGCAGCCTCATCCCTTGTTCTTTCCCCTGCATCTTACACACCAGCAGTACTGGAGGCTTAGATCCCTGCCCCACCACACTCACTCCTACCTCTGGGCCTTTGCACATGCTGTTCCCCCTCACCTGGAAGCATCTTCTTTCTTATTACCATTCCTATCCCACCCACTCCACTCCTCCCAGCTCTCTGCAATTCATCTACTAGGCCTCAGGTTCAGTGTCTCGTCTTCCAGGAAGCATTGCCAGGCTTCCCAAGCCTGGGTTAGATGTCCCTGCCGTATATTGCCTTAGCATTCTGTTGCTAGCTTTTGGCCTACAGTAGTGTGTGTGTGTGTGTGTGTGTGTGTGTGTGTGTGTGTGTATGTGTATGTGTATGTAATTACCTGTACTCCACCCCCTTCCCCAGTAGAGGGCAGGGACCACGTCTGTTTTTTTCACTCCGCATCTTCATTGCCTAGTTCCTGACACATAGTAGCTGCTCAGAATATATTTGTTGAATGAAAGATTGTCCTTCTTTGCAAAGAGGCTATAGAAGGGATTCCTGCTTTGGGCCCTTTCTACCTGTGGGACCATGTTTCCATAAAACACACCCTTTCCTACCCTTAAGTGGTATTTTATCATGTGCAACAGAAATGATCAATGCTCATTTCTTGTTTCAAACAAAAATTCACTCTAGGTGGTGGTGCAAGGGGCCGCAGAAGACTCTTCAGGGACCCAACACGAACAGCATTTGGCTGCACAGTACGATTGCAGAAGGAAGACTCAGTGGTGAAATGTTTGGTTTCTGTAGCATCGAGCTCATTCTAGGTAACCCGGGGAGGGCGATGAATTTTACAAGGGACTGTTGAGACAGCCTGCCCCTCTGGGTAGTATCTTACTTCTGTGGCTCCTGTAGAACCTGGCGCTATTATCTCACTTGGCAGAAACAAATGGACAGGACATCAATAGCCAATAACATGAAACTTGACCTACACCTCACACCTTCTACAAAAATAAACTGAAAATGGATCATAGATTTAAATGTAAAATATAAAACCATAAAACTTTTAGAGGAGAACGTAGGAGAAAAGCTTTGTGATCTAAAGTTAGGAGAAGAGGTCTTAGACACGGCACCAAAAGCACCGTGGAAAAGGAAAGACTAGACTAATTAGACTTTGTTAAGATTAAAGACCTTTGCTCTGTAGAAGGCAGTGAAAAAGATGAAATGACAAGTACCATTTGGGAGAAAATATTTGCAAACTACCTGACAAAAGACTTGTTTTCAGAATAAAGAACTCTAAACTCAACAGTAAGGCAACACATAATCCAATGAGAAAATGAACAAAGGACTTGGACACTTTACTAATACACAGGTGGCAAATAAACACATGAAAAGATGTCCACCATCACTAGTTGTTAGGGAAACGCAAATTAAAACCACAATGAGATACCACTACACAGAATGGCTAAAATAAAAAATACTGATAAAAATACCGATAAAACAAATGCTGGCAAGGATGTGGAGATACTGGGTCTTGCATATGCTCTTGGAGAGCATGTGAAATGGTAACAGCCATTCTGGAAATCTGTCTGGCAATTTCTTAAAATGTTAAATATATACTTGCTGTATCACCCATGAATCTCAATCTCGGGAATTTATTTCAGAGAAACGAAAACATTCTCACACAAAATGTTCACAGCACATGCTCACATAAAATGTCCTATATGCAAATGTTCAAAGATGCTTTATTTGTAGTAGCCCCAAACTGGAAACGACCCAAGTGTCCTTCAATAGGTGAAGGTTGAACAAACTGAGGTACATCCATTCCACGGAACACTACCTAGCAAGAAAAAGGAACGAATAAATGCAACAACTGGGAAGTGTCATGAGGCTATTATGCTGAGTGAAAAAAGCCAACCTTGAAAGGTTAGATACTGTATGATTTCATTTATAAAACATTCTCAAATTGACAAAATTATGGAGATGGAGGAGCTAAGTGGTTGCCAGGGGCTTGGAAAGGGGAGGAAGGGTGTGATTATAAAGGGGCAGTGCTAGACAGCTGCTTTGTGGTGATGGGCAGCTCTGTGTCTTGATGTGGCAGTGATTATACAAATCAATACATATACAAATATTACAAAAAGAGTGAGTGCATGCAGAAACTGGTCAGACTATGTGCCAATCAGTCAGTAATGCACTATAGGTGTGTAAAATGTCACCATTGCAGGTAGCTGGATGGTGGGTACACGGGACATCCCCACACTATTTTTGCATCTCCTTGTGGGTCTACAATTATTTCAAAATTAAAAGTTAAAAAGTGGACTGAGAAGAAAGAGGCAAAGGAGCCTCATACTTATTAAACATCTGACTTGTGCTAGGTGCCTTTAGTCTGTTCATTTCTTCGATAATCTACTGGATGCCTTCTGTATACCATGCACTATGCCTGAAAATTAAAAGTAAACAAATGGTTACTGCCTTTTTGATATTTACAGTCTAGATCAGAAGGTTAAGTAACTTGCCCAAGATCACACACTGGTAAGGGATGGAATTGAATTCAAAACTATGGACCCAGATCATTTCTGGAAATTACATAGAAATCAAAGTTACCTTCTATGGAACATTACAACCAAACTCAGAAGTTATAAAAATAGAAAAATAATTTATCTTTTATTTCCTGCTGATTAAAATTTCATGTCATGTCAACCTTAATTAAGGCTGTAACCTCAACTTTGTGTTTTCAGTCTCAAGAAGACTACCAGTGACTATCTATATCCTAAAGATAATCTAGCCACACAAATGAATAAAGGTGATGACTTATTTTCTCAAGAAAATTTGTAATTCAATGGATAGCACATTAAACATTGGAATAAAAGAAATGTATAAGCCAATGAAATTAAAAACATAAAACAATGACCCCTGACCTCAAAAGCAAAGCTGTCTCTAGAATTTTTTAAAGTACCATGTGACCATTATATATTTACACTATTGGTTTTGTCACTTTAAAAAAAAACTATGGGGCTTCCCTGGTGGCGCAGTGGTTGAGAGTCTGCCTGCCAATGCAGGGGACACGGGTTCAAGCCCTGGTCTGGGAAGATCCCACGTGCCACGGAGCAGCTGGGCCCGTGAGCTACAAATACTGAGCCTGCGCGTCTGGAGCCTGTGCTCTGCAACAAGAGAGGCCGCGACAGTGAGAGGCCCGCGCACCGCGATGAAGAGTGGCCCCCGCTTGCCACAACTAGAGAAAGCCCTCGCACAGAAACGAAGACCCAACACAGCCAAAAATAAATAAATGAATAAATAAATTTATAAAAAAAAAAAAAAAAAAAAAAACTATGTGCAGAGCAATTATATTGGGAGGTGATTATTCATCAAATCTCTAGAGGGTGCTTTTACTCTATTAGAGGATTTGCTACAGGGTTTCCTTATTTAAAAGATATTGGGGGGGACCTTCAAGATGGCAGAGGAGATCACCTTCCTCCCCGCAAATACAT
The DNA here is from genome assembly GCF_008692025.1 of Phocoena sinus. NCBI lineage: Eukaryota > Metazoa > Chordata > Mammalia > Artiodactyla > Phocoenidae > Phocoena > Phocoena sinus. The sequence continues at coordinate 72,777,078 of NC_045770.1, forward strand.
CAGAAATACATCTACATGTGGAACACTCCTACAGAACACCTACTGAACGCTGGCAGAAACCTCTGACTTCCCAAAATATATACATATTTTTTTTCCTTTTTCCCTTTTTGTGAGTGAGTATGTGTATGCTTCTTTGTGCGATTTTGTCTGTATAGCTTAGCTTTTACCATTTGTCCTAGGGTTCTGTCTGTCTGCTTTTTTTTTTTTTTTTAGTATGGTTTTTAGTGCTTGTTATCATTGGTGGATTGGTTTTTTGGTTTGGTGGCTCTTCTTTTTATTATTACTTTTTAATTTTTAATAATTAAAAAAATTTTTTTATTTTAATAACTTTGTTTCATTTTATTTTTTTCTTCCTTCATTCCTTCCTCCCTCTCTCTCTCTCTCCCCTTCTTTCTTTCTTCCTTCCTTTCTTTCTTCCTTCCTTCCTTTCTTCCTTCTTTCCTTCCTTCCTTCCTTCTTTCTTTGCTTCCTTCCTTCCTTCCTTCCTTTCTCCCTCCCTCTCACCCTTCCTTCCTTCCTTCCTTTCTTTCTCTCTTTCTTTCTTTCTTTCTTTCTTTCTTTCTTTCTTTCTTTCGTTCTTTCTTTCTCCAATTTCTTCTGAGCCATGTGGCTGACAGGGTCTTGGTGCTCTGGCCAGGTGTCAGGCCTGTGCCTCTGAGGGGGGAGAGCCAAATTCATGATATTGGTCCACCAGAGACCTCCTGGCTCCACATAATATCAAATGGCGAAAGCTCTCCCAGAGATCTCCATCTCAATGCTAAGACCCAGCTCCACTCAATGACCAGCAAGCTACAGTGCTGAACACCCTATGCCAAACAACTAACAAGACAGGAACACAACCCTACCCATTAGCAGAGAGGCTGCCTAAAATCATGATAAGGTCACAGACACCCCAAAACACACCACCAGACGCGGTCCTGCCCACCAGAAAGATAAGATCCATCCTCATCCACCAGAACACAGGCACTAGTCCCCTCCACCAGGAAGCCTACACAACCCACTGAACCAACTTTAGCCACTGGGGACAGACACCAAAAACAACAGGAACTACGAACTTGCAGCCTGCAAAAAGGAGACCCCAAACACAGTAAGTTAAGCAACATGAGAAGACAGGAAAACACACAGCAGATGAAGGAGCAAGATAAAAACCCACCAGACCTAATGAAGAGGAAATAGGCAGTCTACCTGTAAAAGTATTCAGAGTAATGATAGTAAACATGATCCAAAATCTTGGACATAGAATGGAGAAAATACAAGGAACATTTAACAAGAACCTAGAAGAACTAAAGAGCAAAGAAACAATGATGAACAACACAAAAAATGCAATTAAAAATTCTCTAGAAAGAAGCAATAGCAGAATAACTGATAAGTGGCAGAAGAACGGGTAAGTGACCTGGAAGAAAGAATAGTGGAAATAACTACTGCAGAACAGAATAAAGAAAAAAGAATGAAAAGAATTGAGGACAGTCTCAGAGACCTCTGGGACAACATTAAATGCAGCAACATTCAAATTATAGGGGTCCCAGAAGAAGAAGAGAAAAAGAAAGGGACTGAGAAAATATTTGAAGAGATTATAGTTGAAAACTTCCCTAATATGGGAAAGGAAATAGCCAGTCAAGTCCAGGAAGTGCGGAGAGTCCCATACAGGATAAATCCAAGGAGAAACATGCCAAGACTCATATTGATTAAACTATCAAAAATTAAATGCAAAGAAAAAATATTAAAAGCAGTAAGGGAAAAGCAACAAATAATATACAATGGAATCTCCATAAGGTTAACAGCTGATTTCTCAGCAGAAACTCTGCAAGCCAGAAGCATGTGGCAGGACATATTTAAAGCGATGAAAGGGAAAAAGCTACAACCAAGATTACTCCACCCAGCAGGGATCTCTTTCAGATTCAACAGAGAAATTAAAACATTTACAGACAAGCAAAAGCTAGGAGAGCTCAGCACCACCAAACCAGCTTTACGACAAATGCTAAAGGAACTTCTCTAGGCAGGAAACACAAGAGACGGAAAAGACCTACAATAATAAACCTAAAACAATTAAGAAAATGGTAATAGGAACATACATGTCGATAACTACCTTAAACGTAAATGGGTTAAATGCTCCAACCAAAAGACATAGACTGGCTGAATGGATACAAAAACAAGACCCATATATATGCTGTCTACAAGAGAACCCACTTCAGACCTAGGGACACATACAGACTGAAAGTGAGGGGATGGAAAAAGACATTCCATGCAAATGGAAATCAAAAGAAAGCTGGAGTAGCAATTCTCATATCAGACAAAACAGACTTTAAAATAAAGACTATTACAAGAGATAAAGAAGAACACTACATAATGGTCAAGGGATCAATCCAAGAAGATATAACAATTGTAAATATTTATGCACCCAACATAGGAGCAGCTTGATACATAAGACATATGCAAACATCCATAAAAGGGGAAATTGACAGTAACACAATCATAGTAGGGGACTTTAACACCCTACTTTCACCGATGGACAGATCATCCAAAATGAAAATAAATAAGGAAACACAAGCTTTAAATGATACATTAAACAAGATGGACTTAATTGAGATTTATAGGACATTCCATCGAAAAACAACAATACACTTTCTTCTCAAGTGCTCATGGAACATTCTCCAGGATAGATCTTATCTTGGGTCACAAATCAAGCCTTGGGAAATTTAAGAAAATTGAAATCATATCAAGTATCTTTTCTGACTACAGTGCTACGAGACTAGATATCAGTTACAGGAAAAAACTCTGTGAAAAATACAAACACATGAAGGCTAAACAATACACTACTTAATAACCAAGAGATCACTGAATAAATCAAAGAGGAAATCAAAAAATACCTAGAAACAAATGACAATGGAGACACGACGACCCAAAACCTATGGGATGCAGCAAAAGCAGTTCTAAGAGGGAAGTTTATAGCAATACAAACCTACCTCAAGAAACAACAAACATCTCAAATAAACAACCTAAACTTACACCTAGAGCAATTAGAGAAAGAAGAACAAAAAAACCCCAGTGTTAGCAGAAGGAAAGAAATCATAAAGATCAGATCAGAAATAAATGAAAGAAATGAAGGAAACAATAGCAAAGATCAATAAAACTAAAAGCTCGTTCTTTGAGAAGATAAACAAAATTAATAAACCATTAGCCACATTCATCAAGAAAAAAAGGGAGAAGACTCAAATCAATAGAATTAGAAAAAAAGGAGAAGTAACAACTGACACTGCAGAAATACAAAGGATCATAAGACATTACTACAAGCAACTATATGCCAATAAATTGGACAACCAGGAAGAAATGGAAAAATTCTTTGAAAGCACAACCTTCTGAGACTGAAACAGGAAGAAATCGAAAATATAAACAGACCAGTCACAAGCACTGAAATTGACACAGTGATTAAAAATCTTCCAACAAACAAAAGGCCAGGACCAGGTGGCTTCACAGGCAATTTCTATCAACCATTTAGAGAAGAGTTAACACCTATCCTTCTCAAACTCTTCCAAAATATAGCAGAGGGAGGAACACTCCCAAACTCATTCTACAAGGCCACCATCACCCTGATACCAAAACCAGACAAAGATGTCACAAAAAAAGAAAACTACAGGCTAATATCACTGATGAACATACATGAAAAAATCCTCAACAAAATACTAGCACACAGAATCCAACAGCACATTAAAAGGATCATACACCATGATCAAGTGGGGTTTATCCCAGGAATGCAAGGATTCTTCAATATATGCAAATCAATCAATGTGATACACCATATTAACAAATTGAAGGATAAAAATCATATGATCATCTCAATAGACACAGAAGAAACTTTTGACAAAATTCAACACCCTTTTATGATAAAACACTCTCCAGAAAGTAGGCATAGAGGGAACCTACCTCAACATAATAAAGACCACATATGAAAAGCCCACAGCCAGCATCGTTCTCAGTGGTGAAAAACTGAAACCATTTCCTCTAAGATCAGGAAAAATACAAGGTTGTCCACTCTCACCAGTGTTATTCAACATAGTTTTGGAAGTTTTAGCCACAGCAATCAGAAAAGAAAAAGCAATAAAAGAATCTAAATAGGAAATTAAGAAGTAAAGCTATCACTGTTTGCAGATGACATGATACTATACATAGAGAATCCTAAAGATGCTACTAGAAAACTACTAGAGCTATTCAGGAAATTTGGTAAAGTAGCAGGATACAAAATTAATGCACAGAAATCTCTTGCATTCCAATACACTAATGATAAAAAATCTGAAAGAGAACTTAAGGAAACCCTCCCATTTACCATTGCAACAAAAAGAATAAAATACCTAGGAATAAACCTACGTAAGGAGCAAAAGACCTGTATTCAGAAAACTATAAGACACTGATTAAAGAAATTAAAGACAATACAAACAGATGGAGAGATAAACCATGTTCTTGGTTTGGAAGATTCAACACTGTGAAAATGACTATACTTCCCAAAGCAATCTACAGATTCAATGCAATCCCTATCAAACTACCAATGGCATTTTTCACAGAACTAGAACAAAAAATTTCACAATTTGTATGGAAACACAAAAGACCCTGAATAGCGAAAGCAATCTTGAGAAAGAAAAATGGAGCTGGAGGAATCAGGCTCCCTGACTTCAGACTATACTACAAAGCTACAGTAATCAAGACAGTATGGTACTGGCACAAAAACAGAAAGATAGATCAATGGAACAGGATAGAAAGCCCAGAGATAAACCCACACACATATGGTCACCTTATTTTTGATAAAGGAAGCAAGAATATACAATGGAGAGAAGATAGCCACTTCAATAAGTGGTGCTGGGAAAACTGGACAGCTACATGTAAAAGAGTTAAATTAGAACACTCCCTAACACCATTCACAAAAACAAACTCAAAATGGATTAAAGACCTATATGTAAGGCCAGACACTAGAAAACTCTTAGAGGAAAACATAGGCAGAACACTCTATGACATAAATCACAGCAAGATCCTTTTTGACCCACCTCCTAGAGAAATGGAAATAAAAGCAAAGATTTAAAAATGGGACCTAATGAAACTTAAAACCTTTTGCACAGCAAAGGAAACCATATCTATTACAAGATGGAAAGGACAACCCTCAGAATGGGAGAAAATATTGGCAAATGAAGCATCTGACAAAGGATTAATCTCCAAAATTTACAAGCAGCTCATGCAGCTCAATATCAAGAAAACAAAAAGCCCAATCCCAAAATGGGCAGAAGACTTAAATAGTCATTTCCCCGAAGAAGATATACAGATTGCCAACAAACACATGAAAGGATGCTCAACATCACTAATCATTAGAGAAATGCAAATCAAAACCACAATGAGGGCTTCCCTAGTGGCGCAGTGGTTGAGAGTCCGCCTGCTGATGCAGGGGACAAGGGTTCGTGCCCCGGTCAGGGAGGATCCCACATGCCGCGGAGCAGCTGGGCCCGTGAGCCATGGCTGCTGAGCCTGTGCGTCCGGAGCCTGTGCTCCACAACGGGAGAGGCCACAACAGTGAGAGGCCCACGTACCACAAAAAAAAAAAAAAAAAACCACAATGAGGTATCACCTCACACCGGTCAGAATGGCCATCATCAAAAAATCTACAAACAATAAATGCTGGAGAGGGTGTGGAGAAGAGGAAACCTTCTTGTGCTGTTGGTGGGAATGTAAATTGATACAGCTACTATGGAGAACAGTATGGAGTTTCCTTAAAAAACTAAAAATAGAACTACCTTATGACCCAGCAATCCCACTACTGGGCATATACCCCGAGAAAACCAAAATTCAAAAAGAGTCATGTACCACAATGTTCACTGAAGCTCTATTTACAATAGCCAGGACATGGAAGCAGCCTAAGTGTCCATCAACAGATGAATGGATAAGTAAGATGTGGCATATATATACAATGGAATATTACTCAGCCATAGAAAGAAATGAAATTGAGTTATTTGTAATGAGGTGGATGGACCTAGAGTCTGTCATACAGAGTAAAGTAAGTCAGAAAGAGAAAAACAAATACCGTATGCTAACAGATATATATGGAATCTAAAAAAAAAAGTGGTTCTTAAGAACCTAGGGTCAGGATAGGAATAAAGATGCAGACCTAGAGAATGGACTGGAGGACACGGGGAAGGGGAAGGGTAAGCTGGGACGAAGTGAGAGAGTGTCATGGACATATATGCACTACCAAATGTAAAATAGCTAGTGGGAAGCAGCCGCATCGTACAGGGAGATCAGCTCGGTGCTGTGTGACCACCTAGAGGGGTGGGATAGGGAGGGTGGGAGGGAGACACAAGAGGGAGGAGATATGGGCATATATATATATATACGTATAGCTGATTCACTTTGTTATAAAGCAGAAACTAACACACAATTGTAAAGCAATGATACTCCAATAAAGATGTTAAATAAGTAAATAAAGACATTGAGTTATTGAGAAATTAATCACTTCATGTACAGTCACAGTGACGGGAAGCAGACCTCAAAATGACCAAGATTGACTCTCCTGACTCTGCCAACCACACAAGTGGGGGCCTAGCAGGATTTGCGTTGATTTAGAAAAATGTAAAAAGTGATGCTTCTTCTGTTTGAGTCTTGTGGGTTACACTGATTTGTGTGTGTGAATATGGTGAGGGGTGGGGAGAGAGAGAGAGAGAGAGGTAGAGAGAGAAATGTGCCCTTCATGCATTTAACCCAGCACTTGCTTTGCACGTCACCTTGCTGGGACATATCAGTTATGTAAAATGAGGGAAATATTGATTGAATTTTAGCACGAATGCCCTCCAACATGCCCTCTATTTTGAATTGGTTTAAAAAAGATCTGTGTTTAAGAACTCATATGTGGTAGAGCCAGCATGTGCATCCAGGTCTGGCTGACTCCAAAACCCATCACTCAGCATTAGAGTGAAGTTAATTCGCCAAATAGTGCCTGGAATGGGATTGCAGTTGGGGCTCTAATCCCAAACTGAGAGCTGCCTGCCATTGCTCCTGATGGCAAACTGGAAGGGAAGGTGGAATCCTCCTCATCTCTGCTCCATTGCATTTGTCTGTGCTCCAGCCCGACTCTGTTCCTTAAGCCCAGTGTCCCTGTGCCAGTCAGAGCTAGACCGTGTGCAGTGCCTCCCATTTGCTTTCATACATGACCCCCTGCCCAGACTATCATTCTAAGAAGAGTCCTAAGTCCTCTTTGAGCTGCTGCTAAACTCCATCTCCCCAGAACGTCCTTGCACAATTAATAATCCTGTTGCCAAGGGCAGGACTTCAACCCTGTCAGGTTTGCCTTTTCTCTGACCAATGGTCCCAGCATTTCTAGCATTGAAACTGAGTGTATTGTGGGAAGACGTTGGAATAAGAACAGATTTTTGTTTCCAATGTTTTTTTTCTAATGCCGGACTTTGAACAACTATATTATGATTTTAGAATTAGTTATTATAGTCAGAAGTTTGTTTTCAACAAATATTTCTATAAGTCAAGCGTGAATATTTTACAGTTTTGATGGGAAGAACATATTTATTTAAAAAATAAAGATTGTGGTTTTATTTATACAGGAAGTTCAGCCCATCTTTGTGCAAGGCTGCATCTGCTGGTGTGTGACCTTTAACTACTCGCTGTAACCTCTGTGAATGAGAGTAACCTGAGGTGTTCAGAACTGCCCCCACTGGTTTGCCTCCTGACTCTGATCTGGCTTACTCATGGGCTCCTTGGCTAGCATCACCCAGGAAGGTCCGTCTCTCCTCCTGAGACCTGCTTGCCTGAGTCCCGAGCCCCCTTCCCCTGATAATTAAGTGTATTGAGATGTCTGAGTGCTGACGTCAACCTGACCTTCAGGATGGGGTGAAACCAAGGAGCCAAACTCATTATCACCATTAGGATTTGTAACAAAATAATCCAAACAGTTCCAGTCTTCAGGGGAGACAGACAGGGTCTGCCTGGGGCACCTGCAAGCATCAGCATGTCGTTGCCTTCATCCTGAAGTTTCTCTTTCTGTTTTTCTTTCCCAAGATCATGATGGCTTTGTGATATTTCCTGATTATAAAAGTAATAGACAGGGCTTCCCTGGTGGCGCAGTGGTTGAGAGTCCACCTGCCGATGCAGGGGACTCGGGTTCGTGCCCTGGTCCGGGAAGATCCCACATGCCGCGGAGCAGCTGGGCCCGTGAGCCATGGCCGCTGAGCCTGTGCGTCCGGAGCCTGTGCTCTGCGGCGGGAGAGGCCACAACGGTGAGAGGCCCGCGTACCGAAAAAAAAAAAGTAATAGACATTCTTATTTTTAAAAGTGCAGAAAGGTACAAAGAAGTAAAAATCAACCATAATCTCACTGTATCCTTCCAGAAATATCACTATATCCTTCCTTTTTCTAGACCTATGTAGCAGAAGGCTTTTTATCTGATAGTAGTGGGACTGTGCTTAGTGGGTTAAGAAAAAAACATAGTTTAAATAAGAAATGATAATAATATCAAACTGTGTGTGTGTATATATATATATGTACTTTAAATCTTTTATTTCATTTAAAATATATCGATGTTTTAATATAGCCTTTTATGTCACTTGTTACTCTGCTGAAGGGAATTCACGTTTATCTTTCTCATATAGTCACCATAATATTTTGTCTCCAAATTCTTGTATTGGCTTCTTTGAAGAAGAAGGAAAACTTAAAAACATTTATGAAGCATTCTGAGAGCAAAATCTTGAACCTTTACAATTATCCCCCTCCCCCAACCCATTATAGCTCCCTCACTACAAGAGCAATTGAATTCTTCAAAGAATTCAACTTAGTTTTTTAAAATACGTTTCTCTGTTTTTACTCATTTTTTCTAATTTATATGATATTTAACTATGAATATTATAATAAGTAAATTGGAATAAAGAGGCTAGAGAACTGTAAAACTGACTCCTGCTAAACTCATGAGCAGTCTGGCGGGAGCACAGGTGGCTGGGCACAAAGGTACACAGCCTTCCATCCAGAACCTTCAGTGGGCCTGAGCAGCGGCCCTGGAGGTTTTCCAGGTGGAAAGGGAGGGTTGACTCAAATGATGAGTCCCCTAGGTGGTTGGATGTCAATTAGGAGAGCTGACACTGTAAGCAAACACACACACACACAACAGACATTAATATAATCTATTTACAAAATTTGAAATCCATATGGCCCACTTTTTGGTTTAACCTGTTTACATGACAATAAATATAGTCTGACATCATCACTTTGAGTGATTGCATAGTATTCCATTGTATGGATATGCCATCTTTACCTAATCCCTTACTAAGACCTTGTAGACTTTGTTTTCTTTTTCTTTGCTCTTGTTTGTATTTTTAAAAATTAATTAATTTTTGGCTGCGTGGGCTTTCTCTAGTTGCTGTGAGCAGGGGCTACTCTTTGTTGTGGTGCGAGGGCTTCACATTGTGGTGGCTTCTCTTGTTGCGGAGCACAGGCTCTAGGTGCGTGGGTTTCAGCCGTTGTGGCTCGCAGGCTCAGTAGTTGTAGTTCATGGGCTCTAGAGTGCAGGCTCAGTAGTTGTGGCGCACAGGCTTAGTTGCTCCGTGGCATGTGGGATCTTCCCGGACCAGGGCTCAAGCCCGTGTCCCCTGCATTGGCAGGCGGATTCTTAACCACTGTGCCACCAGGGAAGCCCTGCACTTGTTTGTATTTTTATATACTTGTTTGATTATTTCCTCAGGATCAATTTCTAGTAGTGAAATTGCTGCATCAGGGACTTCCATGGTGGTCCAGTGGTTAAGACTTTCCCTTGCAGTGCAGGGAGTGTGGGTTCGATCCCTGGTTGGGGAGCTGAGATCCCACATGCCTTGCCGCCAAAAAACCGAAACATAAAACAGAAGCGGTACTGTAACAAATTCAATAAAGACTTTAAAAATGGTCCACATCAAAAAAAATCTTAAAACAAAAAAAGAAGTTGCTGCATCAAAGCATATCCATATTATTAAGATTTTGAGAGGCATTGCTACCAACTCTCCAGAAAATGTGTACCAACTTATATACCTCCAGTAATGTAACCCCCAGATTTTCCTATTGGTCCCATAGCCGCTTCCCTCCTCACCCAGCCTCCCAGTGAGCAATGAAAAAAACTCTCAGGAGGAAAATGTTTGAAGGGTGTGAGATGAAGCTTCCCCATAGAGATGCCAAGTGGGCTGAACAGTGGTACCAAAATGGTGAATCCATTAGAAACAGAAAATGCTCGGGGAGGGGAGGAAGTGGTGTGGGACTACCTTTTCTTTTCGTGGAATCTCAGGGCAGCATTAAGTAGCAGAGAGCACCAAGAATGAGGTCCTCAAACACCTGGCTCTGATGGGTAACTCTGTCATTTACAGGTTGTGTGACCTTTAGGCAAGTCATTTAACCTCTCTGAGCCTCAGTTTCTTCATCTATAAAATAGCATTATCCTGTGTTAGAGCGTTTATCTCGGCCTGCCTTGCCTTACATACGGCTGGACATGTTACAGCCTGACTCTCAGCAGGGAATTGCTGCCTTAGTGCAGGGAAGGAGCTGACCTTGGACTTCTGTGCTTACAACCTGGGTCCTGTTTAGCTTCTAAGAACAAGTCCTTGTTTGCTACCACAGTTAGGGTCTTCACCTTGAACTCAATAACCACATTGCCCATATTCTTGATTCCTATCAGGCTGGGTCCAGAAACAGCTGGAGACTGGAGTGGAGGGTGAGGGGAAGAGGAAGAGGGTTGCGAATGCCTAGGACAATTCCATTGTGTGTGCCAATGATTAACATTAGGTTTATTTCAACACAACCTGCCTGATCTTGAACTTCAGACCGCAAGATCCCCCTTCCTGAACCTGCCTGCTGCTAGATTCTCTGTCTGGTCCCAGCCGCCTCTGTCCTGCCTGGCTGCACCTCGTTTGATAATACCATTTCTTTTAACTAAAGCAGTTCCTTTAAAATAAACTCTCGCTCACAGGTAGTGAGCACATATTAGATGCCAGGTACTGTGCTAAGAATTATACATGTATTATCCCTACTGACAGTCCCAGAGGTAGGCATTTCCATTTTACAGGTGAAAAAACTGTCTCAGCAAAGTTTAGCAGCTTTCCCAAGGTCACACAGCAAGAGTGTGAATAAGCTGGGATTTGAACCAGTCTGTATGCAACCAAGCCCATGTTGTTAGTCATCGCCAACGACCAGGAGAGGCAGGGAGGACAGCTGTTCAACCCTCTTCTCATTTTATAGAGGAGCAAGCTAAGGCTCAGAGCGTGTCAAGATCACACACCTGGTCTGTAGCAGAGCCAAGCCTAGAACCAGATCCCAATAAAGGCACCCCAGATGGAGCTGTCACACAAAGCAGTCACTGAAATATTGAGGGATAGATAGCCTTCTGATTCCTAAAGTGGGAAAAAAAGAGGAGACACTTTGAAGTCTTGAAGAGGGATTTAAAGTATTCACTTAAAGGCTTTTTGGCAAGAGCCCATGAAACATCTGTGGAGGCAGGGATGAGTTGTCCCTGTTCCTGTCTACAGGAACCTTGAAATGCATATGCAAAGTGACAAAAATGCATGTACAGTTGGGAAAGAGCACTTCCTGTTATACCAGGGAAGACTGACTAGAGGGATGCATTTTCAGTAGTGGTTGAAGGGTTGATATAATTTGAACAGAGTTGGTGGTTCCTGGAGACCTGGTAAGTGTGCAGTCCTGACTTCAGGCTGACACATACCAGATGGCTATTGTGAGCCAAGCAAGCAGTAGAGCAAAATGTACATGCTTAGTGATGTTATCTTTAAGGTATCCTTACTGAATGTGTAGGCTTGTGTTTGCTTGTTATGTTATTGGATGAAATAAAGAGAAGAATGATCTTCTAGGTTTCAGACCTACGCTCACTCCCTGAACCTGACCTTCACAATGCCCTCGCACTGAGAGCCCTCTACAGTTTTAGACAGGGGTCTCCTCGACAATCTTCCCATGAGTTCCTGTTGAGGACATATCTTCTTTAGTCACCTGCTTTAAGTGTTCATAAAGTGCTTTCCCAACCATTATGTCATTTGATCCTTACACTGTCCTTAGGAGGAAGATGTGCAGGAAGTATTCCTATTTTACACAGGAGGAAATTGAGTGTTTAACGTAAAGGTGACAAGTAGGCTTCTATTCACATTGACTTCCTGGACCACCGTATTGAGGGTTCTGAGGTAAGGTCTAGGGATTCAGCAAAAACTAATGATGTGATCAATTAACAATGTCTGCCCTGGACACAGATAAGGAGGTACCCATGCTGGTAAGTTAAAGAACTTAAGCTTCCTAATTCCCAGCCACGTTTTTTTCCTACCGCATGTTCCTCATAGAGGGCTTGTGGGAGGAGGTGCAGGTATATAGATACAAGTAGGAAATGGTACAGACTAAATGCTCAGTGTGGTAGGCTGAAAATGGCCCTCCAAAAGATATCCATGTCCTAATCCCTGGAATCTGTGAACATTACCTTATATAGCAAAAACAAACAAACAAACAAAAAACCATGTGTTTTGGGTGGACTTTGTGAATGTGATTTAGGATCTTGAGGTAGGGAGAGTATCCTGAATTATCTAAGTGGGCCCTCAAAGCAATCATGTGGGGACTTCCCTGGTGGCACAGTGGTTAAGAATCCGACTGCCGGGCTTCCCTGGTGGCGCAGTGGTTGAGAGTTCGCCTGCCGGTGCAGGGGACACGGGTTCGTGCCCCGGTCTGGGAGGATCCCACATGCTGCGGAGCGGCTAGGCCTGTGAGCCATGGCCACTGAGCCTGTGTGTCCGGAGCCTGTGCTCCGCAACAGGAGAGGCCACAACAGTGAGAGGCCCGCATAACGCAAAAAAAAAAAAAAAAAAAAGAATCCGACTGCCAATGCAGGGGACATGGGTTCAAGTCCTGGTCCGGGAAGATCCCACATGCTGCGGAGCCACTAAGCCCGTGTGCCACAGCTACTTAGCCTGCGTTCTAGAGCCTGCGAGCCATGACTCCTGAGCCCGCGTGCCACAACTACTGGAGCCCGCGAGCCTAGAGCCTGTGCTCTGCAACAAGAGAAGCCACTGCAGTGAGAAGCCCATGCACCACAACAAAGAGTAGCCCCTGGTTGCTGCAACTAGAGAAAGCCCGCGCGCAGCAACGAAAACCCAACGCAGCCAAAAATAATAATAATCATAAAGTAAATTAAAAATAACTTTTAAAATTAATTTAAAAAATGAATGCAATCATGTGTATATTCACAAGAGGGGGCCAGAGAGAGGTTTCAGAGAGAAGAAGGTGAAGATATGGCAAAGAGAGATTTGGAGATGTATCCACAAGCCAAGGAACGCTGACAAAGAGTTGGAAGTGACAAAGAATAGATTCTTCCCTAGGGCCTTTGAAAGTCGTGCAGCCCTGCCAACACCTTGATTTTGGTCCACTAATGCTGATTTCAGACGTCTGGCCTCCAGCACTGTGAGAGAATAGATTTCTGTTGTTTTAAGCCACCAAGTTTGCAGCAAATTGTTACAGCAGCCACGGGAAGCAAATATACTCAGTAAGTTTTTTTTGTATTGAGGTATAGTTGATGTACAATATTATAGAAGTTTCAGGTGTACAACATAGTGAGTCACAAGTTTTAAAGGTTATACCCCATTTATAATTATTATAACATATCGGCTATATTCCCGTGTTGTACAATATATCCTTGTAGCTTATTTATTTTATACATAGGAGTTTGTACCTCTTAATTCCCTACCCTTCTCCTGCCCCTCCTCCACTCCATCTCCCCTCTCCCTGGTGACCACTGGTTTGCTCTCTATATCTGTAAGTCTGTTTCTTTTTTGTTATATTCACTAGTTTGTTTTAGTTTTTAGTTCCACATATAAGTGATATCATACAGTATTTGTCTTTGACTTATTTCACTAAACATAATACCCTCCAAGTCCATCCATGATGTTGTAAATGGCAAAATTTCATTCTTTTTCTTATAGCTGACTAATATTCCATTGTGTGTGTGTGTGTGTGTGTGTGTGTGTGTGTGTGTACCCCACATTTTCTTTATCTATTCATCTGTTCATGGACACTTGGGTTGCTTCCATATCTTGGCTATTGTAAATAATGCTGCTATGAGCATTGTACACTCAGTAGTATTAATTTTCCGTCTTTTTGCAATCTTTCTGAGAGTCCATCTTCAATAGCTCATGGGTGGGATAATAGCATTTTGAACAAGTGTGAGCCTTTCGTTCTAAGGGAAAGGTTTGCCTCTACAGTCTGAGGGTGTTTTTTGTTGTTGTTTGTTTTGAAGGTGTTAGGGCTACAGTTTTTCCTCTTTCGGGAAGAGGCTGGTAAAGAAGCAGAAGTTCGGCCTGCCATAAAATTAGTACACAGGCAGGATGAGCCAGCAAACTGGAAAAAATAAATCATGTCATTTCCGTGCATTGCCCATGGAGCCTAAATTAGAAAAAAAAATCCATTATGAGAAATGAAATTCTTAATAATGAAATCCTGTTCATGAATGGATGTGTGGGGGAGAGGTTATGAAATGTGAATTGGGAGAGGTTGAGCATGTTAATATCGGAGGATTCAAAAGATGGCTTCCATAGATAATCACAATGCAAATATTAAATTGTGAGTCACTGTGCCGCTTTTTTTTTTTAATATTCCACACATGCTACACTCAGGAGAAACACCTGCTATAAGAAGATGCAGAAGACATGGAGCCATCAGAAAAATCACTGTCACAAGAGCCTCAGTGAAGATTTTCCCCAGAGTGGACGTCCCTGATGGGTGGCTGGTAGTCCTGGGTGCTTTGCTTGGACTGAAGGTATTTAATGCAACCACCCCGCCCCCATTTCAAATGAGCCTGAGGCTTAGAGTTCAGTGGTCTAGGGTGAGTTAATGTGCAGTAGAAACCTTACTCCTCGGCCTCAGCCCTTTCCTAGTGACCACACTGCTTCCCAGGGCACACACTGCTCGCCTTATTAAAGCCGGCATGGGCCTCATCTCCAGGCTCCCCTAGGCACCTGCTAAATCAAGTTAATCTATAACAGGTATTTATTGGGTGGAATTAGGAAACTGGCCACTTTACCCTTGGCTGGGTAAGGAAAAAGTTCCATTTAGAGTGTGTTTAATCTGGTTTATTAGGCCCTACCCGAGTTACCCTAGGGAAACAAGTTTCAAGTTACCTTGGGACCAGAACAGCCGGGAATGAGCAGGATTTAGCAGCACTTCAATTAAGCCAGATCTTCTCTGGCCTAGAATAACCTCAAATCACTGCTGTCTTTATGTACAGAAACCCTAAAGGAACCCCACGTGAGCTAATGCATCACATCACACACTTTCATTACCACCCAGCACCACCAAACTCCTCCATCCTAAGCAAGTGCAGTATTTTATTCAGGAAGTGGGTGGGTATCCTGTTTTTGAGACTGGGTAATTTATTTTAGTAGTTGCAAAGTCCTGAAAAAAAAAAAAAGATTCCTTTCTCAGTATGGCTCCGACAAGCCCTGGGGAGGTATAGCTGGTGAAATCTGTGCCAGCCAGCACAGAGGAACTGCTTGGGAAGGTTGTCACGTAGTCAGATCAGTGGTTGAAGGGTATCTCAGCACATGATCAGCATGCCGTGGTCCATTGTCCTGTCTGTGCTTTGGGCCTTGGTGGCAGCCCTGGTGATGATGGTTATTTACAGTGGACATGTACTGGGGAGTCTGCTGTGTATTTTAAAGAGGCTTGGACCCTGCAACCACACTCCCCAGACTCTCTTGCCAACAGGCTTTCAGATAGGCTCTGTCAATTAGGCACTGGTGGGAGATTGTCGATAAGACAGAAGCAGAGAGGAGGCTCTTCTCCTGCTTTGGACTTCCACTAGCATCCCTGCAGCAGGTGTAGAGAGCAACAGGTGCCTTTGGTATTTATAGCACTGGCAGGTGGGACATTTTCCTTAAAGCCTATATCTACAAAATGGTCTAGGTACCAGCGTGCAGTGCCCCCACCATGATCTTAACACCGGTCACCTTTGGAAACCTCTATGGCTCAAAGCATCAGCCTAAGCTGTCTTTCTCTGAGGTCTGGACTCTTGGTAACACCACTTCTGTCCTGTTCTTCCAGTTTTAGGGATGGCAGCTTCTTCCAGCAGTTTCTATGCTCTAGATTAATTGATACACCATTTTTTTTTTTTTTTTTGCTCTCAGCTATTCTAACACTGTATAGTCACTTCCCTATATTCAATTCTTTCTGTTTAAAATACCTAGAGAGGTATATGTTCTCATGATCGGACCCTTCCAACCCTGACTGATATTTAGGCCCTCAATAAATACTCGTTGAATGAATAAATTGTAATGCCATGCTAATATTCTTAGAGCTCATCATTCAAAAGAAAGAAACATGTCTTTTCCAGCATCCATAGATCAAGTTACATGGAAGGACTCTGAATGGCCTTGGTTGGGTCACATGCCATTCCCCCTCCCCACCCCCGAACCTACACCTTGGACCAGTCCCTCTGGACAAAGAGCTGAAGCACATTGATTGGTCAAGCATGGCTCAGGGACTCAGCCCTATGGTTCACAGGATACTGAAATTGACAGTCCCACCTGCACCACTTGGGATGAAGGAGAGGCACTTCCTCAATGGCAGGAGGAAGTTGGGCAGAAAAAGAATTCCCCACCACAATGAACTAAGAGTCTTCAGGGGGAAATAGACACGTTGACATTGTTATCATACGTATGGTGAAGCACCAAGTGCTCTGGAGCACAGAGGAGCATTTATTCTACAAAGCACTTTGCATACACTATATCATTTGTTCCTCATTATCCAGCCACTATGAAGCAGGCATTTTCATTTTCATTTCACAGAATCTTCTTTGGCCTCCTATGACTGGTCCCTTCTCCTCTTTTTGACTCAGAGCCCCTCTCTTGCCCAGTTCCCTTGGCCAGGCCACACCCACCCAGGTTTTCTCTCCACTTTCACGTATCTCAACCCCATTCTTTTTTTTTTTTTTTTTGCGGTACGTGGGCCTCTCACTGCTGTGGCCTCTCCCGTCGCGGAGCACAAGCTCCAGACGCGCAGGCCCAGTGGCACGCGGGATCCTCCCGGACCGGGGCACGAACCCGCGCCCTCCGCATCGGCAGGCGGGCCCTCAACCACTGCGCCACCAGGGAAGCCCCCCATTCCTTTTTTATGTAGAATTATCCTGAAGGAGGAGTGGTTGCAAGCAACTTTTCCCTGGTCCCATGTCAATACTGGCTCGACCATCATACAAAGCACTAACCGTGAGGCAGGAGCCGCACCAGTGTCTTACACACATTCTCTCTACGAGGCTTATTTACAATCTCACGAAATAGTAGTAGAGTCCCAGAAAAATTGTGTGACTTGGCCAAGGGTACACAGCTACTTGGCAAGAGTCAGGGTATAAAGCTACCTCTGTCTGGCTCCCAAAATAGCAGCATTTCCCCCACTTCGTCTTCATGCGAATGGAGGAATGGTTGAAAGAACTGGGGAGGTTTAACCAGGAGGACAACACACTTAGGGGTGTCACTATTCATTCAAATATCTAATGGGCTATGAGACAGAAGAGAGAATTCATTGGAATTTTTATGGCTCCGTGAGCCAGAAACAGGGCTAACTGTAAAAGTTATAACGAGGTAGAGTTCTGCTCGATATAATCAAAATGATAGAAAGAAGTGTGGGCACTTAAAGAGACAGTGCCAACAGCTTTTAAGGGAGTGGGGAGAGCGAGAGAATCCTGGCTGAGGGAGCAGATCGGTGGAGGGTTTTTGCAGATTCTATGATTATGAAATTACTCCTTGCTTTCTGCCCACCCCATTTCCTGAAGTTAGAATTCTCACAAGGCTGACCCAAGATTCCAGGTCAACTCCAGATGGTAAATTGATTTTTTTTACATGTCAAAATGACACATTGGTTATATATATATATATATAAAAAAAAACCACGAAAGCATGTTTTGATAATCAGATACACCACAGGGATGTTTTGCAAACGTTTATGCATCTTTAAGCATTTAACTCTGCCTTCAAATTTCCAGCGTTTTTAGTTTCATGTTTATCCTTTAAAAAGTACTCCATATTTATCAATTAAGGTGATTCTTGCTGGAAAATATTTTTACTCGTTTTAATATTCTGCCTCAGACTCTGTAAGTGAATTGCCTGAGGAAAAGGACCCAGATGGGGCATGAGCTGAGGGGCTAACAATACCGCAGAGCAGGAGGTGTCTCGGAGGCACCCTTTTGGCTCTTCTTTTTGTCTCCCTCTGCCTGCCTGTGGGTCCCTCACCCCAGGCTCTGAGCTAAGGTAATGATGTGGAACTGTTTCTTCTTCCTGAGGCAGGAACCCAGTTTGTCCTTCACCATGAGGAGAATCACCTGTAAGTGTTCATGTTTGGGGCTGAGACCAAACTAACTTGGCCTTGGAACTCAGGACTCCCTTCCTTCTTGTCTGTGGCATATGAGGAACTACATGGATGATATTTCCATGGCCCCGACTCCTAAGTGCTACTCAGGTGTGCTCTGGCCAAAGTTCTGTTTGCAGGTGAGGAAACTAAGACCTACAGAGCTTTGATGTCTCATAAGAGGCCATTCAGGCTGTGTAAAGACTTGAAAGCTGTCCCTTCTGACTCTTTGCCCATCTCCTTGCACTGTCCCACATGTCCCCTTCAGGCCACCCAGTGTCAACATTGGTGGAGGAGGAAGCTGGGCCAAGGAGAGATGGGGCTCTTGCCTCAGGCCTTCCGTGGGTCTGATCACAGCTGGAGGCCTGGTCTCTGGTGCCCTGGATTCAGGTCATAGGTCTTGATTCTCCTTTCTGATCCGCCCCACCCTGGGGTTATCTGGGCCCTGTGAGCTCTTCCTGGTTGCGTTGTGTGCAGCCTCCACGGCCTGAGACACCTGTGTCAGAACGTGTGCCCTGGGCTTCACCACTGCTGCCCTTAGCCAAGGCGACCGTGGCTGCGCTGCTCCTGAACTGGTCCTGCAGAAGGCAGGGTGCATGTGGACCATGAACATGAGTCATGTAACTAACTGAAATTAGGAACCATTAGGCCCTGGGTCAACCTCGAATTTATAGCCTTTTCTCCTCTGCTCCCCCACAACCTTGTCAGCCCAGGACTTAGGCTGGGGCTCCTGACAATCTCTTTTTATTTGTTTGTTTTGTTTTTCTTAACATCTTTATTGGAGTATAATTGCTTTACAGTGGTGTGTTAGCTTCTGCTTTATAACAAAGTGAATCAGCTATACATATACACATATCCCATATCTCCTCCCTCTTGCGTCTCCCTCCCACCCTCCCTATCCCACCCCTCTAGGTGGTCACAAAGCACCGAGCTGATCTCCCTGTGCTATGCGGCTGCTTCCCACTAGCTAGCTATTTTACATTTGGTAGTGTATATATGTCCATACCACTCTCTCACTTCGCCCTGACAATCTTTACTCCCTCACCTGCGTATAACCATCGAGTGTAATTGTGAGCCCACGCATTGTGGGCTCTGTGCCAGCTTCGGGCATGCAGTGGTGAACAGAAAAGATACAGCCCCTTGGCTCATAGAGTCACAGACGGGAGGCAGAGGTGGGCAAGTCAGCAGGCAGCTTCATACAGTAAGGGAAGCACCAAGCTGGAAAGCTGTGGCGTGTGGACAATGGCAGTCCCTCCAGCCCCGGGGGGTGGTGGGAGACTTTGCACAACACATCCAATCTTTCTCCTCTTTCCCCTTTGCCCCCCCGAACCCAACCCACCGCCTTCTCTTTCCTCTCTTTATTGCTCTCTCACTAAAATGCCCTGAGTGCCTATTATTTAAGAGATACTCTCCTAGGTGTTATGTGGAGTTGGCTCCAGATTTCTGTGACCATTCTTAGTGGGTCCTGGACCACATTTTAAAATAAATAAAGTCTATCTTCTCCCATTTCCTGATACTTTTGTTTCCCAGCCACCCAGGAATCCAGTTCCCTTCACTATCTCCAGGTTGTCCAAAGTCCCTCATTATCCCACATAACTGGCCTCTCCCTCCAGGAAGTGTGCCTGGTCTCAAAATTACCTCTAGCTCATGTCTGCTTACTCCCAAATCAAAACTGCTGTTTTCTCAGGACCTCTCAGACAGGTGCACTGAGATTAGACTAATTCTCTTTATTTTCCTTACTCTCTATTGTGGGTTGAATTGTGTCCCCCCAAAAGATATGTTGAAGTCCTGACTCCTGGCATCCGTGAACGTGACCTTATTTGGAAATGGGGTCTTTGCAGACACAATCAAGCTAAGATGAGCTCATACAGGATCAGGGTGGGCCCTAATCCAATGACTGTCTTTATAGGAAGAGGAACGTTTGGACACACAGAGAGAGACACAGGGAGAATGCCACAAAGGAGGCAGATACTGGAGTGATGTGCCCATAAACCAAGGAATGAGGATTGCCAGCAACCACTAGAAGCTAGGAGGACACAAGGAAGAATCCTCTCTTAGAGATTTCAGAGACAGCATGGCCCTGCCTACCCCTTGATTTAGGACTTCCTAAAAGTCCTAAATTAGGACCAGTCCTGATTTAGGACTAGCCTCCAGAATTAAGCCACCCACTCTGGTGTTTTGTTATGGCAGCCCTAGGAAACTAATACATCCTACTGAATGTGTTTACTTGTAAGGACAAAGGAATCTCTAATTCGTGGAATTTCAGGTGGTGTATGTCCCCTTCTCTGTGAATTGTCCCCACTTGTAGTCCTTGCTAAAATCCCTTGGTGATCATGGTAAAAACAAGCTACTCCATCACAGCTGACCGGTCAGGGTAGATAAGCGACCGAAGGCCGTCTAAGCCATTGAATAATAACGACCAAATGGATTCCCTTTTTCAAAATCCTGAATGAAGAGGCACAGAGACAGTGACAAGCAGGTAGCCGGTGCTGGACCTGTAAAATCTTGTAGAGTCAGGGCTGGAGTCAATGTCATACACAAGCAGAAGTTGTGGGGAAGCAGGAACCATGAGAAAGCAGAAGGCCCCGTTCTACAGAGAGAACAGGACAGATGTCCAGAGGCACAGAGACAAGAGAGAGAAAATAGGGACCGTGGCTACCTTGGTTCTTGAGAGTAACTCAGTGTTTAACTCCAGTCCCACAAAAGACTTTGCAGTAGGCAATAAGGAGCCACAGAAGGTTCAAGGGAGTGGCAGGATTTCACGCTATCATTTTATTTGGCATTCTGTCCTCCTACCATCTCACCCACTACTGCCCTTGCCAACAATCCATATCTCTACTTGTCAGATTCATCAGAAACTCAGTGGCCTTGGAATGAACTCAGTGCCTTCTGCTTAGGAAATCCAGATTTTGTCTGGATTCACCAACTATCCAAAGCACAGTGTGGAATTCTTTCATTTAGAAACTGAGATGACAGTCAGTTCAGCCTCCGATGGTCCCTTCTTCTGTATTCTCCAACAACTTGCACCACAGCAAGCCGGCTTGGCTGGTTACCATGGACACCACTCTGTCGCTATAATCGGAGCCAACAGGCAGCAGCTAACAGCAGATTTAACCAGTGTGTTGTCTTCTAGTGAAGGCAGAGCTGAGGGAGATGTAACTTTTCTCATTCACATAAATGTTTAGTGTGTGGGACAGGGCGGTGGAGGAAAGAGAAGTACAATTCTATCAGATGTCACAACCCAGTGTCCTTGTTTAAACAAGGGGTGAATACTGGCCAGTGGAACCTTGATCATATTTTCTATAAAGTCAGGAATATTCCAGAGTTGGGTTATGATCATTGTTGGCTGAGTTTTCCCTAAGATCTCAGGTTTTCTCAGTTGCCTTTGTACCTAGTAACATCCAACATGTATACAGCACTTACTGTATGCACATTACATACATTTGTTCATTTAATCCCTACAACTACTCTATGGAGTAGGTTTTATTACTAGTCCCATTTTGCAGATGAGAGCATGGAGGCTCAAAATGGTAAGGTCTCTTCCACAGGCTCTAGCCTGATGCCCGGGGGCAATTGCTAAAGCTTCCAGAGCCATAGTCTATAAAGTAGGATGTTAATCGCTGCTCTGCTTACTCCACAGGGATGTCATGAGTCTCAATCTAAAAGAAGAAAGTGTGTTTTGCAAACTGTGTAGAGCCATAGATGGGATTCTTTAACTCAAGTCAACATTTTTTGAGCACTTAGCCTGGGATGGGAAATATGCTAGGTGCCAGGGATATAAATAAAAATGAATAATATAGGGTTGTTTGTTCATTTCAACAACTGAATAGTGAGTGGCTCCCAGGGACCAGGGACTGTGCTATGCACTGGGAATGCATCTATGGCTGAGAAAGGGCCAAGTTCTATACTCACAGAGCTGTTTATGGTACACAGAGAAGATAGACGTTCACAGTGTGAATTCAATAATGTTCCATGAATGCCGTTAGGAGAATTACAGGTGATATGGGGGCACTTACCAGGGATCCTAACCTGGTCTAGGAGTCCAGGAAGGTCTTCCCCAGGAAGTGATATTTAAATGTCTTCTAGGAGCACAGAGACTAGGGGAGATGGGTATGTAAACCAATAGAGCTATGATAGATGGATATAGAAGGTAGAGAGGGGGGTTCTTGCCACAAGAGAGTCAAGGTAGATGTATTCCCCAGTTCTGAGTGTTGCTGTCACAATTTGGACACAACTAGAACATTTTCCATAGGAGTAGCTATTTAAATATGTGACTGCAATCAGGTGACTAAGACTCAAAATAGCAAACAGCAAAAAATACTTCCTGCTTCACCTTCTTTCTCTTCCTCTCTCTCTCTCACACACACAGACATACACACAGCCCCATATGAATCCAGTTAATTTGGCAAGTAAAATATAAGATGTGCACCATATCCTCCTAACCCAGACCGTATTAACTGAGGTTCTCAGAGTATCTCATCACCAGATCTTGATGACGGGTATATAAAATGAAGCAAGAGTCACCTTCACTTTTTAACTGTGAAGCATTTTCATAGATAGAAGACAAGAGACTGAGCAAGACTTCTAAGCAATCCCTGCCCTGTCCCTCAATCCACAGCCCTGAAAATCTGTGAGATTGGTTGTATTTAGAAAGCTGAGGCTGCTTGAGGGCTGGTGAGATAGCCATGAGCGGGTCAGGAGAGTTGCCCTAATCCTACTTTCATCACTAACTTGCAGAGTGATCTTGGACAAGTCACTTCCCTCCCTGAGCCTCATTTTCCCCATTTATAAATAGAAGAAGTTGGAAAAGTCCTTTTGAGCTAGTTTTATGAATTATGAAAAGGAACCTCTACCCTACCCTATCCTCCCAGGCTAAAGCGGGTCCCTGGGTTATATCCTTGGCAGTTTTCCTTGTTAGAACTTATCATTGTTACTTCTTCTTTTCAAAAAATCTATTTATTGGGGCTTCCCTGGTGGTCCAGTGGTTGAGAGTCTGCCTGCCGATGCAGGGAACACGGGTTCGTGCCCTGGTCCGGGAAGATCCCACATGCCACGGAGCGGCTAGGCCCGTGAGCCATGGCCGCTGAGCCTGCGCGTCCGGAGACGGTGCTCTGCAACGGGAGAGGCCACAACAGTGAGAGGCCCGCGTACCACAAAAAAAAAAAAAAAAAATCTATTTCTTTATCTCTATCAGTATTTGCCCTCTCCAAAAAACTTGAACTCCAGAAGAGCCGAGACTGTACTGTTCACCACTGTACTCGTATGTTTTAGCCTGTGTCTGGCACACATTAGGAACTCAATAAACATTTGTTGCCTGAAATGTTCCTAGCAAGCACTCATCCCCACCCCAGCCCTGCTGGTTTGGTACCAGAGAGCATTGGGGTTTCCTAACTGGTATCTGTGGGAATCTCTATGCTAACAAATGTGTGGGCTTTTCTGGTTGTTTTGTTGTTGTTGTCGACATTCCAAAGGGTCACTTTAGCGCCAACACTGAAGTGATTACAATGAGCCCCTGCTTCAAAAAAATTACCCCTGTCCTTTCCAGGGCCATGGCAGAAATGAGGCCAGAATCAAAAGTTGAGTCAGAATGAAGTCACTTGCTGCCCATAGTGTGACAGTGAGGATTAGCAAACCTTAATGTGGAAATTTTTTTCAAAGCTAAGAATTGTTAAGCATTGTGCAGTCAGCACTTCTTAGAGTGATTTATGGAGTTGAACCGCCTTTGATTTCCTTTTGTAAACCATCACTTGAGCTGTATTCATTCACTGGTTCGTTTGTTTGGACAGCATTTCTTTTTTAGGCTTTACCACATGCCAGACCTTGTGCAAAGCAAGGTGAGGGACGTAAAGATGGATGTGCACCAGAAGCCCGTGGCCAAGTAGAGGAAAGAGGATCTACCAAGAACTGCAAGGCTGACTCTAAGAGGTCAGTGTTTGTGAGCCTGTTTTTTTTTTTTTTTGCGGTACGTGGGCCCACTCACTGTTGTGGCCTCTCCCGTTGCGGAGTACAGGCTCCGGATGCGCAGTCTCAGCGGCCGTGGCTCACGGGCCCAGCCGCTCCGCGGCATGTGGGATCTTCGCGGACCGGGGCACGAACCCGCACCCCCTGCATCGGCAGGCGGACTCTCAACCACTGCGCCACCAGGGAAGCCCTTGTGAGCCTGTTTGATTAAAGTCTGTCTCTTGCTGCTAGACAGGAAGCCGCAGGAAGCCAGGGGATAGGGTTTTTGTCTTGTTCCATATTGAATCCCCAGTGCTGAATGGTGCTTGGTCTGTGGTAGGAACTCAATATATACTTGCAGAATGAGGGAAATAGTGTCATCTAAAAGAGATTAAGAAAATGTGCTGTGGGGATTGGAGAGGTAGAGATTAGTCTCAGCTGGGGACATCACATGATCAAAACTGAGAGGGACCATCAAGGTTAGGGTTAGTGTTCCCACTGCTGCTCTCAGGCCCATTTTACAAATGAGGAAACTGTCACAGAGGGGGAAAGGGATTTGCCCAGGGTCACACAGTGTTAAGGGCCGAATTTTGCCCCTTCACCCCCAATTCATATATTTAAGTCTTAACACCTAATACCTCAGAACGTGACTGAATTTGGAAGTAGGGTCTTTAAAGAAGAAAGTTAAAATGAGGTGATTTGGGGGCCCTAATCCATATGACTAGTGTCGTTATAAGAAGAGGAGATTAGGTCTCAGATAACATGCACAGAGGGAAGATGATGTGAAGACACAGGGAGAAGACGGCAAGCCAAGGAGAGAGGCATTAGAAGAAACAACCCTGCTGACACCTTGATCTTGGACGCTGGCCTTTAGAATTGTGAGAAAATAAATTTCTGTTGTTTAAGCCAGCCAGCCTGTGGTACTTTGTTATGGCAGCCCTAAGCCAACTAATAACACACAGTAAAGTTTGGACTAGAAGCCAGATCTGCTGAATCTCTCTCCTAAGCCCTTTACGTGACACCATCCAGATGGTCCATTGGTTACTCTCTCCAGCACCCACTACTGATGAGGATGGTGACGATGATGATAACAGCTAACCCACGGATACTGCCTGTCATGTACCACACACACTTCTCAGTACTTTACACACAATAGCTCATTTAGTTCTCCCAACAGCCCTGTGAAGTAAGCATTATTTATTGTCCCATTTTTTAAAAAAACTTATTTATTTTATTTATTTTTGGCTGCGTTGGGTCTTCGTTGCTGCGTGCAGGCTTTCTCTAGTTGCGGCGAGCAGGGGCTACTCTTCGTTTCGGTGCATGGGCTTCTCACTGCGGTGGTTTCTCTTGTTGTGGAGCACAGGCTCTAGGAGCACGGGCTTCAGTAGTGGTGGCTCGCGGACCCTAGAGCGCAGGCTCAGTAGTTGTGGTGCACGGCCTTAGTTGCTCCACGGCATGTGGGATCTGCCCAGAGCAGGGATCGAACCCCTGTCCCCTGCATTGGCAGGAGGGTTCTTTAACCACTGTGCTACCACGGAGGTCCCTATTTTCCCATTTTTACAGATGAGGAAACTGAAACACAAAGAGATTGAGCAACTTGCCCAAGAGCATATGACAACTCAGTGCTTGTACTGGGATTCTGGCCCAGGCAGTCTGCTCCAGGAACGTGCCCTCACCCATCTGGCTGTTCTCCAGTGTTATGTCTACATGCCAAGCCAGAGGCATTTTCAAAGATGAGAGGTAATGATGGCACTTTGAGGCCTCACTGGGTTTGCTTTCCTATAGCCATAAATTATGGATATACTCATCCCAATCTGAAGTGGCTCACTGGAAGCATAAAACAAGCAGAGGGAAGCAGGAGCCTTGCTAAAGAGTAGAGCATTAGGATTTATTTGTTCCAGAATCTTCTTATATGTTAGGACATCAGTGAGGAAACATTGAAATAGCAGATTTCAAGCCTCCCTCAAGCAAAAACATCTTCTTTTTTTTTTTTTTTTTTTTGCAGTACGCGGGCCTCTCACTGTTGTGGCCTCTCCCGTTGCGGAGCACAGGCTCCGGACGCGCAGGCTCGGTGGCCATGGCTCACGGGCCCAGCCGCTCCGTGGCATGTGGGATCCTCCCGGACCGGGGCACGAACCCGCGTCCCCTGCATCGGCAGGCGGACTCTCAACCACTGCACCACCAGAGACGCCCCACAAAAACATCTTCTAATTCAGTCCTTAAAAGTGAAACAACCAAACCACTTCAGCCAAAGCACTTTGCAGTAAGAGGCCTGGGTTTGAATCCTTTCTCAACCACTTACCAGCTGAGTGACTTGGGGTTTATGAAATCCATCTGAACCACAGTTTTTCCTTCTGGGAGATGGGGAAAATGACACCCATCTCACGGATTAGACATAATATATTCAAAAACATTGTCACAGGTGCCTATACATAGTAAGTGATCAATAAACAGAGCTCTTGTTAGCTAAGCAAAATGACCATACCTAAAGGCTCTCCTCTGTGAAGCCTTGCCCAGTGTCTCATCCTGTCTGTCCAAATTCATTGCTTGCTCTACTGGCTCTTGAGGGAAGTTGCTTGCACTTCTATTTGTCACTCAGTTTGTCCTTCCTTCCATCATAGAAGTTGATGACACACCTATCCATCTGTGCATCCACTCAGTAAAACTGTAGCATTTTTTTTATGTCCCAGTGCTGTGCCAGGCACTGGAAGTTCACAGGTGGATACAATAAGGTCCCACCCTTCAAGGCGTAGGGCTTTTGGGGCAACTCAGGGCTGGGTGTGCCCAATAGGCAGGGGTACTATAATAATAACAATAGAAGTTTACAATTATATTGTACTGAAGTATTCGTCATAGGAAAAACCAGCACTTTGTTCAATTTCTAGACATTTATTTTATGATCTAGAACTATTTTAATAGAATAAGGGAGTCATAATGTTTTCAATTCTTTTCCAATTTAACTTCCAAAGGTTTGCTTTGGCAACAGATACATTAAGGAATAAGTGCAAAGACTGTATTAAATGGTGGGCTAGAAAAAGCTCCAGTATTTTCTGGGGGCTGAGGTAGGAGAGCCCCATTGGCCCACTGGACTCCCCAAGGGCAGGAACCAAGCTTTCTCCTAGCTTCATAGCTGTCCTTCAAGCTGAACAGAGCTTAGATGCCACCTTTTTCAGGGCAGCCCAAAAAACGGCATGGAGAGTGCAGATGGGGGGCTCTTGCCCAATCCTCCTCTAGTCTGAGCGGTGGAACTCATATATTTTCTGGTTTGTGTGAGGAAACAGAACCCCAGATGGTGAAAGGGACTTGCCCAAGATCACAGGAACAGACAGTGGCAAATGTTTTAATAGTTAACATTTATTGATTCCTTCTTACGTCAAACATTGGCTAAGAGGCTTTACATGCTTTTTCTCATTTAATCCTTCTGACAATTCTGTGAAGTAGGTACCCTTATTTTCACCATTTCACAGATGAGGAAAATGGAGGTAAAGTAAGAGACTTTCACAAGGCCATCTAGCTATTACGCAGCCAAGTCCGGATTTGCACTCGGTAGATGGTGGTTGATGTTGGAATAACAGCCCGATCCTGGACCTGTACGAGGGGCAGGATGAAGCATGCGGACCGGTGGACACCTACCTGGGCGAGCAGTGCACAGTCTCGGCCAGCGACTGTTACCACCCGGCGTGGGTGGCTCGGGGACTGAGCCTCCGACTGGCTACGCCCAGCTAGCTTTCCTGGGGGCGCGAAAGTCCCGCCCCCAGCCGAGGAGAAGGCAGGGATTGGCTCTCTCGATGCCGATTGACGGCTCAGGGCTCGAGCGGCAGCCGCGGTGGAGGCGGGGCCACGAGCAGGAAGTGAGAGTGGAGGCGGCTCCAGACTGGCTGGTCAGCGGGCAGCTGCCGCCACTTTGGCGAGTCGCCGCCGCCACTGGGGAGATGGAGGGGCCGGGACTGGGCTCGCAGGTGAGTGCGGTTGGGCGCAGGCTGTCCCGGGGGCTCGGAGGGCGGCCGCGGCTGTGGAGAGAGGGAGGGCATGGGTGTTAGGTAGCTCCCAGAGGGGCCTCCGGGGGCAGAGGGGCCGGGTCCGGGGAGGAGGAAGCCTGGAAACACCGAGAATGATGCAGGGAATTCTCTCCGAGGCGACCGGGAAGAAAAGGCAAGGACAGGGATGAGTGCCATACCGGCCCTCCATCCACCTGCGGTCCGGGGCGCCCCGTGCCCGGCAGGGACCCATGCGGGCCCTGGGAGGGGAGGGTGGCGTTCCTGGGAGAGGTGTCAGGTGACACACCTGAGTTGGACCAGCCCGTTTTGACATTGGCCTGGAGTCTATGAGGTTCTAATCATTTCTTTTTCGGCCGGGGCGTCTGGGAACCCGCCTTCGCTCCTCCCAGCCCTGTTTTAGCTCTCGTTCCCACATCCTTGCTTACTCTTTGAAAGATTTGAGGCTGTTTGTTTAGGCTGGAGAAAGGCGGGGGGCGGGGGGCGGGGGCAGGAAAGGGAGGTACGTGATAGCTATCTGCAAAATCCCAAAGGACTCTGTTCTGTGGAGCAGGTCGTACTAGAAGCCAGATGTAGTTTCAGAAAACAGAAGGGGCCAGTGGGGAAAGTTACAGGAGATATATGTTAGCTCCAAGAAAACTAGATTTTTGTCCTTTTTGCTTATGGTCCCGACTGGCATATTATAGCTGTTTACTTAATTTTTGTTGAATACATGAAAAATATTCAGATTCAGCCAATGTTTAGTGAGTTCTTAGCATATGCCAAGTGCTTTTATATGCATTATTTAATTCCAGAATTGAACCATCCTTAAGAAGGTGATATCATCCCCATTTACAGATGAGAAAACCGAAGCTCTCTCCAGCAGCTGGGGTGAATTAGGTAGTAGATTTTCTGTCCCTAGTGGGATTCAAGCAGTTTGAGATGATTGGGTTAGTTGGCCTCTAAAAAAAGTCTTTTGCATGTTGAGTGTTCCCTCACAGTCCCCCTTTCCCTTCCTGCTTTCAGCAATCTGATGTAGGTTTAAGTGAGGAACAAGACAGGTGGGGAAGCTGTCGGGTGTTCTTGCATTTTGATAGAATAAAAAAGGTTTGCAAGCAGACCATATATTACAAAAGGGTGTAGAATCTTCACATGGAAACTATGTCTCATTTGTTGTTTGTTTTTTTCCCCTCAGAGTTTCAGGGAAATGTTGGTAGCAGTAATGATCATACCTTAATTACTGCCACTCATTTACAAAAGCCTTCAAGTGCTTGAAGTTCGTTACCTTGTTCTGCAGGGAAGATTGCCCTGCCCGAATTCCCTGCCAGATGGAGGGAGAGAATGATTCAGGGGTTGAAATTCAATGGGCCAAGGTAGAGAGATCATTGTTGTTGTTAATAATTATTGGTATTAACTTTTTCAATAATAGCAAAAGATTTTACCTATATAAGATGCTCTACAGTTTGCAAAATACTTCCCTATTGTTATTCCTCGCTGTGACCCTGTGAGGTGGGGAGGGGTTATTATTCCAGTTTTAGAGATAAGAATTGGGGTTCAAAAAACTGGAGTCATGGAGATCCCTGGTGGTCCAGTGGTTAGGACTCAGTGCTTTCACTGCTGTGGCCCGGGTTCAATCCCTGGTCGGGGAACTAAGATCCTGCAAGCTGTGTGATGTGGCCATAAAAAAAAAAAAAAACTTGGAGTCAGTTGTTAAAAGTCAAATAGCTGCTGAGAGAGCCAAGACTTCATTCGTTCTACCAGGTGTTAAGCACTGTTACAGGTGCTGGAGATAAATCAGTGAACAAAACAGATAAAAACATTCCTGCTCTGGTTGAATTTGGTTCCCCTGATTCCAGCTGATAGGTTTTTGCCAGAACTGTCTGGCCCCCAGTTTCCTCTCTGACCTCATTTTTTACTACTTTCTTGCTTGCTCAATCAACCACAGCTATGCTGGCCCCAAGGCCTTTGCACTTAGTATTCCCTCTATCTGGAGAACTCTTTCTTCATATAACCACATGGCTTACCCCCCCCACCTTTGTAAGGTCTTGACACAATCGTCACCTCAATGTGGTAGGCCTTCCCCATCACCACCACTACCAGCAACATTCCTTAACCTCCTTCCTTCCTTTATATTTCTTCTCGGCATTTAATACCATTAACATACTCTGTAAATAATTGTCCAGTGAATGAGCTTGGATACTTAGCTCTGTTAATACAGAATGCTTCTGTTAATACCATGAGAAATTTTAATGGCTATCTGTCAGATCTCTGTTTCTCTCTTTGTTTTATTTGATAATCTGTCAGGATTTTGACCCTCATCAGAGTTTAAATATGGTTTTCTAGATCTTGGTTTTCTCTTAAATTAATTAACTTTAACAGTACTTATTTACTATTTAGAAAATATAATTGGATTTAAGATATTTCCACGTGAGAAATATCTCTTATATCTTAAGTATGTTCCAGTCATCTATTGCTGTGTAACAAACCATCCCAAATCATAGTGGTGTAAACCAGCCATTGTCATGCTTACGGACTGTGCGTCAGGACTTTGGCCAGGGCAAAGCAGGGATAGTTTGTTTCTGCTCCACCATGTCCGGAGCCTCTGCTGGAAAGACTTGTCACCTGGGATGACTTGCTAGCTGGGGCTGGTAACATCTGATGGTTCCCTCACTCACATGTCTGGTGGTTGATGCTGACTTTGAGCAGGGACACCTACATGTGGCCTGGGCCTCTGGACAGCATGGTAGCTGGGTTCCAGGAGTGAGCATTTCAAGAGACAGAAAGAGGAAGCTGCCAGTTTCTGAGGCCTGAACCTGCAAACTGGCAGAGCATCACTTCTGTGGTATTTTATTAGTGAAGCAATCACTAATAAAACTCTTATGAGTTTGCTGGTGTCTTAAGAATTTGCTTGGTCTATTCTGTTACCTTAACATTGTAGGCAGCCATACATCAGTTACGCTTCCACTGCCACAAAGGGTGTTTGTTTATGCGGTGATGCCTTTACCAGTACACATGTCAATAATGGCTACTGTAACAGCTCCTCTTAGAACCATACAACATGGATTTGGAAAGAACTGTATAGCTATATTGACGTGCTCCTTTCATTTTACAAATGTAGAAACTGAAGCCAAAAATCGGGTAGATGATTAGCCACCATCATACAGCCGCTTGAAATCTGAGACTTGGGCCTTGTTCTCAAGGAGTTTACCTTTCACCATGGTAAAATGCAACAACTAGAGAGTACTTAGAAAAACAATTTCTTGATAACCAGAGAGTAATTTCTAAGAAGGATATAGTATCATGACAAACTTTGCTTTAATCTTTGTGATGGGAATGTATGGTGGTTTTCCTTAAAGATTTTTATGCGACTGTCTCTGAAGGTAACCTCCCCCAAAGCAGGTCATCTCCTTTCTCACCTGTAGCTCTTATGGCAGAATCCTGGGAGGGAGTGATATCTAGAGCAAAGGACATAGCTTAGAGCTGTGGCCGCTAAGCTTTTTTGATCATGTACTCCTATCAGTAAAGCAGTTTTGAGCTTGCACCCCTAGAGTAAAACCACAGTGTGACAAGTAGGATTTGAAATGTTCATTTTTGTAAAACGTCATGTATTGTGAGATTAAGGGAATGATGAGTGGCACGTGCCCTGCAAGCTGGCTGGGAGTTCAGGCCGCCAGCTGTGCAGTCCACATCATCCAGGTACCACTGACTGCAGTTTGTCGTCCATGATTGGCCATTGATCACTCTAACTTATGTGTTAATGGGGATGATTCCGTGTCATGTGGTTGGCTGGGACTTAAAAAGTTCAGCTCCCCTCTGTTTGATGTACCTGGGGGCTGGGGAAAGGAGCCAGTCTCTAAATTCATATTGTCATGGGGCATGTTATTGTAGGATTGGACAATGTGTTTCTAAATTGTATTCATGAGTGAATAGCTCAGTATATACTCATGGTAAGGTTTTGAATTAAAGATAGTAAATGTAAGTCTGCTTCAAATCAGCCTTCTTGATAATTTGTAATTTTTTTTGGAGGGAGGCTGGCTTTTTGTTAGATCAGCTTAGATTGTCTTTGTTTCTACTTTATGTGGCCAGTAAAGAGCACCTGCTATGAGAAGTGTCAGCTCTGCCATTTTCTTGTTTGCTTGTACTTTTACTATTGTTATTATTTCAGTTCGTGGCTTCTTTGTAGTAGGAATCAGTTTAAGCCACTTGCTCATTTTGGGAGGGGTAACTTTAAAATTAGTAAGTAGTTAAAATGAGATACTATACCTTGAAAATTACTTAGCCTGATGTATACTGCAAAATGTTGAAGGTCCCACTGTAACCCCTCTGGGTGTGGACTTTTACTCTGTCCCCAAGTTACCTTGTAAACAGACCATGAGGAGTGACCTATTTGATATACAGATTAAGTGAGGCTGCCAGGGCTACGAATTCAGAAATCTTTTTTTTTTTTAATAAATTCATTT
This sequence comes from Phocoena sinus, assembly GCF_008692025.1. Taxonomy (NCBI): domain Eukaryota; kingdom Metazoa; phylum Chordata; class Mammalia; order Artiodactyla; family Phocoenidae; genus Phocoena; species Phocoena sinus. The sequence continues at coordinate 72,809,821 of NC_045770.1, forward strand.
ATTTATTTATTTTTGGCTCTGTTGGGTCTTTGTTGCTGCGTGGTCTTTTCTCTAGTTGTGGCGAGCAGGGGGTACTCTTTGTTGCGGTGTGTGGGCTTCTCATTGCGGTGGCTTCTGTTGTTGCGGAGCTCGGGCTCTAGGCATGTGGGCTTCAGTAGTTGTGGCACGTGGGCTCGGCAGTTGTGGCTCGCGGGCTCTAGAGCGCAGGCCCAGTAGTTGTGGTGCGAGGGCTTAGTTGCTCCACGGCATGTGGGATCTTCCCGGAGCAGGACTCTAACCGGTGTCCCCTGCGTTGGCAGGCGGATTCTTAACCACTGCGCCACCAGGGAAGCCCCCAGAATTCATAAATCTTAAAGAAGCCAAATGTATAAATTTTTGTGCATTCCCGTCCTCTTTTTTTTTTAAAAAAAGGAAAAGTCATTATAACAGCTTTAACATTTTCTTCCGTTACCTAATGGGTCACTGCGTGTTTGGCCTCGAGTGCACTTGCCTCACTTTGGAGACCATTGACTTTGAAAACAGGCTTTGAGTTTATATAATCATTTTTAGGTTTTACTCTGATCTGGATTTGGACAAAAAATGATGACGTGAACAGAAAGTACCTCTTGTTCTCTCGTCTTTGTCACCCATTTTTGCCATTTAATCACATACTGCTTCCATTATCACTTTATCGCTCTTTGTCTCTGACTTAGCTGCCCAATTAGACTTAAACTCCTGGAGGATATGTACCCACATCTTCTGTTTTCCTAGCATAATGCTTTGCACATCATAAATACACAGTAATTAATTGCTGAATAAATAAATGCTTTTAATAAATAAATGCTCTTTACATTGAAATGTGTAATCCACCTCAACTTTCTGCATGAAAAGTGAAGCTGATGTCCTTCATGCCTTAAGGCATAATGAGAAGCAATAAATTTGTATCTGTATAATATGTGACATTTATTTGTGATGAAAAGTCTGTATATAAACAAAGTCTTGATCTTCCTAATATATAAATGGAAACTGATAGACAATCCACTAGAAAAACAGTAGACTATGAAAAGGCAACCCACAAAAGAGAAAGTATGAGAGCCAATAAAGAACAATCAAACTCAGATTCATTAGCAACTAGGGGCATGCAAATGTAAAGCAAGATGCCATTTTTTTAGCCATCAGATTGGCAAGATTGTAAAAAGATTGATAATATTCACTTAGGAGGTTTGTAGGGAAAAAGAACACTGACATACTTGCCTGTTGGGAGTGTGAATTAGGGAAGGTCAGTATCTGTTTATGTTTAAAATACACATATTTTTTGACCCAGTAGTCCTGTGTTGGGGAATTGGTGTTATAGAATGTACAGGATGTTAATTATAGGGTTGTTTAGAGAGTGAATGCTGAAATCAACCTGCATGTCTAACAATAGGGAAATGATTGAATAAATTATGCTAGATCTATACAGTGGAATAGTATTCAGCTATTACTTGTTACTGACCTACAGCACTGTACATGATATATTGTTAGGTGAGACAGGCAAGTTGATGAATAATTATATAATTGGATCCCATGTTTGGGGATAAATTTTGTTAACTATAAGAAGAAAATGATAAAAACCTATGTATCCTGTATAATGTTATATATGTTAAAGTATATACACATAGTGAGGAAGGATACACCAAACTGTTAACAATAGTATCTCTGTTGGTACAAGATTGGAAGGGAAAGAGTCCAGATTATCAACTCTTTATTCACTTTGGTATTGCTGGTGTTTTTTTTTGTTTTGTTTTGTTTTGTTTTTAATTTTTTTTTTTTTTTTTGATGATGAGAAACAATGCCGTATTTTATTTTATCTTTTTTTTTTTTTGCGGTGCGGGCCTCTCACTGTTGTGGCCTCTCCCGTTGCGGAGCACAGGCTCCGGACGCGCAGGCTCAGCGGCCATGGCTCACGGGCCCAGCCGCTTTGCGGCATGTGGGATCTTCCCGGACTGGGGCACGAACCCGTGTCCCCTGCATCGGCAGGTGGACGCTCAACCACTGCGCCATCAGGGAAGCCCTGCTGGTGTTTTAAACTGAAAGTTTAAAAATTTTGTAATTTAAAAAGTCTAAGTTTTATATGAAAAGCAGACTGATTTCTCTGTCAGTTTTAGCTAAATCTGCTGTTTATTGACGCTGGAGAAATTCTGAGTATAGTATATTCAGCTCTTTCCTTGACCCCTTGTCTTCTTCCATTTAGATGTAATTATAGTTACTGTGATATGGTGAAAAGTAATGTTCTTATTTATGTTTTAATCTAACTACCTATATGTTTATTATTTAGCTGTGTGTTTGTGTGTGTAAAATAAGAGTGTCATGCAGTGAGGTTGAATTTACCAGATAAATCGGAACTTATGTATTCAAAAAAGCATTTGTGGTTCTAGCTCTGGGTAAGATGGAGTAAAGCACACTCTACCCTGTCTGTCCCACTGAATGCACTAGATAGAAAGCTATTTAAGGATTCCCAAAAGAAAATTTTAGTGGGTAGGGTGGGGGGAAAAAACCAGAATTCAAAAAACCACTGAACCAGGAACTAATTTACGTTTTTCCCATCTGGGTCCCCTCCTCTCTTCCACCGCCTTCTCCCTGGACTTGAACCCTGGAAGTGAGCATCCCTGCAGAGAGAGAGCACTTCTGGAAAAGCCCTCTAGTTCAGGTTCAGGGAGCAGGAAAGCTGACACCTGGCAGCACAGGCACTGAAACTCTGAGGCAGGAGGACTTCCTCTCTGAACAGAGGAGTTGTAGTCCCAAGACAGTTCTTAGAGGTGACACCTGAAGCATGATCCATAAAAGAAAAAAATTGATACATTATACTGTATCAAAATTAAAAATTTTTGTTCTATGAAAGAGATGTAAGAAATGGGAAGGTAAGCTACAGACTGGGAGAACATATTTACAAATCACATATCTGACAAAGGACTTATGTCTAGCATGTGTGATACAAGGAACTCTCAAAACTTAGCAGTAAGAAAATAAATAGCCCAATTAAAAATGGGTAAAAAGACTTAGACAATTCACCAAAGAAGATATACAGATAGCAGATAGCACATGAAATGACACTCAGCCCCATTAGCCATTAGGGATATGCAAATTGAGACCATGATGAGACACTACTACACATCTATTATACTGACAGTATCAAGTGCCAGAGAGGATGCAGAGCAATTGGAGCTCTCATACGTTGCTAATGGCAATGCAGAGTGGTACAGCTACTCTGGAAAACAGTTTGGCCATTTCTTATAAACTTAACATCTACTTACCAGAGGGCCAAGCAGTCTCACTCTTAGAGAAGCAAGAACATATGTTCACACAAAATGAATGTTTATACAGCTCCATTTATAATTGCCAAAAGCTGGAAACAACCCACGTGAGTGGTTTGAATGGATAAACGGTGATACATTCATATAATGGAATACTTTATAGCAAGGAAGGAACTATTAATAACATATAGCATTACGCTGAGTGAAAGAAGCCAGTCTTAGATTATGTTCTGTCTAATTCCATTGTATGACATTCTGGGAAAGGTAAAACTAGTGATGAAGGACATGTCTGTGGTTGCCAGGAGTTGAGGTAGGGAGAGGGTGTGGCTAAAAAGGAATATCCTGAGGGAGTTTTTTGAGGTGTTGGAACTGTTCTGGATCCTGATTGCGGTAGTGGTTACAATTTACAGAACTATATACCAAAAAGTCAATTTAACTGTAAGGTAACTTAGAACAAAAGGATTTGCTCCTTCAGAGTAACCTGTTGAGGGGTTATGGACTTACTTCAGTAAAACTACTATTTGTTAAATCTTTTTTGGAATTCCTGGAGAATTGATGTAGGCACATCATTTCAAGTATCTTCAATTTTCTATTTTTAATATGTATTCATCCTTTGAGAATTTTTTTAAACAATGAAAAGTTGGTCAGAGAGACAGTTGTGGTGAATAAGGGGGATAAAAGCCAGGTAACAACTTTATGGTAAAGAACAAGATGGGATTATAAAATAGTAAGCCAGTTTTGATCTCTAGGAATGATTTGCTAGATATTTGATGTGAACCTCCACCTTAAATGCAACTAAAAATGCTGGACACAGTATAAAATCTTAAGTGTTTTATATTTTTGATGCTATTGTAAATTTTAAAAAAGATTCCTGAGGATTTTCTGTGTACAGGATCATGCTGTCTGCAAATGAAGGTGGATTTGCTTCTTTCCTAATCTGTATGCACTTTTCTTTCCCTTACTCTATTATTGTGTCTAGGTCTTCAGTACATTGTTGATTAGAAGTGGTGATAGTGGGCATCCTTGCTTTGTTTCAGTCTTTAGAGTTCAAGCATTCAGTCTTTTACCATTGACTGTATGGTAGCTGTAGATTTTTTTAAAATGCTCCTGATTAGGTTGAGGAAGTTCCCCTCTTTCCCTAGTGTGCTAAGCGTTTTTATTATGCATGGGTGTTGAATTCTGTCAAATACTTATTCTACTGAAATGAGTATATTTATTTTGTTAATATGGTGAATTGCACTGATTTCTTTTGAAATGTTTAAGCTTGGTTGTAATGTATATTATCCTTTTTATATATTACTGAATACAGTTTTGTTAATATTTCATTTAGAATCTTTTCATCTGTGTTCATGAAGGATATTGAGTCTATAGTTTTCTTTACTGCTTATGTCTGTTGGTTTTAGTATCAGGATAATGCTGCCTCCTAAAATGAGCTGGGAAGCAGTCCCTCTGTATTCTGAAGGAGTTGGTATCATTTCTTCCTTGAGTGTTTTCATAGACTATGCCAGTTAAAAGTCATGTGGGCCTGGAGTTGTTTTGTTTTGTTTAATGGGAAGTTTTAAAATTATGAACTCAATTTCTTTAATAGATAGAGTGCTACTCATTTCTTTTTAAGTCCATTTTGATAACTTGTGTCTTTCGAGATATTTTATGCATTTCACCTAGGTTGTTGAATTTAGTGGCATAAAGATGTTCACAGAAGCCCCTTATTACCCTTTTAATATTTGCAGAATCTTATAATGATGTCCCCTTTTTTAAACTTGCTATTTGTCATTGACATCTTTTTTCTTGATCGGTCTGACTAGAGCTTTATCAATTTTATTGATTTATTCTTTCCAAAGAACCAGCTTTTGGTTTCAGTGATTTTCTGCATTTTTTTCTTTTTTATATTTCATGGATTTCCCTATCTTTATTGTTTCCTTCATTCTGTCTACTTAGAATTTAATTTTTTTTTCTCTAGATCCTTAAGATGAAAGCTTAGATCATTTATTTTAGTTTCTTCTTTTTTCCTGTTATAAGCATTTAAAGCTAAAAATTCACTGTATTTAGAAAAGTGTTGTTTTGTTTCCAAATATTTGAGAATATTCCACATATCGTTTGGTTATTGATTTTTTTAAAACATCTTTATTGGAGTATAATTGCTTTACAATGTTGTGTTAGTTTCTGCTGTATAACAAAGTGAATCAGCTATATTTATACATTTATCCCCATATCCCTTTGCTCTTGCATCTCCCTCCCACCCTCCCTATCCCACCCCTCTAGGTAGTCACAAAGCACAGAGCTGATCTCCCTGTGTGATGCAGCTGCTTCCCACTAGCTATCTATTTTACATTTGGCAGTGTATATATGTCAGTGCTACTCTTTCACTTCGTCCTAGCTTCCCTTCCCCCCCCCCCCGTGTCCTCAAGTCCATTCTCTACGTCTGCGTCTTTATTCCTGTCCTGCCCCTAGGTTCATCAGAACCTTTTTTTTTTTTAGATTCCATATATATACATTAGCATACAGTATTTATTTTTCTCTTTCTGACTTACTTCACTCTGTGTGACATGCTAGGTCCATCTGCCTCACTACAAGTAACTCAATTTCATTTCTTTTTATGGCTGAGTAATATTCCATTGTATATATGTGCCATATCTTCTTTATCCATTCATCTGTCGATGGACACATAGGCTGCTTCCATGTCCTGGCTATTGTAAATAGAGCTGCAGTGAACATTGTGGTATGTGACTCTTTTTGAATTATGGTTTTCTCAGAGTATATGCCCAGTAGTGGGATTGCTGGGTCGTATGGTAGTTCTACTTTTAGTTTTTTAAGGAAACTCCATATTGTTCTCCATAGGGAGGACAATTTACATTTCCACCAACAGTGCAAGAGGGTTCCCTTTGCTCCACACCCTCTTCAGCATTTATTGTGTGTAGATTTTTTGATGATGGCCATTCTGACCAGTGTGAGGTGATACCTCATAGTGGTTTTGATTTGCATTTCTCTAATGATTTGTGATGTTGAGCATCCTTTCATGTGTTTGTTGGCAATCTGTATGTCTTCTTTGGAGAAATGTCTATTTAGGTCTTCTGCCCATTTTTGGATTCGGTTTTTTTGTTTTTTTGATATTGAGCTGCATGAGCTGCTTGTATATTTTGGAGATTAATCCTTTGTCAGTTCCTTTGTTTGCAGATATTTTCTCCCATTCTGAGGGTTGTCTTTTGGTCTTGTTTATGGTTTCCTTTGCTATGCAAAAGCTTGTTTCATTAGGTTCCATTTTTAAATTTTTGTTTTTATTTGCATTTCTCTAGGAGGTGGGTCAAAAAGGATCTTGCTGTGATTTATGTCATGGAGTGTTGTGCCTATGTTTTCCTCTAAGAGTTTGATAGTGTCTGGCCTTACATTTAGTTCTTTAATCCATTTTGGGTTTATTTTTGTGTATGGTGTTAGGGAGTGTTCTAATTTCATTCTTTTACATGTAGCTGTCCAGTTTTCCCAGCACCACCTATTGAAGAGGCTGTCTTTTCTCCATTGTATATTCTTGCCTCCTTTATCAAAGATAAGGTGACCATATGTGTGTGGGTTTATCTCTGGGCTTTCTATCCTGTTCCATTGATCTGTCTTTCTGTTTTTGTGCCAGTACCATACTGTCTTGATTACTGTAGCTTTGTAGTATAGTCTGAAGTCAGGGAGCCTGATTCCTCCAGCTGCATTTTTCTTTCTCAAGATTGCTTTGGCTATTTGGGGTCCTTTGTGATTCCATACAAATTGTGAAATTTTTTGTTCTAGTTCTATGAAAAATGCCATTGGTAGTTTGATAGAGATTGCATTGAATCTGTAGATTGCTTTGGGGAGTATAGTCATTTTCACAATATTGATTCTTCCAATCCAAGAACATGGTATATCTCTCCATCTGTTGGTGTCATCTTTAATTTCTTTCATCAGTGTCTTATAGTTTCCTGCATACAGGTCTTTTGTCTCCCTAGGTAAGTTTATTCCTAGCTATTTTATTCTTTCTGTTGCAGTGGTAAATGGGAGTGTTTCTTTAATTTCTCTTTCAGATTTTTTGTCCTTAGTGTATAGGAATGCAAAAGATTTCTGTGCATTACTTTTGTATCCTGCTACTTTACCAGGTTCATTAGATAGCTATAGTAGTTTTCTGGTAGCATCGTTAGGATTCTCTACGTATAGTATCATGTCATCTGCAAACAGTGACAGTTTTACTTCTTTTCCAATTTGGATTACTTTTCTTTTTCTTCTCTGATTGCCATGGCTAAAACTTCCAAAAACTATTTTGAATACTAGTGGTGAGAGTAGGCAACCTTGACTTGTTCCTGATCTTAGAGGAAATGGTTTCAGTTTTTCACCATTGAGAATGATGTTGGCTGTGGGTTTGTCATATGTGGCCTTTATTATGTTGATGTAGGTTCCCTCTATGCCTACTTTCTGGAGAGTTTTTATCATCAATGGGTGTTGAATTTTGTCAAAAGCTTTTTCTGCATCTATTGAGATGATCATATGGCTTTTATCCTTCAGTTTGTTAATATGGTGTATCACATTGATTGATTTGTGTATATTGAAGAATCCTTGCATTGCCGGGTTAAACCCCACTTGATCATGGCGTATGATCCTTTTAATGTGCTCTGGATTCTGTTTGCTAGTATTTTATTAAGGATTTTTGCATCTATGTTAATCAGTGATATTGGCCTGTAGGTTTCTTTTTTTGTGACATCTTTGTCTGGTTTTGGTCTCCGGGTGATGGTGGCCTCGTAGAATGAGTTTGGGAGTGTTCCTCCCTCCACTACATTTTGGAAGAGTTTGAGAAGGGTAGGTGTTAGCTCTTCTCTTTGATAGACTTCACCTGTGAAGCCATCTCATCCTGGGCTTTTGTTTGTTGGAAGATTTCTATTCTCAGTTTCAATTTCAGTGCTTGTGATAGGTCTGTTCATATTTTCTGTTTTTTTCCTGGTTCAGTCTTGGAGGGTTGTACTTTTCTAAGAATTTGTCCATTTCTTCCAGGTGGTCCATTTTATTGGCACATAGTTGCTTGTAGTAATCTCTTGATTTTTAATTGAATTCCATTTGTGGTCAGAGAACATACTCTGTATGAATTCAACCCATTTAAGGTTGTTGAGGCTTGTTTTATGGCCCAATGTATTATCTGTCTTGCTGAGTGTTAAATGTGTACTTGAAACAATATCTTTTCTCTTGTTGGATGTAATTTTATGAAAATGTCAGCTGGATCCAGTTGGTGGATAGTGTTAAGTGTTCTCTGTCCTTTTCTGATTTCTCTCCTCTTCTCTATGCAGTGTGGTTTTCTGTTTACTCATTCCATCAGTTGCTGAAAGAAGTATTAAAATATTCAACTTTAATTGTGAATCTTTCTATTTTTCTTTTTTGCTTCATGAATTTTAAAGTTCCTTTTGGGTGCATATGTATTTAAGATTGTTATGTCTTTTTTTCCTTAAGTCACTTAAAACTTTATTTATTTATTTTCTTTATTTTTCTGGCTGCATCGGGTCTTAGTTGTGGCATGCAGGATCTTTGTTGCGGTACGTGGGCTTCTGTCTAGTTGTGGCGTGCAGGTTTTCTCTTTAGTTGTGGCTCCAGAGCACGTGGGCTCTGTAGTTTGTGGCATGTGGGCTCTCTCTTTGAGATGCGTGAGCTCAGTAGTTGTGGCGCGTGGGCTTAGTTGCCCTGCGGAATGTGGGATTTTAGTTTCCTGACCAGGGATCGAACCCATGTCCCCTTAATTGGAAGCCAGATTCTTTACCACTGGACCACCAGGAAGTCCCTGTTATGCTTCTTAATAAATTGGCTTCTTTAATATTTTGCAGTGTCCCTCCTCATCTCTGGTAATATTTCTTGTGCGGATGTCTACTTTGTCTTATACTAATATAACCACTACATTCCTTATGCTTAGTATTCCTTTATGCATGGTATATATTTTTCTGTCCTTTTACTTTTAACTTATGTATGTTTTTATATTTAAAGTAGGTTTCTTGTAGACAATATGTAGTTTTTTAAAAAAAATCCAATCTAACAAACTCTGTCTTTCATTTGGTTTTCTTTAGACCATTTGTATTTAATGTGATTATCAATATAGTTAAGTATAAATATATTATCTTGTATGTTTTTTCCTTCTCTGTTTTTGTTCATTTTTTCCCTACTTTTCCTGCATTTAAAAGAATATTAATTGAGTGTCTTTTAAGTGTTTTATTTTATCTCTGCTATTGGCTTATTATATGACTTTTATTTGTTTAGAGATTGCTCTTGGGTTAACATTATACACGTTAACTTATCGCTGTCTTTCTGCAAATACTGTTATAACATCTCTTATGACAGTGTATTTCTGTTTCTCTATTATCATCAAGGAATTAAAAAATGTAAAAAAGTGTGTTACATTTACCCACATAATTATACATATTTACCCATGTAGTTCTATCACTCTTTATTCCTTTGTGTTGGTTCAGATTTCCATCTGTTATGATTTTCCTTTAGCCTGAAGAACGTCCTGTATCATTTCTTGTAGCATTAGGTCTGTTGGCAGTTTTCTTAGCTTTTGTTTGTTTGAAAAAAGTGTATATTTCACCCCTATTTTTCAAGAATATTTTTGTTGGTGTTTCCAGGTTTAGTTTTTTCTTTCACCTTTTTTAAACTGTTTTACTTTTGTCTTCTGGCTGGTACTTACTGATAAGAAGTCTGAATTCATTCTTATCTTTGTTTTTTTGAACATAATATGTCTTTTTCCTTTGGCTGCTCTTTTTATCATTGGTTTCAAGTGATTATTATATGCCTTGGTGTAATATTATGAGGTTGGTTCTGCTTGGGTTTGTTGAGCTTGTAGGAGCTGTGTGTTTATAATTTTCACCAAATTTGGAAGATTTTTGTCTATTGTTTAGTCAAATATTTAAAACTATTTCCTCTTCCTCTTCTGGGACTCCAGTTATACATATTCAAGAACTTGATTCATTGGGAGGTATCCTTAGGGTGTGTCTACCACGACTCCCTGAAGCAGAGGCCTACTGTCAATACCCATGACCCTCCACCTACTAAAAGTAGCAAAATCCATTGGTGCTTTTGCAGATGACCTTTGTTTTATGACAAAATATATAATTTGGAATTTTCTAATATTAAGCTTCTAATCCTAGTGGGTAGAATTAAAATGAAAATCTTCTGTAAGATATACCTCTAAGACTGAAAAAATAATCTTTTAATTAATAGATATTGTTGATAGTACCAAGTGCTTCATGATGTAATTGAATGTGACATTAATTCTCTTACTGAACCTTGTCAAATTACTCTTACTCTTCAGTGCAGGAATCACAGCCACAGCCCCCACCCTCCAGGATTTGGTCGACACGAAGTCTGTGCACATGAAAACAAAGAACTTGCCAAGGCGAGAGAAGCTCTTCCTCTTATAGAGGATTCTAGTAACTGTGACATTGTAAAAGCTACTCAGTAAGTCTTCCCAATGTTTTGTTTTATCCTTAGGTTCTGTTGAATTGTTATAATGACGCATGTGTGGTTCATGGCACTCCAGTGTACACCTTCCTCCCTTCATTCTCCAGTGATAGTATGTTTGTCATACCAACATCAGAGCATTTAATACAGTACAGCTTAGCTGTTAATTATTAGTCTCTCCCATTAGATCCTGAGCAACTTCTGAGCAAAAGCATGTCTTTTTCATCTTTGTAACCCCAGTACTTTTACAGTTTCTGTCTTCTATTAAGTGCCCAATAAATGTTTGTTGATTGAATGAATGGTTTTAAATGACACTAAAACTAGACCCTGAGTTTGAAACACAAATCTGAATCTTTTAAAATGTACTACAACCTAAATATGAAGATGGGATAGAAAAATATCAACTCACACATTGGTGTGTAGTTTAAACATTTATTTATTGAGTACTTTCTATGTACCTGTTGTTCTGGGTGCACTAGAAAAAAGTCAGTAAAATAGAAGTAGGTTTTCTGACCACTTGAAACTATAGTCGGTTATTTTGCTTGCACTGAAAATGAAATATGTTTTGAAAGTTTCCCCTTAAGATCTCCATTTGTGGGTTTTTGCATTAAACCATTTCCAACGTTTTCACCCTTGTGGATCTCATTGATTGTTAACATCTACTCCACCTCTTGCCATTGAATATATTTTGAAATATTTTATCTGTCAGATTATGTGAATTAGTAATCCATTTTCTTAGTAATCAAATATAAGCCTGCCCATCAGAGCTTCTAATCTGCATGAAAGAAACTAATGTTACTGTACTAACTTGATATAATTTCTGTCAAAAGCAAAGATGTTTGGTGATTAGTTAACCTGTTTGGCTTTAATGTAGACTCATGTGTTGCTTATGTTAGTTAAAAAGTTATTGACAATTATTTGAATATTCTAATTACTAATTTTATGAACTCTGGAGGCTCTGGGAACCACTACTTTAGGTGAATATTGTTTGATATTGTTTGTATTATTATATTTATATGAATATGAGGGTGGTCTTAAGGTAAATAGGTATTTGCTTTAATTAAAATGGAAATATTTAAATGTTTCTCTGCAACCAATAAAGCTCTGTAATGATAAGTGTGAGAAATTAGGCTGTATTCACAGGGAATATCAATAAAAACTCACGTTTTGTATATTTCCCCAAATTTTCTTCAGGTCTTGGACTTTAAGTGGTTGTGAGAATATATTTAGGTAGTATTTGGGAAGGGTGAAAGAGAGCCAGCTAGGATAGGTGTTTTTGTATTTTCTAAACCACCAAAATCCTAATTATTGTGTACTTTTTATATTTCTCGTGTAAAGGGAGTATTTCTTTTCCAGTAAAATGTTAAAGTTGATATTTAAAAGATGGAGAATATAAATATTGGGTCAGAAAGTTCATTCGGGTTTTTCTGTAACATCATACAAACTTTTTGGCCACCCCAATACATATGTATCATTATCAACAATTCATTCTCTTATTAATATTTTCACTTAGCATTGTCAAATGGGTACCTCCATCTTTTAAAAAATGCCATAAAGACAGACAGGCGCACACACACGTTTTGGTGAGGCAGAGGTTATTTAACAGTGTAGGAAATAGAGACAATTCTGCCATTTTGTTTGATTTTGATCCTTGAAGACATATCGAAACTTTCAGGTCCCTCTAAATAGAAGTAAGTTTCAGAGAAAGTGCTAAATGGTCTGGTGGGTCTTAATAGTTTCTGTGGAAAAGAAATTGTGCTAATGAATGATTTTTAAAATTATTTTAGCATTAAAAAGGAGGTATTTCTCTCCTGTTTTTCATTCTGATAGTGAGTCAGTTAAATAACTCTCTTAAATATCCCTTCAGTCTGTCCCTCCTTTTACATTCCTGTTGCCTCTTTTTCTTTAGGCTCCCATTGCTCCTCTCCTGTCTCTGTTGTAAGATCCTCTAAACTGGTCTCTCAGTCTTGGCCTTGAATTAGCTTCCATACTGCCACTAATGTGATCTTCTTACAGCCCAAAGTCTGAGTGCTTTCCTCTTTAAAACCTTCAGTGGCTTCCCCTTGCACTCTAAAGTCTAAATTTCAAAGCATGGCAGAGAGGGTTCATGCAGTCTTTGCCTACCTCTCCTAGCCTCATCTCTTGCCATTGCCTTTCTTATGCTAATGCTTCTGTGGTGCTAAATTGCTTATATTTCTCCAAACATCCACGCAGTTTTATATCTCTGGTTTTCGTACGTGCTATTCCTTCTGCCTGAAATGTCTTCCCTTCACCCTATAAAACATAGCTTGTATATCAGGTTCCATCTCCTTCAGGAAGGGCTAATCATTCCTTCCTTTTCTATACCTATACTGTGTGCATATTTTATTGTTGAATTTATCCCATTTCAAGTTTGCTTTTAGTCTCTCTCCCTTATTGTGAGGTCATTGCTTGGACTTGGTTTGATTCAGGGATAAGATTGTCATACAGAATCAACACCATGTATTCCTGGTGCATTCCTGGTGGAAAATCAAATGAAATTTATTGAAAGAGGGCAAATGTGAATGTTAAAGTTTATTTAAGAAAATCAAGTTCAGCTCCAAATGGATTAATCTGATCATTCAATAGCCAGGTTTACTTTTGTTGTTTGGCTTTATAATCTGTCCTCTTTGGGAATATCTTTGTTAATTATTGTATTTCTATGTTGGCTGAAAGACAGGTGGGATAAAGACATGGTAAAAGGAAGAAATTTTGATATTTGAAATTATTTTAATGGTATCAATTATGCATTTTCTTATTTCAGATATGGGATTTTTGAACGATGTAAAGAGTTGGTGGAAGCAGGATATGATGTCAGGCAACCAGACAAAGAAAATGTGTCGCTTCTTCATTGGGCTGCTATTAACAACAGGCTGGATCTTGTAAAGTAAGATGGGATATATTAGTTGAACCATCTCTAATCCTTTACTGTAAATGAATATTTGAAACTTTGTGCCATGCACATTGGTTATCATAGTATTGAAAAGGACCTCAGAGATCGTCTGGAGCAGGACTCTCACTGGCCCCAAAAGGAAAATTAAAAATAAAGCCACAGGGGACATCCCTGGTGGTGCAGTGGTTAAGAATCCGCCTGCCAATGCAGGGGACAGGGGTTCGAGCCCTGGTCCGGGAAGATCCCACATGCTGCAGAGCAACTAAGCCCGTGCGCCACAACTACTGAGCCTGTGCTCTAGAGCCCGCGAGCCATAACTGCTGAGCCCGCGCGCCACAGCTAATGAATCCCGCGTGCCTAGAGCCCGTGCCCTACAACAGGAGAAGCCACTGCAATGAGAAGCCCACGCACCACAACGAAGAGTAGGCCCCGCTCGTCACATCTAGAGAAAGCCCGCGCGCAGCAACAAAGACCCAATGAAGCCAGAGAGAGAGAGCCACAGAGACCCATCATAAAGATAGAGTTCAGGCAATGAAATTGAACACTTTTTGAAAAGGGAAAGCATACCACATTTTCCAGGATAGAACAGATAGTTTCATCTAGTTTAGAAGAATCACTGAAATATTTTATGTTGTAATAACGCCAGGCGGAATGGTTAGGTAGGGGAATAATTTAACTTTAAAAACAAAATTAAATATGGAATACATTTTAAAGTAGGTATGTGTGGGATTGTATAAAATAGTTCCCCTTCATAAAGCACTACTGCCTACCCATTGTTTTTGTTTTTTCTTTGTTTTATACCTTAGCATGTAAAATGTGTATGTATGTGAATGTGTATATGTTTTGTATTATACGTACTTAAAATTCTCGAGGTTTAAAAAAGTAGAAATATACTAAAGTTTAGAATAAACAGATATACAGATATACTCACAAGCAAACTCCTTTTCTGTGGAAATAAACTGATGTATTGTTTAGATAATATATATGAAGCACAACTTTGAAATAACGAGACTAATTCCTGTAAACCACTGAAGAAAATAAGTCTCTTTACTTTATAGTTTCACTTTATACAGTGTATCCCATCTGTGCCCCCAAAATAGAGAGTGAAATGCTCAAAATGTCTAACTTCTCCAAAAGGATTTTGAATTAATTTTTTGCTACCTACTTTTAGAATTCATTCCCACATAGTAATTCTAATTTTAAACTGTTAGCAGTGACATAGTTTTACCTTTCTTCTTGCCAGTTAAGTAGAATATCTGTAATAGAAACCTTTTGAATATAAACCATTTCAAGAGTGTTGTGGTGGTTAGAATATGCAGAGGGTCGTTATTACGTGTCTGGTGTATAGTTGTCATGGAATGCTCGTGACAGCAGGAGTAACTACTTAACATGATGAGAATATTTCACCAGGGATCTGTTTGATGCTGTTGTGTGAATCTTTCAGACCTCTGTAGATCTGAGTGTTTTTAGGGAGGGGTATTATTATAATTTCTGTTTTCTAATACATTTATTACTAAGAAAAATTGATGTTTTCTTTCTTAGTATGAATTTTAAGTTTTAAATAAGTGAATAATTGTTCATTTCATTTATGTCTGCTTTTAACAGGTTTTATATTTCGAAAGGTGCTGTGGTAGATCAGTTGGGCGGAGATTTAAATTCAACTCCTCTTCACTGGGCCATCAGGTAAAGGTTTCTTTAAATACTGAAATTGCTGTTTAAAATCAAAAGTGACTTACTCATTTTCTGAATATTACAGACCAGCACTTTCCAGTAGAATTTTCTGTGATGATGGAAATGTTCTATTCTGTGCTGTCCAGTAAGGTAGCCACTAGCCATACATGAAATGCAAAATGTGGCTAATGCAATTAAGGAATGGAATTTTTAATTTTAATTAATTTTAACTAATTTGAATTTAAATAGCTGTATATGACTAGTAGTCCATATTGAAAATTGCAGTTACAGACCATTTGCAAGGCTTTCTTTCCATTTTACCCCTTCATTCAAAAATAAATAAATAAATTACAGTTTTAAAGAGTTTCCAGAGATGACGTTTTTGTGTTTAATTTGGGGCTTCACTATGATGCTCAACCTCAAATATTTGTATTATATTTTATAATCAAAAATATGTATTATATTTTATAATCAAAATAAATATGTTTAATATTTGATCACATGGATAAAAGTGGTAGTTCAGTGAGTGTAAACTCAATCAGTTCTTTTCTCTCGTATGTGTTGGCATCTGAAGCTGAAGTTAGTAAGTGTCTGTGTGGATACTTAACAACTTCTTCATCTTTCATTTTAACTCCATTCTCTCTGTGGATTGATATGAACCTGAAAGTGAAGTGAATAATTGTTCATTTAAGGCAAGGAATTGGATCTTTTCTCCATAGCCAAGAATTTTGAGGAATCTGGGGTTAGCTCATCCCCCTGTTAAGCTACTGAGGTACAGTGCTTTACAGAGAAATGAGCCATATTCAAAGAGAAATATGTAGTTCCTAAGAAAAAGATTATTATAGTATACCTGCAGTCTGTGAATGTTACGCTGTGGCATATCTGCTTCATGATTATTTTTTGTTTTTAAAATAGCAGCAGTAAAGTCTAAGTGGTTTTTAATTTCCATTTTTATCATTAGTTATGTAAAATTATTTACACATGGTAGTAATCTTACACATAAGATTTAAGGTAGATTGGGAGGTTATTAAGTTTATTACCTGCACTCAAGAAGGACCGTCCAGATAGTTCTAAGTTTGGAGCATCTATGTGAAAGACATTTAGAGAATCTCCAGTGTTTTAAAAATCTGTGTATTGTTAGGCAGTACTCTTTAAATCCAACCAAAATCCTTCGTGTCTTAGGAACATTGGTTTCTCCCTGAATTTTTCTCTTTTTTGCGTGACAGAATACAGTATAATTTTTGTCCTTTCTTTCCAGACAAGGGCATTTACCTATGGTCATATTATTACTGCAGTATGGTGCAGACCCCACTCTTATCGATGGAGAGGGATTCAGCAGCATCCACCTGGCAGTGTTATTTCAACATATGCCCATTATAGCATATCTCATCTCAAAAGGACAGGTATGTTTTGAAATGTTTCTTGTACTCCAGCTATTGTAAATCTGAAGGGATTCAGAGGATGATTACTAGCAGTCTGTCCTCATTTTTTTTTTCTGCCCTCATTTTTAAAGTAGAAGTTACAGATATCCAAATATTCAAATACTAGCCTCAGTAAGTCTAGCTATTGAATACTGCTTTTCCAGCTTCATTGGAGCAAAAAGGATAGGTCATTTAGCTCAGTAACATATAATAGATGTTTCTGAAACTTGTAAGCCTATAATAGTTTTCCTTATGATCCCAAGTAATTTGCAGGGTTTTTCAAAAACATGACTTCAAAGCCTGTATTTTTCTTCTAATTGAATGTGGAAATGGTAGTCAGATCACTAAATTAACCCATCATTTGCTTGCATTATTTAAGTCCAAGTGGAGACCAATTTGAATGTATGTTTCTTATTGTTCCCTAAAGTAAATCCATGAAAAATGGCTTGCCTTAAGTGGCATCCATTTATGGCACTGGTTAAATTATAGGTTGCTGGCGGAGGGAGTTTCAATGTCAGCTCTACTTGCCTGGGATATGCTTTCTGGTAGCAAGTAGTTTATATATCAGTAGTCTCGTCTGTAACAGGCGTGGAAACATGTTTGCACAAATGGTGTTGGGATGATTGTGTTCTCTTCAAATAAGCACTTTCTCTTCAACTCAAGTAGAATAATTATAACTTCCTGGGTCTCATTTTGGAAAGCTGTACGACGAGTCATCTTTTCTGCTTCTCTTTGGGCTTATTCCTCCAAGGCCCATAAGAATATTCAGTAATTGACTTTTTTTTTTGGCTTGGTTGAGGTATCATATACCTCAAATGTGGGTCCATTTTATTAAAAGAAGCATATCCTCTTGGAGGTATGATTTCCCTTTTATTCTATATTCTAGAAAATAAAAAAGAACTTTTCATATTTTACTTTTTGAAACATAAGTTCAAAATTGCAAGTTGCCTCAGAAGATCGAGAGTTCACTATTACTGGAAGTGTTTAAGTAGAGACTGGATGACTTTGTGTAAGAGGGGGTAGTATGAATTAATGTGTCGGTTAAAGTCTAAACTAAGTGACTTCTAAGGTCTCTACTGTCTCATATTTGATGGTGTTTATCAACATTTTTCTCTTTCCCTTAGCTCTCTTCCACTCACAGCATACGACATTTAAAAGCATATATTCAGATTTTCCCTTTAAAAAGTTTTGTAGGGATCAATGGATTTTAACCCTATGGATGTGAAGCAGAACATTCTTTTATTCAAATGATATTTGAATCCTTCTTATAGACACACTAGTGGTATTGAATGTATTAAAGAGATACTTCTACTAAGAGAGGAGACAGAATCTTGACTTTGTTTACAGTTAGGCTGATTGACTCTTCTTTTTGAACAGAGTGTGAATATGGCAGATGTAAATGGGCAGACACCTCTCATGTTATCAGCTCACAAAGTACTTGGGTAAGTGAGTTTAATTGAATTGCCTTATTCTGACTCTTGATCCAGCAATTTAAGTATCTTAGTCCTTGTGAGATGACACAACATTCTGAGGAAGAAAGTAAGATTTTCCATCTTGTGACTGTGATATAGACTTTTAATGTAGTTGTAGTTAGGAAAGCACCATTGAAGTAAGTTTTCTGTTTTCTGGTAGCTTTGGGGAAAAGTTTGAAAGCTACTAATAAGAAAAAATATTTCCTTACAGAACAGGTAGAGATTCCACAACATATACTTATTAACATGACGTACATTTCTTAGTTTACATTTTTCGAGAATGGCTACAGGTTTAAATGCTCTCATAATTTGAAATGTAGATGAGAAATAGACTTTCCAGAAAACAATAAATTTTGAGGTTCTCTGACATTGTTGACTGCTCTGAAAATATTAATTATAACTGATCTATGAAAATAGTATGTTTATATGTTCATATCAGTTATTTACATATTTAAGTTTTTGTGATTATTGATCACCATATTGTGATTATTGATCATCACTTGTGATTATTGATCACCATATTGTCCAACTTCTGTTATTCTTCTATTCAAATACATGCTACAGTTTGCCCTGTATCAGTTTTGTTTCCAACGTTGTACTTAATTTCTGCTTTTACTTAAGATGTCTCCCCTAGGAACTGAGTTAGTTCTGATGCCATTTCCTTTTAGCTCATGTAGAGGTGGGGCTGGGGTAGAATTTTGTCAGAAAGCATTTTGTCATTGCTGGTAACTGTAAAGTCAGGTATAATGTTTAAAAATCTTGATAGAATAAGTAAGGTAGAATATTGTTTTATTAAAGGAATCTCTTGAGTAGTCATAAAAGAAGGGAAGGTGTTGACGATAAAGTAAAAATATTTCATTGAATTCTGCTTTCAAGTCCATAACTTTCTATGATAAACAAATATTTTAGGACATTATTTATACCACTTTATGCAGTAATTGGTTGGAGGGAGAATGTGAAGTTAGCTTTGGTTTATCTCCTCAAATATAATGTTGACATTTAATTTTTTAATTGGATAAATAACATAGCATTTAATGTTGGCCGAAGTTAAGTGTAAAAAAAATGTTAACCAATAGAACAGCAACATGAAAGGAAAAATTTGAAAAACAAAAGCTGTTATTCCACAGTATTGATGTTAAAATTACATTATATAGCAGACTATCACTTAATAGATGTCTCTTGGGGCAGGAACTCTCCAGTATTAGCACCTAGAATGGAACTCTGCACAGAGAAGTTCCTCAGTTTTCAGAATACTTACTGATTGGTTCATTGATATGTTAGCAAACAGTTTCTTTGTTTACATTTACCCTTCAAATCATTCAGCTGTCTAATATCTCTTGGTGTTTTATTGTTTTGAGACAGGTCAGAACCAACCGGATTTCTCTTAAAGTTTAATCCCTCTCTCAATGTAGTTGATAAAATACACCAAAACACTCCACTTCACTGGGCAGTTGCCGCAGGAAATGTTAATGCCGTTGATAAACTCTTGGAAGCTGGTGCTAGCCTGGATATCCGAAATGTTAAGGTATGACCAGGTGTTTATCTCCCTTAATTTATTATATCTTGAGTTAGAAGACTGATAAATTAACATAAAGATAAGCTATACATATGTTTTCAGTTACCACGAGATAAGTATAAACAATAATAGTTGGCTACCCTTGGAATAAATACAGTGAATCTGTGATTCTGGTGAGTTTTTAAAAATGTTTAGCATCTATGGTATTGATATATCAAAAATATAATTGAACTTTTCTCTTTTTTTTTAGGGAGAAACCCCTCTTGATATGGCTGTGCAAAACAAAAATCGGCTCATTATGCATATGCTAAAAACAGAGGCCAAAATGCGAGCCAACAAAAATTTCAGACTTTGGAGGTGGCTGCAGAAATGCGAGGTACTTTCATTCAGGGCCTATTCTGTGGGCTGTAAGAACTGTTTTGTTCATTTGTTTTTGTTTTTTAAGGCATCAGGGGAAACCAGGGAGTTGGCCTAGTGCTGCATTATATCTGCTGATTATATCTTTCCCACACATCCCATAACCCACAGTTGGAAATTTGGCACTTTTATTGGCAATTTATTGTTGGTCCTTATCTAGATGGCTCTAAAGCTCCACGAATGGCCAGCAAAATCTAAATTGTAATAGAGAATATAATTAAAATTATTAAAATGGGGTATTGAATTGATTTCACTATTTAATGTTTTCATATATGATAGCATCGTCTTATTGAATAATAATTAGTAATTATACCTTCAGGATGATTCTAGATTAATAGGCATGGGATTTCTATGCAGAGGGTCATCATGAATACTACACCAATTTTGCATTTAGGTATGTGGAGGGAGAGAAAAAGAAGTAACGGTTACTCCTCAGTCTCCTTTGCCATCTCCTCTGCTCTCTCCCCCGCCTTTATTGGTAGAGTGCCCTGTTCTTTCTAGTCATTCTCTTGGTGATTTCATGAACTTCCATGGCTTTAAATGCCCTCTCTATGTTGACAACGCCCAAAGTTATCTCTAGTTCAGACCTTTCCATACTTGTATATCCAGCTGCCTTGATTTGTCCAATAGGCATCATCAACATAACATCCAAAACTGAGCTCCTGATCTCTCCTCCCCACTGTCCCTAACTGTTCCATCTACAGCTTTCCCCATCTCAGTAGGTGGTAACTCCCACTCTCCAGTTATCTTTGCCTTTTCTCTGTCAAATCACGTATCCAGTCCGTCAGGAAAACGTATTGGCTAGTTCTGCCCTCAGTATATATCCAGAATCTGACCCTTCTCACCATTTTACCATGGCATTTTGGTCCAGCCACCGTTATCTTTCATGTGGATTTCTGCAGCTGTCTGACATCTCCCTGCCTCTACTCACCTCTAGTCTCTTCTCAACAGAGCAGCCAGGTGAATCTTAAAATGTAAGTCAGATACTATCATTCATCTGCTCAGAATCCTATGATGTCTCCCACTTTCTCCAGAATAAAAGCCAAAGTCGGGCTTCCCTGGTGGCGCAGTGGTTGTGAGTCCGCCTGCCAATGCAGGGGACACAGGTTCGTGCCTCGGTCCGGGAAGATCCCACATGCCGCAGAGCAGCTGGGCCCGTGAGGCATGGCTGCTGAGCCTGTGCGTCTGAAGCCTGTGCTCCGCAACGGGAGAGGCCAAAACAGTGAGAGGCCCGCATACTGCAAAAAAAAAAAAAATGCTGAAGTCCTCACATTGGTTTCCATCCAGCTTTTTATATACTATAAAATTCAGTTAGTACATTTGTCTGTCTTCCCCTGCTAGAATTTAGGCCCCGTGAGAGAAAGACCTTAAATTCATCGATGCGCCCCTAAGTGCCTGGAACAGTGCCTAGCATATGGTACACACTGGAATATTTGTTGAATGAGGAAATAGTGTGGCTCATCTGTGAGTACTGTATCTGGGATTAAAATTTTGAGATCCACATTTAATTGTTATTTCTGTACTGAGATTATGTTGCTTGTAGATTCCAAGTTTACCTTTTTTAAAAAGAAATCTAGACTTGCACATTTTGTGTTATGCAAATTAGAATTGGAAGCATATTAAAGATTTCATATCATTTGAAATTATCCATCCTCATAACGTGGCTCAGGGAAGTAAAGATTGAAGAAGATAGGGCAGAATATATTTTCTCCCTTTGCTGTTGCATGAGCCCTGCTTACTTCCAAGGTCATGTATATTGCACTTAAGGGATTGCATTGTACAGATGTGGTGCCTGGCTTCAATGCAGATAGCCACACTGTTGGTTTGTAGACGCTTCATTCTTTTAACTTTTCAGAATAAACCCGAATTATTAGCATCCTGAGGATATGTTTAAGTCTTTGGCCTCCATGTGACATTTGACACTGAGAACTACTCCCTTCTTGAAGCTCTCTCCCCTGGCTTTACTGGAACCTTTCTTCTGGTTCTCATCCTGCCTTTCTGGTCATACTGATCACTCTACTTACTTACCTTTTGGGACTTACCTTTTTGACCCTTGAGTGTTTCCGATGGCCAAGATTCTGCCCCTTTCTACCTGCACACAGTCCTCAGGATGCTCTTCATTCCTGGTTTTCCCACCTGTATACTGATGAACACCAGATTTTCTCCTGTGTGGTAGGCCTGCTTTTCTGACTGACTCCTGGCTATCTCCTAGACGTCCATAGGCATCTACAATTCCATGTGCCCTAAACAAAATTCAGACTTGTTCCTTCTAACCTTCTTTATTAGGGGATGGCACCATCCGGTGCCCGGGTTGGAACTCTTATACTCTCTTCGTTGAATCTTGGGTGTGTTGATTTTTGTGTGGTCTTTTTGTCTTGCTTTATGCTTTCTGACACATAATACTGTTTGAAAGAAATTATTTTTTTAAATGTCAGCTATCATCAACACTTTTCTTAAAAGATCACCATTTCTTGGAGTGGAAGAAAGCAAAACAAAACATGTTTAAGCAATGTTTTATTAACGTAAGGCTTTTAAAAGATTGTTTAAGATTTGTAATTTCTCAAACTTCAGATTTATCAATCTGCAATTTGGAAGAAAAATTCTGTGTTCTGCTGTTGTATTAATTGTTACTGTATATTTAGGAAGTAGTTTTTCTGTTGAACTAATTATTATTAGATACTTAGGTGGTAAAATCCATAAAGTTCTAAAATTCTGAATCTCTTAATAGCTCTTCCTGCTGATGATGCTTTCTGTGATTACCATGTGGGCTGTTGGATACATATTGGACTTCAGTTCAGATTCTTGGCTTTTAAAAGGATTTCTTCTAATAGTATTGTTTTTTCTGACATCTTTGTTTCCAAGGTGTGTATATTAATCTTTGCAAGGCTGGTTATAGCATTTCCAATTTGAGTGCTTATTTCTATTGCTGGTTAGCTGGAGTTGCAGATTTTTATTGAACTATGCATGTTACTTATCACGTAGAAACATCCTCAGGGTGGGAGGGAAGAGCTTTGCTGGCATATGATTTGACTGAAAGCAAACTGGTCAATCCAGTAATTTAACTGCATTGACAATTGGTGGAAAATAAATATCCTAGCTCACTTTTTGAATTGTTAATCTCAGTGAATAATGGGGAGATTTTTGTAACTGTTTTGCATCTTGAAGCATTTTTGCCCATTTTTCAGAAATTTTGTTTTTTCCTATTCTAAATTCTAAATCTAGATTCTAAATCTAAACTAGTAAACTAGTTACTTTTGCTCTTAATGTTTTTTAGTTGAAACAACCTAATTAAATCACAGGAAGTTATAAAATAGTAACTATGGTATGGTTCTATTTTTAGGAAAATATTCATACATGATATATATAAAGATTGCCTGGGTTCAAGTCAAGCTTTACCACATAACAGTCTGACCTTGAGCCAGTTGGTTTACCTCTCTGTGCCTCGATTTCTTCATCTATAAAATGAGGATGAAAATTGTGACAATGCCTGCCTCATCGTTAATACAAATACAATGGTTAAACAGTGGCCGACACACAGTACTCAATAATCATGTCACACCCCAATCTCTTCTTCTCACCTCCCTTTCCCAGTAGAATGGCACCCAGTTCCTCACGTGAATAAGGGGTACCATCCTTGGATTACTGTCCTCCTCTGTTTTTCCTTTCTCCTCACTTCCCCCACTCAGCACATTACCAAGTCCTTCCTGCTCTGCCCCAGCTGGTCTACTCTCTGCCTCTCCTCAGCTGGCACCCTAGACCAAGCCTCCCACCTGGTCTCCCGATTCCATCTCTTACCCGCTGTAGTTCCTCCTCACTTGGCAATCAGGGTGGTCTTTTAAAAAGGCAAACCAGTTTCTGTCTTTTCTCCTTGTGTAAAGCCCTCAAGTGGCTTTTCCTTGTTCTCAGAATGACATCCAAACTCCTTGCCTGTGAGATGTTATGTAATTCATTCCCTCCCCTCTGACATCATCTCTTCCCTTCACTGCCCTCCGTCCTTCTTTCTGTTTCTAAAACACGTCAAGCTCATTCCCACCTTTGGCCTTGGCTCTTGCTTGTGTCTCTGTCTGAAGGGTTCTGATACCATATTGTTGCATAGCGGGAGACGTCAGTCAGGCCTCAGTTCCAGCGTCCCCTCCTCAGCGAGGCCATGCCTGACTGACTGTACTGCATCACCCCATTGTATTTTCTTCATGGCACTTAATCACTGTTTCCTGGAATGTAAGGCTCATACAAGCAGGACACTTGTCTCTCCTGCTGAACATTTTCAGTCACTGAAAGGAAAATGTAACGATGATGATCCATAAAAGAGAATCTGGAAGGAAGTGCTGTGTTGCTCTCTTCAGGGTGTGATTATGAGTATTTCTGTGTCCTTCTTTTGATTACCAGCATTTTGTAGAATAAGCATGAGTTGCTTTTGTTATAACAAAAAACAAAGCATTAGAGGAATTTTACCTCTTAATCACTCAAGAGCAGGACAGTAGGCTGGAAATGAATTTAAATGTTAAATAAAAGTTCAAATTTCTGAAAAATAGCAAAATGCCTAAAATTGTCTGCTATTCAGAAAACTTATAAGTTAGAGCTATTCATTTATTTTCCACTAATTGGGTTGACTTGGTCTTCAGATAAATTTTAAGCCAAATTACAATCATCACTTTTTCTTTTTTCCAGAGAGAAAGCAAAGGCTGGCTATATCTACTCACCTAGGATAGGGGCATTTGAGATTTTGTTTGTTTTAATAGAAACTCACATTACAAAAAATTTATATGGAAACTTTTGTTTGCGGGTTGAGGGCTTCATACGCTAGGCTTAGCATATGTACACTATTCAAATAGGAGACAAATTCATATGGCAACTGCTTTTATTTCTCCCACTCTATAGAGTCCCAGTTTCACGGAGGTAAGCAGCTGTAAACTTCCACTATTATTAGGCTCCACGGGAGGTTGCTTATTGATCCAGGCTGCTATGAGATACCTGTTAGAAGTAGACAGGTCGTAGTAGCAGGCTGTTACAAACTAGGTGGTTCACTGCACCACTTAATTAGGTCAAACATCTGCAAAATCTCAGACAAGCCATGCCATGGAGGTTACACGGGCTCTATTTGGCCTATTCTGGCAGCATACTGGGGACCTGAGGTTTGGGATCTTTAGTTGTTGTCAAATATTGTTTTATCATAATTGTGTTTATGATCTTGATAGCTTTTTAAAGACCCTTTAATATCTATCATCAACCTTTTTTTTTCTGATATAAATTTTAAAGTAGATCCAGGTAAACTCTATTCATGCACTGATTTACTATATCGAGTATTTATTGTAAAAGGCACATCTTTTCATTTGAAACAACAATATTAAATGTTTGAGTAAGTTATATGTGGACTTCCAAGTTGCTTTTGACCCCAGCGAGATGGTTGGTGTTTGATGACTAGTTTCACCGTTAGCCTTTATGTGTCTTCTTACATCGAGGGTCTGCTTTGCAAGCTGTTTGTAGGATGAAAGTGCTCAAGGTTGTGTGCATCCGTATGTTTCAAAAAGACACTGCTAGCCTCTAGAAGAAAGCTTGTTAAATGCGAAGGTGAATCTCCAAGGATTTATATTTTTGCATTTTGGAGTATTTGAAAATATGATATGCCAGAAAAGAAAGAAATACAAATATATGTTGCAATAGAAGTAAAAAAGATTTGAAAGTATAAAGTTATTGGGAATGGAATAATGTATAAGTTAATCGTGGGAACTAGAACATTCACTTTATGAGGTGCCGGTGCTTCAGTTTTCTCACATGTAAAATGGGGTGATGATGGTGTGTAACTCTGTTACCACATGGAAAGTGGTGCATAGCACTCAGTGAAAGCTGTTGTTGTTATGTGAGGGCATCATTATTATTACTATTATTACTTAAGAGCTAAAATTAATATGATTTGAGCTTATTTTCACTAATACTTTATCTTTTTTTTCTTGTAGGTTCTTGGTCGGGTATAAGAGCCTTATGTACTTACCAACAGTCTTTCTGCTGAGTTCCATTTTTTGGATATTTGTGACTTGGTTCATCTTATTTGTTCCTGATATCCTTCCAGGTTACATTTAAATGCATATCTCATTTTTCTTTTAAAAATTACTAATGCCATTGTTAGAAATTTAGCTACTAGAAGAGATCCAGGGAAAGTAAGTCAAATTTATATTCATTTAATGGTCCTGGTTGAAGATGTTTAATGTTGGAAATCTACTGAATTCTGGAAATGATCTCAGAGTACACTATGGAAACAGCAGGTGTCTAGTATTGATTACTCATAGGAAGGAAACAATATAATGAATTACTGTTTTATTTAGATCCATAAAAATTTGTTGTATTGCCTTGAGATTCTCTTCAAGGTCTGATGGTTCTTTTAACTTGGTCAGCAGTTATAGGTGATGAATAAATCTTCTGGGTACCAGGGTCTCCTGCACAGGAAGAATACTGGAGGAAATATTTCCTCCTCAGCAATGGTCAGTGCAGTGTTATTATCCAAGGCAGTGATTTTCAGTACACAGTATAAATAAATTTGCATTGCCACCCAAAACATATGTGAAAAAATGTTTCAGAAAACAATAATCCGAATATGTGCTTTACTCTGATATTTTGCTGTTTTATCCTATTCTATTTCCTTTTTAACAAATGCTGGTCATAGCCCATTTATTTCTTTCATGACCTACTAATGGATGGCAGCCCGTAGCTTAAAAAAAAACTCATCTAAGGGATAGGTTTATCACTTGAGGAGCAGGGCCCAGGCCAAGTCTAGTCACCTAGAAGTGGGGATAAGGGTTACTTCTTACTTTATAGTTACTTATAGTTCCCATTGGGAAGGAGGCATTTTCTCCAATTTTTATTTATTTATTTATTTATTTATTTATTTATTTATTTTTTATTTTTTTTTGCGGTACGCAGGCCTCTCACCGCTGTGGCCTCTGCCGTCGCGAAGCACAGGCTCCGGACGCGCAGGCTCAGCGGCCATGGCTCACGGGCCCAGCCGCTCCGCGGCACGTGGGATCTCCCCCGACCGGGGCACGAACCCGTGTCCCCTGCATCGGCAGGCGGACTCTCAACCACTGCGCCACCAGGGAAGCCCTTCTCCAATTTTTGATGTTCCCACCTCTTTCCAGGCTCCTTTTTCCCCTTCGAAGGACCCTAGGAAGACGTTAAAGTCTTGCTTTCCTTACAGGGTAAGAGAAGAAGGGGTATGGTAGATAGACATGTACCTTTAAGCGTATTCCTTTAGCTCTATGTTATTTCTCTTTCTAGTAATGACACACTTGAAAAGAAAGAATACTGTTTATGAGAGAGACGCATACACTCAGTTCAAGAATATTTTTTCATAGGAATAAATGTAAAGTGAGAGAGGCATATGAGTTCTCAGAGTGCATCTCCCTTCACTGTATAGCATGTTTTTACTTTAAGGATGCTTTTTATTTCTGAGCATTATCTCTAATATTTTTCAGATTCCTTTAA
Source organism: Phocoena sinus (assembly GCF_008692025.1). Classification (NCBI taxonomy): domain Eukaryota; kingdom Metazoa; phylum Chordata; class Mammalia; order Artiodactyla; family Phocoenidae; genus Phocoena; species Phocoena sinus. The sequence continues at coordinate 72,837,423 of NC_045770.1, forward strand.
TCTAAATGAATGGCACAGCATACTATGGAGGGCATTTGACTTTTTTCAAAAGATTTTATTACATCTAACCTTTGTCTCATAATTATTGATTTGAGGGCAGCTTTTTAAGCACTAGCCTTATTACCACCACTTAATAAAGGCTTGGATGATATCATAATGTGATACAAAAATACTTTATCACTTGTAGGAGTCCCAAGGCTGGTAAATCCTATGGTAGTTGACATGGTACTGAAAGGGCTGGCTGATACTTTTATATACCAACTCACATGCAGTGGAGTAAGCACAGTTTAAAAATTGTGTTTCTTGATGAATTTTTAAAATGTGAGAAACTCACACTATTTCAAATTTTGCACCTAAAATGTGGTAGTTTTTACATTGAATTATTTCAAATTTACAGCATTAGTATTAACAAACATGTTACTCCACTGTAGTTTGAAAACCTCAATTACAGAGGTATTTAGTTAGTATTCAGCTTAGTATTCAGTTGAGTTTACTGCTGTTCAATATTTGTGAAGATGTCATTATATCAGAAGAACTGTTTTGATTTCCGTAGCTGGACAGAATCTTAAGAAGTTGGAGTTGACAGGAAGGTATTTTACTCACACGTACAGCATGAAGCCGTTTGTGCTAAGCACCCGTGTGATGCCACTGCTGGTGAGGGCAGGTCGGTCAGTAGGTGGCGCCATCAGATCAGTGTTTTTCAGGCTGAATGCTAAATGCTGTTTGAACTGCCTTGGGTGTGCACTGAGGTGCTGCCCTGGAAAGACCCAGCCTGAGAGTGTAGACTAGCCGTGTTGCCAAGTGTGGATTGCATGGGGCTTCCACTCCCACAGCCACCTTGCCCATCATGAGAAGAGAGTCTAGGAAACTGTGGAAAGAGTATGGTCTTTGGAATCAGACAGAATGAATTGGAGTTGAGGCTTTTTTTTCTTACTAGTTATGTACCACTGGGCAAATAATTTCACTGAGTCTCAGTTTTTCTATAAATTGGAGATAACAGTACCAAGTTCGTGGGGCAGCTGCAAGGACTACTGTGCTAGGATGTCTGTAAGGTGCTGAACATAGTCCCCATTCTGTAAAGAATACCTATTATTTTATTATTATTACTAATTGCTCTTATGAATAAAATCTGTGTGGAAGGCTACATGTTGGGATTAATTTTAAGAGCAGCTCTAGGTTAGCTCCTCAGATGAACAGTTTCTTCTGGTGCCTTTTATATGTTCATCAAATAATGTGTTTATCTTTTATGAGGCAGGTTTGAGAGGAGAGAAGACCTAACTGATGAGTTTGGAAGTAAGATGAGGATTCAGGAAAGAGATGGCGAACCACTGAATGTTACATTTGTGATTCTGTCTCTAGCTGAGTTAAGTTTAAGAAGGATAAATATGTGAAGCCCCTAATACCGGGTTTCAGAGGATCAATGTGTACAAGTAAGCATTGTTCTGGGAATGACATAGGTTCCGGTCAAGTGAAAAAGAACCAGGAGCTTTGACTAAAAACCTAGCATGGGTAGTGATGCAGCTTTCGAGGAAGCCAGTATATAAGGACGGTGTGAGTTTCCAAGGAAAAGACATCAGCAATCTCACTGTCTTCTGCCCTGGTCAGGACACAGCTGAGATGTGTTCTTCTAAAAGAGAGCAGGAACATACCCGGGAGAGCGTGTTGTAGGAGGAATGCTGTTGCTGCTTATCCTGGAGGTGTGAGCTCTGCCTTCCCATTTCACGTGTTTGGAAGTCTGTCATTTGGAAGCCAGTGCACTGAATAGAATGAGCACTCAATAATTATTGAACAAATGGGGAAGCAGCTTCTATAGGGTCTATCTATAGGACACCTATAGTGTAGATCTACAGTGTAGAAATAAAGGAGCTAAAGAACGAAAACCAGTTAGTCCAAGTTATAAAAAGGCAGATTTTAGAACCACGTTGAGAAACTTTTTAACTGCAAAAGGGTCACAAGCTAACTGGTGAGGCTGCGATGTCTACAAACAACTATGACCTAAGGGCTAAGTGCTGTAGAGCAAGCATTCTTAGGTTCAGGGAAGGGAGAGAATCCTTTCCCATAGGGAATCAGGAAAGACCTAAAGGGGGAAGGAGGATTTTAAGTTAGGTCTTGAAGGCAGTTAGGACTCGGACGTCCCAAAAATGTGGTTTTAGAAGTAGATGGGGTGAAGTAGGGGGCACTTGAGGGCAATGAACCACACAAAGCAAGGACATGGAAGCAAGGAACGTTTGGCTTTTATGTGAGGGAATGTAGTGCAATTCAGGTTACTTGGAAGGAGAAAAATCCATTGATTCTCCTGGTATTGGTTTTGAAAGTTATTCAGAATAAGAGCCCAAAATTTGGTCCAGTCAATACACATGAGATTATCATGTGATTAAACTGAATGTGTTTTTGAGACTGTATCATGTGTGTTGATCAGGATTTTATGGGAATTAAATTTCAGTTTCACACAACTTTTTTGGATCCTATCTTTCTTAAAGCCAGGCCCATCTGCAGATAAGCAGATAAACTAAACCAACAGGATTCGTCCCTGCCTACCTGAACCAGCTGTGGCTGTGTTGTTTTTTGTGGGCCACAGCAGTGCTTCTCAGACTGTAATGTGCGTGTGCATCCTCGAGGGGTCTTGTTAAAATCCAGAGTCTGCTTCTGCAGGTCTGGGGTGAGGTCTGGAATTCTGCCCTTGTAGCAAGCTTCCAGGTAAAGCCATTCCTGTGGGACCCATGGACCACACTTTGAATAGCAAGCGTTCAGCATTTTATTTTATGGCCACCTTTTCCACTCTGAAGTTTAGCACAAGAACATCTTGGCAACACCTTGGAAGGCAGATACAGTTCCTATGTCAATATAGTGATTTTAATTGGGCAAGGAGAACTGGTTTACTACTGGCAGTATCGGTTTATTACTGCACATTCATTTGTCTTTCCCTGGGGCAGAGTTTTACTTTTTTATACAAAGAATTTGTACCATTTCAAAAACACTTCAAAGTGGGTAATGTTTATCCTTGAAACACTTTATCTTAACTTATCCATAATATCTGCCTTTCCAAATAGTATCTGATTTGTAATCTCTTTGCAAGGAGAGCAATTTGTTTCTGAATTAACTCAGCCTAATACAGTTACAGGGATTAAGTTATGAAAACTTTCCAGTAGGAAATCTTTGCTAGCATTAATTTAATATATAGGGAAATAGTTTTAGTTGGCCTCTCTGAATTCAGTGGTTTGTTTCTTTGACTAATTTTGTTAAAATGATCAGAAAATACTGTTTTAGATGTGCACAGGAGAGCCACAGTTACACCGTTTAGATATTAATTTATTTGGATCTGGAAGGTTTTTCAATTTTTAGGAGGTTCTTCATATATTATAACTATTCCTATCAATATTTTATGAGTTTCAACTAATGAGAAGAGATTAATTATTAGCCAACTATGAGCAAATTCCTACAGGATTAGAGCATAGAATGGGGCCAGGTTTGAGGGTAGGGACATGTGTACGTAAGGGAAGGTGAGGCTAGAATGCAGAGAGAAGAGACTCTTAGGCACCAGTGATGAACTTTTCTTTCATCATAATTAGGCTGTTCTTACTGGAAGTCTGATATGTTCCTTAACTTTGCTTTAACATTTAGCAGGCACCATTTTCTATTTCGTTTTCATTCTCAGCCTAGTAGCCTTCCTCTACTTTTTCTACAAGACTTGGGCAACTGATCCAGGCTTCACTAAGGCTTCCGAAGAAGAAAGGAAGATGGTGAGCTTTCTCTGTAATGTTACTGATTTTTTTATAGGAGGGTATGGAAACTATAGAGGGTCACGACCATGTTGGTTTTTGTCGTGCCTACGTCTCTAGTGCCTGGGACCTAATAGATGCCCTGTAAATGTGGGATGATTAAAATCAACAAACAGATTTCTCCACTGTCATTTATTTATATGAAAGTTTAAGAACTATTTTTATTTTTTAGTACGGTAATATCCCACTGGGACTTTTTCAGGTATAATTTCTGTCAGTAGATGTGAGCGCCTACTTCTTTATAGTAATACTTAGATAATGATCATACAGTTTAAATTCCCCCATTAAGTACATAGAGGGTATCTAGGCAGGGGTCAAGGAGAGTCCTTCTCCTTACTGGCTGAGAAGAGGCCCCTTCTCTTCCTCAGACATGAAATTGTCAGATGACATGATGTGTCTTCCATTGCTCGTGAATGTTTAGAAGTTGGGGAGACTGTTGTCTTCTATGTTACCTAAAGCCAGTGTTCCTGAAAGACTGCCTTTGGTGCTTTTAACCATCAGTTCTGATGTGTAGGTGGTTTTTGTTCCTTTTTTATGAGTGTATAATGTATGTTATTTATTTTTCTCTAGCATATTATAACTGAAAAATCATTGCCATTCATGGAGAAAAGGGGGGGTGTAATTTTTGTGCATTCTAATTTATTGGCTATGGTTGAAAATGCAGCCTTGAAAAGTCACATATTTCAAGCACAGAATGATATGGTGGCAAGTCTTCTAAGTTGCTTTTCTAGCTACCTCAGTTTGAAGAGAGAGCTGTGAGAATGGTATGTAACCGTGCAGCATCCATTCCCCAATAAAACGCAAACGTAAGTTCAAACTTGATGTCTTTCAGAATATCATCACCCTTGCAGAGACCGGCTGTCTGGATTTCAGAACATTTTGTACATCATGTCTTGTGAGTGAGTCTTTTCTTTATAATTTTTTCCCCATCGTAAAAGCAAATTCTTGGTTATATTGCTCATGTAAGCATTTTTCAAACCTTCATGCTATATTTATACACCTTTCTTTTCACCAGGTGTAAAATTTGTTTTTTTTAAATTTTGCATTACTGTCAGAACAGTCTTCTGCCTTGAACATGTGGGAGAATGATGTTTGTAATCTCTTGAAGTTGCCTGTGGTTATATCTCTTTGTGTGTTTTCTTTGCTTTTTCCTGCCATGAAGCATATGTTAGAACTAACTTGGAGTCAGAGGCTTATGATGACCCTAGAAACCACTTAGTGAAACCTTTGATTTAGCAACTGAAGATTCATAGCCTAAAGGGAGGAAGTAACTTTCCCTAAATTATTGGCAGAACCAGAAGTGTAACTCGGTTCCCTTTTTCTTAGTCCAGGGCTCATTCTGCTGTGTGGTGCTGCCTCTTTTCCCCTTAGTCAGTGTCAGTAAGCTCTGGAATTCAAATCCCTTTTAGTGATGGCCTAATTAGACATGTGGAAGTAAATAGTAATAAGGCATTCCAGAGCCTCTAAGTGAGTTGATGATCGGTTTAGGATTATTTGTACCAATGTCGTTATAATTTAGGAATAAGATTTTGCTTTTGATTTGTTACCACTTTGAGATTCTGATTTTTGCTTAGATCTTTCTTAATTGTCCACTTAGATAAGGAAGCCATTAAGGTCACTCCACTGCCATGTGTGCGACTCCTGTGTGGCTCGGTATGATCAACATTGCCTGTGGACTGGACGGTGCATCGGTGAGAGGGTCAAGTTTCCATTTACCATTTTGAAGTTCAGCTCTCTTTAGTTATGTGTGTGACTCAGAAAAAGTGGAAAGCATGTAAGGGGTCCATTCTTGCTTGTCAGAGAATCAGCTTTGTGGTCTAACACCTTTGGAACACTGACTCTTGATGTTAATAATAATAATTAATGTCATTTGTATAATATTTTAACATGTATAAAGTACCTTCATATATAGTATCCTTTTTGAACATCAGAGGTTGGTATTATTACCTCCATTTTAGAGTTGAAAAAATATTAAAGGTCAAATTATTTGCTTGAGATCACTTTAGTAGTGCCAGCCTTCCACTCTAGATACCATGTCTTTTCCATATTTTGTGTCTTGTCCCTTTTATTCACCTTCTCTACTTGCCTCTAAGGCTCAGGTAGGTGCTAGAACCAGAGATGGCAGGGGTCTGGGGATTGCCTTCCACCCAGGCAGTGTTCTGATCTGAAGCCCTGGGTTTCCTCCGAGCCGTCGCAGTAAAAGCTAGCGCTTTTTTATGAGGAACTTCAGAGGGACTATGGTCATGGGTCTTCAGGGGAGGCTAAGCATGTATAATCTTGATGAACAGAAGGCTGCCTCAGCTCAGGCAGCTTTCCTCGGTGCATTTTGATGTTCTCCACTGTTCCTAGAGAACAGGTGAAGAGAGAATTCCTGGGCTTCCAGGCTTCGTGTACCCCATCCCACCATAGAGATGAGATGATTGGCATTATAGCAGGCACCTTTGAATGGCAGTGGGAAAACAATAGTATGAGCCCACATATTTTTATCACATTGTGTTTACGTAGTGTTTTCGTATATATCATCCTGTTTGGTTGCCACAGGCCTGTGAAGTAGACAGAAGAGATGTTTTCCCCATATTAAAAGTGAGAACACTGAATCAGAGAAGTTAAATGATGTACCTGTAGTCACACAGCTTGTCATTTGTAAATCTGGGTCTCCTGATTCCAGTGGGTGTTGCTCCTTCTGCTGGGCTTTGCTACCTCAGGAGGAGGTGGGGATGTGATGGTGGCTAAGGAGCTTTTGTGTCATCAGCATCAAAATGCTGCCATCTCCAGCATCAAGGGGGCAGCACGTGCAACAGTGGGGCTTGGTTGCCTGGCCCCCTCACCCCTTCTTTGCTTCTGTAGGCCTTTCTCAGGCCGCAGGTTGCCCCTCTTTTGCTGTGTCAGTCTCCTGCAATATATCTTTTGCCCCTCAGATTTGTTTTCTCTGTTCCCCTGATTAAGTCAGTACTTGATGTCCAGAAGTTGTACTTATATAAACTTATTACACGGAAGGAAGGAAAAGACAGGGTATGACTTGCCCCAAATCCTGCCTCCTCCCTTCCCTCCAATGCTGTATAGGCCATCCTAGAGCTGTATTTGTTCTATCCAAAAAAGAAATGTCTTCTTTTAGGTAGGTAATGAATAAATATTAGTTTAGTGAACATGGACAATTGAACATGACATATCAGAGCTGTTTGGTTTGGGTTTAATGGTATTTAAAAGCAAAACAACTGCTTATTTCTTTTTTACTTTGGTGAAGGCCTTTGACAGGGAAGTGGTTCAATAAGGTCTTGATCTGGAAAATCATTGGAAGAAAGTATTAAACATGTTTTTCTTTTTGATGTAGGTTTTGGCAACCATCATTATTACATATTCTTCTTATTTTTCCTTTCCATCGTGTGTGACTGGATTATATATGAATCTTTCATCTGTAAGTATAAATTTTTCTTATAGCAAACTTATGCACCCGCACTCACATATACTTTTTCTTGTAAACTGTTGTATCTCACATTCCGGCTGGATGACTATAAACCATACCCTAATAAAAATGAAACAAATGTCTCTAAGACTCTCTCAGCATTGGGAAGCTGCAGGAAGTGCTAGAAGAGGTTAGTTGTCAGTAGTTTGGAAGAGATTCTACTCTAAAGTGACCTTGATAAATTTGAGAAGTGGTCAGAAATAGAGATTCATTTAAGGTAAGTGCAGATTTATCTCCCAGTGAAATGAGTAAAAATCAGGTAGGTGTTCAAGTACAAAGCAAGGGAAGTGATACGTAAATAAACTAGGAAAAAAAAAAGGTTGGTGCTAGAGAGGTTGTGGGAGGGAGGTGGAGGTGGTCATAGTAATTAAGGAACAAAACTGAAAGCTCATGCCATTTGACAGATGTCAAGTCACAACTTAGAACTGATGGGAAAACAGTAACAATGATCGAAAGGTCGGAAATAATAACTTGGAAGAAAACATTAACTCACTTATTCTGCATCCCTGAGAAAGGCAAATAACTTTTCAACAGCAGTGCAGAAGGGCATTGAGGGGGTCTCATGTAGGGAGTGACGTTGAGCTGTTCCAAGGTGAGCGACTAAGAGCAGGGTTTAAATTGAAGCAGGGAGGATTTTGGTTAGCTCTTAAGAATTGCATGACTATGCTTTTCAGACCTTGGAATAGGTTACCTAACCAGAAACACTGTGCTTGTAGTTTATTTTGACTTTATTTGTTTAACTGTTTATTATTCATTTATTCTGAAGGTTTTAGGAGAATTTGGATCTAGAGGCAGAGACTTCGCTGCTGATCTGTTTCCATCCACCCTCCTGTTGTATTCATGCTTAAGTCTTAGATTTTGCCAGTAGAATACTAGTTTGTTGCTTGAGCTAAAATGTGAAATGATTCAGGAAGACGTGGAAAGTTTTTTCCTACAATTTTTCTTTTCCCCTTAGCATCCCAAGTCCCACCACACCTTACACTCCCCATCCCACTCACCCACTGGCTTTCTCTAATTTAAATTTTGTTTAGTTTTTGAAAGACAGTTCCTCCTGTGCTGTCCCCAGCCTCCCAGATCTCTTCTCCAGAAACATCTAGTATTACAAGTTTTGTTTTGTTTAGGGTTTCATGTTTAGAGATTGTTAATTAAAATCTACGAAATGATCTATTTTTAGCCCTGCCGTAGGCATGGAGGGGGTCTCAGTTACCTTGTCAGCCCTTCTCCGTACCAGACACCTTTGGTGTCTCTGATCACTAGGGAATGCTTTTGTAGCTCAGTGTAACTGCCACCATCTCAAATGGACCTAAGTCAGAAGGTTGTGATCCCTGATCTCAGTTCTTGTCAAAGGCCATCGGAAGTCCTAAGCATTGAAATTTTAAAACCTCTTAGATTACGTCCTGTGCTGTAAGAAATAAAAGATTTTTTTGACAGTACTGCTTTCTGTCGAAAGAGCTGCCTTTGTAAGGCCTGAGAATAAAGCATATTCCTGGAAAACCTTTTTAAGCTGGCCCATGGACCAACTTGTCCCTTGGACTTGATCCTCGGGGAGAGGAGCCAGATTTTACACCACTCTTGTCTCTCCCCATTCTCTCTCTTCACTAAAAATAGTCATCTTTGTGTGGTGGCTATGTCCAGCATACAACTGTATTGATAAGGACAGAAGTAATTTTCCATCACATTCATTCTTTCCAAGTTGCTTCCTTATTACATGCGTTTGGTTCTTCCCTCCTCTTTGTCTTTATTCTCTGGCTCTGAACCAATTTTTGTATCACGTTTTTTTGTTTCTTAGGAACAGTCCCACCTTACATTTACTAACAGCTGTATAGACTAACTGAACGTGTTTTGTTACTTTTATCCCATTTATATTTCTTTACACTGAATGCACGCATCCTGTCATTTACCGTTATTTCACAGACAGCAGAAACGAACTTGTGCTCCATTTTTCTAATGAGGCCCCATTGTCATCCCACCTTCTTTGTTTCTCATTAACGCTCCTGGTGCCAGAATGCTGCTGTGCACCCTCATCCTCCTCGTGGGATCCGGTTCCAGCTACTCTGACTCTGTGCAGCCTCCATGCATTTCCCCTTTTGTGAGGTCTGTTTTCAGGGTGGACAGTGAGTCACTCAAAGTGTCAGCATCCTGCAAGTTACAGGGAGAAAGATTTTAGATCATTGTTAGAAAGAACATTGTAACTGTCAGAGTTGTTTGAAGATGAAAATGATTGACCTGGAGCAATATGCGTTCCCTGTCATTAGCCAGTGACCACCTGATAAGAATGTATTGTTAATACATATTAGAGTGTTATATTGCATAACATAATGTATGTGGCCATTTGCAGCCATATCTTTGATAAATCTGAAATCAGTCCTATGAAAATTTCCATTCAAAGTCATGCTGTGTTATCAAAAAAATTCCCAGAAGGGAGCAGTAGAAATCCATAAGCTGAAAGAAAGTAGATACTCTTTCCCACTCAGCAGCTGTTTCCTCTGCCTGCTGTTGGAAATTGTATTCTTTTTTTTGTTATATCACGGACATGGAATGCATCTTTCTTTGCAGTCCTAATGAGAAGCTCTAAAGAAAGTGTAATTTACCTTAAGTTTTTTACCTTGATTGTTACTCTATGATGATTGCCCTTAGAATTCTTCTGGCGTACATTCATGAAAGGTGGTTGGAAATCAAATGAGACTCAAAAAGAAAAAATGGACAGACCGTTGATAGTTAAGTCATGGACTCATTTTCTTCCTGTCCCAGGAGCTCTTAAGTGCTGCTTTGGGAAAATGTCTGAAACTACTTATCAGATTGTCAGAGGCATTTATGAAACCTCAAGGTGCAAATCTACACAATTCTTATTTCCTTGTCCCTTATGAATGCGCATGATGCCTGTTTAAAGTCATTGGTTTTACATAACCTTGAGGATCTGTTCCCTTGTTTCTGCTGCTTCCTACCTGTGTTCTTACTGCTGCTCTTGGCTGTGGTTAGGGGGTCAATATCATGAAGACCATAGTGAAGGCCTCACTTTTGATTGGCATGTAAATAGATGTTCCTGGGGAAAAACTGAGCTGCGACCATATGAATCTTATTCTCTGTTCTTTTCCTAGGGGTGTCTGACTCATGAGTTCTCTCACCTGGCATTTCTACCCCTGCAGGATTAATTATGGTCCCAGTGCAGAAGTACACCCAGTAACTGCTTGCTGTAGGCTGTGGTGCAGTGGTATCTAGGTGCTTATAGGATTTCTTGTGCCCACAGGAATGGCCTGTTGATCTGAACCCTTAGTAAGAGTTTATATTCTGTTCTGTAATAGACCCTTATCTTGCTGTAACATGGATAAGATAGAGAATTTTCTAGGACAAATATTTATTAAATATATAATCATTCCCAGTTATCAAGTCCTTGAACAATTAACTTCTGGCCAGTGTATTTTATACTGAATATGCTAATTTTAGTGATGATTTTATAGACCTTTTTTGCTTTTATTCCCTCATTGCCAACTACCCATGCAGTATTATCTAGCCTTAACAGTGAGGTATCTTTTTTTTTTTAACCTTTGTTGAGCTGACATTTATTTGGAAGATAAAATCTTGAAGTTGAGTTCTGGTCTGTGCCATCATGTCTTACTTTCTCTTCTCCCTAAACAGAACTGCAGTGATTTTTATCTTCTTGAGGAATGATCACTAGTTTGTTGCCTTTTTAAATAATGGGTTCCTTTTTTGTGAATTCACAGATTGGTCAAATCATTGTGTCACAACATTCAAAGCAGATGGACTGTGGACCTACCTCAATCAGATTGTGGCCTGTTCCCCTTGGGTCGTATATATCTTCACGTTAGCAACTTTCCATTTCTCATGGTCAACGTTCTTATTACTAACTCAGCTCTTTCAGGTATTTATCTTCTTATAATGCCTTTGAGTAAAATTTCCAATACCCCATAGTGAGATAGAAAGACTAGAATTTCAAATCAGAAGACTTAGATTTGAGTTCCACTTCTGTCACTTACTCTGTGGGTCTGGGCATGTCATTTGACTCCCGAATTTCAGTTTCCTTGTCTGTAAAATGGGGATAATAATGCCTGTCTACTCTCGCAGGATGGTTTAAAGGTTAGAGTAATAAGGTGTTAGTGTAGCCCTAGGATTTATCTAATCTGACCTCTTTTACAGATAGAGGTACAGAGAGGTGAATTGAATTGCTCAAGGTCACCCAGTGAGTGGCAAAATCAGAACTGGAAACTTAGGTCTTATGACAGTTCATTTCAAGGGGTTTTTCCATCATATAATTAAATTATATGGCATATGAAAGCATGGTATAAACTGTAAAGCATTGTGCAAATGTGAGATGATTATGTTCCCTCACTTTTCCCAGGCCTGTTTGTTATCCTTCTTATTATGCAGTACTTAAGTGGATGGAAGTGGGGAAGAAATGAAAGATGCATCACTAACCAACAGACATGGCAATTACACTTGCAGAGTAGGTCGTGACCGTTAGAGAGCTCATGCTCCGGGGCAGTAGCCACCACCTTCAGCTTTCTGTGAAGCTCCTGTCCCCTCCCTGCTGCCTGCCTTCCCTTACGAGCATAACCTCATTCTCATTGTTGCTACGGCCTGCCCCCGTGGAATGGACAGCCGTGATCATCTGAGCCGGTTATTGCCAGAGCTCAGATCATTAGAGCATTACTCAGCAAAAGCAAGATGTATTCCATTTTTATGGGGGAGTAACCAATTCTGCAATAATAAAAAATAAAGTAAGAAAAAGGGGGGAAAAGGCTAAGGAAAGGAATTAAGCTAATAATACTGGCTGAACTGAGGTTTCTGAATAATACCCATCCTAGTCTCCTGTCTGACATCTACAGACTCAGGCAGTAAGAATGGATATTAGCATCAATGATTATTGATATTATAATCATTTGTAATACCTAATATTTATATATGCTTTACGTATTCCAAAGCACTTTCCCGTCAATGGCCTCACAGACATTTGAGCTGGAGTCTGTGCCAAAGTCGTGTTTCCATTTTATGGATGAGAAAACTAAACCTAAGAGATGTTGAGTGCCTTACTTATGGCCATAGGGCTCAGTCAGAGGTGGAGTTAGAAGCAGAACCTAAGATTTGGGACATCAGTTCTAATTCTCTTTCTTCTTTCCTGGACTCTTAGAATAAGTACATTTGAGGCTATAATATCTTTACTTTTTAAATGAAAGTTTGTTTATACTCTCTGAGGTAGGAAAGTGGACTCAAAATTTTGGATAGTTTTCAAAAACAGGAATTCAGAGTAAAGTTGTTTTCTTAATAAACAAGACAATCCAGTTATTTAAAGCCTTTCGTTTCCTGAGTGCTCAGGTGAGTCATGGTTTTGACCGTAGGGAGTCAAACTGAGCACATAGACGGCTGGCAAGGACCATGGGATTTATTCTCACACTGACTGAGGTGTCCGCCCCAGTTCTGCCACTTTCTAAGTTGTGTGGCCTTGGACCAGTTACTTCATCTCTGTCAGCCTGTGCACTGGATCATTTTAACTATCGCAAATCCTTAGAGAATCCGATGAGGACGCTGTGATAATCTCTGTCTTACAGATAAGGAACTTGATGTTTGAATTATTTTGAGGATTAGGTGAGATAGCTTAGTGAATAATACTGGTTTTAATGATTTGAGAGTTTTTAAAGTTACCTTAATTCTTACACTTCCCCAAATTTATGGATTTAAATGTTCTTCACTTCAGATTAACTTTTTTATTTGGCCCTTTTCAAAGAGACACTAAGAAGCGTATAGAGGTTGAGATAATTGCATTAATACTGACCTTATGTTGTTTGATTCACCTGGAAGTTGAATGCTGAATGTGTTGAGAATCTAAACATGGCCGTAAGCCACAGCTTGAATTACTAAACCAATCATTTCACGACTGAGTCAATGCACTCTGCTTTCTTGAAGGTTAATAAAAGTCAGACAATCAAAAAAAAAAAAAAATGCCCAGCTACTAGATTTACATAGGAGTCTTGTTTTGAGCTGCTCTGTCCTTGCCCTCACCGTGATCATTGGTTAGCAATCCAGGTGATGTTGCCTTTAGGGGAGAAGTGAATGTTTGCCAGTGTCCTGTGATGCGTTGCCAAGAGTGATGAGCCTCGATGTGGTGGTGTTTTTCATGTACCTTCCCACCTTCATTTTCAGATTGCTTTTCTGGGCCTGACCTCTCATGAGAGAACCAGCCTGCTGAAGCAGAGCAGGCACATGAAACAGACGTTGTCCCTCAGGAGGACCCCGTACAAGTAAGTGAGACCTATTCTGCCCACTGAGCTGGTGGAAGGTGCTGGCCTCGCCATTGGTTTCCCGACCTAGTGTCACCACCCACAGCCCTGCTGCCATCCTCTAACTGGCTGACGGAGTTGAACCTCTTCTTTCTTGGAAGCCTCAGTGACAGGAGATGAGTGGTAAGGTCATGAGCCCCAAGGTGGTAAGATTTAGTCTACTGGACTCGGCACAAACAGTAAGTGACTTTGAAGTTTTGCCAAGATGGGCGATCTCTTCAGTCAAGCCACATGGTCACAAGGTTGCATATTGCTGGCATGAAGTCAGCGTGAGATAACTAAGCACATGGCTGAGAAAGCCAGCCACGGGGCTCTCTGTAGAAAGCGTTAGATTGTGAGCTTTGCCAGGATTTTCAACCTGACTTTCTATCACCAGTAATTCTTTTAGCCTGATGTTTAAAGTGCCCACCTGTGTCAGGGAAAAGTTACTTTTTCAGGTTTGGGATATGTTTTCCCCAGAGCACTGGTTGTGTAAAACCTGTCCCCAGCTGAAAATGAGAGTGTTTGTAGGATTGCTGTCATCTTATGAGATGAGAGATCAGGGTTTGAAGCTTATCTTCCTGTCAGATATGTCGGGATCTTGGAGGCTGAGAGCGCTGCAGAGGTGACCCAGTGCCCTCTAGGGATTTGACTGCTCACTGCATATCTCATGAGCAGTCTATTTTAATGCACACTCATGGTACAAGATGAAACTGTTAGGCTGTTAGACAAGGAAATCAGAGCCTGGGATATGACTATGATGTGTGTTTAGAGGAGAGAAATTGACTTAATTGGGAAGAGGCGGCCAAAGCGATGGAGTGTAGAGAGTCGTGTTAAGCTTGTGATGATTGTTTCAGACTGGCAGTGATAATAAAATCCCTTTCTCAGTGACTTAACCAGAGGAATATTTACTCCACCGAAGTGCGGACCTCTCTGTGATAGAGGTGGAATTTTAAGCTGAGCCTTGAAAGGTGTGGGGTGGGGAGCAGGAAGGAAGGGCATCCTGAGCCCTGGAGGAGTGTCTGAATAAAGGGCCAGAGGTGAGAGAGTTGGGGCGTTTTGGGGAATTGCTAAGACATGGCAGCATTACTGGAGGAACTAAAGGTAAAGCCTTGGAGCCACTTTGAAACTAGCTTCCAAAGATTTGTCTTATTGTCTTCCCCTAAGTTACTTCTACTCACTAGCCAGCTCTTGAACTGGGCCCTGTCGGTCCCCAGCACGCCTCCCTGCTTCCACCCCATCAGTTCCGTGTGGGCAGCCCCCTGCCTGGGAAGCTACCTTCTTAGCAGCCTTGGAAATTTCTTGACCACTCTCAGTAACCAGCAGCAGTGGCACATGCACCCTCACACACAGGTGTTCCGATGTGTTTAAGACGTTGGGTTAGGCACTTGAAAGATGGGGCATATGCCTAAAAATGAGTATTCATGATAACTGGAACAGACAGTAGCATTCAGGAATTTAATGGAGGAAAAAATGATGCTGAAGATATGTAGTCAGGAAGGCTCCAAAGGGGAAGTGGGCCTTGACCTAGGCCTTGAGAACTGGTAGGGCTTAAAAGGATAAGGGTGTTACCTGATGGAAGAGTAGGGGAATGTGGGTTCCAGGGTAGAAGAATGGCCCATGCAGTTGTGATCATGAGAAAAATAAAGCCAGAGTAGCTATAACAAAAGATGAGTTTGGAGCATCAATACCTGAGGAGTCCTGGGGCTTTATTGTATAGGGCTGTAAGTACGAAGATGAGGGACTTGGCTTTGAGCCTCTGGGCAGAGGAATGTTGTTAAAGGGTTTTGACTGGGAGGCTAGGGGCTATGAATATATCAAGTGTTTGGAGGACCAGTCTCCAGTATGTAGGAAGAATTAGAAGGAATTGAGACAAAGACACCATTTAGAGTTTCTTAGAATTCGAAGAATCCCATCTTGTTGATCATAGTTTTTCTGGCCTGTCTGTCCTTTGAGATAGTCCAAGTCTGAATTAGAGCAGTGGGAATGGAAAGAAAGAAACTTAATGATGGCAGTGACTGTTCTAGTGAGTGGGGACCCAAAATGAACTTGAGTTGCTGGGCACAAGCCAGGGAATCTCAAAATAGGGATTCAGGTCCAGAAATGGAACTGGGCTTCAGTTTTAAGGGCCATAAATTCAAGACTGTCTGATTCACCTCTAGATTCCCTGCAGGATCTTGGAAGGATGTATACTGTAAATTCTCAGTGAATGTTTATGGTTTGAATGAATGTTTGTCAAATGCTAACAGGAAATGTAGTAAGACGTGTTCTCTTTCTTTCTTGGCAGCCTTGGGTTCACACAGAACCTCGCGGATTTCTTTCAGTGTGGCTGCTTTGGCTTGGTCAAGCCCTGTGCAGTAGACTGGACGTCACAGTACACCATGGTCTTTCACCCAGCTAAGGAGAAAGTTCTTCGCTCAGTGTGAAGAAAAGCAACCCACAACTCTCACTCTGATTTGTTTGTATTTATGTTGATGCCCTGTGGTCTGCAAGTGAAGTGAAGATTTAGAGTTCACCTAAGCCCAAAGGAAAACACAGGTGGTTTTTAAAGCATTTGGTAAAAACAGAAGTTCTCGAGAAAGGCTTACACTTTTTCAGACTTAGTAAGATGGACTGTTTCTGAACAATCTTGGCAGACATCTAAAAAAAAAAACTTATATTTTTCACAAGAAAATGCAAGTTCCTTTTTTTTTTTTTTTTTTGGAGATAATATTCACCAATTATCGAGAAAATGTGGTATTTTCAGATACTTTTATTGGCTGTTTCAAAATAGTATTATTCTTTAAACTTGTAATTTTTGATAAATTATTTGTCTTTGTTTTATCTATAAATATGTAAAAAAATATTTAAATAGATGTACCTGTTTTGCTTTCACACTTAATAAAAATATTTTTTTGTAGTTGAGACTTAGTTTCTGACACTTGACACTTCTTGAATCTTAAATTGAGAAAAGGTATATATAGGATGTGAAGAAAAATTCCCAAATTCCAGGAATGAGCTGAGATCACTTTTAGTAGCAATAGCAAGATTTAATTTTGTTTTCCGTTTTGCTTAGAAAATTGAACGGGAAATCTTAAAGATTAATTACAATTTTTACTTAGTACCCTTAAAATATTCGACTGGTGTGATTGTAATTGCTCATTTTCTTTGTTCTGGAAGAAATGCTAATTCAACTTGAACTCTTGGTATTGTGTGTGTGTGTGTGTGTGTGTGTGTGTGTGTATATATATATATATATATATATATATATGGATATGCCCCTGGACATGCATGGCACCTTCCCACTGAAAACCCTTCCTTAGGTTCCCATTGCTCTTGGGGTAAAAGCTAAAATTCTTATCATGTCCAGCTGGCCCTGAATGATAGAGCCTTATTTTGTTTACCATCTTGTTTTGGACCACAGTTTGTACTCTAATGGCATAGACCTTTCAGTTCCTCAAAGACCTGTTCTCCTTTTTTCTACAGAGGCTTTGAGATAAGGAAACTAAAGCCTAAAGAAGTTTGTATTTTCTTCAAGGTCAAATGGATACCAAGTGGGCTACCCACTCTGAGGTCCCAGCCTCCTAGAATACCACCTGACACGTATGTGTTCAATAAATATTTGAATGGATTTGTTGTATGAATGCAGGGTTTTAAAGCAGTACATGATGTGATCAGAATTGTGGCTTGAAGACTGATTCTCATTTAAGGGACAGAAAGACTTTTTCTCTCTCCCTTCCTTTCCCACCAACACCCGCCAAGTAAATATTCTCAAATTGTGGTCCATAGACCAGTTAGATCAGAGTCACAGGGACAGGGCAGGGGCCTGGGGCTCACTTGTTTAAAATTCAAATTCCCAGAGCCACTGCATTGCAGCACACCTAATTGATATGTAACATGGAAAGCACATTTCATTCATTTTTAAATTATTCCACAAATATTTACGGAGCATCATGCTAGGTGTTGCAGGCTGTAAAGCATTTAATTGGGCATACTAATCATGGCATTTACAGTCTAGAGGGGAAGCTAAGATACATGAAACTATAGTATAATGTAGAAAGTACTAAAAGCTATAAGAGGGGTGCAAATTAAATATGGTTAGAGTTTAGAGGTTGGGGAGAGCCTCAGTGGATGTAATCAAGGAAGTGTTTATGGATGATAGGGCATTAGAAAGGGTTTTCAGTGATACTGAGTTTGGAAATAGGGAGTTGGAAGTGAAAGGCATTCAGATGGAGAGAACTCTATGAGTAAAGACAACGGGAAAGTCTAAAGTATAGTCAGAACAATGACAGCCTGGGTCTATAGGATGTTGGAAGTGGGGAGCTTGGTTAATAAGTTGGAAAGGTGGACAGGGGCTAGATCACCAGGGGCACTGAACGATGTTAAGGGAAGGAACTGTAAGATTAAAGTGAGCAATAAGGAACTACTTCTTTACTCTTGTAGGTAAAAGTTCTTGAAAACCTTGTCAATACCTCCAAGTCCTCTCTCCCATCCTCCTCCTAACCCGTCTGCAGTCAGGCTTTCACCTCCAGCACCTCATGGAAACTGCTCTTGTCAAGCACACTGGTGTCTTCCGTGTTGCTAAATTGCGTGTCAGCTCCAAGTCCATCGTACAGAACCTACCAGCAGCATCTGACAGGTGCTTCCTTAATATACTTTCCTCACCTGGCCTCCAGGAGAGCACCCCTGAGTTTCCTCCTCCTCTCGCTGGTTGCTCTTGAGAGCCTAACATCTCCTTTGCTGTTTTTCTGCCCCTACCATTTAATTGTGGAATGTCCCAGAGGCGACTCCTTGATCTTCTTGCCCTTTATCTAAACTCACTTCCTCTTCCTTTATAATCTCATCGGATTGTGTAGTGACGTATACCATCTATGTGCCCAAACGCACCAGGTTGTTCACTCCAGTTCGGACTTCCTTCTCAAACTCCAGACTGTGTACTTGACATACCCACTTAAACATCTATAGACATATTAAATTTAACTTGTCCAAATTGAAACTGAACTTCTGATTTCTACCCTAGCCCCATGTGCACAAATAAAACATAGATTTTAAAAATCGATTAAAAATAAAACATACAATACATTTTAAAGTAAATGAATAAAAAATAAACAGCCCTGTTCCCTACCCTCAGTGTTCCCGATATCAGTTGATCAGAAACTCCATCCTTTCCATTACTCAGGCCAAAACCTTAGAATCTTTTCTTGATAACTTACTTTTTCTCATAATACCACAGATTCATTTCTTTGAGAAATCCTACTGGCTCTATCTTCAAAATATATCCAGAATTGAATCCTTTTGGCCACCATTGCTGCTGTAGTCCTGAGTTACCAGCACTTCTTGCCTGGATTACTATAGCCCTCTTGTTTGGTCTCCTTGCTTCTACCCTCACCCTGTTACAAGCAGTGGGGTGATCCTCGTACAAAGCAGATTGAATCACGTCACTCCTGGGCTCAGGAACCCTCCATTGGCTCTTCATTTCACCAGAGGAAGAGCCGAAGCCCTGACAGTAGCCCGCAGGACCCTATAGGATCTGACCGCTTCTCTTGCTTTTCGCCTTGCTGATCCCACATACCTCCCAGGCATGCTTCTGCCTCAGACCTTTCCCTGCCTGTTCTCTCTGCCTAGACTGCTGTAACCCCAGAAATCCATAGTGCCTTTCCTCACAGCTTTCTTCAAAATGTCGGTTTCTCAATGAGGCCTACCCTCATCCACATTTTGAAAGTTGTAACATCCTTTTCTTTTTTTTTTTTTTTTTTTTTTTGCGGTACGCAGGCCTCTCCCGTTGCGGAGCACAGGCTCCGGACGCGCAGGCTCAGCAGCCATGGCTCACGGGCCCAGCTGCTCTGCGGCATGTGGGATCCTCCCGGACCAGGGCACGAACCCGTGTCCCCTGCATTGGCAGGCGGACTCTCAACCACTGCGCCACCAGGGAATCCCGTAACATCCTTTTCTTCCCCTTTTCCTCTTCTTTACCCTACGCTACCTTTTCCCCCATAGCACTTACCACCTTCTAACATACTGTGTGATTTATTTATTGTCTACTGCATACTGTCTCCCTCTCCATCCTGTCAGATTATAAGGTCCATGAGGGATCTTTGTTCTGTTCACTGATGTATCCCAAGCACCTAAAATACTGTCTGACGCGTAGTACATGTTCAATAAATATTTGCATGAATCTGCTGAATAAGTCTGTTTAGTGGAATTGAGGAATTTTAAGCAGAACACGATGTGATCAGAGTTGTGTTGAAGGCTGATTCTCAATCTGGGGGCAAGTGGACTTTTTCAAGTTATATCCTCTCTTATTTTCTCACCAACCCCTACCAAGTTCGTGTTCTCAAATGGTGGTCCACAGACCGTTCACATCAGAATCAGGGGCTGGGGGGTGGGTGCGGAGGGTGGTGTCCAGGGATAATGTGTTTGAAAT
The DNA here is from genome assembly GCF_008692025.1 of Phocoena sinus. Taxonomy (NCBI): domain Eukaryota; kingdom Metazoa; phylum Chordata; class Mammalia; order Artiodactyla; family Phocoenidae; genus Phocoena; species Phocoena sinus. The sequence continues at coordinate 72,857,340 of NC_045770.1, forward strand.
TCAAATCTCTCATCTCAGACCTTTTAAATCAGTCTCTGAGAAGAGAGTCCTGGAGTCTGAATTTTTGTCAGGTTCCCCAGATGGCTCTAACATGTATGTGCTACAGTTTGAGAATCGTTTACTTTGGGAATTGCATTCCCGTTATTCTATTTTGGCTTTTCCCTCGGGTATATGTAGGTGTGAAAGTTACAAAAGAGTTTGGGAATCTGTTTTATACTAGGCACCCTGGGTATGCATCCTGGATATGTCAGTTATAAGCTACTTTCATCTCTTTGGGCACATGAGTTAGCTTTCTAGTGCCTCAGTTTCCTTATTTGTATTGTGGGTAATATTGTGGGGTGTATACACCTCCAGGTGCTGTTAAGAGGATTAGATGAGTTCATACATTGAAAGTGCTTAGAATTGTAATTGGCACATAGTAAGGGCTCAATAAATGCTGGCTATTCAGAAATCTTTGGAAAATTGACTAGAGAGAGAGAAGCTAGTGGTAGGGAAATGTGCCACATCTTCGCCTTCTACTCTGCGTGTGTGTCTGGGCTAGGACTCCGAAAATTACAGTCTCCTTGTCAGCCGACTTTCCGTTAAGTTCTGCCAGTAGACTGGAAGCAGGAGGGGAGAAGGGACTTACTCCATCCTACTTGCCAGCTGTTCCCCTCAGTGCTCTTCAAACAATGGCCCTTCACCCCGACAATGACAGTTGGAATCAGTGTCCAGCTCTTTTCCTGGATCAGCTCCATGGTGCCCCTTAGAAGCACCAGCAGTTAGGCAGGGCGCTCTCCTCAGAGGTCTGACTCCTAGTCCCCCGGAGAGCTCTCCTTGAGGCATGTAAATGAGGATACCCACATCTCTTCTCTTTGTTTCCGCAGCCCCAGGGGTGGTGTAGCTGCTTGCTGCAGTTTGTATCTCTGTGTTAAGTCAGTGTGTCCCTTGTTACTTTTTCAAACATTTTAGCACCTGTTTAGCCAATTTCCTCTATTATTTTCTCTCTTAAAAAACAGAACTAGTGTGATTTCTGTTTTTCTGACTGGACCCTGACAGATAAAAAATGTTAGAGGTAAACTTTTAGTTGTGGTCTAGGCAACCAGTAGTGAAGGCACAGGAGGAAAGGGCAGGCCCCGTTGCTGACTGAGGCAGAGGAGGAGTCAAAGATGGCTTTGCAGTGTTGAACCCAGTGAATGAGGGGGCGGTGGTGCTGTTTTGAGAAGTAAAGGAAACAGTGTGGAGAGACTGGGTGGTGAGTTTGGTAGTTGGGGCCTGTTTGAGGTACTTAAAGCTATCCAGTGGAACAGTTAAGACAGCTGGAAGGAGGCCAGGGCATGGATGGGAGTCACCTGCACAGATGGATGAGATTGTCACAGGAGACACCTAGAAAAATGAGATGAAAATGAAAAGGGAGTTGCCCTCCCCAAATGGGAAGATCAATTCTAAAAATAGACCAAAGATGAAAACCAATACAAACAAAAAAAAAAAAGTGAGAGAGGAGAAGGGCAGGAATGTGACCTTATGGAACATGGATCTAGGGAGCTGGAGAGGAAGGGGAGGGGGCGGGGAGGAGGTTGGGTATGAGGGCAGCCGGGAGACGGAGTCATAGAATTCAAGGAGAGGAACTAATTTCAGAGAGAAAGCAGTGGTCAGGAGTGAAGGCAGGGCTGAGAAGAGCAACTGAGGAGAGACCGGAGAGTTTGTGCTCAGACAGTGCGGCGGTGTGGCGGCATGGGGGGATCGGAAGCCAGATGCCGAGATGCTAAGGAATAAATGGGACCTAGTCTTACAGTTTGGCTCTGAAAGGAGAGGGGAGAAGGCAGTAGCTTGGAGGTAATAGCAGGGCTTTGTTTCTGTTTTGTTTTAAAGTCAAAGCAAGCCCAATCGTGTGACTCGTATCACCATGCGGTAACTTCATTCCTTTTCCCAAATGCCTGTATCGTCAACGTTGGAGAGGACACATTTGAATTGATTTCACAAATAGTAGGCAAAATCCTGGTGATGCTCCCTGCGACTTAAATGAACGGGATGGACACTGATAGCAGCTCTCTTGGATGCAGCACATCCACTATTTCAGGTGCATGTTATTCAAGGAAGTTAACACGATAGTAAACATCCCCCAGATCTCGGTGACCTAACACAACATCAGACTTATTTCTCCTTCTTGTCACAGTCCATTTAGAATTAGCAGGTGTTCTCCCATGCAGGGACCCACGCTCCTTCCCAATTAATGGCTCCACCATTTCCTAGGGCCTCAGTGCCACTGGGCCTTCTGTATCCACAGATGTGCAAAGAGAGAGTGGAGACTTTTCTGGGGGTCTTGGGGGCTGGGCCTCCATTGGCCAACTCAGCATGTGTCCTGGTCACTGGTAAGGAGCCTGGGAAATGCAGTAGAAGAGGGTGCCCAGGAAGCAGAGGAGAAACACAGACACTGCTGAACCACAATAAGGTTCTTTGTTTTGTTTTTTCATTTCCAAGCCCCTCCACTCCAGTATATAATAATCTCTTCTTCACTCACTCCACAGATGTTTATTAAGTGCCTACTATTTTTCGAGCACTGTGAATACAAGTGTGTCACATTCTAACAAGGAGGCAGATGGGAGTTTAAAAATTTAATGCAATGAGATAAGTGCTGTGTTAATTATGTACTGGCTATGAGAATACAGAGGTGGATTAATTCTGCTCAGGTAGTTCAGGAATAGATTTTGCAGAGGAGATGGCATTTGACCTGTGACTTGATTACTAGGGGTTCACCAGGCTAAGGAGTTGGGAGGAGGTTCCATCTTCCTGACATTCCAGGCAAAAAAATAGCATTCACAAAAGCATGATGGGGTGAGGGTACTTGTAGTATTTGGAAAGCTTCAGGTCTTTGAATGTAGCTGGGGCTTGTATGGAAGAGATTGTCTAAAGCTAAGTTGAATGGGTTAAGTCCAAGACCAATTCGTGAAAGTCCTTATATGACATATTGTTATGGGCAGAACTGTGCCCCCCTACACCCCCAAACTCCTATGTCCAAGTCCTAACCCCCGGTATCTCAGAATGTGACTATAATTGGAGATAGGGTATTACAGAGATAATTAAGTTAAAACGAGGTGATTCAGGTGGTCCCTAATCCAGGATGACTTGTGTCCTTATAAGAAGAGGTAATTACAACACACACACATACAGAAAGGGAAGACCATGTGAAGACACAGGGAAAAGGCAGCCATCTACCAGCCAAGGAGAGACTTCAGAAGACAGCAACCCTGCTGACACCTTAATCTCAGATTTCTAGGCTCCAGAACTGTGAAAAAACAATTTGTGTTGTTAAAGCCACCTATTCCATGGTACTCTGTTATGGCAGCCGTAGCCGACTGATACACATACCAAAGAGTGGGCGTGGAGGAGTCAGAATCAGGGAGGCTTGGGGAATGAGGCAAGGGGGGATGTGGGAGAGGGCAGAGCTAAGGATGACTGAAGTTTTTTGCTTGTCTCCTGGGTGTGTGGTAAGTGGGGCTGGTAACTGAACTGCAGTGGAGGAATAGGTTGCACTGTCTGGTAGTCATTTCACATGTATCTTACCCCTCAGCAAGCCTGGAAGTCCCTAGCGTGGGGGACTTCCTAGTGAAGGGCCAAGGTAGCATATTGCTTTTAAAGTCAGTGCAGGTTAAAGGGGATTTGGTCTAGTTAATTCATTTCATCCCTGGTGTTATTAATTGTTCGATCGACAATGATGGCATCTCTTACATAGCTCTGGGAAAAGGTTTACAAATTAAAAATACGTTGTCCTAGGCTTCCTTCCCCAGAGAATGTGGAATGTACAATATTTCCATCCTCAGGCCGTTTGAGTGGAACTCAGTGGCTGAATTACCCCAGCGAGAGTCTCTAGGCAAGTAAAGCATATTTGTATATTATCTCTTTGAAAGTGGGATGGGACACCACCTCTGCCAGCTGTTTTGTTGTTGTTGTTGTTTCTCTGAACCGTTCTATTAATGCCAATCAGAGAGAGAAAATGATTAAATGTAATTGCATTTTGAGCATCAAAAAATAGATAGATAAATAATGAAGTCAGTGCGAGACCTTGTCCATGACAGCAAGTAAGCACCCTGAATAAACGCTCATTTTAAAGAACACCTTTTTGGGACTTGGAGCATAGAAAAACCCACGGTTTAGTCAAGTGTTTCATAATTTTTGTCAATAGATTTTCATTTGCTCTCATTTTCTGCAAATAATGGAGAAGTGCATGGTGGTGGGAGAAATGCCGTGGTTGTTAAAAGCAGAGGCGAGAAAATACACATGCTTGAGCCGTTGAGATCTCGCCGAGGAGGCAGAGGAAGACATTTTTAATTGGCTGCGTTTCATTCGTGAGTCAGGCAATCTGATGGAGGAGAAGTTTTAAGACAATTGCTAAACCTTAGGGAATTGTCCCAGAATAAAAGAAGATCGTCCTCATGTTGTTTATAACACAGAAGCAAACTCCACATTTTGTTGTCATTTCTGAGTTTTCACGAAATGTGTAATATTGCAAAGCCCATGATACGGACAGAAGGATCAGCTCGTCAACAGTTTTATTAGTTTGATTTTCCTTTTAGAATTTGCTACCATGTTGTCTGTTTCCTCCGGGACCCCCTGTTTTCTTCTCCATTAGCGCTAACTAGAGAGAAGCTTAGCCAACAGATTCTAGAAGACGCCTTCCCTTTGCCCATGGCTTCCTCCTCCTCCTCACTCTTTCCACAGCTGACACCAAAATTCATTACATCCTCTGCACAATTTTTTTTTAAACTATCTCTCTGTTTTTTTGAAAATTTCCCCCTATTTGAAAGAAAAGATCCAGAGACGTAGAAGTTACCACTTAAACTTTTATTTATGGCCTCTCCCACCCTAAGTATCGTAAATAATAGAGCATTTGTTACGGATTAGACTTTTAATAATTTTCTTCCAAAGATCTCTTCTAACTTCAGGTAAAGACTGTGATCACTTCTGAAGAGAAACACTGTCCAACTACCAACAAAAGGATGTTTGGGGAGGGGTTTCCATCTGGGTAGGATACTTGGCAAGTGCTTTAGGCCGATGAGAGACCTGAGAAACGGTGCACTTTTCACTCTTTCTTTTCCACTTGATGTGTAAGGCCCCCAAACCCAATACCTGTAGGGCCAAAATTTTTGGCATAGCAAACTGTGAACGAGAGAGAAGAGGACAGGGGAGAGAAGGGGTTGGTCAGCACCATCATTTCAGTTCCCTCTGTCTGAGCACAGTCCTTTTACCTGGGAGAGGCATCCTTTTGACAAATGTGTTTGTAAGTTAACTTTCAAACACATTGAACTGTATTTATTTTAGATCTGCTAATAAAACTGTTTATACTTCTTTGCACTTCCCTAGGTGTGTTCAGAGACATTTTCTCATTTGAGTCGACATAATCTGGCTGCCGGCTGCCTGCCCAGCCTCATCCCCTCCTGCTTCCGCCTCCGCGTCCGCCTCCCTGCCTGCCCTTCAGATACACACAACTGCTTGCAGTTCCTGGAACGAGCCATGATGGCCTGGCCTTGGTGCCTTTGCACTCACTGCTCTTTGTTCCTGGAACGCCCCCTCCCAAACCCACGTTCACCCTTCAAGGCCCAGAGGAAGCTTCTCCTCTAAGAAGCTTTCCCGACACCCCCAGCCAATCACTTGCCCCTTTTTGCACCCTGCATTGTGTAGCATCCTCTACTAGAGCTTGTACCACTTGAGAATGCAATTACTTCTCTATAGGTTGATCTCCCTACTGGCTGTGGCAACATTTTAGAATTTTATAGCCTGTGAATGCTGAGCACCCTCTGTACCCTCTACTGCCAGAAGAAGGCAGCCCCTGTCAGATAGTGCATCAGTTTCCATCCTGTCTCATCCTGGGAGAAGCTGGGCCACCTACAGTCTTGATTAGTACCGTCCTCCCCCTTGCCTCTCCCCAACTCTTAACACACACATTTGGGGATCCTGAGGCACCATCATTGAGTGAAAGGGTGGGAGGACCCCGCTGAGAAACAGAAAAGGCCTAGGAGAGGCTCTGAGGGTGAGGACACATTGCCCTGGCCCTAAAGTGTCCCTTCTTCTTCGTAGCATCAGGAAGGAGCTAAGGCTCTATTGCCTCTCTGTAAGACAAAGGGATGATGGAGGCAGTTAGGGGCAGAGCTGTGAGGACCAGAAGGGAAACCAGCTTGTCAGTTCGCTTTCTGTGATCACGAAGTGATGTGCAACGTCAGGAACAGAAATGTCAGAAAGGAAGGAGGGAGAGAGCAAGGGAGGGAAGGAAGGGGGCTGGGAAAGAAGGAAGGGAGGGAGGGAGGAAGGAGATAGATGTGTCTTGATAAATTCAGGAGAGGCAGAACACAGTTCATCCACGCACCCCGCAACGCTGTCACCCTTATCTGCCAGTCAAATGGACAGAGTGTTCAGGTTTTTGAAAGGAAATGTGATGTTTTTGTCCAGACCTAAGGCCTCTTCCAAGGCCAGTCAGGACACTGCTTCCTCCTTGTCCTCTCTCCCCCCAGGTGCTCAGGAACCACTGGGCATCTATAAGTATCAGGTCCCCCCAGATGTCCCTATGGAGGAGACCAGAGCTGGGTCAGGCGGGAGGTTACTTTCCCTTAGGTGGCTTTGCTCCCCATCCTGCGAGCTCAAACCTGGCTCAGGCTGAGAAGCCATGCCTCCGGGCAGACACAAGCCTCTCGGCAGGAACACAACTTCCCCTGCCAAGAACCCTCCCTGGGAAAACATCTCAAGAGAGTCTCTGAAACCACTCACCTTTGCAGTAAAGTTCCCCATCTTTGTCAGTAACGTTCGTGGACTCTAGACTCTTCCCACAGATAGCACAGCGAAAACAGGTCTTGTGCCAAGGCTGCAGGGCACAGGAGAACAGGCAGGTGGATATTTAATAGGGCAGGCAGGGCATTTATTTCCGTGTTAAGTCCCCTGACCAGCAGCATGTAAAGGCATGCCCTTGTCTTAACAGTTCACCCACCTAATTGGCCCCCGGAATAATTATTCTGGCTATGGGCTTGGCCAGCGATTCTTAGGACCCCTAAAAATGAATAGATCAAGGTGATTTCCATATGTATTCCTTCAGAACAGACTAAATAGAATAGGGCTTCCCATTTCTAGAAGATCCAAAATACTGAAGAGAGGGGAACTTGGACTTGAGGCAGTGGGTAACATATTGAATATAAAATGAAAAAAGAAAAAAGGTGAAGAAATGGGCAATCATCCAGGGAATTCAACTTCATTTTAACTCTTTGTGTATTTGTTTTTAATTGAAGTATAGTTGATTTACAATGTTGTAGTAGTTTTGGGTGTACAGCAAAGTGATATATCTATATATAGATATATAGATATATACTTTTTCAGATTCTTTTTCATTATAGGTTATTACAAGATACTGAATATAGTTCCCTGTGATATACAGTAGGTAGGTCCTTGATGTTTAACGTGTGTATACGTTAACCCCCAACTCCTAATTTATCCACCCCCCCACTTCCCTTTTTGTAACCATAAGTTTGTTTTCTATATCTGTGACTCTATTTCTGTTTTGTAAATAATTTCATTTGTATCATTTTTTTAGATTCCACTATAAGTGATATCATATGATATTTGTCTTTGTCTGACTTACTTCACTTAGTACGATCATCTCTAGGTCCGTCCATGTTGCTGTAAATGGCATTATTTCATTCTTTTTTATGGCTGAGTAATATTCCATTTGTGTGTGTGTGTGTGTGTGTGTGTGTGTGTGTGTGTGTGTGTGTGTGTGGTATATATATCACACACATATATATAGCACACACACATTTATATACACCACATTCTTTTTTTAAATTTTTTTTGGCCGCACTGTGTGACATGTGGGATCTTAGTTCCCTGACCAGGGCTTAAACCTGCACCCCCTGCAGTGAAAGCATGGACCGGACTACCAGGGAAGTCCCTATACACCACATTCTTTATCCATTCCTCTGTTGATGGACATTTAGGTTGCTTCCATGTCTTGACTATTGTAAATAGTGCTGCTATGAACATTGGGGTGCTTGTATCTTTTTGACTTAGAATTTTCATCTCTTCCAGACACATACTCAGGAATGGGATTGCTGGATCATATGGTAACTCTATTTTTAGTTTTTTAAGGAACCTCCATAGTGGCTGCACCAGTTTACATTCCTACCAGCAGTGTAGGAGGGATCCATTTTCTCCACACCCTCTCCAGCGTTTATTATTTGTAGCCTTTTTGATACTCTCCCTGAATTTCTGATGGAAGAGAGTTGCGTGACTTGGATCATCCAGAAGACTGTCTGCTTTCTTCATATCTGCGTGTCTTCTAGGCACAGCCCAGGGTCCTCACCTGTATTTAAATGGCCTGTCCTGGGGTGGAGACTGCGCCTATATTTGGAGTCAGACACTCTCCGTGGGCTTCCTCCCCCTACTTAGTATAAACAGGATTTTTGTCTTTCTTCAGGCTCAGATCCTTTGGTGAACACCCTGGCTTCAGGCCTGAAACTGGAGCTTGCAGACAAGTGTGTGTTACTGTCTCAGACATCAGATGACTTTCCCTATTGCCAGGACATTGTGAGCGAGGATGCTTCTCACTGCTGTGGGGTGTTTGCTGTGTGCATCAGTGTGATGCCAATATCAGGCTGAGTTATGCAGTGGTGACAGCTCCCCGGGCTGACACTTTTCTGGAAGGATTGTGGACACAGGATAGGGGAGCCTGTGTGCCTTTGTTTCTCCAGAGCTCCTAGCTGGATGCCTCCCCCTAGTGGGTTAACGCTTATTGCATCGAATTCCATCCACCAGTTCCAGTTTCCTAGGGCACTGCAGGGTGACAGTCACAGCCCAGGAAAGTGGGTAAGGATGGGTGGCTCCTAAATGGTTCCTGGGAGCTAAGGAGGGTCTGGCCTCCACCCGCCCTCAGTTCCTACTTTCTTCTCTCATTCCTCCCAGCATCCCATCTGACTCATATAGAAGTCCTTACCTTGCCGCCTCCCATCACCTTCTCAGCAGCATAGACTGACTTTCTGCATCGAGGGCACTTCTCCGACTCTCCGAACTTCGAAGTGAACTTGGAAGGGTTGCTGGTGGTGGCAGAGCGTGCCGGCTTTGGGGACCTGGTGGAAATTGACAAATGAGTGAAACCTATAGACTTCCCTTGGCAAACAGTACTAGCTGTGTGACTTTGAGCAAGTTACTTAACTTCTCTGTGCCTTAGATGCCTCATCTGGAAAGTGGGGATAGTCATAGTACCTTCCTCACAGGGTTGTTGAGAAGGTTAAATGAGGCCACATGAGTAAAGCACTTAGAACAGTGCCTCCCTGGCCTGTTGTAAGGGCTGAGGAATGTTAGCCAAAATTCACTTACCTCTTTCCTTTCTGTTGTAAAGCACTTCACAAGTGTTCCACGTATGTTAGCTTGTATAATTACCCTTGTCTTGTTATATTGCTGTGATTGTTCGTTTAGGGTTTTCTATACCACCTTGAAACCCACGGGTCTGCTTTCCAAAATGAGTAAAAATATTACAGGGCAAGATGGGATCTTGACAGTTGATACTAAACAAACCACAGTCCAATGAGCTGATGCTTATCACAGTTCAAATTGTCACCCTGCATCCAAAGGTCCCCTGTCCTCTTGAGAGCAAAGTCTAAGAGAGAGGCACAATGATAACCCTGTGATTCCATACCTTTTGGCGTTTCCTTGTACGTTTATCGTTTGAGCCTCACCATAACCCTCTAAAGGAGGCAGGGCTAGCTGGAGGAGAGCATGGGCCAGAGGGGTAAGTGCCCAAGGTTAGCAGCTCATAACTGGTGGAGCTGGGATGAAACCCAGGTCTCCAGACTCTTCCTGGCTGTGCAGCACCACAGGAAAGCCCTAACGTAGAAGAGTGAGCTTTGGGTAATGTGAGACAGAGAATGCAGCTGGTATCACCTTTCTTTTTAAAATAGCATCTCCGGTTGGGCTTGAGTAGTGAGAAAAATTTATATGACTAGTCACACATCCCTGCAGTTTTCCAGGCTCTACCATGGGCTACTCTCTTCGGAAGGGACCAGATGACTCCTCAGATGCTCTCGCTATTCTCTAGGGGACACTGCCTCAGTTGGGCTGGGCCTTTCTGCCAGTCCCGCCACAGAGCTGAGCCCGGGTACCAGCTGGCCAGACAGCAGCTGCAGGCCAGTGACTGTCAGTGTATATATTCAGTTTTGGGTTGGAGGTCAGCATGATCACGTAGAGCAGACTGGTAGATGGAGGTGGCACAGTGTGAAATCCTGGCTTCCCTAGGATAATGTTGGGGAAACCTCATCGTTGTACTGGCAACAGGCAGCACGGGAGACCTACAGAAAGTTATAATTGTCTACTTCTGAGGCACAGCCCATCCCCACAGAGCCACTCCCCACTGCGATGCAGACGTTAGTTATCTTACAACCCAAGGGAAGAAATCTTTCAGTGACAAGCACACAGAGGATGGCCATTGAGTCCCTGCCATATTTATGTGATTTACACAAAAAATGCTCAACGAGGAAGAAAAGAGACTCCATGCAGTTTTGCGAAGGTCAAACAATAGAACATCTGTACATTCTGGGTTTTCTCTTGACATGCAAACCAAGAGCCATGGTGTAAAAGTAATTGCCCTTTTGAAAGGCAGATAATTTAAAGAGAGTCTTCTGGAGAGATGACACATTGTTAGAACTTGGTCAGACTGAGTATTCCTATTGTCGGCAAGTCAGCAATAGAGTCCATTCTCCCACTTCCAGAAAACGTTGCCATGGGAACAGAATGAACTGTCCTGATAGCTGGGGCTCTACGGGCTGGGAGAAGCGGGGCAGTAACTCACTGTTGGAACTGGAGGCCCAGGTGTTCACCCGTGTCCGTGCTGAGGCAGCCGGCACCTTGTCCATACCCGATCCCCTTGGGGCCGTACTTGCGCCCGTAGCAGACCTTACAGTAGATCTCTGACTCGTGAGCTGCCACTGTGGTGCTGTCCAGAGCCTTCCTGCAGGCCACTGTTGAGGAAAGGATGGTCAGGGGGTTAGCGTTGAGATTCCTCCCCGCCTTCCCTGCACCCCCAATACCCTGACTGGGGCCAAGGGACTCAGCACAAGGGCCCCCCCCCCACCAGCCAAGAACACAACTTTGATTCCTGACCAGAGCATCTGTCCTGAGTCGTAGATTCCAAGGCAGTCCTGTTTCACAGATGAAAAAATTGGAGCACAGAGAAGGGAAGTAATGTTTTCAGTGGTACCCAGCTAGAAAGAGGTGGAGGCCAGGACTGGAACCTGGTGTGTGGTCTTGGACCAGCTAAGAATATTGTCCTTGAATGGGGACAACATGCACTCCTGAGTGTCTCACCACAAATGACATCGGGAAGTGTGAGTGTATTTGTGTGTGGGTGAGTAGGGGGTGAGGGGCTGAGGCAGGGGAGGAACTTATTTTTTTCTTAATCATATCAGAATCAGCATTGCGCAGTTTCTCTACTTAAAATGGATTTTGAAAAGCCCTTTGATATTCAAGGAGGTAATTACGGCTGAGACTTCTTTTGATCCACTTCTGGAAGCAGGGGAGGCAATGAAGACCTGCTGTTAGGCTTATATTGGCTCAAGCCCCTTGGTTACTGTATATTACCTAATGTAAAGTATCCCCCATACTTTACCCTAGTATAGTTATTATACACATGTTGTGTATATACATTATACATAGTATGTAAGACAATCCCCTATTTTTCCAAAGAGAAGATTAATAGAAAATCTTCTATTAATTAGATTTTTCTATTAATAGAAAAATTTTTGCCAACTTGAATTAAATAAACGTTTAAGGATATAAATGAAAGTGTCAAATATCTGCTTGTAACATTTAATTTAATAATATAGATCAACAATATATGGATTTGGAGATGTTACTTTTTTCTAATCTGACACAAATTCAGGAAACAATTGTATCCAAATTATTCCTCTGCATCTTCAACATCAGCATCTCCCTTCTCAACAGTGTCTTTCTGAGGCATCTGACTCAGCTCTCCAGAGCAGCTCATCCCTACTTCTGTCTGTGTCTTTTAGAGGCAGCCCTGTTTACCTGAGAAGGGGGCTGTCACCTGGAAATTGTATCTCAGCAAGAAGTACCTATTAGCAATAATATTAGGGCAGCATTAAAAAGTATGTAGGATCTCCACAGCCTAATACCTTGCTATATCGCTTTGTAATGATGATCCTTAAAGGTTGTTTAGGGTGCTACTTAGTGCTTGTAATAGTGAGGTCATATATCCACAGGAATAATAATATATGGGCATTCAATTTATTTGCCTCCTTTTTAAAAAAACAGTTCCATCAAGTGACCTCTATAAGCAATCCAGCTTTGAATGAGGTTGTTTCAGGCTAATATGCCTTTCTCAAGTGGTTTTTTTTTTTTTTTTTTTAAAAAGTGTTATTGAATACAAGAGTGGGAGAAGAAGATAAGGTTGTAGATGAGGTAGGATTGGCCAGAGGTTGATGGTTATGTGGCTGGGGAAACAGGCGTATGGGAGTTCATTAAATAATTATGTCAATATTGTTTGTAAGAATTTCTATTAAAAAAACAGATTAAATGAGTAATTGAGAGCCTGTCCTGTAGCATGTGAGACTTTATAAGACTCTGAAGCCAAGGCAAACCCTTTTTATGAGGAATAATTTTGGGGGGAATTTGCCTTATATTTGAGCATGTAAGGCATATACCTGTCTCTGCCCTTCCTGTAGCTGTCAGTTACTAAGCTCCAGAACAACTTGGTTTTCTTTGGTTTTTTTTTTTTTTTTCAGAACAACTTACTGACTGTTCATTTATGTTCTATACTCTGAGTTCTTTGAGGGCAAAACAGTTTTAATATCCCCAGAATGTAGCACAGAGCCTAGCCCAGAGTTAGTCCTCCGTAAACATTTGTTGAGTGAATGAATGAATGAATGAATGAATGCATGCATGTGTGAATGAAGATCAGTGACTTGTCCACGATTATACAGTGGTAAATTACAGAGCCATGACTGGCCTCAGGTCCTTTGACTCCTACTCCAGTGCTCATTCCCATCATTCCAGGACTGCCTATACCTTGTCTTGTCCTGGCCAATTCTATAGCCACTCCCTGGCTTCTGACTAGCTTTCACACACACAGGCACAGCAGAGCTGTGCTGTGTAATACCACAGCCACTCACCCGCCACGTGATGTTATAATGTGTATATTGGTGACATGTTGAAATTACAATTTTTGGATATATTGGGTTAAATGTTTTAAAATTAATTTCACCTGTTCCTTTTCACATTTAAAAAAATAAGTTTACTAGAAAATTTAAGTTTCCATACGTGGTTTGCATTATATATCTTTTGGACGGCACTGGTAGGGGGGTTAAGATTTGTATAGAAGTTTGGAGAACACTGGCCAGGAGACAAACTAAGGTAGACTCTGCCTCTCTGAACTCTATTTCCAGCAACTACAGGTTGACCTCTGGACAGACCACTGTTGTGACGATACTACAGAAAATCACGCTCCTCTCCAGGATCCTTCTGTCCACCACTGCAGAAACCTGTACTGCTCAGACCCCCATCCCACCCACAGGTTCTAAGGAGAATATCCAGGGGTTGAAAGGGATGCACGAGCAAATGCTCACATCGTTCTTCCATGGCTCCGTTAAACAGGGCCTCCTCCTGCTGCCTGGGAAAACAAGACACCCCTCGCCATGGAAAGCATCCCCACCGTTGCCGGTACCCACTCAGACATCCAAGCTGATGAAAGGAGAATAAAGGCCTAGAAAATTGGATCTCAGATGAAGAAACCCAGCTTTCTTCTTACAACAACTTGTGTGGCAGGTATAACCATCTCTATTTTATAAATGGGGAAATTGAGGCTCACAATGGTGACTTACCCAAGGTCACACAGTTAAAGTGCATGGTAGAGCCCATACTCAAACCCTAGGCATTTTCACTCCAGCTCCAGTGTTCTTACCAATATTCCTTTCCCCCACTCTTTTTAAAGAACACTAGCTATATTTGGACAAAAGCCAGAGGGTTATGGAATGAACTCTCTTGAGCAGTGACTCTGGATCATTGTGATGATAGTGGTGAACCTGATGAATGTGTATGATGGCTTAAAAAGAATTACGCATCATTAAAACCTAAAACATTAGTAAATCCACACACCCAATCACTCACAGTCGTTTCCCCCTATTGCTTGGTGACAGTTATGTTTGTTGTGGGAGGTAAGGGATAATGGAAACTCCTGTAGCAGAGAAAGCGCTACTATTTCTGGAGGATGAAGTGTCTCCATGCCCTAACAGATGGAGCCCAACCCTTGAAGTTCTGTTTGAAACAGCTTGAGGCAACGTGATGCCTTGTGGCTGCTGGGCTGAGACATGGGGGCGGATGGGTCACGAAGGGTTGGGGAGCGTGCGTCTGCGAAATGTCCAGTAAAGCTAACCCTTAAGCCAGACCTACTGGAGGGGAGCAAAGAAGGCAAGTGGCCAAGACAGAACTGCTCTCCTAAAATAGGATCAAGCTGCTAGGAAACTCTAGAAGGCAGTCATGTTGAAGAGACTGGACTGGGAATCTGAAGGCACAGACTCTGCTCCTGGCTCTGCTGTAGATGCCAATGACCCAGCTTAGAGATGAGAAATGACTTGTCCAAAGTCACATGAGTTGGGTAGAGCCTGACTCCCAGGTGGACCACGGGGTTTTAAATGCCCCCCTGGTTTTGACATTTGTGAAACTGTGTCCAGCAGGGGACGGTAAAGATTCCCCTTGTCAAGTTGATGGTGCCCCAAACGCTTCCCTTTCCCACGCTTCCAGAATTGTCATCTGTTGCCCCCCAGCCTGACACAGGTTCTTTCTTAGGAAAGACCAGTTGCACCTGGCTTCGGTGACCGCTGGCCTGTGGGGACAGCACATCAAGCCAAGTCCATCCTGGCTGCAGATAAGTGATGGCTTTCTTACTCTGTCAAGTCACACTTTGTAAATGTCGCCACTGGGTCAAGTTTTCACCACTGGGAGCTTGTTCTGACTTTGAGCTTCAGGGAAACGGCCTCTGAGCTGGACAAGTGGTTGGAGAGGGGGTGCTCAGGAGAGCACCATCCCTTCTGTAGGTGGGGCCCCAAAGTGATATTCCTAACAAGTTCCCAGGGGATGCTGATGTTGCTGGTCCCCAGACCATACTCTGAGAACTACTGATACACAGTATCTGTGACTAAGTGTGAACTTCGAAGTGCTGAGGGGCCGTCATGGCGTTCACCCAACTCACTGCAGTGGAAACAGGTCTTATGGAAACTCCTTCCGTTGCACTGGATTTCTTCCGCATGGTAGACGGTCTTTCCGCAGGCTCCGCAGTTCGCTCCTCCACCCCAGTTTGGCATCTTGAAGACTCTCTGGTCAAGGTCAAGTCTAACAGGACATAAAGCAAATACCCTAAATTTAGGCAACCTCCAGAGTGAGCCAATCCCAATCGACATATACACAATAATATATATAAACTAGGTAACTAGGAAGGACCTACTGTATAGCACAGGGAACTCCACTCGG
Source organism: Phocoena sinus (assembly GCF_008692025.1). NCBI lineage: Eukaryota > Metazoa > Chordata > Mammalia > Artiodactyla > Phocoenidae > Phocoena > Phocoena sinus. The sequence goes on from NC_045770.1 coordinate 72,872,832, forward strand.
TACTCTGTAATGGCCTATATGGGAAAAGAATCTAAAAAAGAGTGGATATATGTATATGTATATAACTGATTCACTTTGCTGTATACCAGAAACTAACACAACATTGTAAGTCAACTACACTCCAATAAAAATTAAAAAAAAAAAAAAGAGTGAACCAATCCCTAGTAGTGCTGTGGTCTGAAGACCAGGATCCAGCCCCAGTTTGTTGGTGTTTCATTCATTCCTTCAGCAAATGGTTATTGTGTGTAAGTCATTGGATAAGCTCAGACACTCAGAGCAAGCTCTGAGCAAGTCACTTTACCACTTGGGGACTCAGTTTCCTCTTTTGTTAAATTTCAATAGCCCCAGCTCCTGTGTACCTCACAGGGTCCTTAGAAGGAATGGATAAGCTAGTTTTGTGTATCTGAAATTGTATGCAAATATTCAGTATTGTTATTTTCTTCCACCTAGGGTTTTAAAAATTATTCCATCAGAAGTGGGAATAACCTATGAAAATGGTATTCTTATCTAGCTCAGTGCTTCTTGAGTCACCTTGGGTCTTGTGAAGATGCAGATTCTGGTTTGGTAGATCTGGGGAGAGGCAGGAAATTCTGCACTTCTAAGACTCCAGGCAGGGCTGTTGCTGCTAGGAGGGCACCACCCTTCGGTTAGCAAAGCCTTGGCTCATCTTGTTGATAAAAATACATAATATATAAAAACTCTATTCAGATTTATTTCATCTATCCATTCATTCCTTTTTAAGAAATATCATTGCCCAGGCAATGAGCTATGTTGGCACTGCACTAGATCAGTGGTTTGGAAACCTCCTCCTGCTTTCGGGGCTACCAGCAACTTGCCATGTGCATCGAGATGAACTTCATAGCTCCTATTTACCTCTGTTTTCCCACCTATGATATGAAGAGGGTCATTCTTTTCCTTGTTGCTTCACAGTGGAGTTCAGAGGATGTGCAGGAAGGTACTCGTCAGAGCTCACAGGGACAGGTGATGCTCCTACAGGTCCTTGCACACCCTTCAAGCACCCTCTGCTACCAGAAGCTGCTGATAGCCAGCCCCAGGCCATCCTTGTCGCCCCACTAGAGAATTCTGTGTGAGAGATACTAGGCAAGGAGGGACATCAAGAAACATTTTTCTCTTTCCTCTGTGTCTGTCTGTAAGTATGAATCCAGTTTTCAGTTTCCCCAGAGCGGAACTAAAATAAGTCATCAGTACTCAGTGAAATCTGAAATCCTGCCAGTCCCAGGGGGGCTGAATTTTCTCTGAGATCCTCTGGTTTCTAAGAAGCCTGGTGTTCATCTTGTCATTGACACCAAGCACTATCAGACAATTCCAAGTGGCTGCCTCTGACCTTCTCTTTCCCTTCTGGGAAGCTAGTCACCTTCTTATAATAGTTGGCAATTAACACTAAGCCTCCTGGGTCACCTGGTCTGGATTGTGTCTCCCAGCCTCGTAAGAAAGACAGGTTTTGCTAAGAAACAGAAGGTAAATAGCAAACAGACCATGGAAACCGATACTAGGACCAAAGGGAAACTCTCCACCTAAATGTCCTGCAAGGAGATTTTCCTGCTTCCAAAAGCAGGTTAGGTTAGCCAGGAACATCCTACCCTTCTCAGAGAAGCAGGTTCTTCTTTTTATTCAGTAAAATCTTAGAAAATAAGTTTTTTAAAAGGAAACATTTAGTGCTACTATTTCTATAGTTCAGATTGCTTAGTTTAATGGGAAGAGTAATGGATTTTGAATTGAAAGGCTTGGGATCAAGTCTGCATTCATTCATTCATTTATTGATTTAATCGCCATGCATTTACTACCTGCCTATCATGTGTCAGACACTGCACTAATTACTCGGTGAGGAATGAAGGAGAGGAAGGCTTATAAAAATGGGTAATTTGTGTCCTGTCCCCTAGCCTTGAGAAGCCTACATTCTAGTGAGAAAGATAGGCAGGAACCAGAATACTCTGTACCAGAAAAGAGGCTTATGAGAAGTGCTATGCAAACTCAAAAGAGGGCATGGCTACCGACATTTAGACTAGGGAGGAAAGCAGTGAGCTGTTGGAGGATCACAGAAAACATCACATCTAAATGGGGTTTTGAAGGGTGAATAAGAGTTCAGCAGATAGAGAAAAGGGAAAAGGATATTTCAGGCAGAGAAAAGAGCACACAGAAAGGCATGGAGAACTTAATATGCCCTAAAAGAGCCCAAATTGTTTATTTTTTACTTTCAGGGGCAGAATAGATTTTCAAGATTGCCATCTCATGTACAAACAAGATGAGGCATAAAAAGTAGACATTTGAGGGTAATTTTTTACCCAACTTCTTTTTCCAAGATCCACCCTTCTCTGACTAAAGATGGTATGTTTTTTTGGAAAAGGGTAGAATCATAATTTTCTTCGTGTTCATTTTGGTCCTGAGTTTCACCATAATATAAAATAGAGGAGAAGGGCAGTATATATCCAGAAATGTGACAGTGACACTTGTGAAATTAATGATGTGAAAATTTTCAATGAAAACAACCCCAGGTCAAATTTCTCATTTCACATCTTCAATGGAGATTTCATTGGCATGTCCTGCAAGTTAATGGGAAAGAGATATGCTTCTTAGGGGTGTGTGTGTGTGTGTGTGTGTGTGTGTGTGTGTGTGTGTGTGTATGTGTGTGTGTGTGTATTCAGCAATTGTCCACACATGATACTTTCCGAAGTGCGTATAAGATTACAGATAATAGCTTTTTCACAAGGTAATGGAGCCTGGTACAGGTTGTTATTAAGTGATCATAAATATCTGACGTACATTTATCAGGACTTGAAACTCAAAATAGAAATCCATAAGCATTCAATTAAACAGGTGCTCAGTTCCACTTCTAAAGATGGAAACGTAGCTATGGGGGCCTAACACAGACGGTGTCTCTGATTTCTTCTTCAGATGCTCAAAGGCCAAAAGGCAGCGTGTGTTGTAAAGCATCCTGAATTGGAAGACACAGGTTCTAATCTTGACCTTGTGGCCTTAACGTGGGTCAAAAATGACGATAATATTATGTCCTGCGCTCTCCTCACAGGATTACTGTGAAGGTCATGGAAAGATGATGGAATTCAAAGCAGCACTGAGAAGCTGTTCAAAGGTAAGTCATTGTTCTTCACTTTATTTCAGTTTACTCAAATAGCACCGATCTGCTAATTAAGTCGCGATGATTTGAAAGCACACGTAGGTCCTGGATTACATATCTAACCTTCTCAGCCTCCTGCATTGCTTTGGAATTCCTGTGTCTCAACACTCCCCTAGCCAGGCCTGGAATGCGAGTTTACGCAGGCAAGATACCAAGGGGTGGGCCATTTGTTTATCAGCGTTGCCTGACACAGGCAAGGGTCATTGAAGGTGGGACACCAAATATAGGCTTGCCCGTCACTCAGCCCCATTTGTCACCTGGATCACAGTCTCCATCACATCACCTGGCACTACTCCCTGGGCCAGTCCCAGAGATGGCTGTGTTGTCACAAAGTCGTGTGTCAGGACTGAAAGGGGGGACAGTCGAATTTAGGAGGATGAAACAGAATGCAGGACCCTGTGATGTCAACTAGGGAGAGGGTGGACTCCAGACTTTTAGATACCAGATCCCAGTGAGAGACTTACCTGGGTGGATTTCGTAACGAGTTGTGCTGTAGAAGAGATTATACTGGGAATGTGCTATAGTAGGGGCTGGAAAAGGCTGTAAACCGGATGCAGGAGGCCAGAGTTCTAGTTCTGTCTTGCCTCTTCAAAGCTGTGTGATCTGAGAAAACCGTGCAGGCCCTCTGAACTTCAATATCCTCTCTATAAAACAGGCATGATAGTCCCATCTATTTCACTATTGCTGGGAGGACGGTAGCTGTTCGTGTGAGTAAAATCACTTTGTAAACCGCAGAATGTTATAAAATGTAAGAGCTAATGAGTTCTGCCACAACTCTAAGTTGTCACGTATCAGTCTGAATTTTTAAAAGTATAACTGTACTGTGTAACTTGGGCACATTCTTCCTAATCCAACACTCTGTTTTTCTTTTTTTAAACTACCAACTGTGGAGCTGAAAGGTGATACCTTAGGGCAAAAGTGGGTGGTGTAGATAAAATGGGTGCTCAGTGATTCTGTTCTTTCTTTGTTAGGGGTCCATTAAAGAACCAGGGAGGGAACCTTAGGCTATGGCTTTGAGCAGAGACCTCCAGCGACAATGCTGTTTTCATCTCAGTGTTGGTTTATTTGGTTGTCCTGTTAGGTGCCTGATTCCACATAGTGAGTTAAATTGTCTACACTGACTGAGGCAAAGATTTTGGATCATAGAAACACATATCTGGAATCTAAGTGATAATCACAATTATTACTAATATAATAATATTGTTATTAAAGCCATAGCGTCTGAAGCCCAGCCTTCGGGCCAGGCCCTATGGTAAATCTCATTTAAGCTTCACAACAACCCTTCAAGGTAAGGTGCTTTTACAACATTCACTTTAGAGCTGGAGACATGGAATCTCAGGGAAATTACATTGCCCAAGGTCACATGGTTAGTATGTGTCACATGGCTAGGTTGGAATTTAGGTCGCTCTGACTCCAAAGCTGTGTTCTTATGTTAACATTAGCTTCTATTTATTGTTTACTATGTATCAGTTGCTATAGATATACTATCCGTAAATACAACAGCCCTGCGTAGCAAATTTTGTGATCCCCATTTTGCAGATGAGAAAAATGAGGATCAGAGGGCTTAAGTGACTTGTCTGAGGTCCTACCACCAGTAAGCGGCAGAACCACAATTCAAACCCCAGTTTAAGCTGGTTCTGTGTCCCATGTTCCTGCTTACAGCACGCTCGAGAGGGGACAAGGGTCAGCACCTCCATTAACCAACCTTCCCAGCTGATGGGAATTGGGATCTGATTGACCCATTGTCTCTCCATGGGACAGAGAGAATACTCATGGGTGGGAGTAAAAGAGGGAGGTGGAATTCAGTTCAGTAAAATAAAAGACTTTCTAAGAGTCAGTGCTCTTCACACATGGAAAGGGCTCCTTTGGGGCTGGAGAGTTCTCACTATTGATTTAGCTTGGCAGTGGATGGGTGTCCAAGTGTAATGTAATGTAGTGAAGCCCCCTTCAAGGGTCCTTCAAGCCCTGAGACAGGTTTAGGGATCTGATCGCTGACTAGAGCCTCACCTTGCAGAAAAGCTGCCCAGTAGTGTCTCCTCTCAAACACTGCCTCTTCTCTAGTCTCTTAATCCAGGTAAAACAGATGATGTGGGGAAAGAAGGGCTTTGGAAAGAACCAAGCCAGGTTTCAAAAAACACTATCTGGGGCTTCCCTGGTGGCGCAGTGGTTGAGAGTCCGCCTGCCAATGCAGGGGACACGGGTTCGTGCCCCGGTCCGGGAGGATCCCACATGCCGCGGAGCGGCTGGGCCCGTGAGCCATGGCCGCTGAACCTGCACATCCGGAGCCTGTGCTCCGCAACGGGGGAGGCCACAGCAGTGAGAGGCCCGTGTACCGCAAAACAAAAACAAAACCAAAAAAACACTATCTGTTCAACCATGGGCAAATTACTCAAAATCTTTGAACCCATGTCGTCATGCACATAAAGAGAGAATGAGAAGACTTGCCTTAGAAGGTTGTTTTCAGTTAAATAAGTTAATAATAATAGCTAACATATTACACATCAGTGCTTATACATAGCAGGTGTTTAATAATTTTAGTTGCTTTCATTATTACTGTTATTATTTTATCTCCAAAATGGTTTTAAAATCCATTTTCTTAAAACAAGTAAATCTTTCCAACTCCTTCTCCATGGCCCTTCTCTTCAGACTGTGAACCAACTCTGTTTCTCAGCCTTGAGAGTGTGCTGTACCCAAGAACAGATGCAGCCAGGCCAGGGAGAGAGTCAGCCTCCTTGGGGGGATCGGGGTGCCTGGCACCAGGGACGGCACATCAGGCAGGGTCCTGAGCCTGTGCCCCGGGACACCCGCTTCCTCACTTTGGCAGCTCTGGTGCCTACCACCAGCTGACCTCTCTGGTGCTCTGGACTTTGAAGGGAAGCAGTGAACCCAAACAGAGTCACTGTGGCCCAGGGAGACCATGGCCTTCAGCTCCCCGGTGTAGGACATTCAAGGTGAGCGGCTTCCTCCTAAGCTTCTGAACAGATATATGAAGTCCCCTTTCCAGAGGCCCTTTCACAAAGCCTGGGGAGATAGGTTGCTTAATCCCAGCACAGAAGTAAACCCAGCTCTCATCCCTTTAAAATTCAGAGTAGACACACCTGCCCCTTAAACTAAAGCTGTAATGCACAGGTCATATTATATCTTTCCTGAAATTATCTCTAAGGTGTGGCTGACTTTTACTCTCAGAAACTCACTTTGTTCTATCCTGGCCTTTATAATTTGTTTTGAAGACCATGTTGCACCCTGGTTTACATCCTGGCTCTGCCACTTCCTAGCCGTGTGATCCTGAGTAATTACTTTGCTTCTTTGAACTTTCGTTGCTTACTCTGAAGAATGACTTCTTGCAGGACTTTTGGTGACAGTTAAATAGGCTAATTTTGTTCTGAGCTTGCACAGGGCAGTAAACGACCAACAAATCACGATCTACGCTTTCCCGTGATGAGGTCCGTGATGAGGCTCCGAAGCTTCCATCTTCCTTGGTCCCAGTAATAAGACAATTATTGTCTCTTCTCCTGAATTCCTTCATTGTGATGAATAACTGAAGTTTTTAGCATTTGAAGGCATCACGTTTCTCTTTGGCCATGAAGGCCAACTCTGGATATAGTATTCCCAGACATCTGAGTGGCACGGTTATGATTGGAAATTTGCCTGCCTCAGGAGTTATATTCCCTGTGTATTATATTCCTTGTCTGTGTCCTTCCTCTTGTAAAACAAATTAATCATCTTCTAACTCCTGGTCAGCTTGTTATTTGCTCTGACCTCTGGACTTTTATCATCACATTTGTACTTAGCAGGAAATCCTCCTGCAGCCCATCAGGTTTGGCCCTGTGCCTTTTCTCCAAGGCCTTGAATATTTGTACAGTTTTATTAGACTTACAAAGTACTTTCTTATACTTTATCCCATTTGATTCTAACAAATCCCTTTGGGATAGGTGGCCTTACTTTAATTTTACTGCTCAGAAATGGAAACTCAGAGCAGTGATGCTCAGAGCTAGAATTTGAACTGCCTCTGTGACTAATGCTCTTTGCTTTCTTCTATTTCCTTCTTCAAGTTCCCAGGATTTCTGAATTTGTATTCTACTGAGAGTCTGTCTCCACTTCTTCCAAGAAGTCCATGGCAATTTACCTGTTGAAGGACCCTGTTCTCTCTTTCCTTCTCTCTCCCCCTGCCCCCTGGCCTGCCCCCTCCACCTCCAATGGACGGCTTGTGCAGGGACTGCAGAGCACCTGTCTGCCCGCTGAGAGGGCGCTGAGCCTGAGGGTCGGCTGTACGCTCTGCCAACAGCCAGGGCTCATTTTATTTTTTTATGTTTTTTGAACGTGCCATTTGGCGTGAGGGATCTTAGTTCCCCGACCAGGGATTGAACCCACGCTCCCTGCAGTGGAAGCGCAGATCTGAACCACTGGACTCACAGGGAAGTCCCCTGGGCTCAGTTTAGTGACTGAGTTGTTCAGAATGGAACCAAAGCCAAGCCAGAAGAATCCCGGACATTTTCTGGATCAGAAAGCAGTTTTACATAAATTGTAATGAATTGGATGTACCCAGCATTGAGATTCAGTCCCAAAAGTCAACTGAGGACACAGGCTCTTCCCTATTTTCTTGTCCTGTCCATGTTGATGCCCAACCTTCCCCGCATTAGTGATGCCTCTACTTCACACCAGTTCCGACACATGAGATGGTCAGTACAAGCTCATTGGATTGCATTGAGTTGTACTGCAGAGAGACAAGGTTCCTCAGACCTGTTCCCCAACTCCCCAGCTCAGTGAAGGGAACAGAAGTTAGAGGCAGTGGCTTTGATCTGAAGGCAGCAGCTCCACTCAGACTATTGTTTAAAACCACTTCTTATTCTCAGTCGCACTCATGCCTGTCATTCACTGGGATGTAAAAAAAAAAAAAAAAAAAAAAAGTCCTTTACTGAAACCTAGAGGAAACACTGGGAATCACCCCTCAGCCCCAGCTGGGAATTATCTTCCCAGTAAACAGAGCTTTTAATGGGTTTTCAATACAGCAATGTCTGTTTTGGGTCTGCTTTGATTAGTTTCAAATTATTAAAAGCAAGCCAGTTGCTGAACATCCTTGGGATATAAAATCAATTTTAAGTCAACAACTCCATTGAGTATTACCTATGTGAGAGACAGGGTAAGGTGAAATATAGACATCTGAGTCATTCACCCACACCTTTTGAAAAGAACAAGTCCTTGTATTTTGCGCATTGGAAAGCTGGCTTCTGCTGTATCGTATCTATCGCAACCACTTTGTAACTGTGCAGTGCTTTACAGTTCAGAAAACTGTCACCACGTCCACATCCATCACTGCAGAGGAGACCAAGACCCTGAGGGCAGGAACTTTCTCAAAGTCACACATCCTTTCATTTACGTGGTCCTAGGACTAGAATGCAGGTCTTTTGACTAAGACGATAAGAAACATTATTCCACGAATAATGGAAATGGTTTTAGACCGAAAATAATCCCTTACTCATTCTCTGTGGATTTTCCTTGAGCCCCCAAACGCTAATCACCCTTTTAGGAATGTTCTAGACAACTAGGTCCACCCAGAATCAAGCATAACTTGAGCCTCCTCACACAGAACCAGAGTGGATGCTGGTACTTGGGACGTGAAACACACCCTTGCTCTACGGGACCCTTCCGAGTCCCAGCTGGCCACCAGGCCAGCCCACCCCCAGCCCTGATGCCCTTCGCTCCACTCACCTGCCTGTGCGGTCTCTGTCGGCTCAACTGCCTAAGGGGGCTCACGTCCTCTTTAAATATATGGGGGCTGTCACCAGCCTTGGCCTGCGGAGGGGAGGGGAGGGAGGCCGAGGGGAGAGGGTGAATGAGACATGAGTAACACAACTGCTATCAGAGGCTGGAAATAGCCGGTGACCAAAGCCCTGAGTGTCGTCCCGCCCACACCAGCTGCAAGGCCCTTGGAGAACAGTATCTCTTGGGTTCTGTTTTAATTGCCAATCGCCTATGGCGCCAAGGGATCAATTCGTGGAGTGTGCATTTCTGATCAAGTGGTGGGAAAAGGAACAAGAGCAAAGAAAGGTTTTACACCTAAAATCATTTTCCTGGCTCCTACCCCCCTAACCTTCCTGGAAGTCAATGCAAGGTACCTGCATATGAATCATGAACCATATCTGGGAGCCCTTTGTAACTCCGAGACGCAGGTCACTGTGCTCGGGAAGAAAACTCAGAGCTAAAAATAGGAGTCGTGATTGTCGGAAATGATAGTTAGATAATCTCTTCAAAGGAGCTTGGGAAAAAAAGTCAGCTAATCATTAGGGTCCTGTCACTTCATGGCCCGCTATCCTATGAAGAAAACCTTTCTTTCCAAAGGTTTGAGTTACTTTGTTATCTTTTTCTACTTCAGAATTTAACATGGCTGTGCATCCTATTTACAAGTCTCGATAAGTCTCTCTGAACCCACATTGTTTTTGGAGGTCTCATTTCTCTTTGCCTGAAAGGCGCATATATTTTGATCAGCATCAAGGACTCATATAAATTATAAAATTTGATAGCTGGCAAGAAGTTCAGAGATTTAATAGACCAATTCTCCATGTTATGGCTGAGGAAACTGAGGTACATAACTTGCTAAAGGCCAAACAATGAGTCTTGGTAGGTCCCAGATGAAAATCCAGGTTATCTGTCTCTTAGGGGAAGGCACTTTCCAGTAGTGTTGACCTAGCTGTTGAGGTTAGGTGTAGGTAATACCCAACCGAGAGGGATATGAAATCCAGCCCTTCAGATCAGCCATATTAGCCTGTTCATTACATAACCACAAAGCAGTTGGTTGAGTTGGTTGGAAATAACTGTAAAGAAGGTTGTGCTAATTTCACGAATATGAACACAGCAAAAACCTAATATGAGATTTTCCTAGTCTATGTTTTCATGCAGAAGTGTATTTGTTGTAGAAATGGGGAAATGGCGAGTGCTCTAGAATGTTAAAGTTAGAAAGTACTTTAGAAGTCTTCCAGGATAGTAGCTTTCAAACTTTCGTGTGCTTTTTTTTAGAATGATAATGCTATTTTCTATAAATAGTCTTAAATGGAACATTGATATATAAAGCAAATAAAAGAGGAAATTCACTGCTTGAAATAAATAGGTGGTCTATTATAATGAATAGGTGGTCTACTCACATAGCCTTTCTCGGAACCCCCAAAGTGGCTTCGAAAATACTTTATTGAGACAAAATTTGAAAGTCACAAATGTAGCCCACAACTTTCATTTTATAGTACAGATGTTAAGGCCCAAAGAAGGGGTTTAGTTCCCTTAAGGGGAAATGCAATGTGTATAGTAGAACTATTTCTGGAGCCAGAAAATCTGGGTTTGACTCTAATGTTTCTGACCTTTAAAAAAATGTTGTCTGATTATACAAGTAATACAGGAATGCATTTTTATCGTGAAAGACTAAATGATAAAGATGTATTTACAGTAAATTGTAAAAGTTCCCTCCCACAATCCTACTTTCTTTCCCAGAGTTAACACGTGACAATATTTTGGGTTTTACATAACTTGAGTCACCTTTTTTTTTTTTTTTTTAATTTATTATTTATTTTTGGCTGCATTGCGTCCCCGTTGCTGTGCGCGGGCTTTCTCCAGCTGCGGCTCGTGGGCTGTAGGCACGCGGGCTTCAGTAGTTGTGGCGCACGGGCTTCGTTGCTCCGCGGCATGTGGGATCTTCCCGGACCAGGGCTTGAACCCGTGTCCCCTGCATTGGCAGGCGGATTCCCAACCACTGCGCCACCAGGGAAGCCCTTGAGTCACCTTTTAAAAGGATACTTTAGTCACATTTATTGTGATTTTTGATATATATGGGCTTATTCCTTTCATCTTATTTTATTTTTTTTTAATAATGTTTCTTTTTTCTTTTCTGGACTTTTATTAGATTTAATAGTTTTCCTTGTCATGTTTTCTTTTATGACTTAGAAATGATCTTCTTCCTCTAATTTAAAAGCTATGCACAGATAGATAGATATAGATTTAACTGGTAGCCATATTTTATTTCTTCTATGAGATGAGAAACTAAGTGGCACATATATACAATGGAATATTACTCAGCCATAAAAAGAAACAAAGGACTTCCCTGGTGGAGCAGTGGTTAAAAATCCACCTGCCAACGCAGGAGACATGGGTTTGAGCCCTGGTCTGGGAAGATCCCACATGCTGCAGAGCAGCTACGCCAAATAAATAAGTAAATAAAGAATTGCTTTAAAAAAAAATGAAATGAAATTGAGTTATATTTAGTGAGGTGGATGGACCTAGAGTTTGTCATACAGAGTGAAGTAAGTCAGAAAGAGAAAAACAAATACCGTATGCTAACATATATATATGGAATCTAAAAAAAAAAAAAAAAAAAAAGTTGCAGGGCAGGAATAAAGATGTAGACATAGAGAATGGACTTGAGGACATGGGGTGGGAGGGGGAAGTCGGGGCTAAAGGAGAGTAACATCAACATATATACACTACTGAATGTAAAATAGCTAGTGGGAAGCAGCAGCATAGCCCAGGGAGATCAGCTCGGTGCTTTGCAATGACCTAGAGGGGTGGGATAGGGAGGATGGGAGGGAGGCTCAAGAGGGAGGGGATATGGGGACATGTGTATGCATATGGCTGATTCACTTTGGTGTACAACAGAAACTAACAGTATTGTGAAGCAATTATACTCCAATAAAGATCTATTAAAAAATAACAAAAAAAAAACCTAATTATAAATTTACTGCTTTCTTCATTCAAATACTGTTACTTATATATTTTTTGTATCTTACTTTTTTAACTCTGTGTGTTGTGTTGTTTGTGTGTGTGTGAGTGATAGAATGTATTCTTGATGAATTTATTGAGAAAGTCTGTTGTAAGTGAACTAGAAGTGAAAAGGTCTTTGTATTAGTTTGCTAGAACTGCCGTAACAAATACCATACACTGGGTGGCTTAAACAACAGACATTTATTTTCTCACAATTCTGGAGCTAGCAATCTAAGATCAAGGTGTCAGCAGGGTTGGTATCTTCTGAGGCCTCTCTCCTTGGCTTGTAGATGGCCATCTTCTTCACATGTTTTCAGATGGTCTTCTGCCGTGTGTGTCTGTGTTCTAATCTCCTCTTTTTATAAGGATACCAGTCACCAGTCATATTGGATTAGGGCCCAGTCATATGACCTCATTTTACTTTTAAAGGCCCTATTTTCAAATACAGTCTCATTCTGAGGTACCAGCAGTTAGGACTTCGACATATGATTTGGGGAAGACAATTCAGCCTATAACAGTCTCAATTTTGCCTTACACGTGAATGCTAGCTCAGCAATCTCTACAGTTGTACTGTCCAATACAGTAGCCAATAGTCACATATGGCTATTTAAATTGAAAGTATTTGAAATTAAATGAAATGAAAAATTCGGTTCCTCAGTCATAGCAGCCATATTCCAAGTGCTAACCACCCACTGTGGCTCATACATCCACCTTGAACAGCGTAGCTATAGCATGTTTCCATCATTGCAGAAGTTCTGTTGACTAGCACTGCTATAGAGTGGCTTCATCTGAAAAATGATGCACATGCCTTTTGGATTCTATCAGGAATAGATGATGTTAAGCATGTGTTGGACACATGGCAGGGTGTTCAATCAATACTAGTTGAGGGCTTCCCTGGTGGCGCAGTGGTTGAGAGTCCGCCTGCCGATGCAGGGGACACGGGTTCGTGCCCCGGTCCGGGAAGATCCCACATGCCGCAGAGCGGCTGGGCCCGTGAGCCATGGCCGCTGAGCCTGCGCGTCCGGAGCGAGAGGCCCGCGTACCGGAAAAAACAAAACAAAACAAAAAAAATACTAGTTGAGTATTCACTCAACAGTGAGTGAATGGTAATATTAGGACTAGAACCCACTGTTTCTGCGCCATTGTTCCCCAGGAATAGCCATAAATGAGTCAGCTGTTGTGAAACATAGGACACAAAGAAGATCAGGCAAGAGAGTAAGAAGGGACGATGATATTAAACACACGCCTTAAAACACTGTCTTTATACCCAAATCAGAATAAACTTTATTCTATTTAATTCTCTCAATGACTTTGTAAAGAAGATACTATTATACCCATTGTATGAGTGAGGAATGAAATAAATACAGTTCTTGAAAGCTAAGTAATGTTTAAGGCCACATACTTAAGTCAACAGTGAGTCGGTGGCAATGTCAGGACTAGAATACGCTGCTTTACCCGCTCCGTTCTCCTAGGATAACTAAAAACTGGAGAGTCATTGGGAAACACAGATGACTAAGGAGACAGGGAGATTCAAACCCAGACTGAACTTCAAATCCCTTCTACAACATTGATTCCCAAATTCATTTGACCGCTGTCCCCTCGGTAAACGTTTGTGTTTACACATACACACACAACACACATATGTATGTACATATATATGTAAATTATAAACATTACTGTAATATACACTCTAAAACACACTCCATGCTATGCACTAAAAAAGATAAAAATAAATGTAATAAAAGTTCTAATTCTTTTTCTCATGCTCTAGTATTATTTCACATGCTCTCTAGGATGCTGGCGCCCCCTTCCACTTTGGAAACCACTGCTCTAAACCATGCCACACTAAGAGGGAATATGCTGTCGAAGAATTTACAGGCCTGGGAATCTCAGCTTTCATCTGCTCATCCAAACCCCTCGGAAAAGAAACATAATTGGACTATAATGTATTCAACGTCAGCCACATTCTTGGAGTAACTAGGGCTTTTCACTATTTCTATGCACCAGTAGTCTGACATTTTGTCATTGGCTGTTATTTCAAAGAGAGAATTAATTTAAGACTACCATTCAAAGGTTGCTCCTGGCCATGCGGCCCATCCATGAAAGGCAGAGAAATGAGCAAAGCAACACTTAAGTGAACTAAGATGGTTCCTTTTCCCCAAGAGATAAAATAAATATATATATATATATGTATCTGTCCCCCCTGAAATGGAGTGAGACTTGGAGAAACAAATAATTGATGTACTTGCGTCGTTCACATTTTTGTATTGGCCTCTTTGTTCTTATGGCCATACATCACTTGCTGATTACAGCGATGACAGCATTTCTTACATAATGCTTTCAGCTTAAAAGCATTATCAAGTGTTTGATTCTCTCTCAGATGTGATCTCTCTCCTCTCTCTGTCCCTTTCTCTCTGTTTCTCTCAAGCAATGGGGGGATATAGGTGTTATTATTCCCTTTTTACAGATGAAGAACCTGGCTTGAGAGGTGAGGTCACACAGCCAGTAAATGGTGAAGTCAGAACTTGAACCAGGTTCTCTGCTCCAGAGCCAATGCCCTGAGGGAGGTTTCAGGTGATCTGGTCGGCATTACATAGTTGGGAGAGAGGACACTAGGTCTGAGAATCACTACAGGTCAGAGTGCCTCTGCAGCCAAAGTACCAACTCAACTTCATCTTGCCCTGAGAGATTAGCAGGGCTTTATTTACATCAGTGGTCCCTTGGGTTCAGTAGAGGCTGTTTCTACATTCGCTATTCAGCCAAGACAAAGCCTCTAGGAGGAGCCTGAAGCAGTGCAAACGCCTTAAGCGGGTATCACAGGGACAGCAAATTGACAAATGCAAATCCACTCACGGGGGTTCTAAAGTGGATCAATGCGATCATCTTAGGAGCTGTTTCCGTGGGTTAACTAGCATCTATCACTGTTCACCTGTGTCAACAACAGAAATTCTTTTGAATCCAGTCCTTTTTATCCCTGCTCCTCTTATTACCCTGGCTCAGATGTCTTGCCTAGACTTTTTCAGAAGCTTCCCACTGAGTTTTCCCCACCTGTCTTCCATCTCTCACACTGCTACGAGAGCTGTCTTTCGAAACACAGATCTTGTGATGGCAGCTTCCAGCTTAAAGACGCCTGTTAGTGCCCCCTTACTGTGTGATCTTACTAAAAACTTTTGACACGGCATTCAAGTTTCTTCTTCTTGCCCCAAATTAACTTTCCGACTTTTCCTCCCACCGCCCCACTTTCCTTTATTCTATCTTCCAGCCTCTCCAGTCTAATCACTGTTCTCTAAAAATAGCCAGCCCTCTCATGCCTCTCTGCTTTGCTCATGCCCCATCCTCTGCCTGGAATGTCCTCCCCCTCCTTAACCTACCCCCTCGATGGAATCTTCCTCGGCCTTCCATGAGCTGCTCAGATGCTGCCTCTTCAGTGCAGGCCTCCTCACCCACCCCTTTCCAGGTGGGACGCCCTGCTCTCTGCCCGGCCCCCAAACACTCCTTTCACGCTCCTCATTTCAAGGAGTTTTGGCTGGTTTTTCATATGTCATTTTGGCTCATGAGATGGTGAACTCCTTAGGGGAACAGAAAGCATCTTTTTCATCTTTGTGTCCTCTGTGTTGGTACCTATAGGCATTTGAAATTTTTTGGTTGAATTTATTCATCTAACTGAGTGGGTTTTTTAAAATAATCGTATTTATTTACTATTTATTTATTTGGCTGCATCGGGTCTTAGTTGCGGCACACAGGATCTTTGTTGCGGCCTGCAGGCTTCTTAGTTGTGGCGTGCATGTGGAATCTAGTTCCCCGACCGGGTATGGAACCGGGGCCCCCTGCACTGGGAGCCCGGAGTCTCACCCACTGGACCACCAGGGAAGTCCCTAACTGAGTGGTTCTGAGAGGTCTTGAAAGGGCTAAATTCCTACCAGATCTGAGATAAGGAGCAAAAGAGAAAGCACAAAATCAGCATGAAGAAATTACTTATTTAAGCATACTCCATCTAAAATGTTAAAATAAGGATTGGGTTCACTTTTTGAATAGTTGGAAGCCTTTTACTGGCTTTACCAAAAAGTTCATGCCATGCCTAAAATGGAAATAGCACCAGGTTGGAACAAACAGATTGGGTTTCTGGTCCTTCCTCTGTGATGGACTGAGCTGTGTGCCCTTTGGCAAGTCGGTCCCCCTTTCTGATTTTTTCTTTACTAAAATGCTTGACAAAATGACTTTAAAGGTGTCTTCTAACTCTAAAATTTGAAGGTTCTTATCTTCTAGTTAGGAAGACTAAGTCTTTATTTCCCTTTGAGTGTGATGGTCCTTTAGTAACAAGAGCAGACATTCCACATTGTCATAAAAACACTTTTCTCCTACTGTGGCCCCATTACATAAAATTTAGGTATTAGAGGGCTTCCCTGGTGGCGCAGTGGTTGAGAGTCCGCCTGCCAATGCAGGGGACACGGGTTCGTGCCCCGGTCTGGGAAGATCCCACATACCGCGGAGCGGCTAGGGCTGTGAGCCATGGCTGCTGAGCCTGCGTGTCCAGAGCCTGTGCTCCGCAACGGGAGAGGCCACAACAGTGAGAGGCCCGCGTACCACCAAAAAAAAAAAAAATTTAGGTATTAGAAAAAGCACCAGATATTTTATGAAGTGAGAGTTCCTGATACAGGGTAAAAAACAAAAACAAAATCGAAACAACTAAAAAAAATTCCTTACTGCCAAAACATCAGGCCTCTGGCCCTTTAAAGTTGAAAGACCATGCATAAGGCTAAGAAAAAGACCTCAGAAAGATTAGTTGATCTGATGGGTTCACAAAGATGGAGGAGAGAATAAAGTGGTCAGGTCATACATGAAGATGGTTTGGAGAGGAAGGAGAAGATGCTTGGAGGTGGAGTTTTAAATTCAGGTCTTTAGGGAAGGCATTCTACAATACGTCACAGGTACAAAGGGAGTCAGAAATCCTCAGTGTTGTGAGTGCAGCTGTATCCCTGGCACCTGTTAGATGCTGTGACAATTTCCTTTTGTGTAACAGGAAACTTGAAAGCCCTCCAATTTTCTGAAATGCTATTCTACCCATTTTTTTAAAAACTAGGTTTTATTTTTTAGAGCAATTTTAGGTTCACAGTAGAGTTGAGCGCAAGGTACAGAGAATTTCCATATACACGCACAGCCTTTTCCAATGTCAGTATCCTGCATAGAGTGGTACATTTTTTGGAATCGATGAACCTACACTACACATCATTATCATCCAAATTCCATAGTTTACATTAGGGTTCACTCTAGGTGTTTTACATTCTATGAGTTTTGACAAATGTATAATGACATGTGCCCATCATCATATTATCATACAGAGTAGTTTCAGTGCCCTATAAATCCTCTGTGCTATGTCTATTCAACCTCTTTCCCCGCTAACCTCTGAAACTTTTTATTTCCTCCATAGTTTTGCCTTTCCTGGAATGTCATATGGTTGGAATCACATAGCACGTAGCCTTTTCTGATTGGCTTCTTTCACTTTGTAATATGCATTTAAGTTTCCTCCATATTTTTTCATGGCTTGATAGCTCATTTCTTTTTAGTGCTGAATATGGATGGACTACAGTTTATTTAGCCATTCATCTACTGAAGGACATCTCAGTTGCTTCCAAGTTTTAGCAATTATGAATAAAACTGCTATAAACATCCATGTGCAGGTTTTAAAAGTTTTCAGTTCCCTTGGGTAGATACTAAGGAGTGCAATTGCTGGAGCATATGGTAAGAATATGTTTAATTTTGTGAGAAACTGGCAAACAGTCTTCCAAATTGACTGTATTATAGTCCCACCAGCAATGAATGAGAGTTCTTGTTGCTCCACATCCTTGTCAGCATTTGGTGTTGTCAGTCTTCTGGATTTTGGCCATTCTAAAAGGTGTATAGTGATATCTTATTGTTTTGATTTCCAGTTCCCTAACAACATAAGATGTTGAACATCTTTTCATATGTTTATTTGCCATCTTTGTATCTTTGGTGGTGAGGTGTCTGTTGAGGTCTTTTGCCCATCTTTTACTTGGGTTGTTAATTTTCTTATTGTTGAGTTTTAAGAGTTCTTTGTATATTTTGGATAACAGCCCTTTATCAGATATGTCTTTTGCAAATGCAGCTTGTATCCTTATTCTCTTTTTCAGCATCTTCTGCAGAGCTGTTCTCATTTTTAATAGATCCATTCAAGCAAAATTCTACTTTTAAATTGTTCAGCAGAAATCTCACTTATCCAGAAATTTCTCTCTAGCCTATAGAAATAGACTTTGTTTTATTTGTATTTCCTTGATTTAGGAGTTATAAACAGAAGTTAGAAAAAGCATCTGTCATCAAATTTGAGTTATAACTTGCAATGTGTGTTTCAAATATCCATTGAGGGGATGTCTTGGGGTTGGGAGATTTCAAACCAATTTCTTAAATCCACTTTGCTATATCTGAAGTCATAGACCAAGGGATTTCAACTAAGTTTCCATAAAGCCACAGGAGATAAAATTTATTTCTCGCTGAGTATACATATTGTTATGGCAATGTCTGTCAGCTGGAATGTGGGCTAAGTAGATGGTGAGATGTTTTGTGAGTGAGGAACAATTTCCTGAGAAGATTAGCTGGAACCTAAGAAAGGTCTCCCATTTCCTGGAAGATGAGGTTTTGCCTCATGAATATATGAAAGAAAAGGGTCAGGGCAATAAGGAGCTCTAGTTACAGAATGACACAGTGCTGGAGGGAGGCCAAGTATACAGGGTGACAACTGTGGATCTTTTTTATAGATGTGGATCCTTTTATAGATGCTGAGATATGGTGCTGGTGGTTGTGTTATAGTTAACTTGCTTGGTGATATTTTGATTCTGTGAATTCCTTCTAGTGAGTTGTCTCCAAATGCTAGAATTTGAAAGTGCTCCACGAACTCTTAGAGGCTTTGGAGCCAGTACGGTTAGATGACAAAACTTGAAGATCACGAGACCCTGTAATAGTTTCAGTCTGCAAAAAAAGGTGGTATTTTTCATTCTCTGCTGGATGTGTGAAGGCAGATATCATAGACCAGCTTCAATAAAAATGTTTTCCTTGTAGATCCAAGGAACCAGACACATTTACTCAGAGAAGAACTGGTGATCGTGGGAATAGGAAAACATATAGCAAATCTTCAAATACTTGATGAACTGCCATATATATAAGGAGGGAGTAAATGTGTTTCAAGAAAAAACAAGGACCAATAAGAATAGACATTGTAGATAGGCTGATATTGTTTCAATGTATAAAAAAACTTTAATCCATCTAATAACACAGTGCATCCTTTTTCACTTTATGATAATTATAGAAAATGAAAGAAGTTTTACAGCCCACTGTGGAAAAGAGTAGTCCAGTGACTCCCACCTGCCTGAGGGCTGAGATGTTTACTGTCTTGGCAATCTGTAATCCATTCACAGCACAGTGATAGGGAAGCTCTGTACTAATAGGATCAGTGGTTTCTGAAAAGAATAAATTCCCCGTCATAGGGAATTTTCAAGCAGAGTTTGGAAACAACCCAGATGAGGTGCTGTAATGGCAATTTTTAAAAATTATTTAAAATTTATGAACTTTTTATTGTATAGTTTTATGCATTCTGACAAATACGTAGTCTCACATAACTACCACAACAATCAAGATACACAATAATTACCATCCTCCAAAATTATTTTGTACTTCCCCTTTGTAGTCAAATCCACCACCACCCCAACCACTGGCAATTGCTGACCTGTTCTCTACCCCTAAAGTTTTGCCCTTTCCAGAATGTCATGTAAATGAAATCATACAGTATCCAGCCTTTTGCATCGTTCTTGTTTCACTCAGCATAGTGTATTTGAAATTCATCCATATTGTTGACTCATCCAAGGTTTGTTTCTTTTTATTGCTGAGTAGTATTTCATTGTATAGATCTACCACAACGTCCATCCGTCAACC
Source organism: Phocoena sinus (assembly GCF_008692025.1). Taxonomy (NCBI): domain Eukaryota; kingdom Metazoa; phylum Chordata; class Mammalia; order Artiodactyla; family Phocoenidae; genus Phocoena; species Phocoena sinus. Next base: position 72,892,669 of record NC_045770.1, read on the forward strand.
AGTTGAAGAATATATAAGTGACTTCTGGTTTCCAGTATGGCATGTAAGGAGCTTGGAGGTCATGATTCCATTCTAACAACAAGTTAAAAGCTGAACAAACTGAAAATTAACAACTCTTCTTATACCCATCAGAGAATTGAGGCCACAGGAAAAACTACTGCCCCCAAAATTGGAGAGACAGATAGGTGGATACAGAGAATCACAATTTACTGGAGCAGAAACCCACAAGTAGAGACCTTCATGGGAACCATTACTGGGTTTCTTTTACTCAGTACCTCATATCTAGTTTTCAACAAAAAATTACAAGGCATATTAATAGGCAAAAAACAGAGTTTGAAGAGACAGAGCCAGATTTAGATATGGCAAGAATGTTGGAATTGTCAGTCCAGGAATTTTAAACAACTATGGTTAATATGCTAAGAGTTTTAATGAAAAAAGTAAGCAACATGGAAGAACAGACAGGTAATGTAAGCAGAGAGATGGAAATCCCAAGGAAAAATCAAGAAGAAATGCTAGGAATCAAAGATACCAAAATAGAAATGAAAAATGCCTTTGATGGTCTCATTAGTAGACTGGACACAACTGAGGAAAGAATCAGTGAACACGAGGACATATTAACAGAAATTTCCAAAACTAAAGCAAAGAGAAAACAGACTTAAAAAATGGAACAGAATATCCAAGAACTGTGTGACAACTATGAAAGGTGTAACATACCAGAAGAGAGAAAGGAGCAACAACAAAAAAAAATTTGAAGCAATAATGACTGAGAACTTCCCAAAATTAATGTCAGACAGCAAACCACAGATCTAGGAATCTTAAAGAACACCAAGTAGGATAAATTCCAAGAATATTTGGGTTGTTTCCAGTTTGGAGTGAATAGGAATAAACTACTAATTCTACAAACAGTAGCATACAGGTTTTTGTGTGAACATAACTCTTCATTTTTTGAAGTAAATACACCAGAGGAGAATTTCTGGGTCATAAAGTAAGTTCATGTTTAAGTTTTTAAGAAACTGCCAAATTGTTCTCCAAAGTATCTGTACCATTTTGCATTCTCATCAGCAGTGAATGAGAATTCCAGATTCTATATCTACCAGCATTTGGTATAGTCAGTTTCTTGATTTAAAAATTTTAGTCATTCTAATAATGGTATTTTAATTAGTTGTTCTAATAAGTGTTTTAAATTTGCATTTCCTCAGTGAATAATGATGTTGAGAATCTTTTCATGTGCCATCAATATATCTTCTTTAGTAAACTGTTCAAATCTTTTGCCTATTAAAAATTGGATTGTTTTCTTATTGTTGAGTTTTGAGAGTTCTTTATATATTCTGGATACAAGTTCTTTATCAGTTATGTGATTTTTCAAATATTTTTGCCCAGTCTGTGATGTTCTTTTCATTTTTTAAACATTTTTCAAGCCTTTTATGACGCCACGATTTTCATTTTGATGGAGTCCAGGTTAATAATTATGTCTTCCATGGATTACGCAAGCTTTGGGGGTTGTATTTAAGAACTTTTCCTAACCCAAAGTAACAAAGATTTTCTCCTATGGTTCCTTTAAAATAAATGTTTGATAGGCTTACATTTTATATTTAGGCATATTATCCATATTGAGTTTATTTTTGTATAAGGCATAAGGTGTATGTTGAGGTTCACTGTTTTGTGTATACGGTTGTCTAACTGTTCTGTCACTACTTGCTGAAATGACTATTCTTTCTCCATTAAAGTTCTTTTGCACGTTTGTCAAAAAATTGTATCAGATCAATTGACCATATTTGCATGGGTCTATTTCTGGTCTCTCTATTGATTCTGGGCACTACTAAAATCTCTGGGGAATGTTAATTTTTGTTTGTGCTATTAAGTCAGTCCAGTGAATTTTCTTTATTTCAGAAACTGTATTATTTAGGTCTGAAATTTCCACTTTGTTCTTCTTTATAGTTTCTATTTTTCTGGTGAGAACATCTATATTTCCATTCATTTCAAAAGTGTCCACCTTTACTTCATGGATCATGGTTATAATAGTCACTTTTTTTTTAACATCTTTATTGGAGTATAATCGCTTTACAATGCTGTGTTAGTTTCTGCTTCATAACAAAGTGAATCAGCTATACGTATACATGTATCCCCATATCTCCTCCCTCTTGCATCTCCCTCCCACCCTCCCTATCCCACCCCTCTAGGTGGTCACAGAGCACCGAGCTGATCTCCCTGTGCTATGTGGCTGCTTCCCACTAGCTATCTATTTTACATTTGGTAGGTATATATGTCCATGCCACTCTCTAATTCCAACATGTGGATCGTCTTGGGTTTGGCATCTGTTGGTGCTCTTTTCCTTTGAGAATTGGGCCAATTTTCTCTAGTCTGTGTTTTTTGCTTTTTTGTAAGTCAAGTAATTTTGAATTGTATTCTGGAATTTTGAATATTACGCTCTGAGGCTCTGGGCCTTATTAAAATCTTCTGGAGAGCATTAAGTTTTATTTGCTTGCTTATTTTAGCAGGCATGTGCCTGGTTATGTTCATATTCCAAGTTGTATCTTACCTTCTGAGAGTGGTGGGTGCAATGTCAGTTCAAAGCTTTTGCCGTGCTCTGTCTGTCTGCCCAACACATACACCATTCAATTGCTTATCTGTTACTTGGGCAGTGATTTATATCATAGTTTAGTTCTCAAAACTTTTTCTCTTCTTTTTGGGTCTGTGTTGTACATGCATAACTCAGGAGTGAGTGAGATTGGTGCTTGTTCATAGTCAGAATGAAGGGATTTCCAAAAAAAAGGAAAATAAAAAGAATTAAGGGATTTGCTTCTCCAGCTTTCTCATCCTTAAACTTGCCCCGACTCTTTGTGGCTCCCAGGGGCCCTTTTTTGCAGTCTTCTGGCTAGTAAGCCTTTGTTTCTCCCAGAATTCTAACCCATGCACTTTCTGAGAACCTGGGGTGCCTTCTAGGCAGCATGAAGAGAAAGAAGAGAGAAAAATAATAGGAATCCCTCCCATTCTCTTCAGGCCATTGGGACTCTTTTTCCCGATTTGTGCAAACCGAGAGATGGTTGTTTGGGTTTTAGGGATGCACACCACTGCTGCTGCCATCGTGACAGTGAAGCTTTAGGACTGGGACTGGCATTGAGGCCTGGGAGGAAAAAAGAAAGAAAAATTAAAGGGATTCTCCCCATACTCTTCAGCTTTAAGGGCCCCTTTTCCCGATCCTCTGGCTGGAAAAGGGGGTTTCTTTCAGATTTTTTTGCTGTCTCTACCTGTAGCACAGTTCCAGGACTCAGCCCACCCTCGGATCAAAGCCAAGAGATAAAGGTAAGAAAAACCGAGTAATCTCACTGCCATACCAGTTGTGCTTCAGGTTTTGACTTCCCTTCTCAGTCTATTTGCTACCGTTTACTTTTCAGAGTCCTCAGCTAGTAGCTTTTGTATTCTCTCTGGAGGTTTTAGTTATAATCGATGGGAGAGATAGGCTATCATGGGTTCACTCTGTCTTGATTAGCACCAGAAGTTTTATAATGACAATTTAAATACTGGATGACCACTCTTACAGATCATTATTCTCAAACCTAGCAACAAATTTGAATGAACTGGGAAACTTAAAAAAACATAAATTCCAGGACGCTACCCTAGACTCATTTCTGAGGATGGGAACCCAAGAATCTGTAGAAGATGTTTCTGAGTTTCTGATATAGCCAACCTGGCACCGGTTTTGGGGGGGCCCGGAGATAGGGTCCAAGCTGGAAGTGTGAGAAGCCCTGGATGAGATGATCTCCAAGGTCCTTTCCAACCCTGAGATCCTCAGGCTCTATATTATTCAGAATATCCCATTCAGAAAGCTGCTTGTTAAGTGAGGTGCCTAGCCACTTCCCTCAAATGTTTAACTGAAGCTCTTGATCACATAGGTCATCTGTGTGATGCCACATAGCTGCCACAGAGCTGACCAAAAAATATATAGAACTGATAGGCAAAGTCAAGATATTAAAGCCAACAGAAGAACGAATGGACTACTAACCTATAAGATTAGTTTCGTGGAAATGACAACTTTTTGCACTAAAAGCAGCAATAAATTCTAAATCTGCTTTATGTGGTGTTAGCCGGAAGGGAGACCATGTACGCTCAGGTCTGAGGATTAGTGGTTTCATTAAGCATCTCCTTTTCTCCCTAGGATTATCCCTTTCCCGTATATTTGACAAACTTCTTTTGGTTGAGTGCAGTTTCTGCTTATGTGCTAGGAATCGCTAGTGACTTTAAATTTGCTTTTCATAAAAATTTATTTCAAAGGGACTTCAGAAATCATTTCCTTGAGCTCACTTCTGTAATGATAGAAGAGGAAACCAGGCCTGAGAGGTTATGCGCTTTATTTAGGGGGTCAGAGCTGGGGCCAGAAGCCAGATGTTGGCTCCTAAGAAACACATTTTCTATCTGACTGAGCTGAGGCAGGTGAGACCTTGGATGCGGAGTCTCCTGGAGCCCCCGGGAGTCTCCAGTAACTGAGTAACTCAGTAACTGAGCTGGGTCAGATGCCTCAGTGAGTGGGCCGTGTGGCTGAGTTCCATGCAGTGCATTTGTAAAGGGCATTTTGACCTAAACATGCTTTAGCTCCTGGATTTGCAGTTACTAAAATATTGGCAACCAAAATGACCCACAGCTTATAAAGTGACCCAGTTTACTGGCACATCCTATTCTCTGCGCACTGGGAACTAGACAGCCCCTGGCCACCTCTGGAGCTCCCCAAGCCCCATTTACTTTCAAACGTGCTGCATGGTATTGTATAGTCAGTGTTAAATCAGGGAAGCAGAACTGCAGTGAGTTATGAAGTCAGGGATTTTTTTTTTTTTTACAGGAATTAGACCTTGCACCATTGTAGGAGGAGCTGGGATAGTGAAGGTTTCAAAGGGTGAGGTGGAGAACCAGAGCTGGCACCAACAAGTCAATTCAAGGAGCCAAGCATTCCTCGTTTGGAAAACTCAAAAGCACAACCATAACACGAAGGGGTTTTTGTGAAATGGTGTTCTGGCTTAGGCAACTTGATACAGCGTTAATCACTGTAGGTAGAGAGCCTTAAATAGAAACAGCTGTCATACCTTGAGAGTAATGTTCCTGAAGCTCTGTTCTCATTTGTCATGAACAATCTGGAATCAACCTGTTTCACCACAGTCTGAAAACGTGTGATAGCTTTAGTGTGATGGAGCAGTGGGGCGTGGTGCCCTGGAATCAGAAAAGCTTTGTCACCAGGCTGATCTGCACGGGCGTGCTGCCTTTGCACACATACTGTGGGATTGGGACATGCTCCTTACACTTTCTGAAAAGCTACATATTTGCTTCCTCATGTGTAAATGGCACCAGTTGTAACCACCTCATAATACTGTTTTGGAGTAGGTGTAGTAGTAGATGCTCAATAAAAACGACTCCTTTTATCTCTCCAGTCCCACCCTTCCCCCTAATACATCTAGGACATATAGTATTTCTCAAAATGTCTCCATGTAGAAATGCCCTTATTGGCTAAGGTGGATTTTGATCATGAATATAGAGCTATAATTTAAATTCAGCATTCCTGGCACTCCGTCATGCCCCAGATTCCCAGTATCAACAATTTTGGATTTGTGTGGACAGTGAGAAAGACCACTGTTTGGCAAGGGAAACACCTGAGGTGAAGCTCATGGCCTTTATCCCCCAAGAGAGAAACAGAGCACTCTTTAGTTAGAAATCTGTTGAGTGGTTTATAAAAGTGAGTGTGGTGACATCAGCTCCCCTGGAATCCTTCAGTTTTCCTGGGTTAGAAGAGAGATTCATCATGAGGTTAGAGGGAAGAAGCAAGTTGAAGCTGATATCAAAGTTGGAGACAGAAAACCATTAAAAACAGAACTTGGAAAGCATAATATTCTGGAGCCAGTAATTTTAGGAGGATACAGACCTACATACTTAATAGCCCTTGAGGGCATTACTGTATCATAGATGGTCTAAATTGTTTGTTTGTTGAGTTTGAATTTAATAAAATAGTGCTCATGAATTTCTGAAATGTGAAGAAAAGTTTAAATTATATGCAGAGTACTCTGTTTAGGAACTGGAAGGGTATATTATCACTTTAGAAAGATTTTAATTAGTAGTAACTAAAAAAATTTTTTTATTCAGGATAAACTTTTAGAAGATTCATACACAGAGGATATTTTATTATCAAAAGTGGCATTGTTTTGCATAACAGTTCTAAGCATATAGTAAAAATTGAATAAATGCTTTTTTTTTTTTTTGGTGACAAAACCTGGGATTGAACCAGAATAAATACTTTCTTTTTTTAAACATCTTTATTGGAGTATAATTGCTTTACAATGCTGTGTTAGTTTCTGCTTTATAACAAAGTGAATCAGTTATACATACACATATGTCCCCATATCTCTTCTCTCTTGCATCTCCCTCCCTCCAACCCTCCCTATCCCACCCCTCTAGGTGGTCACAGAGCACCGAGCTGATCTCCCTGTGCTATGTGGCTGCTTCCCACTAGCTATCTATTTTACATTTGGTAGTGTATATATGTCCGTGCCACTCTCTCACTTTGTCCCAGCTTACCCTTCCCCCTCCCCATGTCCTCAAGTCCATTCTCTAGTAAGTCTGCATCTTTATTCCCATCTTGCCCCTAGGTTCTTCATGACCTTTTTTTTTTTTTTTAGATTCCATATATATGTGTTAGCATATGGTATTTGTTTTTCTCTTTCTGACTTACTTCACTCTGTATGACAGTCCCTAGGTCCATCCACCTCACTACAAATAGCTCAGTTTCATTCCTTTTTATGGCTGAGTAATATTCCATTGTATATATGTGCCACATCTTCTTTATCCATTCATCTGATAATGGACACTTAGGTTGTTACCATCTCCTGGCTATTTTAAATAGAGCTGCAATGAACATTTTGGTACATGACTCTTTTTGAATTATGGTTTTCTCTGGGTATATGCCCAGTAGTGGGATTGCTGGGTCATATGGTAATTTTATTTGTAGTTTTTAAAGGAACCTCCATACTGTTCTCCATAGTGGCTGTATCAATTTACATTCCCACCAACAGTGCATGAGGGTTCCCTTTTCTCCACACCTTCTCCAGCATTTATTGTGTGTACATTTTTTGATCATGGCCATTCTGACTGGTGTGAGATGATGGTATCTCATTGTAGTTTTGATTTGCATTTCTCTAATGATTAATGATGTTGAGAATTCTTTCATGTGTCTGTTGGCAATCTGTATATCTTCTTTGGAGAAATGTCTATTTAGGTCTTCTGCCCATTTTTGGATTGGGTTGTTTGTTTTTTTGATATTGAGCTGCATGAGCTGCTTGTAAATTTTGGAGATTAATACTTTGTCAGTTGCTTCATTTGCAAATATTTTCTCCCATTCTAAGGGTTGTCTTTTCATCTTGTTTATGGTTTCCTTTGCTGTGCAAAAGCTTTTAAGTTTCATTAGGTCCCATGTGTTTATTTTTGTTTTTATTTCCATTACTCTAGGAGGTGGGTCAAAAAGGATTTTGCTGTGATTTATGTCATAGAGTGTTCTGCCTATGTTTTCCTCTAAGAGTTTGATGGTGTCTGGCCTTACATTTAGGTCTTTAATCCATTTTGAGTTTATTTTTGTGTACGGAGTTAGGGAGTGTTCTAATTTCATTCTTTTACATGTACCTGTCCAGTTTTCCCAGCACCACTTATTGAAGATGCTGTCTTTTCTCCATTGTATATTCTTGCCTCCTTTATCAAAAATAAGGTGACCATATGTACGTGGGTTTATCTCTGGGCTTTCTATCCTGTTCCATTGATGTATATTTCTGTTTTTGTGCCAGTACCATACTGTCTTGATTACTGTAGCTTTGTAGTATAGTCTGAAGTCAGGGAGCCTGATTCCTCCAGCTCCTTTTTTTTCCTCAAGATTGCTTTGGCTATTCGGGGTCTTTTGTGTTTCCATACAAATTGTGAAATTTTTTGTTCTAGTTCTGTGAAAAATGCCATTGGTAGTTTGATAGGGATTGCATTGAATCTGTTGATTGCTTTGGGTAGTATAGTCATTTTCACAATGTTGATTCTTCCAGTCCAAGAACATGGTATATCTCTCCATCTATTTGTATCATCTTTAATTTCTTTCATCAGTGTCTTATAATTTTCTGCATACAAGTCTTTTGTCTCCTTAGGTAGGTTTATTCCTAGATATTTTACAGAATAAATACTTTTTAAAAAGAATTCAATATATAAAGGGCAAATCAGACTCGGAGCTTAACTCATGGAATATGGAAGATTCTCTTGCAAACTTTCAGAAATGTAGTTAGTTACTTGATTGTTGAAGGACATTGATAATATATTCCCTACCTATTTTTCTACAAATTGTTGACAATCACAAGTCCAAATAGTTACTGATCCAACTGAGCAAGTGCCCTGACCTGAATGCCCTCAATAGGGCGTTGAGATATAAAATCACTTCTGTAAAGTTGATACTTTTTTTTTCAACCTAAAATAATGACACTTTTGTTTCCAGCTTACCTCTTGTTTCAGCCTCTCAAGATTTGAAAACTACCAGTCGGTAGTAAATATAGTAAAGAGTCTGCAGTCAACCCACACTCTTCTATATAATTAATAGGATTGCTCAGACAGCTTATCTGCTTAAATTCTGAAAATCTCTTTATCCTTTATCTGCAGAAACACTAATCGCTTGAAAAGGAAAAGGCTGAAGAAACTTGTTTTAAAGCTGGGTTTAAACAATTTTTTTTTTTCCTGCGGCAAATTCTATTGCTCTAGTTCCCTGGGTTCCTTGCATCTCTTCTCCATGCTATTACCCTTTTAGGTATTTTAAATGGCATGTTGCATTCACTTGAACAGATGTGAGTCGCTTGCATTTTCTGGTGAGATAAGCATTCCTTTTTTTTTTTTTTTTTTTTTTTTTTTTTTTTTTTTTTTTATGAGGTACATGGGCCTCTCACTGTTGTGGCCTCTCCCGTTGCGGAGCACAGGCTCCAGACGCGCAGGCTCAGCGGCCATGGCTCACGGGCCCAGACGCTCCGCGGCACGTGGGATCTTCCCGGACCGGGGCACGAACCCGTGTCCCCTGCATCGGCAGGCGGACTCCCAACCACTGCGCCACCAGGGAAGCCCGAGATAAGCATTTCTTAAGGCCTCTTCTATTCAGTCATTGGCTGGATTTCATCAGGTCCCGGGAACAGGGATTTAACTGGTCTGGGAACTGGGAAGCCTTGGCTCTGAGTTTCACTCTGTGATTTGTTAAGAGTCCTTTGGTTACCAGCCACAGGTATGATTGGCAACTTGAAGCAAAGGAAATTTCTTGGAAGGATAGCAGAGGTGCACAGAATCAGGTGACTGAAAATCAGGCTTGAACTTGGGCAGGTGCCATAGCTTTTCCAGAGGCTGGGAAGCAGGAACGCCAGCAACAGTCTTGCAGTGGGGACAGAATGGTAAGAACGCCACTGCGAGGATGAAATGAACATCAAATTCCAGGGAGGTTGGCTTAGACTAGATGTCAACCCCACTCTTGATAGATATGTGTTGGGACCCCCAGTTATAGTCCACTGGGCTCCACCCAGTAATTCCTTAAGAGGAAATTTAGGAGGCAGTTTGAGGAAAGAAATTTCGTGCTGGGCAGATAACTTTGTCCACTACTGTGCTACCACCTGGCATCTTTAAAGTTGTTTCCAGCTTTAAAAATGGACACCCTCCCATGAAAGCCTTTGGGGTTACCATGTGTCAGTGATGCTTGTTTCTATGAATGCCTATAAAACCAGTGAACATTAATAAGACAAACTGGAAGAAGATGTTTATGAACACTAGTGGGTTATGTAGCTGTATTAGTTACCTACTGCCGCATGGCCATATCACTACAAACTTAGCATCTTCAAACAACTCAAATTTATTATGTCACAGTTTCTGTGGGTCAGGAGTCTGGGAGTGGCTTAGTTGGGTTTTCTGCTTAGAATCTCATAAGGCTGCAGTCAAGGTGTCATGGCTGCGGTCTCATCTGAGGTCCAAGTGGGGAAAGATCTGCTTGCAAGCTCACTCAGACCGTTGGCACCATATTCAGTGTTTCAGTTTCTTGCTGGCTGTTGGTGGCAGGCCACCCTCAGCTGCAACAGCTGCTCACAGGTCCTTTGTTGGGCTCCCCAAACATGGCCACTCTGACTCCTCCAAGCGGGAAAAGCAGGCTCTTAATCATGTACACACACACTCACACACACCCCATCACCTTCACTGTGTCCTGTTGGTTAGAAGGGAAGTCACAGGTCCCACCCACACTCAAGGGAAGGGAATCCACAAGGGCGTGAACACCAGGAGGTGGGGGTTATGGGGCACCTTTACGAATCTGCCAGTGGCAGAGCTGGGTGGGACAACCCCAGAGCTGTCTCAAAACCTGACACATCTCCTTTCTTTCTGTGCATCTGATTTTCCCAAACCTCCATCCTAGGGAGGTACTTCTCCATGTGTAGACCTGAGAAGGGGGGCAGAACAAAACCTGCCCTGCAGTCTCTCTAGCTCGGCTATCGGGGAGCAGATGTCAGGAGATTCACCTCCTTGGAGCTACAGTGACTGCCTGTCTGGGTTGGTGTTTCTCTCAGTTCTCTGTGCAATTATGTAGTAGCCTCCGCTGAACTGTATCTTTAGTCTATATCTACTACTGGCAACTTACCTTCTCTGTATTGAATGGACTTGCTTTCTTTATTTGTGTGTACATACTGTCTTCCTCAATGATACTGTAAGCAAAGGCAGGAGCCATTTCTTAAATCAGGAACCATCCACATGCCCTCCAAGTAGGTTTATAAAAGACAAGGCAGGGCTTCCCTGGTGGCGCAGTGGTTGAGAGTCTGCCTGCCAATGCAGGGGACATGGGTTCAAGCCCTGGTCTGGGAAGATCCCACGTGCCACGGAGCAGCTGGGCCCGTGAGCTACAAATACTGAGCTCTGCGCGTATGGAGCCTGTGCTCTGCAGCAAGAGAGGCCGCGACAGTGAGAGGCCCGCGCACCGCGATGAAGAGTGGCCCCCGCTTGCCACAACTAGAGAAAGCCCTCGCACAGAAACGAAGACCCAACACAGCCAAAAATAAATAAATGAATAAATAAATTAAAAAAAAAAAAAAGACAAGGCAGAGGAACTTTGGGGGAAATAGTTCATATTGGCTCTCTAGTGGTGTGGAGGAAGAGGGATCTCTAGGTCAGCGTGCAAATCTGCCTCTTAGCAGTATTTGGTTGTGCAAACAAAACATGTATAATTGAAAGCTTTGAGCTTGTAAATGCTCAGACTACCCTGAAACAATGTGCTTGGTTCCTGCTAGAGCTGCTGGGCATGCATCTGGAGGCAGATGGGTAATGAACAGATAAAGAGATAAAGACATGGGTTAAGTCCTTGCATACACTGGCAGTGTGACCCTGGACTTGCTGCTTGAATTTCTGGGAGCCTCAGTGACCTCATCGCCCTAGCTTGTAGAGATAATGCCTTTAAAATGTGTAACACAGTGCCTGGCACATAGGAAACAAGCAGGAAGTAGATATTACAATGATCCTTTAAGACCCTGACAAGGGAAGGCGTGTATTAATTCTTAAGGTACAATTTGTTGCATAACCAGGGGATCAGGGAGATGCACACTTAACACATTATAGCTCCTTCCTTCTCTTGGAGCTCATGGAGGGTTTGATGTGGTAGTTCCTTGAGTGTGGACGAAATTGGAATCCTTACTGCTACTTGCCCACCCCTGGAGCTGGGCCATTTGGAAAGTGTGGAAAGAGGACTGTAGCTGCAGCCCCTCTTCTGTCGACAGTGGGACGGAAGAGGGTGGATGCTGGCCATGCCATGCCATGCCAGGGCAGGAGCATCCCAACTCACACCTCTCATTTCCAACCTCCCAGGGCGTGCTGGAAAGCCCAGGGGACTAAGCTGGCTGTCCTTGGCCAAGCAACAGCTTCTCTGAAGCCATTTTCACTCTGTAAAAGTGGAGCCATGTGGAAGATCAAAAGAGGGGAAGAATGTAGGCAATAAACTTGGCATATCTAAGGAAACCCAGGATGTATTCTCCGTACTAAGAATTTGCCTCAGAGGTTCGAGAAATTTTCCTTTTCTTCCAAAAGGCCAAATGAAAAGTTAAATACACTTTAGAAAAGTTTTAATTTGAACAACTTATGATTAAAAATACATTTTATAAATAATTTTTCCATAGACTTGATTAAGGATTGTTGCGAACTTTACAAAAAGACATACTGCAACAACAGCTGAAAGAAATTACAAAAAATATAGCTACAGCCCTATTTAAAAATACAACATTGTACATCACAGCGTTTTCTTTGTGCAAAGTTGTAGAGCGCTGCGTTAGGCCTGTCACAGGTTCACTCAAAGGGAAGTAAACTTTAACACAGTTCCTAGGCATAATAGTATAGGCACAGCTGGAACAACGAACTCTTTCCCCCAGAAGTTAATATACCTCAGTTCTTTTATTTTGTAGGACTGATGGCTGAACTTAGCTTAATACAAATATATATTTTATGTGTGTATGGATATATATAAGTATGAAAACAAGTGTCTGTTTTGAAATTAAGTAAATTCCCAACGTATTTACAGCATTTTCAGAGAACGTGTTCTCCATATCAGTCTGAGGATATCATCTCTGTTAAACAACTCTAGAAGATTAAACGAGGCCGAATCTGTCAATTAATGGACATCCTCCGTTGAGACTTCCAGTTTTCGCTGTGGGACAAAGAGAGTTCCTATGGAGGTGTTATTAGCACCGTCGAAATCCACGCAGGAGGAGCCTTTTGGCTTCGTTGGTCCACCTGGGGTACGGAAGAAGCTTTCAGCCACTAACTGGGACCCTTTGGGTGTCACAGGAACAGGCTGATTGGAAAGAGAAGAATGGAGAAAAGTCAAACCCATGCAGACAGGTACACCTGGCAACCTTAGAAAACTGGACTGGAGGGACACGTCACATGATGGGAACCTCGCATGCCCTGAAATCTGCCGGCTGAGCCTGCATGAGTTTCATGTTCTCAATTATTTTTGCTAAGGTGAGACAAAAATCTCATGATAACCCCATAAAATGGACTCCTTGGGCACTCTTCCTGGGTTTGGAAGGAAGGCAGGCCTTTAATCTCATCACTCTCCCAAAGGAGAAAAGCAAATGTGAGTCTCCCGTGATGTTGATATTGGGGACTTAATAACCTAAGGAAAAAAATAAATGGAAATACTCTTACCTGTTGTGCCCCTGTCACTGCAACTGATTGTCCATTTGTTTGGTTCTGGCCCAGGACTGATACGTCGTACTTCGTGGCCCTTCCTTGCTGAGTGCCTGCATTTTCTGGTGTGATACTAACAGCCTCTATTCTTGGAGACACAGGAACGGTTCCGGGCCCGGGGCTGGCGGACACCTGCATACCAGGGGAGATGAGGCCCAAGTGCTGCAGAGTGAAGTTTACAACGGCTGAGCTCGGGTTCTGGACGGGAATGGGGTGGCTCGAAGTGAGAGCCGAGCTGTTCCCGACAGGGACGGCTGCCACGGAAGTTGGTGAGACCATTAGCTTCAAAGGTGTTACATGAAAAGAGGGAAAATTAACAGCAGTGAGTTCAGATGATGTCACTGGAATAACACCTGGAAAGAAAAGGGGGGAGAATATCTTAAAAGCACAGGCATTTGTCCGAGAAGCATACAAGGCTTGAGTGAACTTGAGAATGACCCACATTTGAACAGTGTTTTACGTACACTCACCTGCAATCGGGGAGCTGTAGATCCTGTGGTTTGGGGAAAGTGTACCTGAGCTTTCTTTACTAGACAAAATGGACTCTGCCCCCAGGGTTGAGCACTGGGTGAGAGGGATTAGGTATCCTGATGGTAACAAGGTCTAGAAAACAAGGAGGAAGCGTTTATTTTACACACAAATATGGAAGAAAAATGGCCAAGCGCCTCTTCTGGGACTAGTATCCCTTGGTGGTTCTCTCATCAGACTAAAGCCTCCAGTGGTATGGGCCACGGGCAGGCCAGCTATAATGGCTCTTTGAAGACAATAGCCCTCCTTCCCATTCCAGTGCTTGTCCTGAATAATACAAACCATGTGTTTCTTAAATGCCATCTGTGGTCTTAGGAAGTGTCCTAAAGCTAGCACTGAACCTGCGTAAGGGCAGGATTTACCCAGCACATCCCCCCTGACCCCCACCACTGACACCCTAAGTCCTGCTACCAGACTTCTTGGTATGATGTGGTACTGTCAGAACAAGTTTAATGCAGCTGGACACCGTAAAGGCACTGCTGTGTTATTATCTGATTGTCCTTGAATTGTGTGGGATGGTATTTCCCAAGAATATTCTGAGGGGCTCTAGTCCTATGGGATGCAAGCAGGCACTCAGCGAATCATAGTCAAATATGTTTGGGAAATTCTGAATTAAACAAAGGAAAACGGTCTTTATGACAGAATTTCTAAGGGACTTTTATGATGGCATGCATTGTTCTCCAAGGGGGCATCATGTAACATTTCCTAGGTTATTCAGCAACTAAATTTTCAGTAGTATTGGTATTTAAGGAAAACTTTAAGAAATGTTGATTTACAGAAAGGGAACGTCAAACCATAGGCCAAAAATACAGCCTCCTGGCTGTTTTTTTTTTTTTTGCGGTACATGGGCCTCTCACTGTTGTGGCCTCTCCCGTTGCGGAGCACAGGCTCCGGACGTGCAGGGTCAGCGGCCACGGCTCACGGGCCCAGCCGCTCCGCGGCATGTGGGATCTTCCCAGACCAGGACACAAACCCGTGTCCCCTGCATCGGCAGGCGGACTCTCAACCACTGCGCCACCAGGGAAGCCTTTTTTTTTTTTTTTTTTTTTAACAATGGCAGAGTGAATAGGTGCAACAGAGACCATATGGCGCACAAAGCCAAAAACATTTACTATCTGGTCCTTTACAGAAAAAGTTTGCTGACTCCTGATTTAGAGCAAAGGAATTATACAACTATACATTTTTTCCCCTAGTACTTTAGGTTCAAATGATACCAAACAAACACCCTTATAATATACAAATGAAAGGGCAGAGCACTAGGGTTCAAAAAATTACAGATATAAAATAGAACTGATTAATTCATATTAGATGCCCAATTGTCATGCAGCAAAAGCTTGAGGGAATAAAGTTACATTCCAAACCGAAACGGCCAGAGTGTTGGGTTGTGTGTGTCTGCACCATGCCTGCTGATCATTGTACTTTTGCAAACAGAGATAGCCTACATGGGTGGCTGAGCCGCCTGAAAAGTCTGCTCAGTCTTACCAGGAGCAGGAATGGTAAAAGCGAAAAAGCAGGTCTTGTAAACCAGGGGCCCTCCTTTTATCTTCCTCTGGATCTTTCTTCTCGCCATTGTCAAAACAACAGTCTATACTTTGATCTAGCTGTTAATAGGTCTGGTCAGAATCCACAATGCTAAAGGGTACCACAGACTTTCAATTTTGTTTCTTAGATGCTTAGTTTTATTCAATATCTTTACTAGTAGGTTCCTTAAAGACTGCAGCAAAAAAGAATTTTCAAGGGGTAGATTTAGGTGTTTTACAAATAGCTGCTCTTTGCTATCATTAATCGTACTCTCTCATGGTATGAGTTTTTCTGGTTGCCGGTTTAACTCTTTTCAAATTTCCAGCAAGACCTAAAGTACTCTAATAATAATTATCCTTCCATTTGCTACAAACTATATTCATTGCAAAATTTTTTCACCTATAATGCCAATTGCTTTTTTTTTTTTTTTTTTTTTTTTTTTTGCGGTACGCGGGCCTCTCACCAATGTGGCCTCTCCCGCCGTGGAGCACAGGCTCCAGACGCGCAGGCTCAGCGGCCATGGCTCACGGGCCCAGCCGCTTCACGGCATGTGGGATCTTCCCGGACCGAGGCACGAACCCGTGTCCCCTGCATCGGCAGGTGGACTCTCAACCACTGCGCCACCAGGGAAGCCCCCAATTGCTTTTTTTTTAAAAAAAATTAGAACTATTAAAGTAGCAGGATGAAAGAATTTGACATATTTCAACTTGCACATCTTCTCATTGAGCCTACATTACCACTCTTACCCCTCTTCCTATGACACTATCCTGTTTTATTTTCACCATACTTCTTATCATTCACTACCTGAAATGTTTGTTTGTATACTGTCTTCTCTCCACCCCTAGAAGTGTAGATTCTCAGTAAATGTTTGTTGAATGAATTAACACACGAATCTCTCACTTTCTTTGTTCTGCTCAGTCCGTGCTAAAAAGAAATGGTCAAAATGAAGTCAGAGATGAAAAAAGAAGCAGGGGACGTGAAAAATCTATCCAGTGAAAACCCTAATCCTGAATAACTGTGTGAGCAACAGGAGACCATTATTAAATCATACCCATTGGCTCAAAGAGATTATGGACCTCCCAGAAAATCGAATCAAGCCGAAGCCTTGTGATTTTCCCCCTAGCATGGACATTAGATGCAAAATGATACTATGCTAAGATAATGGATGTTTTGAATGGTTACCATGAGGCCATCCTCAGGGAAGATTTGACAAACTCTAAAGCCTCCTTAATAACAACAGTTACAGATAATACCCTTCAGCTTCTACGGTGCCTTAAAAGGACCACAAACCCCTTTATGTAAAACATCATGTAATAAATGCACTTAACCTCACAAAAACTGTAATATGGCCCTGGGGCAAGTGCTCAAAAGCAACCACCCCCAAAGGCAGGTGCTGGGTTTGGTTTGATCCAGAGCACAGGTTTGATCCAAAGCACACATTCTCTTTACACCCAATAGACGATCAGGAAAAACTGGCAGAACAAATTCTTTATAGATGTGGAAAAACAAGATGAAGGGAAGTAAGATAACTTGAATTAACAGCAGGGACAAAATGAGAGATTAACTTCTGCTTCCACGTTTAGTGGTGTTTGTTTATTTGGTGATGCTGTCTTTCATATATAATTGTCCTAAGGGAGGAAAATGAGCTAATGTATGTAAAAGTGCCTAATACTTCTGCTGTATGGTATGTGGGTAGGCATCCAATAGATGTTCATTCCTTCTTGAATAAAACTCCATCTAGGAAAAAAATTGTCTAGAACATCAAAATCTCTAGAAACCAATGCATCAAATATACCTAAAATTAGCCAAGCTAAGTTTGATTTTTCTATTTGCACAAAATGGAAATTTTGGTTTAAATTTTAGGTAGAAAGTAAAAACAGGGGGAACAATTTCTCTTCTAGGCAACAGATGCCAGTTACATGACATCAAACAAACATCAAGTAATGACTCAGAAAGCAGGAGTTAAAGGGACCCTATGTGGCCATCCATTCATTTGGGGTCACGGCTGCTTGTAAATTATTTAAGACTCTCATGGCAGGTGTTTGCATTCCAGGATGTGACGGGAGAAATGGACTTAAGGACAACCACCCGCAGTGCTTTAAAAAGAGAGCAAATAATCCCTTCCTCCAAAGGTTAAAAATGTCCCTGCCATCATCCCAGTAAGGGGATTAGCTGTCTGAGGCCTTGTTTGGATTATGGGATGCTAAGGAACAGTTCCCTGCTTTCTGAGAGACTGCTCTTTGCTCTGGTAAATTTCACAAGCCACCAGATTCTCTCCTAGTCAACTGGGGAGCTCCTAAAGCTTTGCACAGTTCAAGGCTGTACTTACTGTGGAGACATTTTCAAGTCCTTTTAGGTCTTCTTTAAATTTCTTTTTGGAACCATTGTCCTCGAGCGTGCTTGCCCTCTTTGAGCCTCTTTCTCCAGCAGGCTCCCTGTCTCGGTTCTTTGTACCTTGTCGATCTAGCCCTGGCAGCAAGCTTCCAGGCCTGGTGGAGGCACTGGACTTTGATGCATCATTGGCTGCATTCTCTGTGGTGGTATCCGTGGAACCTTTTGATCTCGTAGCGTTAGAAGAGGGGGTGGGGCAGACCGTGGGGCTCAGGCCTTGGGGCGGCGTCATCGTTTGGGCCTGGGCAGGCTGCAGGTAGATGGCATATGATGGGCCCGAAGGGGCCTGAGGTAGGATCACGGGCACTGCCGATGGCAATGGGCTGGGGATGAGGGGGACCACCCCCAGGGGCTGGATGAGGGATGGTGCTGTCATCTCTAGCTCAGCATTTGCTGGAGTGTCCAGAAGGGCCACTGGTTTGCAGTGCCCAGATCTTGCCAGTTGTACTTTCACTTTCTTTCTGGGTTCACTAAAAGACAAGATTTAAAACATGATACAATGGAAACATGTTCTCTAAAATGTTCTACCACTTCAGATTGCCCCAGATTGAAGCTATGCTTTTATGAAACTAGCAGATAGCTTCTGTAATGATTCCGTATAGAAAAGATTCTCTCACCAGTTGCCAAGGCTAGTGCCTATTCTTAACGTAAAATAAGTAATCCTATCGATGCAAGTAAAGTAATGCATCCTGTTACTAAAGAGCGTTGCCTACCTTGATTGCTCTTCTAACTGCATTTTGCAAATGGCTGCGAGCTGAGCCATTTTACTTGGGAAAGGCACAGAATTCTGAGAACTCTCAGCTGGTAAAATAAAAAGAAGGTGGGGGAGAGGACTGGTCAAAGCAAAAGAATACGTGTTCACACAGATGAAACATCACTGAGGTCAAAGGAACATGCACCGCCCCCCCAAATCACCCAGCAATTAAACAATAAACCCCACAAATCACTTTTTATCCTTTAATTCATATATAGTTAGTCTTCAAGTGGGTTTGGGACTATGGAAGTTGAAACAATTCTCTAGCAAGTCCCGCGGGATCGAGTAAGCTAAAAAGTCGGATAAAAAGGAATTCTTCCGAACAGAGCCCTGACGTGATTGTAAACATACCTTTGTTGGTTTTGATGGGGCTGGTGGGAGCAGAATTTATCTTTCTCCGATCACTTTCTATGCTCTTTACCAGTTTGATGAGAGATGGGTGTCGAGTGAAGTTTGGTTTCCCACGTGCGGAAAAGAGGTTTTTGGCACAGTTCTCTTTAGAAGACCGCCTCCCTTCCAAATCAGAGGGAGCAAAAGGAAGCACTGGGCCAAGACCTGAAACAGGAAAGGGCAGTGTGTTAATACACGGTTGGTTCGGCCTCCTTCTGGGGTATGAGGTCAGAGTGTGATTCTAAAATGATTTTAGGAATTAAACTGGCCACAGTTAATAGAGCACCTACTATGTGCCAGATACCGTTTTAAGGGCTTCACCTACAAAACCTTGTTTATCTTATTAAATAAATTCTGAGATATTTCACACTTTAACATCTCTGAAAGCCGTTGTATCTTATAACCAGTGGTGTGCTATAGTGTGACTGTTACTGATTTTTTCTTTCTTATTGATATATAAAACATTGTGCATCTCAGAATCAGTGGAGACTTAATCTGATGAAATATGGTGACCCTCACTACTATGGAGTGAATGTTTGTGTCCCTCCGCACTCCCCCACCCACCAAATTCATATGCTGAAACCTAATGCCCAATATGATGGTATTGGGAGGTGGGGTCTTTGCGAGATGCTCATGAGGGCGGACCCTTCTTGCATAGGATTAGTGCTTTTATAAAAGAGACCCCACAGAGCTCCCTAGTCCCTTCCACCACGTGAGGTTACAATGAAAAGACGGCTGTCTAGAAAGCAGGTCCTCACCAAACACTGAATCTGCTGGTGCCTTGATTTTGGACTTCCTAGCCTCTAGAACTGTGAGAAGTAAATGTGTTGTTTATAAGCCACCCAGTTGATGGTACTCTGCTATGGCAGCCTGAACAGGCTAAGACACTCTACAACTTGGGTAGGTACTTCTCAGGAAATGCATCCCCATTTCAGAGACATTTCATACATTAACTGACTCACGGTCTCTTAGCTTGTAGAATGTGGGCCTGGGATATGAACCTGATCAGTCTAGGCCAGAGCCTACACTCTGAATTCCTGTACCAAAGGACCTCTATCTGTAGTTATATCCAAAATCACAATAACCTCTTCCCACTTGTGGGTGAGGAAACAGTCTTGGAGAAGTAACCTGCCCAAGGCCACAAGGCTGATAAGTATCAGAGCTGGGACTGGAACCTAAGCCTCCCTCTGCTTCCACAGCCCATGTTCTTCCCACTTTCCAGCACTTCGGTGTGGGGATCTTGGTGGAACACAAAATGTCAGAATCCCAGAGTTGAGAAGGAGACTAGAATATCGATACTGGAATGAATTCACTTCATATTCTCCATGTGCACAGACTCTGTTACGGTCACTGAGCAGCATAATAATGACAGCAGTAGTATCTTATGCTTCGTGATGCTTTCAACTTTCTCAAATCCTTTCACATACAGATTCTGCCTCCTGCACAGGATGTGCAGTTGTTATGGACCTTGGCTGCTGACGGAGCCAAGAGCTAAATTTTCCATATCGGTTCATCTTTAATTGTCATTTCAATCACTTATATATGTTCTTTACATGTGGGAGTGTGGGTAGGAATGGAAAGGGAGAATATCTCCAAATGTGCGTTAATTCAAAATAACGGAGCAATGAATGAAAGAAAACAAATACATACCACTGGGATTTGGACTGATTTCTGGGCCTGTCCATTTAAAAGCTGGTTTTCGGCCTCTTTCCTCTGTAACGTGAACTTTCTTGATAAGATCCAGGCTACTCAGAACATTAGCTATATCATACAACCTCCTAATTTTTGCTGGGGGGAAAAAAAAGTGTATACATCCCTTAATGGAATAATGAAAGATCAAAGGATTTTGCTTCATAAGGACTTCATGTACATTCAAAGAGCTATCCTAACCATCAGTGTCAGAGAAAAATGTGACTCTTAAGTTATGCTAGGGACACTGCTTTAATTAAAACAACAAAAAACAGTTTTAAATATTGAAAAGACACAGTTACTGATGATACTGAATTTTGAAATGACAAAAGTACATGTTGGAAAAGGAAAAGTGACTCAACGATATCACCTTATTGGGAATCATGTTACAGATTTTCTAATAAAAATGTACCATTGCTGGGCATCTCCTAGTGAGGATTCAGGATTATGAACAAATAGAAATACAGTATCGATGATAAATGTATTGCTTTCCTGCTTGTGATAGTTTATAAAAAGATTTATTTAATAACATAAGCATGGAATATTCTATAGCCCATCAAAATTTATAAATTTTCGTACTGTCCATATGTAATATGAAAAGCAGAGATTTGTTAATTCTATAAATCTTACATATCTTGAAAAGTTTTGCTACAAAAAGTCTGCCTTTACTTCAGCTTGACAGTACAAAGTTACAAATTGAGCCCCTTCTTCATAGCCATGCCAGAAGGTTCTGAATTCCCTGGGGATTCAGGAAATTACACATCTGTAGTTCCTGGAATAGTTTCCAGGGCTGTGACTAACAATGAAATGGAGAGCTGAAAACTGTCTGGTGGCTCAGAGAAAGCGGGCAGCCCATTGGTAGTATCAGGATGTGTTTTTTGAGATGACAGATCTCCCAAGCCCATTGCCAGCATTATTGCCTTAATCTCTATTCATTTTGTCTTTATAGAGACACTGGAGATGTCTGAATATACTTTCATATACTCTTAATATACTTCACCAGTACAGCTGCCCAGGGATGGGAAGGGATCTGTGTAGTAGCTCGCAGGCATTCTCCCAGCCTCTGCTGTGGCTCGGGGCAGCTCTTCCTCACCAGTCAGCCAGGTCCCCTGAATGACCCATGTCCAGGCCAGCCTCATGCCCTACTTGGAGGTCGCTAATGCCCTCAGGTGTCTGCTGAGCACTCCCACACTCTCTACTCTTTTTGAGGGGGTTCCTGCAAAGTCTGTTCTAGAGGCAAGGGTAGAGCTGTGTTAGGGACCTAATCTACGGTCTCTTTGCAACTTAGAGCAGATATTCTGGCTAAAACCACTTTCAAAATGGCGAACCATCTGTGCTGCAGGTCACTTCTGGGGACAGTGTTAGAAGTTACTTTCACCCTCAAGTATGAGAGTCAGTGGAAAGAGCAGAGACCTGGGTTCCAGTCCCACTTTACAATTTACTGCTCATTTAGATTTCAGACAGTACAGATTCTACATGTGTAAAATGGAGACAGTGTTACAGTAGTAACAAAGGAGGTAACATTTAAGGAACTGTATAAGCCAAAGTGTCAGATAAGAGTAATTATATACGTATATTTGAATCCCACAAGTCAGCTAAAGCAGTATCATCATGGCTTCTGGGGAGAACTGAAGATACAAAAGCCTAACTAGATATGATCTGTTTATATAACAAATGTATTTGGAAATCAGTTAATAACCGAGATTTTATTATTTAAGAGTAGGTCCAAAAGTCCATGGCAGTCATGCCACTTACTTTTAAACTTGCTTTTATCCAAATCTTCCACATGGTCCTCCCCAATTAAAATCTTGGCAGCAACTTCCAGGCTTACTATCTGAGGCGTTGACACCAAAAATAGCATCACAAATTTCTGGCTCATCACTCTTAAAGACTTGTCTTTGCGGCTGTTTACAGAGGCTTTGGAGAAGGAAGAGGATTAGAGAATTAAAATTCATGAAGGGACAAGTGCTTTCTAAATTACCCAGGCTAAAAATACCACAACCTGATCCCACGGTTGATGTGCAGCATTTTCACATTAAAAGCAGCAGAAGCTTTGAGCGTGGTTCCCTAAGGCACCTCTTCTTTAGACCTCCCAGAGGTACGCTGCCGCCTGAGCTTTTCAACAGCAGCTCTCACCTGCCCGAAATTCCACTCCAGGAAGTTCGACAAAACACATGTCTGGGTGTCCGTTTTGGCCAGTGTTTGATTTGATGACCGGATCCTCTATACGGTAACTCTTACTAAAGTCAAACTCTTGTTCATATTCTTTCTTTTTGATCATCATAATCTGCTCGGCGTACTTGTTCTCTTCCCCGACGCTCTTCAGAGTCCCAAGGGTTTGGTTGAGGTTGTGTCGGCCGTGCCAAGTGTATCTGTTTTTGGCAAGCCGGCTCACCATGTGCAGACTCTCTAGAACGTTGACGATATCGTAAATGCGTCGGCGCTCAACATCTGCAAAGAACGAGCAATTGTACCTCACTAGGATCAGATTTTGTAATGTGGATAGAATTGAATACCTTTTCCTTCCAGGGATTACTAGACAGTAGGCTCTGGATTATATAACTTTATTTATGCTCAACAAAGAGTGTGAACATGAGAAAGGCATGTTCCTGCTCTCCAAGGGCACAAATAGTTAATATGAATTAGAAAGGTGACATTTATTGAGGGCTTCCACTGCGCCATACAGGTTTAGGACATTTTTACCCTAAACTTGTGAGGCAGGCATTATTATCCACACTTTAAGGATGAGGAGATAGAGGCTCAGGCTGGCTAAGCTGTTCACCTCAAGGCACAGAGCCAGTAAGTGGCAAAATCAAGTCTTCAGTGCTCTAAATCCCACACTCTACACTCCATTTCTTTTTTTTTTTTGGCAGTACGCGGGCCTCTCACTGTTGTGGCCTCTCCTGTTGCGGAGCACAGGCTCCGGACGCGCAGGCTCAGCGGCCATGGCTTACGGGCCCAGCCGCTCCGTGGCATGTGGGATCTTCCCGGACCGGGGCACGAACCCGTGTCCCCTGCATCGGCAGGCGGACTCTCAACCACTGCGCCACCAGGGAAGCCCTACACTCCATTTCTTATATTAGTTCCCAACACACACACACACGCACACACACACACACACACACACGCGCGCGCGCGCACGCGCGCACACACACACACACGGCTGTCATATGATAGGTACAAGGTGCTGAGATTCCTTGCTGTTCCTGGAACTTGCCAGATATGCCCCTGCCTGAGGCCTTTGTGCTGGGCTGCTCCTTCTGGCTGGAATCCTTCTCCCAGATGTCCTCATAGCTCCCCACCTCGATTCTTTTGAGTCCGTGCTCGGATGTCACCCTCTTAACAAGGCCTGACCTGACCACTTCATTTAAAATTAAATTTCAAATTGCAAAGCACACCCCTAGCACTCCCATCCCCCTCTACCTTGGTCTACATTTTCTTTTTTCCACAGCACATATTACCTTCTAACATATATCATAATTACTTACTTATTATGTCCTTTGCATATTATCTATTGCCCCCACTAGAAAGCAGGTTCCACAGGAGCAGGGATTTTGTCTTTCTGTTCGCCAATGTCATCCCAGCTGCTACAACATTGCCTGGCACATAATAGGTGATCAGTAGATACCTGCTGAATTAAAGGGTACATCCTCCATAGCTACAGTGAAGTGTATGTGGAGATGAATCTAAATAGCATATTCTTAAAATATGAAATAAAGTTGATATGTATAAACATGTATGAGAAGGACAAAACTTTCTTCCCAGGGTGATAGCTATATATTAAAATATCCTGTATATCTCTTCACAGATCCAGATTATAGTATTTTCATGACTCCAAAGGTATACCAAGTTTGCCACAGACTCCTTTTTAGCTGTAACTAGATTTGAGTCCATGAAGAGAGGAGCGAAAGGCGGCAGGGGAACACAGTAACTTTTGGCAAACACAAAACATTCAGAAGATGCACTGGTTCTCAGAGTAGCGCTGAATGGCAGGGAGGGCTAAAGCCCTGCTCCCATGCCCAGAGGCCGATCCTCATTGTAAACTGTGAAGAAACCATTCCACAGCCTGGCTCCACAGTGAGAAACAAGACCCAAATTCAGAGTTGTAGCTGTTTATGAAACAAGTCATAGAACAATGGTGCCTCCCTTTAAAGCATCAGAGCTTTCGAAATGCAGTCAGAGCAATCTCCATTGTGATTTTCTGCTTCTGTTTTAAGACTTAACTGAGACTGGAAACTGTATGCGGTTATCCTTAAATTAATAGGGCTTTACAGATGGATAACTTCTGCGTGGCCTTGTGTCATTACAAACACTGGCTAGATGAGTGTGGGTCTGAAGAAGTAAGTCTATGAATCCCTTTAATGATTAACCATTTCGGTGAGCTCTTTGCATACTTACTAAGTTCCTCGGCTACTTCATCAAGACAGATGTCGTTATTCACAGCAGGGTTGGGATAGTTGGGATATCGAGCTAAGAACTTATGACACAACAGTCCTAAACTTTTCTCTTTTCGACTGGGTTGGGATTTCTCATATTCGTCTCCAGATAAGTGTTCCTACAAAGAAAGATGTAAATAATGTCTTATTCATAAAGATTTATTGGGGGCATCTGTGCTCAATGACTAACACTTATACACATGGTTTGCTTCAATAGCTACAAAATTGGAAAGAAAAGGTGTGGAGCCAGGATAAATTGCTTGACAGATCTGAAAGGGAAGAAGTTCATAAGTAAGTCACAGGTTCAGAATTCCCAGGGCTGTATTTGATGGGGTCCAGACCCCTCCAGGGCTCTGAGGGGGGTGATGCTTTACACTGCTAGTGCTTCTGCAACAGCTTCACACTGCTCCCCCGACCCCCGCTCCCCCAATCCCCCAGTCTCCACCCAGGCCTCTGAAAACCTACATGTAAACAATCTCTGGCCTCAGGTAATCCATTTCCGTTGTCAAACAAACCCCTTTTCTGATCTCTGTAGCGGATCTCTGGGCTCACGGCACTGATTAGCATTTTTAGGTTGGCTGTTGGTGTCCACGGTTCTCCCTGGGAGATCTCCTTGGGCTTGGTGGGTGTGGTTAAAGGGCCAAAGTCAGGTTGGATCTCCGCCAACACTATATTTGCTGCGGTGGATTCTTTCAGAGGTGTTTTCACCAGTCCCCTTTTATGTGGCTCGAAAAAGAGATTTTCCTGGTTCAAAACAAGTAAATTATTAAATCCACTGTAAAAAAGGATTTATCAGATAGCTTTTGACTCTAGAAATTGTATAAATAGAATAGCGCTAAGGGAAAAATGCCTAGTGAGGTTGTCGAGTTGATTAAATTAGTGACTGTATTCCAATGATCACTTTGACACTTGTCCATTCTAATAGCTAAATTTCCCATTTTTAACTTTTCAACAAAGCATGGACTTAAACTTTTCATCTTATGTTCCAAGAATTTAAAAAGAAAACTTTAAGACATAATTTTTTTTTTTTTTTTTTTTTTTTTGCGGTACGCGGGCCTCTCACTGTTGTGGCCTCTCTCGTTGCGGAGCACAGGCTCCGGACGCGCAGGCTCAGCGGCCATGGCTCACGGGCCCAGCCGCTCCGCGGCATGTGGGATCTTCCCGGACCGGGGCACGAACCCGTGTCCCCTGCATCGGCAGGCGGACTCTCAACCACTGCGCCACCAGGGAAGCCCAAGACTTATAATTTTTAAAAATTTGATTTTGAAATAACTTTAGATTTAGAGAAGAGTTGCAAAGATTGAGCATTCCCATATACCTTTCACTTAGCTTCCCTTAATGGGACTGATAATTTTCAGTGATCCCAAACTCCTCGGAGTGACTTTGACTTATGACACTGTAATAAGTAAACGTCTCCGCGGCAGAGACCATGTGCCATTCATCTGTGTATCTAGCACAATGACTGCATGCTGTGGCTACTCAATAAAATACCACTGATGCAGAAAAGTCAGAGAGCCAAGGAAACAAGGGTGAGGGCTAGCATATGGTCAGACTTGTTGGCAAAATCCACTGGGGAGCAAAATCCAGAGCGCCTATGAGCAGCATTTCCGACCAGAGAAGTCTGCTCTTTGAATATTGAACCTTTTCACTTTACAGACGGAGAAAATGGAACCCAGAGAAGTAAAATTAGTTACCTAAGACCACAAAGCTGGTTCCTGGCAGAGGCTGGACTGCCACTGAGAAACAAGGGGGTACATTATTAATAGCTGTTCATACTTAAGACTGATGGAGACTATGTTTCTTCTACTTTTGGCCACTGGTGACTTCACACATTCCTATCACCTGTATCTATTTTATTTTTATTTTTAAAAAATTTGATTAGGATGTTTATTATGTTTTTATTAACAGCAACAAAAGATGTTTGTCTACAATTTACAATGTACAATGACCAGTCAATCCCCCTCTTGCATTGCTGTGCATTAACTGTTCTGTTTTAATGGAAACACTGAGAATACATCTATAAGAAAATGCTTAGGATGGCAATAAGCAAAAGAATAGAGACTCACTAATTCTTTTTTTTTGCAGTACGCGGGCCTCTCACTGTTGTGGCCTCTCCCGTTGCGGAGCACAGGCTCCGGACGTGCAGGCTCAGCGGCCATGGCTCACGGGCCCAGCCACTCCGCGGCATGGGGGATCTTCCTGGACCGGGGCACGAACCTGTGTCCCCTGCATCGGCAGGCGGACTCCCAACCACTGCGCCACCAGGGAAGCCCAACTCACTAATTCTTCAGTGACTTTAGGAACAAAGATTAATGGGACTATTTTATATGTCTGTGACTCTTTAGGATTTATCAGGTGCTTTTCCATTTGTGTTTTCATCCGATCCTGTAGTCCTATTCTACAGAAGAGGACACCCAGGCTGAGCGAGGTCACACAGGACTTGAATCTGAATCTCCTCCATCCAACTATGGTACCCTTACATGGAAGTCAGTGTGATGGACCCAAGGGGGGGACCCTTCCCTGATGGTGCACTTGAGAGGTGCTGATCCAAGAAGGGGATTTTTCTCAGGGCTGCTGTCCTTTGCCTCTGACCATCAGGAGCAATAGCAATTCTCTTATTTGACTATTATCTAAAACTTGTAGGAAATTTGCATATTTCATTTTTTTAACCTATCAGTATTTGGACATCAATCAAGATACCCCTCACTGACAGTGTCCCCTATAGTTGAAAGAGACTGGTGGTTTGGTAGAAAATGATCTTAACAGGAAATCCAATCTCAAATCATGTCAAATGCCCTTTCTGAATTCCTATTGTTCAAGAATCCTCAGAAATATCATAAAGCAACTAACAAATTTTATTATTCTTAAAAATACCTTTTCTCTCTACTTTATCTCTTTGAAATTTCTACCAAATCATAAAAAACTAGAAAGAGTAATCCTCGGTAATTTTCCCCCCTTCAAAAATTAAATCTCCCTTCCTTCTGGGTTTTTATAGGGGCTAACCAAAAAAGGATAACCAAAAAAGGATGCGGCATTAGTAAGATATTGGATATTGAAAAATCATGGAGCTAAATCAGGATGATGTTGCATTTAAAACTGCAAGGATGAGTATTGAAGCTAAAAAGGTACCTTTTCTTTCTCCATTCTGTAAATTTCTCATTTAGAGTTTCTTTAAAAATGAAAAATCTGGATTTCCTCCCAATATCCTGATGGTTCAAGTAGTCCAGGTAGTCCAATTAAAAATTTTAATATCCTTAAAGAAAAAAGGAAATAGAAAAAGTTAAAAATAAAAGCCGTAGATCTGTTGAAAATAACTTCATGGACGCCACAGGCTACTGAAACAAGGGCTAAAGAAAACTGACAAACTACATTTACATTTTATTCCCGACCACAGACAGCCCCACGGGGCAGAGAACTCCATCAAACGCCTGTAAATTCCTTCAGCTAACCGATCTGCTGTCATGAGACTTCAAGCAACCCACAGAATTTCCAGTGACAGCCCTCTCCCACCTTTAGAGAAGGCAAACCATTCTCCAGACCCCACCGAATGGACTGTAGCAAGCACAAGCACCCACCTGTTCACAGATCAGAGCTCGGGACTCAGAGCATGAGCCCAGGTTCCGGCTAAGCAGCCACAACCCTAAGTATCTGGAGAAAAGTCTGCGTCTAGATGTCTGATTTTCTCCCTTGACACACACGTGCATAGGCTCAGCAGTAAAGTCTTGGGAAACAGCTTGATAGGTAACTTACAAGTTCAGTCCTTAAGCTCCAAACGTATTCTGGGCATTTAAAGAGCGCCTTATGATTTAAGACTTTTTTTAAAAAAGACTTCCTTACAGATGCGGCTTCCTTAAAGCGCTATGTACTCGCTATTCAGGCGGCTAGTTCACGGCACAATGTTGGACCCTACCATGGAAGGCTGCATTTGCTCAGCAAGGAAACCAGGTACAGTCCCCCTGCCGCCACCGGCTCCCGCGCCCCGCGCACTTCCCCTAGCGCCAGGCCAACTGCCCCTCCCCCCACCGGTCCCATTCAGCGCGCCGCCCGCCAGGCAGTTCCTGGACAGCATCCTCGCGGTTTCTAGGGCAACGATTCCCGACCAATCAGAGTGCTGGTCGCGGGCCTGTGATTGGTTGGCGGCGCCAGGGGCGGGTCCGGACCTTCCGCCTTCGATTTAAAAATTTGGCGCGGAAAGCCGGACCGTGGTCGGCGCCGCCCCTTATCAGCGCGGGGCTTGAGCGCGGGCAAACCCGCGCCCGGAACCACAGCATCCCCGCCCCTCCCCCTCGCTCGCCCCCTCCCCTCTGCGCGGGAGCTCAGCTCCTCCCTCCACGGCCCCGGGAGGAGCGAGAGGCGGGAAACGGCCGCCGCTGCCTTCCCGAGCCCTCTCCCGGTGCCAGGCTGGCCGAGCGCCGCGTCCCTCTGCGCCCCGCTGACCTGTCAGTTCACCTCACGGTTGGAGCCGACGGGGGCTGAGCGGGGACTCCTCGGCACCCCTTCCCCGCTCAGGCTCGGGAGCCCGCGTGTCGGGCAGTCAGTCGGTCCTTACGCTGCGCAGAGGTGGGTGCCGGAGGGAAACGCCGGGACCGGGACTGGCGGGCCGGCGGGCGGGCAGAGGGAACGTGACCGTCCAGGAGCAGTCAAGCCCCCGATTTGAAATTAACCCGCTCCCGGCGCGAGCCGATCCCGCGGGCAGGGAGGGCCGCTCCCCTCCCCCACGCCCGCTCATCCCGGCCCCGGACCTCGCGCGCCAATCCGAGCCTCCAGACTGGAGCCGGCGGCGAATCAGGGTGCAGGCACCGCCCTCCGGTCCTGCCTCCACGACAGAGTTGGGGGAAAAGTTAAGCAACTTTTTTTTTTTTTGGCAAACACCCCCCCCCCAGCTCAAAGTTGGGGAATGAAGTTTAGTCCGCCCGGGGCACGCGGGTTGGACGTGGGCGCTCCGCAATCCCCAGCCTGGGTCCATCCCACCCGCTGCCCAGCCCCAGATCCGCTCACCTGCCCTGGGGATCCCAGCCAGGACCATTACCCCTTCCACCCATGGCATGCATTATTGTGTTGCCCACCATCTGCTCATGGCCTCTAGAAACTGGGGTGTGGAGGGAGAAGCTTGCCAACCGGTGATCAGATTTGATGGGCGCGGGGTCTCGGCCCAGACTTGAGAACGCAGGTGTGGGAGGAGGAGGAATAAGGTTGAAAACCCGCCAAGCCTGTTCCAGGCGTCCCCCGTCTTCCCTCTCCAGGTCTCCTCCCGGCTCCTCCCTTTCCCCCTCCCTGTCGTCTTCCCTCGCTTTTCCCTCTTTTTCCGGTTTCCGAGCCTCGGGCAGCTTCAGCATGGAATATTGTAGAGTTCTGGTTTAATAGGAGGTTTGGGAGACACTGTAGTGCAACGCCCTGTTTTGCAGACGGGGAAACCGAGGCCCGGGGCGGCAGCGCTGCCTTTGCCTGTGCCTGGATTGTTTGCGCCCGCGTTGTCTTGCTCCGCTGTTCTTTGCTTTAAAGCGTTTCCCTTTTCTGGGGACCTGTGCTGGAGTTGCGGGACCGCATTTATTGCCCAACAGCGCCTAGATCAGGGCGCCCATCTATCGACTGGTTTGAGCTCTTCCTCCTCTTTTGTAATTTCTCATCTTTTAAGCTCCAGCAAAGCGCGGGGCCGCAATCCCCTAGCGTGTAACTTATTTATATTTGTCAACGAATCACCCAGTGCTGACTTGCAGCGCGGGATATTCTTATATTCCCGGACGCGATATAAGGGCGGGGATACAGTGATACTGAGGCTAAGGTCGCCGTGCTGTAGCGACAGGCCGTAGGACCGGAGGTCCCGGTGGCGAGCGGTGGCTCTTTCTGCCGCTGAACGCGACCTCAGGGCGCGCAGGGTGGCTGCCCGGAACGGTTAGCGCCGTGGTGTCTCGGTCCTTCCCTCTCCGCTACCCGGGGAGCGGGTCCTACCCGGCTTCAGGCAAGTGTCGCTCAAGAACTCGCTTCCACCTGAAAGCCGACCTTGGGCGCGGTGCTGTGCAGAAGCCAGCGGCCACCTAGAGCTCTCAGATTTAAAATAAAGTGAGGTCACTGGGCAGGGCCCCACCGGGCCCCACCCCCGACAGCACTGAGCAGCTCGTTCTTACTGAGCCCCGGTACACCTTTTCTGGAGGAGGGTGTGTTTATATATACATCAACGAAAGGTGGGCAGTTGGTGCTTCTGCTTTAGCCACTGTTTCACGGATTGTTCCCCCTCTCCCACCAGCATTTATAGGAGTGTGCCTGTCCAGCTCTGCTCAACCTACCTTAAGTTTTTACAACCCGGGAATCCTCTTTAAAGGGAAGGTCTGATGCCACTGTATTCAGAACCGGTGACTGATGCGTTCACATCTGTGGTCTGCGGGGGCATTCATGCCCCAGGGGTCTGAGTGCCAAGTACCTGTAAGGCAAATAATGCAAGGAGCAGCCGCCTCTGGTGAGGCTGCACAGATGTCATCCCATTCAATACTCAGCACAGGTGTTAACTGTGAGTTACCATCCAGAAAGTGAAGTAGAACATTTTTTTTTTTTTTTTTTTCCGGTACATGGGCCTCTCACTGTTGTGGCCTCTCCTGTTGCAGAGCACAGGCTCCGGACGCACAGGCTCAGCGGCCACGGCTCACGGGCCCAGCCGCTCCGCGGCATGTGGGATCTTCCCGGACCGGGGCATGAACCCGTGTCCCCTGCATCAGCAGGCGGACTCTCAACTGCTGTGCCACCAGGGAAGCCTGAAGTAGAACATTTTTAAGTAACAAACCCCAGGTCTCGGGGTAAGTGGCTGGTTTGGGATTTGAAGCCAAGTCTCTTTACTCCTGAGGGCTTTCCACTGAAAGCCATGTTCTCCACTGTGCTTGGGCCAGTCCGTACTTCCTTCACAGGATAGTTGCGCCCCATTTTATAGAGAAGAAAACTGAGGCACAAAAAGGTTTAAGTGATAGCCAAGTTAGATATAGAGTCAGGATTATAATCCAGGTCTATCTGCTCCCAGTTCATATATCCCATTCCACTGCTTCTGAAAGTCCCTATAAAAGCAATGTGGGTGACACATTAGACCACTCTTGACTACATAACCCCTCCCCCAACATAACAAAATATAGAAAAAGAGGGATCTGTAATTCTTGTTTTAATGACAATTGTCGTGTCTTATTGAAACATGCAAATTATAATCCAGTTTACTGACTGGGATGAAAAGTGGGAAATGATATAGTTTTAAAGTCTTAACAACCCTTTCATGTAAAGGAAATGAAAAAAGAAAGCAAGCTAAAACAATTCTACTCAACACTGTATGGTGTGCCTGATTTGAAATTCAGCACAAGTGGAAAGGAAAGACACAAGACTAACTGAAAACTTTTATGTTTACTGCACAACCAAGAAGGAAGGATGAAGGGGCAGATTTGAAATCTTTTTTTCTTGTATTGCTATCAGACGTGTTTTCCAGTTATATAATCCAAGGGCATATTCGTGCATTTGTTGCTGGTCTTTTGTTCACCGTGTTGTATAATCTGTGTCTCACTGAAGTAGGCCAGTCTTTCGACTCTCTGCTGCTACCCTTATGCTAGCACAACTTGGAGGGTGAGATATTGGGTAACAAGTTCAGCATTAAACAATGTAAAAAGATATCAGAGGTAATGGGGAAAGATGGGAGTCACCTGAGGTGTCTAGATTCAAAGGTAACATTCAGGATTTTGGAATCACGGCCCTTTTCATTATCACCAGAACCTCACACACGGGGTGTGAAAAAAGCAGGCTCTTCCCTGCTGACCAAGGCAGGTCAAGGAACTAAGAAAAAAGTTGCTCTAGCCAGTGGGCTCCTAGACCTTTCCCTCTTGCTCTCTCACTGCCTCCACCCCCCACGTGCTTCTATCACCCACTCTACTTCCTGACCCAGTGGGGGCAGTGCGGGCTTGGGCTTTTTCTGCAGCACACATTGGCACGACCACTACAAAAGAGTCATCTACAGCTTTCAGTTGCACAGATCGCCATGTGCTGGGTTAGGTTGCAGCTGCTCCCAGCCAGATCTCAGCCCTCCCTGGGCTTTTTAACTAGTTGGTTACTCTTCCTGAAAATGAAGCATGCTGAGTCCACTTTGGACAAGGTTTAAAGAGGGTTGATACGGCAAGGGGTGCAGGAGGGTAGGAGAGCCTGGAGGGGGCTTGTGCTGACGGTGGAGCCGGAATTGGTCAGAGCCTGCTGGGCTGTGTGTGAGGTTTGCTCCAATTCTCCTGTGGCTTCCTGTGGGGAACGCCACTCGACTCCGAGCCCTGAGCGGGTATCTGCAGCCCTGAACTCAGCTGCCGCGGCAAGAGTTGCTGCCATTTATTGAGCAATTATTGCATCTAAGTTTTAAAAATGCTTTGGGGATAACAGAACACAAAATACCGAGGACCCTTTTTATAGAATTGGAGTCTGAGTGCTGTCCTCATTGCGTTACCGCATCATCCGATCTTAAAATTGTCATAGAGCTGAGGATCAGGTAGGCTTAGCGCTTATCTTGGATTGGAAGAGCCCATTTTCCAGGTTCTAGAGGTCTGAAAATATATACAGATTCTTGGGAGTGGGGGCAGGAATTTAGTACCTGAGAAAGTCCCAGTCAATGCAGGAATCCCATAACCTCCCTGATCAGCGATGGCTACCCTTTGCTTGAAGTCTGGTAGGGAAGGGTAACAGTGCTGGCCCCTTCAGGCAGGTTCCTCACACCCTGTCCTGATCATAACCCCATGTACGCATCTCTTGTTATACACACCCCACCCACACCACTGTGAGCTCCTGGATGGCAGGGAAAGGAACTCCCTTATATCTCTCTCCCCCGC
Organism: Phocoena sinus; assembly: GCF_008692025.1. Classification (NCBI taxonomy): domain Eukaryota; kingdom Metazoa; phylum Chordata; class Mammalia; order Artiodactyla; family Phocoenidae; genus Phocoena; species Phocoena sinus. The sequence goes on from NC_045770.1 coordinate 72,926,451, forward strand.
AGTGCTCATCTGGATGCCTGGCCCAGAGCAGGGGCTTGATAAGTATTGGTTGATTAAATAATCTCACCAAGCCCAGAATATACCTTGTCGTTTAATCTCTATCTTCAGGGCCAAGTTCAATGCCTGGCACATACTTGGCGCTCAATAATGTTAGAAAAAATGAGCTCATAATTACCATCCTTTAAATTTTTTTTTTTTTAACTTAGCTAAATACTATTTCCACCCCGCTCCCCGACCCATGACTTCTGTTTTATCTATTCATTCACTAAAACATAGTATCCTGAATGCCTACTATGGCCCCAAGCCCTGAATTAGGTGCTTGGTGTGTACAGGTGAGTGAAAGAGGAAAAGACCTTGCCCTACTGGAATTTACAGTCAAGGAGTAGAACAGTGTCTGGCACAAAGTGTTAACTGCTATTATTATTACTACCATCATCTTATTTTTTTCCTGTAAATGTGAGACTTCTCTGCCACCCCTCAGTTTAGCAAATGTCTTTTTTTCTATGTCCTACCTCTATAGTACTTTTTTTTTTTTAAGTTTTCTGTAGGTATTTTTCTTCCTTAGGAACCCAAGTTCTGGTCTTTCCTTCTTTCAGCTCATGTGTATGGGTCACTTGTTCTGAGCCTATGGACTGTTCTGGGCACCTGCTATAGGACCTGGCGGCTGCCCTCGCATCACAGCGACAAAACCAACCTTTCACTTACTCACCACCCTTCTTTCTCTCTCTCTCTTTCTCTCTCTCTCTCTCTCTCTCTCTCTCTCTCTCTCTCTCTCTCTCTCGCTCTCTCTCTCTCTCTCTCTCTCGCTCTCTCTCTCTCTCTCTCTCGCTCTCTCTCTCTCTCTCTCTCTCTCTCTCTTTTTCTTTTCCAGGGACATGGACTTCATTTGGACAGGTTGTCTGCTTCTCTGAGGCTTTCAGACTGCTGCTTCAGAGTCCCTGGAGGCAACCCGGTTTCTCCTGGAATGATCATTGAAGTCAGATTAAGTGGGTTAGTTACACCTCTGCCGGCTCTCTGTTGCCAAGTCTTGGAGCCAGGAGCCAGGAAGACAGAACAGGCTCCTAATCAGCCAAGCTGGGCTGGGGGCATCTCCCCCACTGGGTTACAGGCAGTCACCAAGCGCTCTAAGAACCCACTTCTTCCCTTTACACGTTTCTTCTAACTCACTGGCTCATGTGAATTCTCCTTCAAGTCATGGTTTTCAGGATCTGACTTGATCTAATATACCCATGATATCCAGACATATTATGGTAGAGTTTAACGGCTTACTACACTGCCTCATCATATAGTACAGAGATTGGATAGGACATACATAGTTAATTTTGTTGACAAAATACTTAGGATCTTCTGAAAGAAGTGCATAACTGTCCTCTCAGTTTTAATTGCAAATGCTCAATAGAAGCTCATAGTATTTTTCAGTGTGGAAAGTGGTTGGAGTAATTGCATATGAATCTGCCCACAAAACGGATAGTTCTATATACGTGTTTAAAATAGAGCTAAGCTTTAAAGTTTAACTCTTTCAGTAAATAAATAAATAAACACATAAATATAGAGCTAAGCTTTATTACAAATTCAGTCTTTGGAATAAAAATGTATAATTGTTTTAAGGTTAGTTTGAATAATATGAAACATTACTTTTTTATTAAAAAAGGGAAAGGTATTTGCTAACCAAAATTTTTAGATACTGGTTATCTTGGTATCCTTGTGATAATAATGTCCTATCTGTGTCATAGCATCTGTGGCTGCCTCTTAGAGAAACTCAGGGTCTGGAGAATGGAGAGGCATCTTCTAGTCAGTCATCTTCCTTGAGAGAGGATAGGATGTGGATACAAGTTAGAACTTTGGAGTGAAATAGACCTTGGTTCAAAGCCTACCTCATCATTACAGCTGTGTAACCTTAGGCACATTACTTAACCTCTCTGAGCCTCACTTTCCCCTCCTCACTAAAATGGGGATCAAAATACCCACCTTGAAGGGTTGTTGTGAGGATTAGATGAGGTAATAGCTGTTACCGAGTACTGAAACGTGCTTAGCACAGTGTTTAGCACGTTACAGTAAGTACCCGATAACAGTTATTATTACATGTTATTGTAACCCACACAAATCCAGACAAAGCAATATTCATTTTTGTTTTTGTTTCTTTGTGGGGTTTAATCACTCTGGGGAAAAAGATTCCCGGTAACCAGGTGGTTTGGCCAGGAAATTCCTCTTGACCAACAGAGTCTGCATCTTCCCACCCTCTTCCCCTTCCTCCTGCCACCCCCTGCAGGAGGTGCAGCTGGCTCAGTGCACAACTTCAGGGGGGCATGTCCAGTGTCCTGGAAGCATAACAACTTGAGGCCTTTTTTTAGGACATAATTTACAGAAATGCTTGAGAAAGATACTTTGAAGAGGAAATAAATGCTCGAACATAACATACTCTTATCTCTTATTAGAATTAATAAGTACCTCATAATTGAAGGTTTCCTGTCTAGTTTATGGGCTCTATTAGTACATATTGCCTCTCCTGCTCTTTGTTCTCCTTTCTCTCTGCTCCCAGCACACAGACATCTTAAAGGCTGTAAACCTAGGCCTGGGCATAGAATTTGCCAACTGGCTTAGAATACAAGGACTCGGCTCTAGCCCTGGCTGTGGTGCCTTCTACCTCTGTGCCCTAGCGTAGACCACTTACCTCTTCAAGCCTCAGTTTCCTTCTCTGAAAGGGGTTGGTAATGTTTGTAGCATAAATATGTCACTGATTGTGTGAGACCAACCAAAGCAACATAAGTAAAAATAATAATGTTTGAAAACATGAATTGTGATTTGATTATAAGGAAATAGTCTTATTCATATGATCAGATCTCTTGCTAGCTTATTGATTTCCACAGTAGGAACTGCTATGTGCTGTGTGATCTTAAACAAGTCACTCAACTCCTCTGAACTGTAGTTATCTCCCCTGTGATACAGGGAGAGCAGACTTAATTACTTAAATCTCCCAACATTGTATAATTTTATGCTGGTGTTAGGCTTCCCTTGGAAATTGGAAAAAGCACAGGCTTTGAAGTCTGACAGACTGGGGTCAATCCCCCACTTCACAGCTCGCTGTCTTTTTGTCTTTCTGGACCCGGAAAGGTTGTCTCAGAGGGTTCCAGGTGTTTTGGAAAACGAACCGCAGTTTGGCTGAAGAGCAGTTTTGCTTGCAGGAAGACGTTAGCTGTGAACAGAGCTCACAGCTCTGTGATGAAACGGATCAGGCCAAGATTCAGGTCTAGAATTTCCAAACTCCAGCAGCCCATTTGGTAGAACCAGTTTGCTTTTGCATGTTGAATTTTTGTTGAATGAATAACACTGCCCCAAGAGCTGGGATGGTTTACTGGCGCCCTTGCCTTTGGTTCTGCGGCTCTCCAGGTGTGACCAACCATTTCAGACAGGCCTGCCTCCCACCACTGGCCCCCCGCCCAGGGGTGTTCCTGCAGCTGTGTCTCAGCAGGCTTTGGAAGTCCACACATGCCCACTGACTGGTCAGCAGCCCCTGGGATCATCTCCATAACATTTGTCACAGGACATCAGAAATAGCGTGTCAAAGCTGGCATTGCCTGAGAGGCAAGAGAAGGAAATGGTGAGGTCCTTGATGAAAACGGGAGAAAGTTACCCAAATTCACAGTCTGATTCCATCAGCAGGATCTGGGATTGCTGCTCACTGCTTTCTCTCCTTCCGCCTCCAAATCAGTACAGTGAGCTAGGTTTATCTTTATTCTGACCCGAATATGTACCAACCAGTGCTTCTGTGGGACTACAGCACAGTGATAGTGTACTGGTGTTTCTGCAAGATCTGGAGAGAGCTTCTGAATACTCAAAGCGTGAACAAACCATGTTCAGGGGAATTTTAGTGCAGAGTTACTTAGGGCTTTTTTGTTTTTTTTGGATAGTCTCTACTTTGAGGCCCTGGTTTTGTTTTTTTCAGCATTTACTGAGAGGTCCCCGGGGGGGCAGACACTTTCTAGGTGCTTCACGTTATCGGCACATTATCTCATTTAATCTTCACCCGTGTACCTGAGAGGTAGGTTGCTCTTATCCCTATTTTGCAAATGAGGAAAGCTGTGGGAGGTGGTTGGCTGAGGGTAACACAGCTAGCAAGCAGCAGGGCAGGGATGTGGGCTCTCAAGACCATGTTCAGAACTTGTACTCTATGCTGCTTCCCACTGGTAGAGCTTCACTGGTATAATATGCTGGGGAACTAGGAATCAGAATCCTGGCTTGACTAGCAAGCCTCCTTTTCTGTCCATGCTCCCCAAGTTCAAAACCTTCTCTTATCTCCTCCTTTCTATCTGTGCTTTGCACATCCTCTTGGTCGCTGAGTCCTGTCAATTTGTCCTTCCCTTGCATTTCTTTTCATACGTATCCTCATTACTCTGCACTTGGACTATTGCAGTAGCCTCCCAGCTCCCATTGTCACCAGCCTTTCCCTTTTCTATCCTTTCTGCTCCCCCTGCCAGGTTCATCTTCCTTTAACACTGCTTTGTCCTAAAGTGTTTTATTTAAAATGTCCCAAGGACTCTTTGTGGCTCACAGGACGAGGTTGATACTCAGGGCTTGATATCAAGACCTCCCCACCCCACCCCTGCCACGATTGACCTCAGAGCTCCTTCCCAGCCTTACCCATCACTTCCTGCAACGACTTGATGTTGCCTTGAGTTTCCTGACTTCGGCATCTTTACCCATGACATATCCTCTGCCTAGAATGTTACACATTTTTCCACCCAGCCTACCATCTGTTAAAATCTCATCATGGCCTACCTCAAAGTGGCCTGTCTTCAGCGAAGCTTTCTCCAGCTGCCTTGCAGGAATGATGCACCCTCGAGCATTTCATAACACTTCAGCAGTGCACCTCACGTGTGGCTTCACTGCGGTTATCTGTGTGCCAACATTTCCTCCCTAATCCCAATGTGAGGGCGGAGCCCGTGTGTGTATGTCCCCCACCCCACCCCCACCCCCATGGTCATTATCATTAGCATAGTACCTCACCCCACGGGGCCCTTACTTGGTTGAATGAATGATCTAATGAGTAGGGGAAACCAGAGGGTAAGAAACAAGGCACTTATTGAGTGTCTATTATGTGCCAGACAGTGTTCTGTTATCGGTCATAACTCCCCTAATCCTTGCAGCTACCCCAAGAGGTAGGTGATATTATTGTCCCCATGACAGACATGAGGAAACCAGGACACAGTGAACTGAGCCAGTTTGTCAAAGAATTAGTGAAGGACGCAGGATCCAAAGCCAGGCTGTCTGCCTCTAGAACCTGGGCTCTCACTGTGGCTGCCTCTCCAGGACTGTTTACCCATCCCTGAAAGGTGCCAGCAGGCTGATAGGCACATCTTGTGAGAGCTACTTCATGGGCTTATAGATTTATGACTTGGCGGCAGGTTCAGGAGAGTCTGAGAACCAATAGGAAACAGCTTTTCTTTGAGCCAGCACACGAAGCCTGGCCCACCTTGGCCATTGGCATATTGGGCATATTGACGAGCCAATGGACCTGAGTGCTGGGGTTCCCTAGGTGACAGGTGACAGGTGCTATGTAAAAATGAAGCGTGTTTTCTATGTCCTGTGACACATGGTAACCAGTACACGGTAGTCCAACTATGGGCCTGGGACTCCTATAACACTTGGTGTGCGATGATTACTTGGCTAATAATCCTAATGGGCCTAGTGCACATACACTATGTTTATCACTCCCATCTCATAATTAACTTTTATATTTTCCTTAATTTTACCACTCAGTCTGTGCACCAGAGTGACTGCAAACCCGTATTTATCTAACTTAGCAAACATTTGCACGTGCTGCAGTTAGACTCCCATGTTGTGTGATCAACGTCCTTTGCTAATTGCATAATTCCTTTTGCATTTAATCGTCGGATGGCAACCTTCTTTTTTTTTTTTTTCTGTCTCTGTGGTTTGCTGCTGCTTGTGAGCTGCATGTGGAATCTCTGGCTGAGGCACCTGCAACCACAGAACCAAAGACATTCTCGAGCTGGGGGTAACTGCCTCCCTAGTTTACAGGTGAAGAAACAGAGGCCCAAGAAAGTGAAGGAACTCCCCAATCCAAACAGCTCATTATTGAGTTCCTGCAGCCGTGAAAGGATGAATACATCTGCAAAGAACATCTCACAAACCATTCCAGTGTAGAAATTCCATGAATAATTCAAGCCGGTCTTGACAATTAACATGGAGCCTGAGTCTGGACAAAATTAGGCTGAGCCTAAAAGAAATCAGGTTACGGGCAAGGAAGAATTTTAGGATATTCTGCAGTTATAACACTTAGCATTTGTTTTTTAGCTTCGGACTGCTTATTGCCAGCAGATATTTCATTATAAGGAAAGCTGGTGAAACTCTTCCCTCTCTTCTGCTTCTTTGGGGAAACTTTTTTATTCCTCTGTAAAGCTAGATTAGAAGAGAGAGGAGCATTCATCCAGGAATTCGGGATTAGTATAGAAAGAATCAGAATATTAGAGTTGAGTGGGAACTCAAAGGTCTTCTGGGTTATTCAGCTTGTTTTACAGGCCATTGCTAAAGTCACAAAGTTTGTTGGTTGCACGTCTGGGACTCAAGTCTGGATCTGGATCTGCATCCAAGTTTTACTCACTACAGTGCTCTGCTAATGAAGAGACCAAGAAGACAAGATGTGCCTTGACTCCCCTCCCTCCCTCTCTCCCTCCCTCCCTTCCTTCCTTCCTTCCTTTCTTGGCACATTTACACAGAGCCTGGCCATACCAAGCTGGGGGTGTGAGGATGCAGAGGCTCAGACCTTGATTTTGGCTGGGATGAAAGGGCTGAGGAAGGGGGTCCACCCACATGGAGAAGGTACCTGCTCCCCAAAGTGGAGATTTTTGAACTCAGAGGATTTAAGAGAATGCAGCAGTGCCCAACATAGTGCTGGCCCACTGTAGGAACTCTACCGATATTTGTGGAATGAATGTGTGTGTGACGAGGGGATGAGGATGGGGTGAAGAGGTTAGACAGATAAAAGCAGGCTAGCTGTTGCCACCTGCAGTTTCTAAGAAACCATTAGAAGCCTGTCACAGTGGACTTCATCTCTTCATCTGCCTAGGAAGATATGGTCATTAATGCAGAAGCACTACAAATTGTCAGGGCTGGAAAATATAGTCCAGTGGTTTGCTCAGAAAGAAGAGGCGAGTGGCTAGTGGCCTCCGCCACATCTCCTGAACTGAGAAAACTTCCCATGCTGCTGACAGCAATAGGAATGCCCTACTGTCTTAGCCTCTACTATGGCATTTGCTACCCTCCATCAGATATACCCTCTGAATCTCCTTGTTCCTGACACAGTGTCTAGAGAATAGCAGGTGCTCAGTAAATGTATATTGAATGAACAAATGCATGGATTGTACACTGTTGAAATGTATGGCTCTCACCAAGTCAGCAGGGAGATAGGTAGCTGAAGCAGTATTAAAAATATTTTAGTAGCTTATATAGGTAGACCAGAGCAATAAGATTAAATTTACCTAGTGTATGTGTAACACAAAGTTTACACTTAGTTTCAAAAAATCGCCCACATAAGGAGTGGATGGTGCTCCAAGGGGCGCAGCCCATATTAAAAAAGTCAGTAGGGGGTAGGTGTTAGTGGGCCATAATTGTGATGTAGCCCCTGAAACAGGATTGGATTCCATAAGAAGCAGCCAGGCCCAGATCAATGCAGGTGACACAACTTGTAGTTTGAGCTCATGCAAGTCACTCAGGCATGATGTTCATCTAGGGTTTTATTAATAGCCACACCTTAACCTGGGTCCAGTGCTTTAGATTACAGTGTTTTCCCAGGCATTATCTTGTTACACTGTCCTAATGAGACTTTTTATATACCGGCAAGGGCAAGCAGACGTGCTCAAGGTCACCTAAGTAGTAGGTGGCTGAGCCCAGTCTTCTGACCTCTTGTCCGTACTCTTTCAATTGCATCAGGCTGCCTTTCTGCAGACCAGAGCCCCTACTGGGCGGCATCTAAAAGCAAGGCCGGCGTGATGCTTGTCAAGCGCTGTCACAGTGGACACGCTCAGATGGGCACCTTGCCATCAGGCAGCCTGACAGTGGCTCAGAAACCACTTTTCTTAACTCAGGGAGGGCTTTGACAGGCCAGCTCACATCCGCAAGCACAGTGACCCTAGCCTGTTTCAAAAACTGACAGCAGACAAACATTGAACATTACCTACCCTCTGAGTGAGCCCCCAAAAGAGCAAATCTCTGCTCTTAGCCCCTCAGGTCCTGTGCAGGGATTTGTGAACTGGACTGCAAGGAGGAGGAGGAAAGGGAAAATAGCTAAAAGCTGTCAGGTGCCTGTGGAGTATCTGGTTCGAGACATTTCACGTTTCTTTGAGCTTCCTGTTTTTCACGCAGTACCTGTCTCTGCAGCCTCACTGCTCACTCTGGTCACCACTGGACTCCTCCACCCCCTGGCGTTGGGTTGTCATAAAAATCCCTCACATTCATCTGGCCTCCCCCAAGGGCTGTCTTATTCACTCTCCCAAAAAAGCCTCTGAGGAAAGAAACAAATTGCATTCTCTTACTTATATGTGGAATCTAAAACAGTTGAACACAGAGAGAGTAGAACGGTGGTTACTGGGGGTGCGGAGGTGGGGGGAATCGGGAGACACTGGTCAAAGGGTACAAGGTTGCAGTTACGTGGGATGAATAAGTCTAGAGACCACGATGGCTAGTCTAACAGTGCTGTGTTGAATATTGGAGATATGCTAAGAGAATAGAATTCAGGTGTTCTCATCACAAACAGGTAACTGTGAGGAGATGATATGTTAATTAGCTTGACTATGGTAATCGTTTCACTATGTGTATCAAATCATTTTTATTAAAAACAAAATAAACCAAAAAAATCCTGTGAGCTGGGTAGGGCAAAGATTATTTCCTCATTTCACAACGCACAGTAATGTCCATCTGTTTGTTTATCCATCCATCCATCCATCCATCCAACCATCTATCCATCCATCCTTTCATTCATTCATTCAACAAACTGTTATGTGCTAGGAACTGTGCAATTCACTATGGAAGCAAAGGTGTCTGGGAAGCTCTTGGGATAGATATATAAACTCATAGAAAAAAAAGGTATTATTTTGAGGCTTCTCAGTAGGAAGGCCATACATTTAGATAATGGGGTGGCGGGATGTTATTACAGACTGTGACCAGTAGGTGACATTCTGGGTCACAGGACGCTCAAGAGCCCTTTAGCCTTCCACACGCTAAGCTTTCATTTTATATTCATTACTGTACTTAAAATCAGATTCTAAGGCATATCATTGAAAGGCTGTATTCAATTTGATTTTAATTCCATTTATTTGCTGTTAATTGTTCCATGCTCTTCTAAAATGGTCAAATTAAATCTACTCGTTTCACGGCTTTCTGGGTAAGTGAATGACATGTCCAGGAAATTCAGGCTCCTAAATAAATTAGCACCTCCAGTGATTGGTTTTAGGTCCCAAATTTCTTTCTTAGGGAATGCTACTGGGAAAAGATCTGGTAAGATACGCTCTAAGATGTTAGTGGTGATCTCTCCCAGTGGTGGGAATACAGATGATTTGGTTTTGTTTTTTTCATACTTGTTTGTACTTTATTCAGTTTTTACAATGGGCATCTATTAACTTTCTTGTTTGTATTTAGTTTTTCATTGAAGTATAACCTACAAAGGGAAAATATGTAAATTGTAAGCAAACAGCTTGGATTTACATATTTATATACGTAAGTAATCTCCACACAGATCAAGATATACATTACCCAAGCCCCCAACATTCCTTTGGGTCCCTTCCCAGTATCCCAGTAACCCCTCTCCTGCTAGGAACGACTCTTCTATCACCATGGATTAGTTTTGCCTAATTTTTTACTTTATATATATATGGAATCATACAGGATGTCTTCTTTTGTGTCTGGATTATTGTTCAATATTATTTCTTTAAGCTGATGTGTATAAATACATAAAAACTCACCAATCTGCTCTGTTGTTTTGTGTAGCAGAAGTCAGTTCTTTTTCATTGGTGTGCAGTATTAAATTGTGTGAACATGTTGCCCATCTGTATGTTTATAATCAGAAAAAGATTTACTAAAAATGATTACATATAGACATAGAAACTTGCTGGAGGCCAAGGAGACATCTCAACTGCAAGATCACCTTCACAGTGCGTGGGTTTAGACAGCTATGCAGGGATTGGCTTGGGCACAGAAGCACAGGGTCTCTGAGAGAGGATGAGGACGTAGCTAATTGTTGGACAACAGATAAGGCGAGTTCTGGTTCTCCCACTGGCTGTGTGCCCTTGTGGCCAGTCACTTACGTCAGTTGTTCTCACTGAGCCTCAGTTTCCTCATCTGTAAAATGTGTCATGTTACCAGATTTAGAGGAAGAAAAGAAGGAAAACCCCAGAACATCCAGTTACATTTGAATTTCAGATAAACAATGAATAATTTCTTAGAATAAGTATGCCTGTAATTGCATGGGACATACTATCCTAAAGAATTACTCACTGTTTATTTCCAATTCAAATGTATTTTTTCTGGCAAAAACAGGTGTAAAATCTTCCCTGCTTACACGATAACACTTGACGAAGTGTTTGCAGGCAGAAAAGAACGTACAGGTGAAAGAAACTAGAAAGGGCCAGAAAGGCAGGGAGGAGGAGCACCGCGTTTGGAAATTGAGCCCTGTGAGCCCCCGTAGGACAGAGACCTTGCGTCTCTTGCCCACCACCGCGACCCCCAGCGCACAGCCCGATGGCTGACTCAGGAGGAGACGCGGAAACATTATCTGATGAACGACTGAATGGATTTGCTTTCCATCTCCTGCACTTGCTTGATTTTGACCTTAGGTAAGCTAGTTAACCACACTTTTTTTTTTTTTTTTTTTTTTTTTTTTACTGCGTTCCTTCAACACATCTTTCAGGGAGCCTGACTCTGTGCCAGGTACTAGGGAGAGACCGATGAACCGAGGAGGTTTCTGCCCTCCTGGAGTTTGTTTCATGAGGAGGGAAGAGGGAAAGTAGACAAGTTAACACGTAGGAAAAAGAAAGACAATTTCTGGTAGTGATGAGTGCCGTGCTGGAAATAAATAGGGTGTGTTAACAGAGCGGGTCAGAGGTGGTATCTGGCGGCGGGGGGGAGGGGGGATGGGGGTGGTGGCTGGGCAGGGGGCGCTCTAAGGAAGTGATGCTGAGCCGAGTCGCCAAGGCTGATGAGGGAAGAGCCCAGGGAAGGGGCCTTCTGGGCAGAGGGAAAAGCAGGTCTTCTTACCTGAATCTTGAGGATGAGAAAAGCTAGTTCCCACCTCACAGAACTGCAGGGGTCAAATGAAGGAAGGTTGATTTGTGAAATTTTCGGGTTCCCTACATGGGAAAGGGATTACGAACTTTTCTCATGGAGTCTCAGCCCCAGTCCCCAGGCCACCTGGAAACTCAGGACTATTTGGTTCTTTAGGTGTGCGTGCAGAGCTGCTCAGTACCGTCTGGGTGGAACTGTTTCTACCAGTCTGTGGTGAGATGAGTACAAACACTGCAAGTGTTTAAAACTTTAATATTGCTGTGCCATCCAAGTGCAGAGGGTATCTTATACTTTTTTTCACTTTATTTTTCTATTATCAGTCTGGGATGGACTGAGGAAAAAAACACCCAACTGGTCCTTCACCACAGATAGTTTGAAAAACATTGGGGTAGAAGCTGTAGAATTAGAAAAATCTGGCCTTTATTGCAGCCCAATCTCAATAACTGGTTGATCTTAATTGAAGTGTATTATCTCCCTGTGCCTTGGTGCTTCCACTTATAAAATGGGCAAAAGAGTGCTCACCTGTTAAAGCTTTGAGACACCAATGAAGAAACGTGTAAAGCACCCAAGTACAGTGAGTGGTGCAAAAATGTTAATTCCTATTACTGTACTACTAGTATCTGACATTTCATTCATTTGATCAACAAATATTTATTGAGTGCCTAGTATGTGCTAGGCCTTCTTTTAGGAATATGGGGTTAAAAAAAGATAAAACCCTCTTTTTTCAGCTTTTGTGGGGAGAGATAACAATAAATAAACAAGTGAAATGAATAAGTCAGATGATAACAGCTATGAAGACAAATAAAACAGGGGAGAGAGAGTGGAGAGATGGGTGGGGGCAGGCAGAGAAAGCCCCACTGAGCAGAGAGGGAAGAGGTGAGGGAAAGACCCAGTTGACTCTCGGGAGGAAGAGTTCTGGGGGGGGCAGACAGCAAGTGCAAAGACCCTGAGGTGGGATCATACCCTGCCTGGTGCGTTCAAGTGAAGAGCAAGGAGACCAGTGGGACAGAAACAAGTGAAAGTGAGAGGGGGCAGGAGATAAGTCAGAATGGGAGAAGGGGCCTTGACCTCCAGGCCATTACAAGGACCATGGGTTTGGCACAGACTTGAGAAGGGCTTGGTCCTTAGTGGGAACTTTTCCCTGAGGACAGAGCCTGTGAGGAGGCAGAGGAGTCTGTGAGGAGGCAGAGGAGCCTGTGCCTGGCTTTGTGATGCTCCCCATCCCCAAATCCAAGTTGGGGGGCCTTTAATTCTCCTTACTGCAGTTCTCAGCCTGAAATGCACAGTACTTACCAGTCAGGCCCCAACTCTGTTTCAGAGGGATCTTTTTCAGCTGCAATAGGATCAGGTCAGAAGGCACTTGTGAAATCAAGTCTGTATTTGTGTCACCTGTGTCCCTTTCAAGGTAGCTGAGCTTTTTAGGTGCTTAATAGATACCGTGGATCCTCATTTTTCGCGGATTTGCAAATTCACCTACTTGCTAAGATTGACTTGCAACTTCGAAATCAATGCTCGCTGGGCTTTTACAGTCATTTGCTGACATGCGCAGAGTGGAAAAATTTGAGTCTCCATCATGCACGTTTCCAGCTGAGATGTTCTGCCTCCTTCACGTGGTCTACTCAGGGCCATGCTCTTTGCATTTTCTGTGCTCTCTGTTGGTGATTTTGCTGTTTAAAATGTCCCCCGTGTGTTGTGCTAGAGTGCTGTCTAGTGTTTGTAAGCACGAGAAGGCTGTGATGTGCAGAGAATACGTGTGTTTGGTGAGCCTCATTCAGGCCTGGCTTATAGTGCTGTTGGCTGTGAGTTCAATATTAATGAATCAACAATATATAGTATATTGAAGGGGTGTCTTTAAATAGAGACACATGTAAAACAAGGTACATATCGATTGGTTGACAAAAGTGTTGTGACCAGAGGCTCCCCGTAACCTAACCCTGTATTCCCCCTAGGAACTATGGTTCAGTATTCACTGTAATTCTGTGTTCATGGTGACTTTATACAACGTAACTACAGGGAATAGCAAGAATTGACTGGACACGGCCAAACTGTTTTCCAGAGAAGTACAATCAATGTGCACTGTTACCAGCAGAATGTAAAAATGCCTCTTTTACTCCATACCTGCCAGCATTAGATGTTATCATTTAAAAAAATCTTTTCTAATTTGACAGGTGAAAAGACTATCTAATTCTAATTTGTGTTTTTCAACTCCCGGCAAGGGTGAAAGTTTCTCCTAGTTGGTTAACGTCCCTTGGTGACTGTTCATCACATTTTAGGACACATTTCCTTGAGTCCTTTGTGAGCGGAGGGAAGGATGGAAGTGCTTCCCAAGATCAGGAAGCCAGACCAGGGCTGCAGGTGGTGAATTTTCTTTTTCCTCATATTTCCTTTGGCAGAGAAAAAAAAATTATTTTTTAATTTTTAAAAATTTACTTTTTAATTTTTATTGGAGTATAGTTGATTTACAATGTTGTGTTAATTTTGGGTGTACAGCAAACTGAATCAGTTATACATATATCCATTCCTTTTTGGATTCTTTTCCCATATAGGCCATTACAGGGTATCGGGTAGAGTTCCCTGTGCTATATAGTAGGTCCTTATTAGTCATCTATTTTATATATAGTAGTGTGTGTATGTCAATCCCAATCTCCCAATCTATCCCTCCCCCTCCCTTACCCCCGGTAACCATAAGTTTGTTTTCTACATCTGTGACTCTATTTCTGTTTTGTAAAGAAGTTCATTTGTTCCCTTTTATTAGATTCCACATATAAGCGATATCATATATTTGTCTTTGTCTGACTTACTTCACTCAGTATGACAATCTCTAGGTCCATCCATGTTGCTGCAAATGGCATTATTTCATGGTGAATTTTTTTATCACAGGATTTTCTTCAGTTCAAGGGAAACCACAGTCGATTGCGTCCCTGGCGTGAGTAAGCCTTGTGTCCAACTTCCCTGGGGCAGCACAGCCAGCTTTGTGTGACACAGCACTTCTGCTCAGGTGGCTAGAACAGAGCTTTCCATTCAGATGCCTCAGTAAAGAAATACCACCAACCTATTGGCTGGGTGACCTTGGGCCGGTTTCTTAACTTGTGCCTCAGCTGCCTCGTCGGTAATAATGGAGATGATAATAATAACACTTTACCTCATAGATTTCACAGGTGGGCAAATGAGTTAGTGCAGGAAAATCACTTAGGACAAAACCCAGCACCCTGTAACAGCTCTGCACATGTTGGCTTTGTTCTTAAATATTCAGAACAGTGGAGAGCACGTAATCCTTGTCCCAGAGAAACTTGCTGAAGAGACAAGATATGTGCCCGGGGAAGAATCCAAGCTGTTTACATGTTTGTGGGCACAACACTAAGGGAGGTGTCGGGAATTCCGATTCTGTTTCCCTTTTGCTGATTTCTTGGGCTTAAATCACTTCTACCTCTCAGAACCTCAGTGACCTCACCTGTTAAAAAAAAATAGGCAAACGCCTAACCTTTCCAATGCGGTTTCACATCTCTGATTGAATCTTCGCGACAGTCACGTGACATCAGCCTCACTGTTCCCATATCATTGATGAGGAAATTGCAGCTTAGAGGCTGAGGGGACTAGTAGTTAGTGAGAGGAAGAACTTGTGACTCCCAGCCCAGCGCTCATCCTACCACATCACTGTGTTTCTTGTGGAAGATGGAGGTTGGGTTTTGTTCGGAGTGCTGTCCGGCCCCTGCCGGACAGCTAGAAGTCGGTGACCATTTAAAAGGAAGAGCTGTGGGTAAGGGGACCTAATTTACTTAATAGGTGCATCTTCACCATCTATGAAACCTACAGATTCGTCTTGCTGACGCTGTCGCTTAATGCTTTACCTCTTCTAAATGTCACCTCTCTCTTTGTTTCCACCCAGTAAGTGACTTTCAGCCACTATCTCTGCACAGGATTGTTTTCCAGTTGGAGGCTCTTCAGCCTGACTTTGTGAGCAGAAGCAGTGAGCTTCCCTCTCCCCTCCTGTCTGCTCCTCTTTCTGGCGTCTTTCCTGAAGCTGTGATAAATGCGTCTTCCTCAGGAGTTGTTCTGTACTTTGAACACTTAGGCAAGTCCCATCTTTTTATTTGCAGCCACATGGGCGACTGACGGCTGAGCATGCTGCCTGCGCTAGCCTCTCTCCGCTTGGAGAATTAAGTTCCTTCCTCGGCTCCCACTCTGATCCTTTGCAAGCCAAGCTCACCACGGCTAACACATTCTCATGACGTAGTCCGTACCCTTTGGCAAGGTCAGACATTACTTTGCTGTTTGATACTTGCAGACCAAATGCCCTGATTACCTCTCTGGCTCAGGAATAATTGATAAATGTGGTATTAAGGTGTAGACATCTTACTTTTAAGTCATGGCTGTTTGGCTGTCTCAAGACTCCCCACCTTAAGTCCCTAGAATCTGAAATGAATGTTATTTGCTCATATCGCTACCTTCCAAGTGGCAGCTCTGTGAGAATGGCCTTCTTGGCTCTGTAGCTGTCACCTTAGTCCGTCCGTGGGCCTTGGCTTTGTCAGGGGGGAAGGATTATGTGTGGTGTCAACAGTCCTTTTTCTGCTTTGTTTTTCTCACTGTCCGGTTAATGCACTTGGTCTATGGCTGGTGCCAGCCTTCTCTGCCTGCCAATTTCCAGGCAAATTTAGTGCAAAAATCGAGTATATGTGGGGGTAGGGTGGGGTGGGGAATCTGAACCCTTCTTAAAAATATGGCCCTTTGAAAGCCTCAGCTACGTCCCCTACATTCCTTGTCAGGTAATTTCCTCCTTTGTAAACCCTCTGCCCGCTGGTTTGAGCAGCTACCCATTCCTGAGCCAGCCTACAGGATTTCTCTTCCACCATCAATGGAAACCGTCTTCTTTGTCCTTTTTAACTTGATTCCGCACTTTGAACATGCTGTGCTCTTTGACTAGAATATGTCCTTCTATCATTCATTTGACAAATACCTGCCATTCATCGTTCTAGGTTCTGGGGATGTAGCAGTGAACGGACCAAGTCCCACCTCACTGTGTGGATATTCTATGTTGCATGTGTGCTCACTCCCACACACATGCTTGTGTAGAAATAAACACTTGCACTGGTAAATATGTAAGAATCAGAATGCAGTAAGTGTCTTTAGCTGGTGAACCTCTGCTCATCTTTCAGAGTACAGACGAGAGGCCACCTCCTCCATGAAGACTTTCTGGACTGCACCGCTGCTTCGATTCTTTGTGCTGCTTCGATTCTTTGTCCTGCTCCGTGCATAGGCCTAGACCATCACTCTTTTTTAAAAAAAATATTTACTATTTATTTATTTATTTAATTTAATTTTGGCTGCATTGGGTCTGAGTTGCAGCATGTGAGGGCTTTGTTGAGGCATGTGGGAGCTTTCGTTGTGTCACACGGACTCTTTGTTGTGGTGCGCTGGCTTCTCTCTAGTTGTGACGCACAGGTTCCAGGGCGCGTGGGCTGTGTAGTTGTGGCGTGTGGGTTCCAGAGCGTGTGGGCTCTGTAGTTTGCGGCATATGGGCTCTCTCGTTGAGGCACGCAAGCTCAGTAGTTGTGGCTCGTGGGTTTAGTTGTCCCGCGGCATGTGGGATCCTGGTTCCCTGGCCAGGGATCGAACCCATGTCCTCTGCATTGCAAGGTGGATTCTTTACTACTGGGCCACCAGGGAAGTCTCTGACCATCACTCTTGACGTGCTACATTGTAACGTATTTCTCTACAGGCTTGTTCCTCACCTGACCATGAGCTTCTTGAGATCAGATACTAAGTCTTACTTTCATTTTCCTAGCATTAGGGAGAATGCTGGCACAGTGGGAGCTTAATAAATGCTTGTGAATGAATGAATGGGTGAGTGAATGAATGAAGCAGAGGGTGGGTGCTCCCTCTGTGTGTCTGGGTAAGTAGTTCTGCAGCTTATTCCCTTAGTTGTCACAGCCAAATCTGAATGTCATCTACCAAATGGATACTGACTTGCAAACATACTGGAAAAGCACAGTGTGACGAATGTCACTTGCTAAGCCAAACCCCATTACAAAAGGCCAGGGAAGCCCAAATGTAACACACCCTAAACCTAAACCAGGGCAAACAATCCTCCTGCTTGGAAGCTTAACTTAGCCCAAGTGTCTGCCATCTATTGGAATCTGAACTGATTTAAGGTTGTCTCCGTGCCCCCATCTTCCCCGACAAGTCAAATCTCACTTGATAAACTAGTTGTAAAGGGAATCAGACCTCTTTCATTCCAGAACAAAACAAGGAGTGGAACCTATTTTCAACTCTGCTTAAGTCAAGACTTCATTTCATTGGTATCCTGCCCTCCTGAGAAGTCTGGTTATCTTAGAGGTCAAACGATGCCCCATTTGACAAATTATTATAGGCACTGAGGTGGGCAGGACCATGCCTTCATATTCAGAGGGTGAACCTGAAACCGACCATCTTTGCCCCTGACACCAGATGTCAGCTGGTGCTGGTGGTTAGCGCCTCGTCCTCTCAGCCTCCCACATCCACAGGGAGCGTTGTTTCTCCCGGAACACGTGCTGAGCCACCATCTCCTTCAGTCCCAACAATGGCCCCTTGAGCTGAGCAGGCCTGGGATACGATCCCTGTTTCAAAGATGAAGAAACAGAGGCCAAAAGAGAATAAATGCCTTGCCCAAGTTCACACACTCACTTAATATTGGGGGCTTCAGGTCAGCTTCTCTCACCTCTGTGATTCAGCCACATCCTGTGATCGAGGACCAGTGGGGCACCACAAGCTTCCAGCCCCCTGCTCACTGGCATTCACAGAATTTGTTTCCCCAAACCTTTATATCTTCCCCGCATGAGTTTGTACTCCAAGTTAAAGAAAACTGTTCAGTGGGGGACAGTTTCGTCCCATGCCATCCATTCCCCACTTTTCTTCCCTTCCACCAATGCAAGACATCCTTGTTTTATAATAAAGAGCCTGGCACAGGGCAGGGGGATGAGTGGTGGGACAAACACCGGTCTGCAAAGTGGTGTAGTTGCAGAAGTGTGGTTTACGCCCATTATCCTGAGAATTCCTCTCTGGCAGGGGCCCAGGTAGCAATGGCAGGACGCACCCTCGCCTACCCCTGCACCTGCACTTGGGGCTGGCATTCCCTGAAGGGTCCCCGTGGAGCGTGGACAATGGCGAATTGTCCATTACTCTGGCAGGAGGTTGGACACACCTCCAGTGGGTTGTCTTTTGAGAAAGCAGTGTGCAAAGGGATCCTCGGGCTGGGGCATCACCAACCCCTGAGTGGGTGCTTCACGTGCGGGGGAGGAGGCAGGTGAGTCATCAAAGCCTCGAATCCCCTGGAAGTCCTCACAGTGTGCGTGGCTGAGTGGCATCCTGTGGGCGGGAGAGGGGGGCCAGAGAGGAAAGGCCATCTGCCTCTAAGCTTTTCCCCAGGAAGCCTGCAGGTGCCTGGAAGTGACAGAAGATCACTGTGTAATGGCTCTGGAAAGGCCGTTACCGCATCCCCCCTAGGTGTCCCTAGGTGTCCTCTGGTGGTCTGTGAGATGATCTTAGGAGTCACATGGAGAAATGTTGAGTTTTTAAAAATTGAAGTAGAGTTAATTTACAATGTTGTGTTAGTTTCTGGTGTACAGCAAAGTGATTCAGTTATACACACACACATATATATATATATATACATGTATATATTCTTTTTCATATTCTTTTCCATTATAGTTTATTACAAGATATTGAATATAGTTCCCTGTTCTACACAGTAGGCCCTTGTTGTTTATTTTATGCACAGTAGCTTGTATACTGTGTCTGCCAAACTCCTAATTTATCCCTCCCATCATCCCCCCCACTTCCCCCCTTGGTAACCATAAGTTGGTTTTCTATGTCTGTGAGTTTGTTTCTGTTTTGTAAATAAGTTCATTTGTATCATATTTTAGATTCCATATATAAGTGATATCATATGATATTTGTCTTTCTCTGTTTGACTTATTTGACTTAGAATGATAATTTCTAGGTCCATCCGTGTTGCTACACATGGCGTTATTTCATTCTTTTTTATGGTTGAGTAACATTCCATTGTATGTGCGTATATAGAGATTTATATACCACATCTTCTTTATCCATTCATCTGTCAGTGGACGTTTAGGTCGCTTCCATGTCTTGGCTATTATAAACAGTGCTGCAATGAACACTGGGGCGCATGTGTCTTTTTGAGTTAGAGTGTTCTCCGGATATATGCCCAGCAGTGGGATTGCAGGATCATATGGTAGCTCTATTTTTAGTTTTTTAAGGAACCTCCATACTGTTCTGTAAAATGGCTGTATCAATTTACATTCCCACCAACAGTGCAAGAGGGTTCCCTTTTCTCCACACCCTCTCCAGCATTTATTATTTGTAGACTTTTTAATGATGGGCATTCTGACTGCTGTGAGGTGATACCTCATTGGGGGAAATACTGAGTTTTAAATGTAATAGCCATACTTTTTTTTTTTTTTTTTTTGTGGTATGAGGGCCTCTCACTGTTGTGGCCTCTCCCGTTGCGGAGCACAGGCTCCGGACACGCAGGCTCAGTGGCCATGGCTCATGGGCCCAGCCGCTCTGCAGCATGTGGGATCTTCCCAGACCAGGGCACGAACCCGTGTCCCCTGCATCGGCAGGCAGACTCTCAACCGCTGCGCCACCAGGGAAGCCCTAGCCATGCATTTTAATGTGTCTCTTCTATTTATGGCAAGTCATATAGCTTTTCAATTGATGGCCACGATACAAAGTTTTTAAAAAAGAAGTTGACATAAAGATGAATTGGTTTAAAAAACTATTTAGAGAAGCAGCATACTATAATAGTTAAGAGCGTGAACTCTGAAGCCAGATTTCCTGGGTGGGATTCCCGGTTCCACCCTCACTGGCTGTGGAGTGATGGGCGGAGACTTCACTCTGCGACAGCTTCCTTATCTGTAAAATAGGAGCCATTTCCTAAGGGTGTTTGGATGGTTACATGAGTTAATACTTATAGAGCGCTTAGAACATTTACCAGCTCATACTAAACACTGTATAAGTAACTGTTAAATAAAATTAAGTGAATTGAAGGTGGAAGGGGTATATGGGGCAAAAGTCATGAGGATGGTTCCAGGACAACTGAAGGTTTAAGAAAACTTGGCTTCTGCTGCCTTTCCTGTGACTGACTGGGAACCCGGAGGCCCAGAGGGCAGAAGGGATGTGTCCAAAGTTACAAACTGACCTGGCATGGTGGAACCAGGACGGAATCCCTGGTCGCCTGGCTTGCTGTCTACTGCTGGGCTGCAGGGATGGGCGCTTCTATGGAGAAAGGTGATTTGTTCCACGGGCCACTCTGCAAAATGGCAAATGTGGTCTTCAAGAGAGGTGACACAGACATTTCCTCAGAGAAGCCCTAGCCAACCCTGACCCCTTGGATGGATACGGTCCCCTAGAGCTCCCTGAGCGCTGATAAACTGACCACAGCTGTAAAGCAAATACTATTTGAGTAAGCGCCCCACAGGCCAGGGCCAGGCCTGTCTAGTTCACTGATGGAGCCCCAGGGCCTAGCTCAGAGACTGGCCCACATCAGAGGAGTCTCTAAACCAATATTTGATGACTGACTTACTGAGAAAAACAAATGATCCTCCATTATCCCCATGATAAGCAGCTGACAAGGGTGCATCTCTCCATAGTTTACCTGAAGCACTGTCACGCCAGCTCCTCACTACCACATGCGGATAGCAGAGCAGTGGTTACAGTTGCCATTTAAAGACAGAGACAGCCCAGAGAGATTAAGTAACTTGTGCAAGGTCACACAGCTATTACATGGCAGAGCTGGACTAGAACCAGCTCCTGTGGTCCTGCGTCTGGTACTGTCTCTGCTAAACCAGGTTTTCTTCTGGCTGTTTATCTGAATAACCAGCCTCGGATGTGGCGCAGTGCCTGGCATATGATGGCCACCCCCCACCTCCAGCACTGTTTGCTGATGGGTCGGTGACCAAGTGAGAAGTGGGAATGAGAGACAACAAGAGACTTCATGGGGGTGGGTGAGAAGGGTGTCAGGTGAGGCTGGAGGGTACAGGAGGAGGAAGAGGCTGGAAGGGATTCTCTGAAGACAGGCTGCCTCTTTTATGACTATGTGGCTGGTCAGGCCAGGCCTCAGCTCCAGTCTCCCCTAGCTTTTGATTGATCAGAAAATTTCTTATTGGTTCCCTAAACACCCAGAATAAATCCACAGCCCTCACAATTGTCCACCAGAGCCACATGAACTGGCGGCCCATTATCCTTGCTCTTTCCACTCTGCAGCCCATCTAGGGCTTACTACATTGGCCATTCCTAAAACATTCCAGCATGCTTGGGCCTCAGGGCCTTTGCACATGCTGTTCCCTCTCCTCTGCCTGGAATGCCTTTCTGTCTCAAATGTCACCTCCCCAGAGAGGCCCTCTCTTACCTTACCCCCTTGTCCTGCTTCATTTTCATGACACCGTTCACTCCCTGGCATTATATCGTATATGTGTTTGTCTGCTAGAAGTCAAGCATCATGGGGGCAGGGGTTTTGCTTATTTGTTCATTGCTGTATGCCCAGTGCCTCGCACAGTGACTGGTGTCTATCAGGAACAAATTGAATTTATTTGCTGAGTGAATGAATGCGTTTGGAAGCTTTTACTGCTCTGCAGCTTCTGGGTATGCAACCTCTAGCTTTTAGGAGGAACAACGATCCCAGCCTAGCTTGCTGGCACCTGCCAGGACTCGGGACTTGTACTTTGTTAGATTCACTGGCTTCCTAGGGGAGAGGAGGCATGTATGGCAGGAGGCAGCCAGAACCCCGACGTCCTTTGCCCAAACCACGTGCCCTGGTCCCGGAAGAAGATTCCAGTAGGTGAGGGCGTTGGTGGGGGGGGAAACCCTGAGGCTGGATGGTGGACCCCGAGGCCAGAGCAGGTGAAGGTGGGCAGGGCTGGGAAAGGTCAGAAGTGAGAAGGCTGGGTGGGGTCAGGGAGGAGGTCTGGGGTTTGGGGGTGGCAGGGAGGGGAAGGGCCAAGGTACCCCTGGTGGCCGGCATGTCTGGAATGATAGTGGGGTGCCAGTTGACAAGGCTCCTTGGGGGCACTGATGATGCAGGGCTTCCCAGCTGGCCCTGGTGGGGCCTAAAGGTCCATTTCCTGGCAGAAGCAACGACAGCAACAACATTGGAATATGTCAAGAGCCTTTATATCTATTATCTCACAACTACGTGTGGTATTAATATGTTCCTTCCTTTAGTCAACAAACACTTCGTTGATCCCTTACCAAGAACCGGGCACTGTGGTCATCGCCTTAGTCACGCACAGCAAACCTCCACATTTATAGGGTTAACACTCCTTCAGGAAATTGATGAGTTATTTGTTAAAGCACACCATCAACTTTATCATCAGTGCTAAGAATAGCACAGAGTAGAGCTTCAGTGATATTTTTGAATTGCTGGATTAATACGTAGGTTAATCAGTTTCACCACTTAACAAGGAAATAGCCCAGAAAAATCAGATTTGGAAGTCTTGAGGCTGAAAGGCTCTGGTCTAAAAGCAGAGGTTCTAGGACCTTGGTGTTTCACAGACTGATCAAGTTCTAAATGAAAAGTGCCAAAAAAAAAAAAAAAAGTTGTCCAGTTTTTTGTTTTCTGAGTAAGGAAAGGGAGAACAGGATGACCAATACTCATGTCACAAAAGGATGTTTTTAACACTCCAGTTATGTGAAGGATGATCCCAGAATTTTTTTAAATTGCGGTGAATTTTGGCTTGGTGGGAAAGCTACTACATTGTTTTTATAGTTCTCATTTCACTGAGGACTAGTGAAAACTTCACTGGTCAACATGGAAGAGATAGGTTGGGATGCAGATGGGCATTTGGGAGCCTCTGGCCTGGAAGAACCCTCAAATTCTTGCCTCTGTCTTTATGTGTCTCTCCAGCTCCTCTCTCGAATTCTCCCTTTCTCTCCTCTTACCTACAGACACACAGAGGCACATTTCAGAGCTCCAAAGAGAAGCATGCTGTGTATCAGAATTGGATCTCGGTTGGGGGAGAAAGAAAGGCAGTCTCTCCTATTCCAAGTCCGGAGTTCCTAACTCTGAAAGGAAAAGGAGGGAGGGGGCAGGGTGGGGGAGGATCTTTCCCGCCTCCCC
This sequence comes from Phocoena sinus, assembly GCF_008692025.1. Classification (NCBI taxonomy): domain Eukaryota; kingdom Metazoa; phylum Chordata; class Mammalia; order Artiodactyla; family Phocoenidae; genus Phocoena; species Phocoena sinus. Next base: position 72,949,855 of record NC_045770.1, read on the forward strand.
ACGACCCTCTTTATTATACTCTCAGCATTCGTTTATGATTCCTATTAATCACATGGAGTAACCCTGCCAATTATCAAATGATAGAGACATGCATTCCTTCAGCCAAACAAAATAATTTACTACAATGAATTAACATATAGAAAAGCCTCAGTGCTATGGAGGCTGAAATTTAGCATAATGAGTTTATCAGGCTTAAAAGAAGCCCAGACAGGCTTCTTCTGGGTGAAATAAATACACTGGCTACAGTGAGACTCATCCATGCTGGCATCGTGCCGTTTGTTATTTCTTTAATAAACGCAGCTCGAGTTGATCATCTGTTTTCAGTATAATTTATTGCCACTCTCCTTCACAATTAACAGCCAGGGCGGGGGCGGGGAGAACACGTTCTTACCAGTCTCCTCCAGGTCCCCAAAGTTGCTCACCTGGGGCGTTCTTTGTGGTTTAAGAGGCTTGCCAGTCAGCCTGGCGCACAGATCTTATCTGGGTTGACAATATACTCGTCACTGGGAAAGGCGTCTCCAGGACATCAGCCCTAGCAGGGAGGGGAGCCAGCGGAGGGGAAACAATTACGCAAATTTAAACTCTCGCGAGCCCCCTCCACGGCCTGGCAAGAGGGTAAAGGTCTGCCTTCTGTCCCTTTCTCTAGGGGCAGTGGGCTCTCATGCAACGTGTCTTCCAGAGGGACTCCTCAGTTCTTGAAGCATCTTCTAAATGGCCTCATGGACACACAGTTGGGAAACAGGATTTATGGGCAATTAGGACTGAAAAAATCTTAATTGTTTATGGTACCCACTAAGCCACTCAGTCTGTTAAATTTATTTTTAATAGTGACAGTGTCAGGTGTTCACCAAGGGACATTCAGATCATTCATTCACCCATTCATTTAACAAGCATGCATTCTCCAGTGCAGCGCTGGGAACACAGAGCTTAGAGCTTACCTCATTCATTCATTTAAAAGTATATGTCGAGCACCTATTATGTGTCAGTCCCTGGGGCAGGGAGGTGAACAAGGCAGATAAGGTACTTGCTGTCGTGGAGCTTAGCTTTGGGATAGGGGCGTGAAGGAACGTGACAGCTGTGACTCCTGGTGGTCCCAGCCCTGTGTGATTCCCAACTCTTCTTGAGTGTGGCTGGCCTAGTGACTTGCTTCTGAGAAAGGGAACAGAGCCCAGGTGGTGGGATGTCACTTCTGATTAGGTCAGAAAAGACTGTGACTTCCATTTTGCTAGCTCTCTCTGTCTCTTTCTCTGTCTCTATCTCTCTCTCCCTCTCGCTCACTCCGGTGAAGCGAGCTGCCATGCCATGAGATACTCTGTGGAGAAACCTACACTGCAGGGAATAAGGGTGACCTCCATCTAGCAGCTCCTGAGAAACGGAGGCCTCAGCTCCTCGCCGTGAGGAACCGAGTCCTGCCAGCAACTACACGATGAAGCCAGGAAGCGGACCCTCCCTGTTGAGTCTGAGGGGTCTGCAGCCCCGGCCAGCACCTTGATCGCTGCCAGTGAAACTCACAGCTGGAGGACCCCAATGCCCCTAGATTCCTGACTCACAGAAATTGAGGTAGTAAGTGTTGTTCTTAAGCCTCTGAGTTTGGGGACAATTTGTTATACAGTAAATGATGATAGTATGAAGAAGAAGTTATAAACTAATAAATGAAGGAGGAAAGGTATCAGCTGGTGATAAGGCAGTGCTGAGTATTAGTGAAGGGTGAGGGTGACGTGCTGAGTATTAGTGAAGGGTGGCATGGTGAAGAGTGGCAGGGCAGCTGGTGAGAATTGGTGTCTCAGGGAGGAATGGACCCTAAAGGTCCTTTGGTCCAGTGCCCCAGGTGAAGCTTCTGTGTGCTCTGCATGTCCCTTCCAAGAGGCATCCAGCCTTGGGTCAAATAAGCCTCAGTGAAGGGAAATATACACCTTTCTAGTTACTCTGTACTATCTTTGGATGTGAAAAATATTTGCTGCTGTGCTGAAATCTGCATCCTTCTGGTTTACCTCCCTGGTCCTGGTTCTACCTTTTGAGGCCACATTTCTGCTCTTGTGTTGTGAGCCCCTCTCTCCTAGATGATCATCCAGCCCTTCCCTCGTCGCCCTCATTCCTCGAGCTGGCTCTCACTCCTTCCCTTCCCAGGCTCCTGGCTTCATCTGTTTTGATGCTGCTTTTGGCTGTTATGATTTGACGGCCTCTCCAACTCCCCTTCCTCTACTCCCTGGTCTTGCTCCTGTGGTCTTGGTGTCCCTGTAGCTTTAGTAGGAAATCCTGCACCCCTGGGGTGGGTTGACTGCCTTCAGATGCGTCATGCCAGACCGCGCACTCACAGGGCAGGTCCTTCCTTTAGCCGAAAGTGGCTCGTCTCCTGGCCAGACAAGCCTGGCTCCTTGGTGCTCCACCCCCTCCCCGGTGACTTCCTCCCCCTCTCCTGCCTCCCCTAGCCTCAGTGATCACTTCTGCAGATGACTCACTGGAGGATGACTTCTGTCCAGCCAGCTACCTGCTGGACAGTTTCCTGTGACCATCCTTGCAGTCTCTTGAGCATGCCTTCCCTGTCCTCCTACAGTAACTATCCTCTGATCTCTCATGCTGGGCTCTTGCCCCTTCCGGGCAGCATCCCCCCTCCTCTGTTACCTGATGGGCCAGGGCCTCCTGCACCTCTGGTATCCCAAGCTCTGAACTTAGGGCAGCCTGGCCTCTTTCTCTTTCCTCCACCTTCGATACCAAATCTATCATGTAGTCTGCCCATTTTTCCTTCCCAGGGTCTTTTTCATCTGCCCCTCCCTTCAGCCACCCCTGGGACCTAGGTCCTCACTCCTGGACTATAATAACCACTGACCTCCAAAGAATGCATTACAGGGGACAGTGCTGGGCCCTGGGAGTACAGTGACTGGCAAAGCAGAACTGGAGTCCATCCTCATGGAGCTTAGAGTCTAGTGTGTTCATCCATTCAAATATTTTTTTGAGCACCTACCATGTTGACTTAAAAAAAAATTATTTATTTTTGGCTGCGTTGGTTCTTCATTGCTTCGTGCAGGCTTTCTCTAGTTGCGGTGAGCGGGGGTTACTCTTCGTTGCGGTGCACGGGCTTCTCATCGCGGTGGCTTCTCTTGTTGCAGAGCATGGGCTCTAGGCGCGTGGGCTTCAGTAGTTGTGGTGCACGGGCTTAGTTGCTCTTCAGCATGTGGGATCTTCCCGGTCCAGGGCTTGAACCCACGTCCCCTGCATTGGCAGGTGGATTCTTAACCACTGTGCCACCAGGGAAGTCCCTGCAGTGGGTATTTTTTTTTTTTTTTTAAAAGAAGCGGAAAAATTATCTTTATTCATACATAATTCTAAGGAATCCATAAAAAGTAACAAAGTCAGAGTAAGACAGTTAATTAAAAATTTATAAATGCTTTGAACAGAAACTTCACTAAATATGACATATTAATTGCTTTAAGAAAACACATGAAAAGATGCTCCGTATTACTAGTCACCAGGAAGACGCACATAAAATCTACAATGACATACCCACTAGGCATCCATCAGAATGATTAAAATAAGAAAGACTGTGACTATATCAAGTGTTGGTGAATATGTGTAGTAATTGAGAACCTTAAACATTTCTGATAGGAGTTTATGTGATACAACCAGCTGGGGAAATATTTTTGCAATTTCTTAACCTGCATTGGGTCTTCGTTGCTGCGCGCAGGCTTTCTCTAGTTGTGGCGCGCGGGCTTCTCGTTGCTATGGCTTCTCTTGTTGCGGAGCACAGCCTCTAGCTCTGTGGGCTTCAGTAGTTGTGGCTGGCGGGCTCTAGAGCACAGGCTCCATAGTTGTGGCGCAGGGGCTTAGTTGCTCCGTGGCATGTGGGATCTTCCCGGACCAGGGCTCGAGCCCGTGTCCCCTGCATTGGCAGGCGGATTCTTAACCACTGCGCCAGCAGGGAAGTCCCTACCATGTTGACTTTGTCAAGCTGACCTAGATTGTTGATAGTTGGAGGTAACTTCCTTTTAGCTTAGTTGTATGAGGGGGGCAGTTTCCAATAAACAGCTTGACAATTGCTTTGATGGTGGCAGTAATTGAGAAGGACTGTCTGGAGAGTCAGGCACACTGTCATTCTACACCCCAAGAAACATGGTTCTGAGAGTTTCTGGGCTGGAGCCTTACCCCTGGGTCTGCCTGACTACCAGAAGCCCCATAGTGACATCCCAGGAAAGGCCAGGGCTGGGAAACCTGCCCTCAGGGGCTGCCTCTACATCCTGTGGATACAGTGAGTTCCCTTATCCCAGCCCATTTTCTTTCCATCACCTGTAGCTGGTCCACTTTAAGGACCTGTGTCATCCCAGGTAGCCTGGCCATTGGGGAGAAGGGTGTCCTGGCTGCTGAGTGGGGAGCGGGCAGCAGTGGAGAGATCTGTGTCCAGACAGCTGCCTGCGAGGTCTCAGGGAAGGACTCCAGGCCAGAAGGAGGAGGGAGGCAGTGGGGAATGAGCTGGTGCAGCTGCAGGCTGTGGGGCGGGTGTGTGCATTCCCGAAGGCCAAGGAAAGTAACATGGTGTCAGGGTGAAGAATGTGCAGATTTTAGGGGTCCCAGAGCGTTTGCCACTAGCTTGTTGGTACAGTGGGCTTGTGTCCTTGGGCTAGTGCCTTGATTTCTCCAGGTGGCACGTATTTCATCTTAAATGGGACCATTGGTACCAACCTTAGAGGATTGTTGGAGGTTTACATGTGGTAATGTGAGGAAGTGCGTGGCATGAAAGGTCCATAAGTGGTAGCTACATTTTATTAGTATGGCTGGGCTGGTGTTGAGGTGGGGGTTAAGCAGAAAGAACCAGAAAAGGGGAAGGAACCAGGGTCCTGAGAGAGTGTTTAAGTTTAAGCTGGGGAAGCCAAGATCCTTTTACAAATGCAAAGAGCAGGTACAGAATGAAAGTGGGCCAAAGCTCAGGGCAGGAGCAAGTGGGCGGTCAGAGATGTGGGGAAGCCCTAGGCAGTTGCCGGGAGTTTTTCTGGATTCTCAGCAGTGGACTTTACTAGCTGTCTACGGGGGAGGTTGGACAGAGTGGGCAGAAAGTGGGGCATCTACATTGCACTTCCCCTGGCTCAGGCCAGAATTGTTTCCAGAGCAAACGTGAAGCTCCAGATGACTGTCAAGTAGCCCCTGGATCAGGGACTTCAGGGCCATGGGTGCAGATACTCAGGCAGGCCCATCCAGACCTGGCCCACAGAGGGGCGTGCTCCAGAGAGATCACCCTCTGGGTCTACCTGGAACTCGTGCACTTTCTCTCCTCCTGTCCTGACTGTTTAGGGCCATTCTCATCTCATCTCTTTCAAGGATGTTTGTCTGATCCCTCTGCCTGGTCTGCTCACAGCAATTTCCCTCTGTTTCCGAAGGTACCGGGCTAGTTGCTTTATATACACACTGTGGCGTTTATTCCTCAAAGCATTCATGTGAGGTAGCTGTTATTCCCATTCTACAGAGAGAAAAAGTGAGGCTCAGACTGGTCAAGTAACTTTGCCAGCATCTCACAACTAGGAAATGGCAGGGTGGGGATTTAAAAACAGGTCTGCCTGGCTCTAAAAACCCAAGCTCTGCTCAAGAGACTGAGATATTCCAGTTACTATAACTGTGTAACAGATTTCTCTTAAATGTAGTGGCATAATACAACCATTTATTTGGCTCACATATAAATTCAGAGAGGGCACATTAGGAATGGCTTATTTCCACTCCACAGTGTCTAGAACCTCAGCTGGAAGACCCGAAGGCTGGGGCCGCGCTCATTGGAAGTCTTGTTCGTTCCCAAGTCTGCCGACTGAGGCTGGCTTGAGGCCAGGGGCCTCAGTTCCCCTCCACATGGGCCTCTCCGTGAAGTCTCTCTGCGTGGACTAGTTTGGGCTTCCTCACAGCATGGTGGCATCACCTCCCCCAATCCATGAGTGAGGGTCCAAGAGCCAGAGAGAACCAAGATGAAGTCATATCCGCTTTTATGGCCTACCCCCCAGAGATGGGCATTATCAGTTCTGCGGTATCCTGCTTGTCAAGGCTGTCACAAAGGCCCATCCGGACCCCAAGGGCGGGGAAGTAGACTCCACTTTTAATGGAGAACTGGCAAGGTCTGGTAAGGAAATGTATGAAAATATACTTAGCCACATGAAGGAACCTGAAGGAGCATATCCATGCGATGATGACCTCACCAGGGCTGACCTTGTCCCCATCTCTGTAATTCTTGTAGACCCAGCCCATGAAGACACAAAGAGTGTTTGTTGAGTTAAATGAATAAATACAGAACATCCAAGTCAAGCCGTTTTGGGGGGTTTTATTATTATTCTCATTTCCCATTTACTGCTTTCTCTTTTACTTCTGCAGCTGAAATGGTTAAGTTCATAGTTGTTTTGCTTCAAGGTTTGTTTCTTCACTCAGAGATTCAACAGGATGCCATTGCATTACGGGCACCTGCTCATGGCTTGTAGGGATCTCTGGAGCAAAGCTCTTGAAAGCCCAAAAGGCAAACTTCCATCAGAACCTTCAGCTCTTAGGACAGTATCACTCTTCTGCTTTGCCTGGCCATGCTCAAAGCCTGGGTTTTTTTTTCCCTTGGGCTTTCCATGGACTGTGCATGGAGGTGACAGGGGAACCTGAAACCATAGCCTTGAGGCTTGTCATGGACTAGTTTAGGCTTGAATCATATAGGGATAGTGTGGGTAAGATCTGGGTATAATCTTTGCCCATGTGTGCGTTTTGCTTACTTGCCTGTCTTCTTTTCCTTCCTCCTTTCCTCCTTCCTTCCTATCTCTGCTACAGTGCAAGTCTGGTTTTGTTTGTAGCTCAGTACTTCCGAAATTGATCCCAAATTCTGTGAAAATTCACACTTCTGTTTCTATCTTGTTGTACAGTGTGCCGCTAATGAGAGTTGCTGCAGAAGGAACTCTGGCCTGGCGGCCTAGCTCAATGGGAAGGGCCTGGCATCGAGTATCAAGAGACCTGGGTTAATAGAGAGACAGATGTAGAGAACAAACTTACGGACACCAGGGCGGGGGAAAAGAGTGGTGGTGGTGCTGGTGGGACGAATTGGGAGATTGGGATTGACATATATACACCAATATGTATAAAATAGATAAATAATAAGAACCTGCTGTATAAAAATATAAAATAATTAATTAAAAAAAAAAAGAGACCCGGGTTAATATCTTCACCTCTCAGCCTCACTTCACTTTCCTCATCTGTAAAATGGGGAGATAACACTACCTTTTTCCACACCAAGGGCTGTTGTGAAGATTGAAGGAGACCACGGGTAGAAGAGGGTTTTGCAAACTACACAGGGCTGTGCAAAAGTCTGTGGTGGGCTTCCCTGGTGGTGCAGTGGTTGAGAGTCCGCCTGCTGATGCAGGGGACACGGGTTCGTGCCCCGGTCCGGGAAGATCCCACATGCTGCGGAGCGGCTGAGCCCGTGCGTCCAGAGCCTGTGCTCCACAACGGAAGAGGCCACAACAGTAAGAGGCCCGTGTACTGCAAAAAAAAAAAAAAAAAAGTCTGTGGTTACTCCTTTGAGTCAGAGGTTCTATCTGTCCATTGAGGTGGAGGGAGGAGAAAATTCATGGCTTGAACCTTAACCTTGCTACAGTGTCTTAATTGACCACTGGACCTTTCAGAACTAGGATAATTAAGTGTCTGTCAGAGAAGAAGTTCCCTCAATCCGTGAGGTAGCATTCTTTGCTGATGCAGATACTAGCATCAGGACCAGATTCCAGCACAAGTAGAGAAGGTAGTTGCTTATGGAATATTTGGGGGCTCTGCAGGCTTCCTTCTGACCAAGTCCTTTTTGCTGGCTTGCAGCATTCCGAAGGTGGAGGTTGAAATCTCAAGTATTTCAGGGCCCAGACAGGTACCATACATGGGTGAAGCAGGCTTGGTAGGGACTAGGGAACTCAGGTGCCTGTCCCTTTCCAAAGTGTGCAGCCCCTCTCAGCAACAGCCACGTGTTGTCACATAGGAAGACAGACTGGTGGGATATATTTTTTTTTCCCAAAAGAAGCCAGATTTCACCTTTTATTTTAAATGCAAAATCTCTTGACATTTGTTTCTGGGCAACAAATCCAAATTTTCAAAAAATAGTGCTAGGACCAAACAAAATACTTGAGCATCTGAATTCAGCCCGTGGGCCACCAGTTTGCCATCTCTGAGCTAAAAGCCTGGGAAGTCCCATGGGCTGGTGAAATATAGCCCTGTGACTCTCCGATTGCTATAGCTGAGACTGCAGTAGTGGCTGTAAGTGATTGACATCAGATCTGTCTTTCTCTGCCAGGAGGGAGTGGGGTTTTTTTGAGGGGGGGGGTGAGGAGGGGGCAGGAAAAGGCATGCTGGTTCCTGCTCAGAGCATAGGGCATGGGCTGAGGAGGACTGGAGGGGAGAGGGGGCTGCAGCCCTGCAGCAGCATTGGGTTTGTGTAGGCAGGTGGCAGCTGAGGGCTGGGGCAAGGGGGGCAGGCAGGATGGCAGCTCAGTCCTGCCTTCCAGCTCCCAGGGAGCTGACTCCTTCCCAGAGGAGGAAAGGAAGGCAACAGGCAGCACATAGGACCCCTGTCCCTCCCCAGAGAAGACGAAAACCAGCAGGTATGCTCAGCAAACAGACCCCAGCTCCATCGCTGGTGACCCCAGTTAACATCAGTGTGGAATTATTTCTTTCACAGGAGCTATTGCCTATTAACCAGGGGGAGGCACAGCAATGGCAGCTTTTGTAGAAATCATTGGGAAACCAGGCTGACAACTAGGGCCTAGAAAACTGTGCATTTTCTGTGTTGACAGAGCTTCCAGACTGGCTTTAAGTCATTCAAGGGTCACATCCAGAGAGCTATGAGGTTGAGCAGAGTTAAGACATCTATGGTTCCTTTTATGCAAAGTAAAATAAAATTCCAGAATTTTTAAGTCACAAAGAGTATGCTCATTATAAAGAAAATGTTAAATACAGATGGTCAAAAGAAGAAAACCAATACTCAAAAATTTCTGATCATACTTCCAGAAGTATTTATATATGTGCATATATATATATATATATATGTACACAGACACACAGGTAGAAAATATTTTGAACAAAATAGACATGGCTTATACTTTACAAACTGGTAACTGGCTTCCTGCACCTTGCCACCCCCCACCCCCATATTTCTATCGATAAACATTCTCCTTTGACATCCACTTTGAAAAGTGATTAGTCATTTTATGGGTATACCATGATTTATTTTACCAATTTAAATTTTAGGAATTTAAATAGTTTCCTTTTTTCTATTAGAACCAACAGCATGATGAACATTCCCACAGATAAATATCTTCATCCAGCTCTTGTTAAGTCTTTTGTATGTGTTCCTAATATAATATAATACATTTAGTTGAAACTACTTAAGAATAGCTTTTGAAAGAGCTGAAAAAACTTTCCTGAAAATTTATGACTCCTAAAATAGCAGCTGTGCTTGGTGCTAATAAACCATCATCCACACTTGGTATTTTCCATGTGACAAACACATAAAGGTTTTACAGACATCACCTCAATCAACTGTTCCACTGACCTTATGAGAGTATTATTACCCCCATTTTACAGATGGGAAAACTGAGGACCAAAGGGACAAAGTAACTTGCTCAAGGTTATGCAGTGGGAAATAGCAGAGCTGGGATTCGAGCACAGCTCAGACTGACCCCAAATCTCTTGCTTATGTTCTTATGCTATCCCACCAGCCGCTGGCACATTTATAAAAACCGCTGTCTTGAGAAATACCTGATTTTTTTTGACTACCAAGCTTAGTGTTCCTGCTCCCTTTTGGCTGCTGTTTTCATTGGCTGAAGAGGCTCTGAATGACTAGGAACAGTTTTTGATTAATTAGATTTTTGTTGCCAAAGAATTAATTTGATCCCCTTACCCCTCCCTTCCTGCTCAAAAAGCACACGAGAAAATGATTTTAACAGCGGGGATAATTACAGAAAATGCGGTGTTAACTAGAACGGAATGCAAATATTTTAGGTTTTTTTTTTTTTTTTTTACTGTTCTCCAAGACCGCCAGAGTGGAAAGAAAAGAGTGAAATAAACCTCAGCAGACACTAGGGGAGAGCAGATACCAAGCTGGGAACCTCAGTCACTTTCTGTGCCTGTCCCGCTGACAATCTCAAACAGAAGCCTCGATTATAGCAGGAGGAGGGCTGGGGCCCACTGGAATCCCTGGGTAGACTCATGCAGATAAGAAAGGCCCAGCAAAGGCACAGAGAAGCCAAGTCTCCTTTTTCTGCCACTTTCCTTGCCTGGTTGTTGTAGTTTCTCTGATGAGTGCACACATATATCAGCCCCATTGTAGGAACACACCTGTGGGTTTAAACTTGGGAGACACCTGTTCAAAGGGAAGAGAGTGGCTCCGCAAGGGGGCCGTTCTCCCATCAGCGGTCCAGGTTGGAGTAGAGGCTGGAGGACTCCATTGTTCATTCTCTACTGCACTTGTCTTATACTTTCTTGATTTACTCCTTCATTTTGTGTGAACATCTCTTAGTACCTCCTGGGAAAGGAGTCAAGAATATTGTCTTCACTTTTGCAAATCTCAACATTCCATTTTTCTGCTCTCATTACGACTGATAGTTTGAGGATAGAATTCTGGGCTGAGAACTCAAATCTTGAATGCATTTTGTCTACCACATTGCTACTTAAAGTGGGGTCCATGGACCAGTGTCAGTCTGCAAACTATTTGTCTTCATCTGGGATGAAATCAGTGCAGAAATTGAGAGCATTTCAAAACTTTTATACTAATTTGTGTCATTACATGTTTATTGGAGCTGATAATAATATGTTGATGGCTTTTAATTTGTATGTCTTTTTCAAATTTTATTTTTTCTACTAATTCTTTTCTAGTCTCTTTTTTTTTTTTTTTTTTTGACCACGCAGCACAGCATGCAGGATCTTAGTTCCCCAACCAGGGATTGAACCCATGTCCCCTGCAGTGGAAGTGCAGAATCTTAACCACCGGACCACCAGGGAAGTCCCTTTTCTACTCTGTTGTATAAAAGTAACAGTCAGTGACAGATTGAAGGCAATCCCTTCACCACATATTTTGAGAAGCACTGTTTTAGTATACTCTATTCTCGAGAAGTCCTTTGTCAGTCTGATGTTGGTATTTTTCTAAGTAGCCCATTTTTTTGGGTTTTCTCTTTATCCTTAGGGCTCAGAATTTCACTATGAGAAGACTTAATGAGGACCTTTTGTCACTCATTGTGCTGGACCCGCAATGGGTCCTTCAGTCTGGAGACTCATTCATTCATTCATACTAGTTTCATCCCTCTCTTTTTTCCTCTCTTCTCTTTTTCCAGAATCCTTAGTGGTTAAATATTGGGCCTCCTGCTTCATGTGTTGAATCTTATATTTTGTCCCTATACTTTCAGTCCCTTTTTGTTTTACTTCTTATAAGATTCTTCAACTTTATCTTCCAACTCATTTGTTTATATAGACTATCATTTATTATTTATGTATACTATCATATTTTTAATTTCAAAATCTTATTTAATTACCTCTTTTGTAATCTCATCTTGTTTTTTTGTATGCAATATCAGTATTTTTGAGGAAACTGACCAGATGTACTTTTTTCCTAGTCTTTGCTTCCTGCGTTATATCTGTTTCCCTGTTTCCTTTTTTCTACTGTTTGAGTTTAGCCTCTCTTCACATTGATGACTCTTGTCAAAGATCCTGGTTGGGTTATCCATTCCTATCTAATAATAAGATTAAAAAGCCGATGGGTAGCTCTGTGTATTAGTGTGGATATGGGGGTTTCCTCTGTTGGCAGGTTTCACTCTTGGGAGATGGGGTGGGAGGCTGGCACTTGGGGGAAACCCAAATACCAGGAATGTGCCAGTCTTTTCTTTGGGACTGTTCAGATTCTCCAGAGAAGAATTTCCTGATCTCCTCCCTGGGGAAGGGTGGTGATGGGTGAGGGTAGCATGCATATATAGCTGCTGGTGTTCTGCATATCTGGGGGAGAAGAAGGACTAGGGATTCCAATGTTCAGATACAGATGGCCTGCAGCTCTGCGCTGCCCCTGCCTCTTCTGCATGGCAGTTTGGGTCAAGTCTTGAGCTTCCCCAAGTTTCCATGAGGCAAACCGGCAATCTTTTTGCTTTGGCCTCCTCTGCAAACATTTTAATTTGTGCCTTTCTCTGCCCTGCCACCTCATTCATCACTCTTCTAAAAGCTTTTCCTCTTCCTAAGATTTGCTGAACTCTCTCATTCACTGATGGCTCCATTCCCATTCTCTCTGCTTGGGAGGGAATGGAGATACATGTCTGATCCACTGACAACTTTTAACTAGAAGTCTACATCCTGTATTTTTAGAGTTGTGCCAGATTAAATATTCATATTCAGGTTCTTCTCAGCCCATTTTAGACTCCATTGTGTGGTGCGTAGGCTGATAGTCATGCCTTTCATATCTTCATCCTACTCAGTGAGGCTGAACACGATAGGATCAAGGAGAGAGCCCAATGGCATATTCCTAAAGACCTCCACAGACTTAGACACTGTGTCTGTCTTATTCACCGCCATAGCCCTGGCATGAGAACTTAGTTGTTGTGGAATAAACATTTGTTGAATGTAACCATCCTATCAAAGAAAGAAATGAGGGTGATCCTGTGAGATTTGTTCCAGCAACCCATGCTGGTTGTCATGCTCACCATTTCCCTCTTGCTCATGAAATGTTATTGTTTAAATTATCCCTTATAGGATTTTTCTAGGGACTGATATTCAAATCATGAGTTGTGGCTTTTGGAATATGCTTCTTTACCTTTTCTGAAAAGAAGAGCATTGCCTTTTCTGGCTCCTCTCTTGGTCTCACAGATCCCCGGTGAGGTTACAGCGAGAGCCAAGACTGCTGGACAGTGGCAGTGTGAGTTCAAGGCAAGGCCCCGTGGCTCGGAAGGCCCCGCCTGCCTCAATCCTCGGCCACCTCTTCAGCCTCATCTCAAACCATACTCTCCCTGTTCATTATGCTCCAATTAGGCCTTTCTGTTCCTCAGACCCACGAAGCCTGTTCCTGCCACCGGGCTCTTTGTGTTTGCCATCTCTCCACCTGGTGGCCCACTCTTCACACAGGTCTATGCATTTACAGCTGCTTCTCTTCATTCTGATGTGGGCTCAAAAGCGCCTTCTTCAGGGGCCTTCCCTGACTTCCTCATCCCCTCCCCCCCAAGGAAAGCATTACCTTTATTTGTCATCTTTATGTCACTCACCATTACCAGAAAGTTTCTTGTTTATTTATTTGTTTACTTGCTTAGGATATCCTCTGTCAAATGTAAATTCTAGGGACTTTATTTGCTTTTCTACTTCTGATTCACAAGGCTTCAGCCAGAGCCTGGCTCACTGAAGGAATGCAATACATGTTTATTGAATAAATGAATTTGAAAACAACATTGCCGACTTTGTAGTTCTCCTGAGTGGAATCCTTGACTTGCAGAAACACCTGAGGATCTTCAGTCTACACTTTAGAGCAAGGGTCTGCAAACTATGGCCCATGGGTCAAACCTGGCTTACCACCTGTTTTTATGAATAAAGTTTTATTGGAACATGGTCATGCACATTCCTTTCCTTATTATCTTGGCTGCTTTCACCCTACAACAGGAGAATTGAGTAGTTGAGACCAAGACCATATGGCCTGCAAAGCTGAACCAGTTTTACTATCTGCCCTTTACAGAAAAGATCACTAAGTGCTACTCCAAAGGGAAGGCTCCCTGGATTACGTCAGACCTTTCTTTCATATGAATTGATGCCACAATGGCAAGAGGCTTTGTTCTCAGCTCAGAGGCCTCTTTCATGCCTGTGTCTTTAGATATGGGACTAAATCTTTCTGTTCATGAAATGTTGGCCTTGGCAATCCGCTTAATTCAGGTGGAAAACTACTTTGACTTGAATTATCTGGAGAACAGAGATCACTGTGTTTTCTCTAATTGTTAATTATCAGGGTGACACATGGTATGAGCCACTCTGCCTGTCTGTCTTTTTATCTAGAGGAAAGGTTTAGCAATGCGCCTTGGTGGCATGAAAGATAGACTTCGACTGTAAGATTTTATTATTTTTATTATTTCCCTTTGCTTAGATCTCTATAAGAATCATGATGTTTCCAAGGCAACACATGGCTTGGGGAAACTGGAGATAATACTCTCGATGCAAAGGGATAACATCACAGCTACCACAACAATGCTCCCCAGTGCGCAAATGTCGGGTGTTCAGAGGAAACAAGTCATCTTGATTAGAATCTGGGCAGCATGAGTTTCAAAGTGGAATAATCACGCTATGTTCCATAAATTTGCAAACCCTCGTTATAGTGCAGTGGAGAAGGGAACACGCTTAAAACAGTGCATGGGACTTGGCTCCTGGGATGATTGTCAGGGAGCGTTTTATCACCTTGCCAGGATGGAGCAGATGCTTTTGAATCCCTTTTCTATTGTACCTGCCTATTTAAAACACAAGTTTCTTTTTCTTAGCTACCCAAAATATTAGAAAGCTTTTCAAATTGTCAGATCATTTTCCCTAAAGTGACACACATTTCTTAAAAAAAAAAATCTTAAAATAGTTTTTACAAATGAACATATTTATTGTAAAGAAACCCAGAACGTACAGTTATTTAAAAATAAGAAAGCAAAATATCAAACTACCACTCTGAGATAACCAGTGTTAATATTTTATTATAAACCCTTCCAGACTTTCCCTTATGGGCTAAAACATATATATATATATATATATATATATATATATATATATATATATACATACACACACACACACACACACACATACACATAGGGCAAAATACTATACACACTAGTCTGTAACCTGCTTTCTTTTTAAAGAATGGTATGTCATAAAGATTTTTACACTCTGCTGGAGTCAGGATAGTGTGGTGTCAACATCATATGCCCTGCAGCCTGACTGCCTTGTTTCAAATACTGACTCGGTCAATTACTAACTTGGACAAGCTAGTAATATGACCTTGGACAAGTTATATAACCTCTCTGGTGCCTCAATTTCCTCATCTGTAAAATGGACAGAATAATGATGGAATTTACTACATGGGGTTTTCGTGAGGAGTAAATATGTTAGTACAAAGAAAGCCCATAATACAGTGCTCCGCACATGGGAACCTGTCACTGAATGTTAGATATTGTTATGTGTCCATGTCAGTACGTGTATTTCTACAACATAACTTTATTGTCTGCGTACTGGAATGCAGGTACGCTTTTCTGCTTTTCCTTTGGTTTTATGGTTGTGCTTCGCTGCTGTGCGTGTTTGTTTGTTTTGCCTGTGCCGCACAGCATGTAGGATCTTGGTTCTCCGACCAGGGATTGAACCCTCGCCCCCTGCATTGGGAGCGTGGAGTCTTAACCACTGGACCGCCAGGGAAATCCTAATACTGTATTTTTATACTCCACCGAGTTGGAGTTGCACAGTGCATCTGAGTAGAGAACACTGAGACTCTGTTAGCCCTTTTGTCGCAGGAGCTCCTAACAATGTTAGTGGAAGGAGAGGAGAAGGTGGAAGACTTTGTAGTCATGGTACCCAGTAGATAAGAGGTGATGTGGAGACTATACATGAGCTTTACAGTGTCTGGTCTTAGAGCTACTACTTTCTGAGCATCATAAGCCACTTAACTTCTCTGAACCTTAATTTGCGTATCTGCAAAATTAAAATTATTTTTGTATCTACCTCCTTGTGTTTTTGTGAATTAGATTAGTGACGTGGAGAGTTTAGCACTTGCCTTGTACCTGGCAACCTCTTAGTGAATATTAGATACTATTATTAGAAATGGGAAGCCACCATCAAACATAATGTATCATATTCAGAGATACTTATTATACCCATACACCCACACATGCCTGTAAAATCACACAGTTTATCTATGGAATAGTCATTTGGTAAATTATAAATTTACATTTCTTCTTCCTTCTGCTTCTATTATTATGCTGCTGGGTCTCAAATTCACACCTACTTTGTATACTTGTTTTGTGTTGCTGGCGCTGCGACTCTGCAAACCCGTCTCCTTTGCCAGCTGGGTGGAGTTCAGGTTCTGCCAGTAGGGGGTGCTAGATGGAGACTGGAAGGCGGGAGGAGGGAAAGGAGATGTGCTTCTTGCTGTTCACCTCCAGTTCCTGCCAGCATCACCCGACTTACCGCGGCAGTGGTAGATTTCAATATGGCAGCTGACTCTGGTTTTCATTTTTTTCTCACAGTCTCAAAACCAGTCTCATTGTCCCTCCTTGGAGATCCTAGACCTGGCCCGTTGGCATGCCTTCCTCAGAGGCCTGGGTTCCATCTCTGGGGGGGCCTCCTTTGTGCTTCTAGGTCCTAGCAGCCCCAGACTCTCCTTTGTTCATTCCTCCCGCCGTGGTGGCAATAGCTGCTTCCTGCTTGCAGGAACCTCAGTTTTCCCTCTTTGCTTTTTAGTTCTCTAATTCCTGGTGCACAGAACATATAATATTGTATAAATCTAAGGTTTACAATGTAATGATTTGATATAAGTATATATTGTGAGTTGATTACCACAATATGTTGTGAACAATTCTTTATACTACACTGTCTCTGTTAAAATTCCTGATGTGGGTTCTGCTTTCTGACCAGACCCTGTCCAATACCACACACAACTCCACTTTCCCTAAAGAAGGCAGTTGAGAAGGACACCTTCATTTTACAAGTGAAGGTGTCAGCATCTCTCTGGATGAAGGATGCTGGGATTCTGGTCTTTACCCAGATGCCCTGGGTGGACTCTGCACAAGGACCTGGGTGGGAAGGCCACCTGGGCCCTGACTATACCTCGTGGGCAGGGCTGCCCTCCCTGGGGGCGGGGTGAGGGTGCTAAGGCTTCAATGTGAGCGGCTGCATTTGGGAAGTAGAGTAATACTTGAAGACAGGCCGAGAGGAGAAGAACAATGAAAGGAGAGTGCGGTAGAGAAAGGAGGGGTGGAGGAGGTGCTGAGGGCTGCTGAGGGCGGAAGGCCAGGGCTGACAGAGGCTGGGGGTGGGGAGAGCAGAGAAACACGCAGACTGTTAGTCCCTGCGGAGGACGGATGGGTCAGGCTTTCGTTTATTTACACATAGTGAAAATGGCCTGTACACTTCGTTGGTCAACACCACTTTCTGGCTTCATTGGTTTGCAGAAGGGCTCTCTGCCCCCTGCTGGGAGATTCTTTCTTGGAGCCTGTTTCAGGTCACTCACCCTAACCCCCTCCTCAGTGATCAGTTCAGTCTGTCTCCCTGTCTGTCTGTCTGTCTCTCGTTTTCTCTCTCTCTCTCTCTCTCTCTCTCTCTCTCTCTCTCACACACACACACACACACACACACACACACACACACTTTGTTCACAGGGAGCCCTGGAAAACCCCTGGCCTCAGAGGGGACACCCCTCCCCATCCCCCTCACTCAGCAGTGGTCCTCCCCAGAGCCCATCTGACCAGTGGGGCTTCAAGAGAGCAGTGGAAGAGTCTGCCACCGCCCGAAGACCCTTGGCTGTCCGGATCCATACGTGGTCAGGATGCCTTTACTGAGTTCAAATTGCCGCTGGTGCTGCTGATGGGGGAAAAGGCAGAGGAGCTCTGGGGGGGCAGTCCGGTGACTCCCTCCTCCAGGCTGCCCTGTGTAGGGTGTTGTGAGTCAAAGTGGAGAAGTTCCTGCCCTTGGCTTGGAAATTAATTCTTGGCTAAAAAATGAAATATATTCTTTACTTCTTAGGAGAAGATTTAACAAGAGGAACAAAAGCACCTAGGGCCTCCACTAAGATTTTTTTAAAATAAATTTGAAATGATTCTGGTGTTACAGAAAAGTTGCAAAGTTAGTACAAAGAGTTCTCATCTCCTCCTCTCCTAGTTTTCCCTGTTGTTAACATCTTACATCCCTGTGGTGCTTTCATCGAAACTAAGGCACCAGCATTGGTACATCACTTGTTAACTAAACTTCAGTCTTTATGCAGATTTCACTAGTTTTTCCGCTAATGTTCTTTTTCTGTTGCAGAATCCCATTTAGGACATCATATTGTATTTAGTCATTGTGTCTCTAGTCCCCTTTGGTCTGTGACAGTTTCTCAGTCTTCCGCCCCCCCCCCCCTTTTCTTTAATGACCTTGACAGTTTTGAAGAGTACTGGCATTTAATAGAATGTTCCTCAATTTGGGTTTGTCTGATGTTTTTCTAATGATGAGACTGGGGTTATGGGTTTTGGGGACGAAGACCACCAAGGTGAAGTGTCCTTCTCATCACATCTATTAACCCTTCCTCCTCCACGTTCCCTCTTGCTCCTTTGTCCTCAGCCCTTTCCCCTATCCCAGCCCCTGGCAACTGTTGATCTTTTTTTCTTTGCCTCTATTATGCCTTTTCCAGAATGCCATATAAATCGAGTCATGTGGTATATAGCTTTTTTTTTTTTCAGTTTAAAAAGCAGCACTATTGAGGTATAATTGATATATAATATACTGTATATACTTAACGTATACAATTTGATAAGTTTTGACATACACACACACACACACACACACACATACACACACACTGTGGTGGTGTCATCACCACAATCAAGATAGGGCACAGAGCCATCACCCTAAAAGTGTCCTCATGCTCCCTCGTAATCTTCTCCTTCCTTCTCTGATCCTAATGTACTTATATACAGCCTCTCGATGTCTTGCTTATCTTCTTGTACAACAACGTTTGTATCTTACTGTCCTAAGGTAAGGTGGCCCAGTGGTTGGCAGTATTGTCTTTGGGGTTGGATACCTGTGTTCATATTTTAACCTTAGGCTCCACTTAAGCTCTCTGTGCCTCATCTTTCTTATCTGTAAGATTGGGAAGATAATAGTACCCACTACATTGGGTTGTTGTGAGGATTAGCTGGGTTTATCTACAAAAAGCACTTGGAAAAGGATTTTTTTATACAAAGAGCACTTAATAAATGTCACCTCTCATCGTCAGCCTCGTTATTGCTGAGAGCCCTTGAAGGGCAGCAAGTACAGCTCTTCCTGCACTCATATGACCATGGTGCCCAGCACAGTGGTAGGCATATGGAAGGGGTTCGGATATCTGCTGGATTTTTGACCCAGTGACCCCTTTGGTGAGTAAAAAGTTCCCGTGACCACTTAACATACTACATGCTTGTTTACATCTGTTGTCAGACCAAACAAAACCAAAACAAATCAGACTCCCAAACCAAAAAGCTGTGACAATTTTGTCTTGGTAAATATAGCCAAGGCCTGTGTATTTCCATGGTTTAGAATATCACCAGTGGACATCTACAGTGGAAAATTGAGTACAAGACTTTCATCACATGGTTCGTTTTGCTCGTATTTGGGTATGCCCCTGGCTTAGGAGCTGGGCAGCTAAACCCCACACAGTGAGGAGCCTGTCATAATGCAGTTTGCACAGAAGGCAGGAAAGGATTCAGACATTTAGTGAGCATCTACTTCAGCGGTGTGCTAGAGCTGGCTTGCTTGGTCAATTTTCAGGAACTTTACAAACTAGTCATTAAATGCAACCTTTATAAAAACGTAAATTATATAGACTTACAACGAAATAAATTATGTTAAAAACAAAGGTAATAAGTACTCAGTTGTACTCACATTGAGAATAGTCAACCAATTATTTTACTACTATCTATGCTCTTGAGGTTATTTACGTTGGTTGCATCTGTGTGGTGACAATACTATATGATGGTGTGCTATTTCTCATCCCTTCCCATCTGTGTTCAGTGATGTCATGTTGGTAGCTTGAAAGTGGCCATGGTAGGAATATTTACACCACATGTATTGGCAAGCACTTCAAATCAGGGCTTACTGTTCCTAGAGAGTTGACTGTTAAGCATTTACCAGCCCACCACTGATAACTGCTTACCAGGCATGACAGTTGCATGGTTTTCGTTGCAAGAAGCAGGGGCTCACTCAGGTTAGTTCAACTAAAGTGAAGAAGGGTTTATGCTAACGGAATTTATTGTGAGAAAAGGGAGATAGAATATCATGGAGATTCAAGAATAGGCCCTACTCCAGGGCCTTACGGAGCTGGGGGCTTAGAGGGTGGTTCTGGATCCAAGGCTACTCTGTGGACCCCAGAGCGTGGCTTGGGCGTTATGCCCTGGTTCATTGCTATTCGCATAATACCTGCTTCTTT
Organism: Phocoena sinus; assembly: GCF_008692025.1. Taxonomy (NCBI): domain Eukaryota; kingdom Metazoa; phylum Chordata; class Mammalia; order Artiodactyla; family Phocoenidae; genus Phocoena; species Phocoena sinus. The sequence continues at coordinate 72,969,974 of NC_045770.1, forward strand.
CTGTCCTGGTCTCAGCTGCTCCCCCCTCCCCCCACTCCACCTTGTATTGTCTCTCTGTTATTGCTTCTGCTTCTTATAATTTCTCATGTCTTTGGCTTGTATTGATTTACCATTGCCATTCCCACTTTCCATTATTCGCTCCCGTTGAAGACTATGTTATTCTCTTTGTTTTGTTGCTTTAATTTCTGAGCGAGGGGATCTAATTGGTACAGCTCATTTTTTCATGAAAAGTGGTATTAGTCGATAGCTGGCCTATGGCTTTTGGTCAAATGGTTGTATCTGGCCACCACTGGCCAGGAAGGAAAGTGGGGTCACATAGTACACATTTTGGCCTAGTGCATGAGGGGTAAGAAGATGAATTAGCTAAAGCGAAATAAGCCAAAGAAAGACAAATACTGCATGACGTCACTTAGATGTGGATTTTTTTTTTTTTTTAAAAAGAGTCAAACTCATAGAAACAGAATAGAAAAGTGGTTGCCAGGGGCTACGGGGTGGGGGAAATAAGGAGAGGTTGGTAAAATGGTACAAACTTTCAGCTATAAGATGAATAAGATCTGAGGATCTAATGTATAGTATGGTGATTATAGTTGATAACACCGTATGTATAATTGAAATTTGCTAAGAGAGTGGAAAAGTTCTCACCAAAGGAAAAAAAATATGTGAGGTGATGGATGTATTAATTAACTCCATGAAGGGAATCCTTTCACAATGTATATGTGTATATCAGATCACCGTGATGTGTACTTTGAATATCTTACCATTTTATATGTCAATTTTACCTCAATAAAGCTAGAAAAAAAAGATGAATTAGCTACTACCAGAATGACTAAAATAAAAAAGATTGACAAAGTTTGGTGAGGATTTGGTGCATTGCTCCAAATTTTATGCATCGCTGGAGTAAGTGCCAGTGTGTACAACTACTTAGAAAATAGTTCAGCAGTATCTACTAAAGCTTGTTATATGCACAACCTTGTGACCCAGAAGTTGTGATCCAGAAATTCTACTCCTGTAAATACCCAACAGAAATGAATGACTTTTTCCATGGTAGAACATGTGCAAGAATCTTCCTAGTAACACTAGCTGTAATAGTTCCAAACTGGAAACTCCCTAGGGGCCATTCACAGTAAAGCAGATACCTAAGTTGTGGTAATTTCATAAACAGAAATTGTGTTATTGCTACACACAACCTCATGAATAAATCTCAGAAACATTATGCTGTGTTAGAGAGGCCTTATTCAAAAGAGTATATACTATGCCATATTCAAGAACAGGCAAAACCAATCTATGGTAGAAGTCAATAGTAACTGGGAGGGTATCGACTGGGAAGCGGCATGTGAGAGACTTCTTGGGTGATGTGTTTTCTCTCTTGATTTTGGTGGTGGCTCCCCAGTTGTAAACATTCTTTGAACTATACACTTAAGATATGGACACTTGACTGTATGTAAGTTAAACCTCAATAAAAAGTCAATAAAAAGGAAAAAAAAAGAATGAACTATGGTCATTGCCCCCCAAGAAATTTAGAGCCCACTAGTAGGGAGGAGAGAGTGACTGACATCAAAAACACAGGAGTAAAAATAAATAAATAAAAAGAGTGAGTACAATTTACCTATATATATTAAAAAAAAACACAGGAGTATGTATTTGAGAAAGGTAAGTGCTAGTTAAAATATTTATGAGGTGCCATGGGAACTCAAAGGAAGGGGCAACTGATTCTGCTGGGGGAAAAGAAAGAAAGGAATTCACATGCAGGAAGTATAGAGTATATGCCAGGTGCTTTAATTAAGCTACCTCATTTAGTCCTGCATGCTCTTCTCATACCACAATTTATAAGACAGGAAAGCTTTGAATGGGCTTTTGAGTGATATGTGGGTATTCAGCACAAAGTAATGAAAATAATTATGTCAGGATTGTGGGACTATTTATAATAAAACCCTTTTGTAATGGTGTATTAGTTTCCATAGGCTGCTGTAACAAATTAACGCAAACTTGGTGGCTTAATGCAACAGGAATTTAATCTCTAATAATTTTGGAGGCAGTCTTCGAGAAAAATCTGTTCCTTACCTCTATCAGCTTCTGGTGGCTGCCTTGGCATTCCTGGGCTTGTGGCCACATCATTGTGACCTTTGCCTCCATTGTCCCATTGTCCTCTATGTGTCTCTTTTACTAGGATACTTGTGATGGCATTTAGGGTCCACACAGGTAATCCAGGATTATGTCCTCATCTCAAGATCTGTAATTTAATCACATCCGCAAAGATCCATTTTCCAAATAAGGCAGCGTTCACAGGTTCCAAGGATTTGATGTAGACGTTGGCCTACCATAAATGGTTTAATTGAATTAATAATATATACCAGTTTATTAAAAATGAGTAAGTAGGTGTTTGCCAGGCACAGGGAGAAGGCAAGGCCGTGCATGTAGAAGAATCCCGGGATGCGCTCCATGAGGATTATAACATATTTCACTGTATACTTGCCCTTGACCCCAAACCCCTTGGTTGGAGGAGCACATGATTCATGTACATGTATCTGTGTACACACAAACAACTTTCATTTCAGCTGCATGTTGCCCTCATCTGGGATCTTTGGAGATCCTGAAGCCACCTGCAGCCCGCCATTCACAGATCACGATGTGCCTCTCCAAAGGGAAAACATTTTGAACTATCTTATGTGTCTTGAACTTTTTTTAGCTATAATCCCTTTCTTCAAACAAAAGCATGTTGTGTATAACTGTTAAAGAGCTAAAGCCTGGAGTCCCACTTCTTGTTGATGTCCTTTGTCCCTTCTACAAAGAGCCCATTTGAAAATTATTATTGTCTTGGATCAGGGGGTGGCAAACTTTGCCAGTGATGAGCCAGATTGTAAATATTTAGGGCTTTCCAGTTCATACGGTCTCAGTTGCATCTACTCAGCTCTGCTGTTATAGCCCCAAAGCAGCTATAAACAATACGAAAACGAACGGCACGGTTGGGTGCCTATCAAACTTTATGGACACTTTGAATTTCATATAATTTTCTCATCATGACATATTATTCTCTTTAAAGATGTAAAAACTATTCTTAGCTCATGGGCTGTGCAGTAAAGGCAATGGGCTGGATTTAGCCCAAAGGCTGTAGTTTGCCAACCCCTGTCTTAGATAATAGCATGCGACCTGTGGAAGTTTTCTTAAGATTTAAAATCCAAGAACCCCGGGATTGGAGAGGACCGCAGAGGCGAATACGCCTTAATTCCCACCATAATATCCAGTTGCCATCAATGCCTCCCTGAGCTATCATCCAGTGCCTTCTTGAAGTCCTGCACCTGCAGGGAACCCCGCTTCCTGGGCCAGCTCATTCTGCCTCCCAGACAGCGCTGATTGCTAGACTTCTTCCCTGTGCAGAGCGGCACCTGTCTCGAATGAGAGCACCTACAGGATACCGTTGGAACTCTGAAGCACAATATTAACACATCAGGTTCATTTCATGCTCTACTTGTCTTGGGCTGATATTAACAAAAATTAAATTTAATGTTAATCAGCCTTAGCGTTCAGCACGCACGATGCAAATTTGCGATTTCTGGCAAGGGTGGTTAAATCATATTTATGCTATTTGTGCGGTGCCTGAATAACAGGGGAATGCTATTACCAACAATTAAACTCCTAGGTTGACAGATGTCACCATAAGCAGACATAGCCCAGTGCAAGTGGAGATTCTTCTTAGCAAGTTGCAGGCAGAAAGGACACAAACTGGAGAGCCGAAGTTAATTTTCAATTTCCTCCTTTCCTTTGGATGGCTAGTTTTGCACGTTGGACCAATGCAAATGATTTTACTCTATGCCCTGCTTTCTCTCCTTTTCCTCCTTTTTTTGGCTTTGAAAAGTAAATTTTTAGAGACAAGCAAGAAGGAATATTCTTTTTCTTTCCTGGGTACCGCAGATAGAGGTCTTTTGAGCAGCTGAAAAGCATTCTTGTTGTTGCAGCTGGCTTATTGGGTGAGAGCAGTTGAGAACTTAGGGGGTGGTCTTGTTTTGATCTGCAGGACTAGAGAAAGGAGGAGTGGATGAGTGAAACTGGTCTGACTCCACGAGTGTCTTCCCTCTGTAGGAGAGAGATGCTTGCCCAGCCTGTGGCCAGGGCATCGGGTGTTTGACCTGTGCTTTCCCTGTGACGAACCACTCACTAGCAGAAGCACTGTGTGGACACTGTCTCACAGATCTTATCTCCTGGCGAAGGTAAGAGCCATGAAACACACTCCAGATGGATACTCTCCAAGATCTTCCATACTTCATCTTCATCAACAAGAAAGCGTCAGGGGAATTGAAGGTCCTTCAGATCTTGGGTAAACATTTCACCTAAGAGCCACCAGATGTGCTCACAGTCAGATTCTTCAGGGGATCTGGCACATTCTCTTTTCCTTTTGTTTTCATTATCATTTATTTAGTGAAGTAAAATTGCTGTACAATGGTGTGTTAGTTTCTGTGTTATAACAAAGTGTATCAGCTATATGCATACATATGTCCCCAAATCCCCTCCCTCTTGCGTCTCCCTCCCACCCTCCCAATCCCACCCCTCTAGGTGGTCACAAAGCACCGAGCTGATTGCCTTGTGCTATGCGGCTGCTTCCCACTAGCTATCTGTTTTACATTTGGTAGTGTATATGTGTCCATGCCACTCTCTCACTTCGCCCCAGCTTACCCTTCCCCCTCCCCATGTCCTCAAGTCCCTTCTCTACATCTGCGTCTTTATTGCTGTCCTGCCCCTAGGTTCATTTTTTAAAATTTTATTTATTTATATATGGTAGCATGGGGTCTTCGTTGCTGCGCGCAAGCTTTTCTCTAGTTGTGGCGAGCAGAATCTACTCTTCGTTGCGGTGCACGGGCTTCTCATTGCGGTAGCTTCTCGTTGCAGAGCACGGGCTCTAGGTGCGTGGGCTTCAGTAGTTGTGGCATGAGGGCTCAGTAGTTGTGGTTCGCGGGCTCTAGAGCGCAGGCTCAGTAGTTGTGGTGCACTGGCTTAGTTGCTCCGTGGCATGTGGTGTCTTCCTAAACCAGGGCTCGAACCTGTGTCGCCTGCATTGGCAGGCGGATTCTTAACCACTGCGCCACCAGGGAAGTCCTGGCCCTAGGTTCTTCAGAACCATTTTTTTGTTTTAGGTTCCATATATATATGTTAGCATACGGTATTTGTTTTTCTCTTTCTGAATTACTTCACTCTGTATGACAGACTCTAGGTCCATCCACCTCACTACAAATACCTCAATTTCATTTCTTTTTATAGCTAAGTAATATTCCATTGTATATATGTACCACATCTTCTTTATCCATTCATCTGTCAATGGACACTTAGGTTGCTTCCATGTCCTGGCTATTGTAAATAGAGTTGCAATGAACATTGTGGTACATGACTCTTTGTGAATTATGGATTTCTCAGGGTATATGCCCAGTAGTGGGATTGCTGGGTCATATGGCAGTTCTATTTTTAGTTTTCTAGGGAACCTCCATACTGTTCTCCATAGTGGCTGTATGAATTTACATTCCCACCAACTGTGCAAGAGGGTTCCCTTTTCTCCACACCCTCTCCAGCATTTACTGTTTGTAGATTTTTTGATGATGGCAATTCTAACTGGTGTGAGGTGATACCTCATGTAGTTTTGATTTACATTTCTCTAATGATTAATGATGTTGAGCATCCTTTCATGTGTTCGTTGGCAATCTGTATGTCTTCTTTTGAGAAATGTCTATTTAGGTCTTCTGCCCATTTTTAGATTGGGTTGTTTGTTATTTTGATATTGAGCTGCATGAGTTGCTTGTAAACTTTGGAGATTAATCCTTTGTCAGTGGCTTCACTTGCAAATATTTTTTTCCCATTCTGAGTGTTTTCTTTACATCTTGTTTATGGTTTCCTTTGCTGTGCAAAAGCTTTTAAGTTTCATTAGGTCCCATGTGTTTATTTTTGTTTTTATTTGCATTTCTCTAGGAGGTGGGTCAAAAAGGATCTTGCTGTAATTTATGTCATAGAGTGTTCTGCCTATGTTTTCCTCTAAGAGTTTTATAGTGTCTGGCCTTACATAAAGGTCTTTAATCCATTTTGAGTTTATTTCTGTGTATGGTGTCAGGGAGTGTTCTAATTTCATTCTTTTACATGTAGCTCTCCAGTTTTCCTAGCACCACTTATTGAAGAGGCTGTCTTTTCTCCATTGTATATTCGTGCCTCCTTTATCAAAGATAAGGTGACCATATGTGCAGGGGTTTAGCTCTGGGCTTTGTATCCTGTTCCATTGATCTATCTTTCTGTTTTTGTGCCAGTACCATACTGTCTTGATTACTGTAGCTTTGTAGTATAGTCTGAAGTCAGGGAGCCTGATTCCTCCAGATGCATTTTTCTTTGTCAAGATTGCTTTGGCTATTCGGGGTCTTTTATGTTTCCATACAAACTGTGAAATTTTTTGTTCTAGTTCTGTGAAAAATGCCAGTGGTAGTTTGATAGGGATTGCATTGAACGTGTAGATTGCTTTGGGTAGTATAGTCATTTTCACAACGTTGATTCTTCCAATCCAAGAACATGGTATATCTCTCCATCTGTTTGTATCATCTTTAATTTCTTTCATCAGTGTCTTATAGTTTTCTGCATACAGGTCTTTTGTCTCCTTGGGTAGGTTTTTTCCTAGGTATTCTATTCTTTCTGTTGTAATGGTAAATGGGAGTTTACTCCTTAATTTCTTTTTTTTTTTTTTTTTTTTGGCGGTACGCGGGCCTCTCACTGATGTGGCCTCTCCCGTTGTGGAGCACAGGCTTCAGATGTGCAGGCTCAGCGGCCATGGCTCATGGGCCCAGCTGCTCCATGGCATGTGGTATCTTCCCGGACCGGGGCACGAACCTGTTGTCCCCTTGCATTGGCAGGCGGACTCTCAACTGCTGCGCCACCAGGGAAGCCCCTTTAATTTCTTAAGGGTAAGAATTTCTTAAAGTTTCTTAATTTCCTTAATTTCTCTTTCAGAGTTTTCATCATTAGTGTATAGGAATGCAAGAGATTTCTGTGCATTAATTTTGTAACCTGCTGCTTTACCAAATTCATTGATAAGGTCTAGTAGTTTTCTGGTAGCATCTTTAGGATTCTCTATGTGTAGTATCATGTCATTTGCAAACAGTGACAACTTTATTTCTTCTTTTCCAATTTGGATTCCTTTTATTTCTTTTTCTTCTCTGATTGCTGTTGCTAAAACTTCCAAAACTGTGTTGAATAATAGTGGTGAGAGCGGACAACCTTGGCTTGTCCTGATCTTATAGGAAATGGTTTCATTTTTTTCACTATTGAGAACGATGTTGGCTGTGGGTTTGTCATATATGACCTCTATTATGTTGAGGTAAGTTCCCTCTATGCCTACTTTCTGGGTAGTGTTTATCATAAATGGGTGTTGAATTTTGTCAAAAGCTTTTTCTGCATCTATTGAGATGATCATATGGTTTTTCTCCTTCAATTTGTTAATATGGTGTGTCACACTGCTTGATTTGCGTGTATTGAAGAATCGTTGCATTCCTGGGATAAACCCCACTTGATCATGGTGTATGATCCTTTTAATGTGCTGTTGGATTCTGTTTGCTAGTGTTTTGTTGAGGATTTTTGCATCTATGTTCATCAGTGATATTGGCCTGGAGTTTTCTTTCTTTGTGACATCTTTGTCTGGTTTTGGTATCAGGGTGATGGTGGCCTCATAGAATGAGTTTGGCAGTGTTCCTCCCTTTTCTATATTCTGGAACACTTTGAGAAGGATAGGTGTTAGCTCTTCTCTAAATGTTTGACAGAATTCGCCTGTGAAACCTTCTGGTCCTGGGATTTTGTTTGTTGGAAGATTTTTAATCACAGTCTCAATATCATTACTTGTGATTGTTCTGTTTATATTTTCTATTTCTTCCTGGTTCAGTCTCAGAAGGTTGTGCCTTTCTAAGAATTTGTCCATTTCTTCGGTGTTGTCCATTTTATTGGCATATAGTTGCTTGTAGTAATCTCTCATGAACCTATTTCTGCAGTGTCAATTGTTATTTCTCATTTTTCATTTCTAATTCTATTGATTTGAGTCTTCTCCCTTTTTTTTCTTGGTGGGTCTGGCTAATGGTTCATCAATTTTGTTTATCTTCTCAAATAACCAGCTTTTAGTTTTATTGATCTTTGCTGCTGTTTCCTTCAGTTCTTTTCAGTTTATTTCTGATCTGATCTTTTTGATTTCTTTCCTTCTGCTTATTTTGGGGGGTTTTTGCTTTTCTTTCTCTAATTTCTTGAGGTATAAGGTTATGTTGTTTATTTGAGATGTTTGTTGTTTCTTGAGGTAGGATTGTATTGCTATAAACTTCCCTCTTAGAATTGCTTTTGCTGCATCCTTTAGGTTTGGGGTCATCGTGTCTTCATTGTCATTTGTTTCTAGGTATTTTAAAAATTTCCTCTTTGATTTCTTCAGTGATCTCTTGGTTATTTAGTAGTGTATTGTTTAGCCTCCATGTGTTTGTATTTTTTACAGATTTTTTCCTGTAATTGATATCTAGTCTCATAGCATTGTGGTCAGAAAAGATACTTGATACAATTCAGTCTTCTTAAATTTACCAAGGCTTGATTTGTGACCCAAGATATGATCTTTCCTGTAGAATGTTCCATGATCACTTGAGAAGAAAGTGTAATATGCTGTTTTGGGATAAATGTCCTGTGAATATCAATTAAGTCCATCTTGTTTAATGTACAATTTAAAGCTTGTGTTTCCTTATTTATTTTAATTTTGGATGATCTGTCCATTGGTGAAAGTGGGGTGTGAAAGTCCCCTACTATGTTTGTGTTACTGTCTATTTCCCCTTTTATGCTTGTTAGCATTTGCCTTATGTATTGATGTGCTCCTATGTTGGGTGCGTAAATATTTACAATTGTTATATCTTCTTCTTGGATTGATCCCTTGATCAGTATGTAGTGTCCTTCTTTGTCTCTTGTAATAGTCTTTATTTTAAAGTCTATTTTGTCTGATATGAGAATTGCTACTCCAGCTTTCTTTTCATTTCCATGGAATATCTTTTTCCATCCCCTCACTTTCAGTCTGTATGTGTCCCTAGGTCTGAAGTGGTACTTTTGTAGACAGCATATATATGGGTCTTGTTTTTGTATCCATTCAGCCAGTCTGTGTCTTTTTTTTTTTTTTTTTTTTTTTTTTTTTTTTTTTTTTATGCGTTACGCGGGCCTCTCACTGTTGTGGCCTCTCCCGTTGCGGAGGACAGGCTCCGGACGCGCAGGCTCAGCGGCCATGGCTCACGGGCCCAGCCGCTCCGCGGCATGTGGGATCCTCCCAGACCGGGGCACGAACCCGTGTCCCCTGCATCGGCAGGCGGACTCTCAACCACTGCGCCACCAGGGAAGCCCCAGTCTGTGTCTTTTGGTTGGAGCCTTTAATCCATTTACATTTAAGGTAGTAATTGATATGTATGTTCCTATTACCAGTTTGTTAATTGTTTTGGGTTTGTTATTGTAGGTCATTTCCTTCTCTTGTGTTTCCTGCCTAGAGAAGTTCCTTTAGCATTTGTTGTAAAGCTGATTTGGTGGTGCTGAATTCTCTTAGCTTTTGCTTGTCTGTAAAGGTTTTAATTTCTCCATCCAATCTGAATGAGATCCTTGCTGGGTAGAGTAATCTTGGTTGTAGGCTTTTCCCTTTCATCACTTTAAATATGTCCTGCCACTCCCTTCTGGCTTGCATAGTTTGTGCTGAAAGATCAGCTGTTAACCTTATGGGGATTCCCGTGTATGTTATTTGTTGTTTTTCCCTTGCTGCTTTTAATATTTTTTGTTTGTATTTACTTTTTGATTAATATGTGTCTTTGCGTGTTTCTCCTTGGATTTATCCGTATGGCACTGTCTGTGCTTCCTGGACTTGACTGACTATTTCCTTTCCCATATTAGGGAAGTGTTCAACTATAACCTTTTTAAATATTTTCTCAGTCCATTTCTTTTTCTCTTCTTCTTCTGGGACCCCTATAATTCGAATGTTGGTGCATTTAATGTTGTCCCAGTGGTCTCAGAGACTGTCCTCAATTCTTTTCATTCTTTTTTCTTTATTCTGCTCTGCAGTAGTTATTTCCACTATTTTATCTTCCAGGTCACTTATTTGTTCTGCCTCAGTTATTCTGCTATTGATTCCTTCTAGAGAATTTTTAATTTCATTTATTGTGTTGTTCATCATTGTTTGTCTGTCCTTTAGTTCTTCTAAGTCTAAAACGTTTCTTGTATTTTCTCCTTTCTATTTCCAAGATTTTGGATCATCTTTACTATCATTACTCTGAATTCTTTTTCAGGTAGACTGCCTGTTTCCTGTCCATTTGTTTGGTCTGGTGGGTTTTTACCTTGCTCCTTCATCTGCTGTGTATTTCTCTGTCTTCTCATTTTGCTTAACTTACTGTGTTTGGGGTCTCCTTTTTGCAGGCTGCTGGTTCATAGTTCCTATTGTTTTTGCTCTCTGCCCCCAGTGGCTAAGGTTGGTTCAGTGGGTTGTGTAGGCTTCCTGGTACAGGGGACTGGTGCCTGTGTTCTGGTGGATGAGGCTGGATCTTATCTCTCTGGTGGGCAGGACCACGTCTGGTGGTGTGTTTTTTGGTGTCTGTGACCTTATTATGATTTTAGGCAGCCTCTCTGCTAATGTGTGGGGTTGTCTCCCTGTCTTGCTAGTTGTTTGGCATAGGGTGTCCAGCACTGTAGCTTGCTGGTCGTTGAGTGGAGCTGGATCTTAGCGTTGAGATAGAGATCTCTGGGAGACCTTTCACCATTTGATATTACGTGGAGCTGGGAGATCTCTGGTGGATCAATGTCCTGAACTCAGCTGTCCTACCTCAGAGGCACAGGTGTAACTCCTGGTTGGAGCACCAGGACCCTGTCAGCCACATGCCTCAGAAGAAAAGGGAGAAAAAAAGAAAGAAAGAAAGAATAAAATAAAATTATTAAAATAAAAAATAAAACAAATTATTAAAAAGAAAAAAACTTAAAAAGTAACTAAAGGGGCTTCCCTGGTGGCACAGTGGTTGAGAGTCTACCTGCCAATGCAGGGGACACGGGTTCGTGGCCCGGTCCGGGAAGATCCCACATGCTGTGGAGCGGCTGGGCCCGTGAGCCATGGCCGCTGAGCCTGCATGTCTGGAGCCTGTGCTCCGCAACAGGAGAGGCCACAACAGTGAGAGGCCCGTGTACCGCAAAAAAAAAAAAAAAAAGTAACTAAAAAAGGGAAAAAGATAAAGAAAAGAAAGAAAGAAGAGAGCAACCAAACCAAAAAACAAATCCACCAATGATAACAAGTGCTAAAAACTATACTAAAAAAAGGACAGACAGAACCCTAGGACAAATGGTAAAAGCAAAGCTATACAGACAAAAATCACACCAAGAAGCGTACACATACACACTCACAAAAAGAGAAAAAGGAAAAAAATATATATATCTATATAAAAAAAAGAAGAGAGCAACCAAATCAATAAATAAATCTACCAATGATAATAAACTGTAAATACTAAACTAAGATAAACATAAAACCAGAAACAAATTAGATGCAGAAAGCAAACCAGTTGCTCCCAAAGTCCACTGCCTCAATTTTGGGATGATTTGTTGTCTCTTTAGGTATTCCACAGATGCAGGGTACATCAAGTTGATTGTGGAGATTTAATCTGCTGCTCCTGAGGCTGCTGGGAGAGATTTCCCTTTCCCTTCTTTGTTCTCACAGCTCCCAGGGTTCGGCTGTGGATTTGGCCCCACCGCTGTGTAGGTCGCCTGAGGGCGTCTGTTCTTCGCCCAGACAGGACAGGGTTAGAGTAGCAGCTGATTCAGGGGCTCTGGCTCACTCAGGCCCGGGGGAGGGAGAGGTACGGAGTGCAGGGCGAGCCTGCAGTGGCAGAGGCCAGTGTGACGTTGCACCAGCCGGAGGCGTGCCGTGCGTTTTCCCGGGGAAGTTGTCCCTGGATCATGGGACCCTGGCAGTGACAGGCTGCACAGGCTCCTGCGAGGGGAGGTATGGATAGTGACCTGTACTTGACACAGGCTTCTTGGTGGCTACAGCAGCAGCCTTAGTATTTCATGCCTGTCTCTGGGGTCTGCACTGATAGCTGCGGCTGGCGCTTGTCTCTGGAGCTCGTTTAGGTGGTGCTCTGAATCCCGTCTCCTCATGCACCCTGAAACAATGGTCTCTTGCCTCTTTGGAAGGTCCAGACTTTTTCCCGGACTCCCTCCCGGCTAGCTGTGGTGGACTAGCCCCCTTCAGGCTGTGTTAACGCAGCCAACCCCAGTCCTCTCCCTGGGATCTGACCTCCGAAGCCCAAGCCTCAGCTCCCAGCGCGCCCGCCCGGCGGGTGAGCAGACAAGCCTCTTGGGCTGGTGAGTGCTGGTCGGCACCGATCCTCTGTGTGAATCTCTCTGCTTTGCCCTCTGCAGCCCTGTTGCTGTGCTCTCCTCTGTGGCTCTGAAGCTTCCCCCCCACCCCCGACCCCCGTCCACCCCCGTCTCTGCCCGCGAAGAGGCTTCTAGTGTGTGGAAACTCTTCCTCCTTCACAGCTCCCTCCCAGTGGTGCAGGTCCTGTCCCTATTCTTTTGTCTCTGTTTATTCTTTTTTCTTTCGCGCTACCCAGGTACGTGGGGGAGTTTCTTGCCTTTTGGGAGGTCTGAGGTCTTCTGCCGGCGTTCAGTAGGTGTTCTGTAGGAGTTGTTCCACATGTAGATGTATTTCTGATGTATTTGTGGGGAGGAAGGTGATCTCCGTGTCTTACTCCTCCACCATCTTGAAGGTCTCTGCCACATTCTCTTTCTAAAGAGGAGTGTTTCCTCTTGGTTATTAAGCTGCAGGATCAGCCCTGGGCCCAGGAGGGCAGGTAAGGCTTACATATCTCTTGTTGGTAGGGTGACCAGCTGTTCTGATTTTCCTGGTTTTCGTGGGTTGTGGAACTTCCAGTGCTCAAACTGGAACAGTTCTAGGTCAACTGGGACGGTTGGTCACAAGTGGTAAGCCCAGCTCATTGGGAAGGCCATACTGGTTGTGAAAAGAGTGAAATGTTTTAACATTGATTGGTTAAAGAGCCAGTGTCCTGCAGCCCTGGAGGTCCCTCCCCACTTCTCCTCCCCCACCTACTGCCTTGGCCAGCTACCTTTTCACCCCTGGACCTTCAGGTTCTCTTTACCATCCCACAGCTGAAGGGAGCACGCCTGGCACATAGGTGGCTCCAGGACCGTTCTTTTAGGTCTGATTTGAAATATCAGCACTTTCCAGTATCATGTGATGTGCTGTTCCAAAAGCCCTAGCTGTAACCTCACCCTTTCTCTCCCACCCAGGAAGGCATATCAGAATGCCTGTGACAGATATTACATATTTGGTATTTATATATGGAGACGTCTACAATTCACCCCTTTACTAGTAGTAGCAAATAGTGTGAACAAACACATTTATAGTGTTCTAGACATTTAACATGTATTAATTAATTTGTCACATCAACTCCACGGGGTACATGCTATTGTTCCCCCTATTTTACAGATGGGGAAACTGAGGTGTGGAGAGGTTATATAATGTATGTAATTTGCCTAAATTTACACTGCCTTTGAGTATGTTTTAAGTGGAACTGGTCAGAGACAGCCTCCTGGGGGCCTCACAAGCTCACATAGAGCATGGAGAGCAGTGGAATGTGGGCCTGTGGACCAGGCATGGAGACCCGGCAGGCCTTGGGCCAAGGCTCCTGGAGCAGACATTCATGTGAACAGACGGCCAGAGACCAGATGGGCCCAGGGACATCCCAGTGGGTGACAGTGGGACTGGTGATGATTGAGACCAGACTCTTCTTTCCCCCATGTCTTGGTACCCCCAAACAAAACAAAGTAAAACAAACAAATGAAGAACATAAAGGAGAAGAGAACCCCCAGATGGAATAAAATTTCCCTGATATTAGATTTCTGCCACTCCGGTATAGAAGAACACAGGTTATATTTCTTGTAACATTTTCTACTTAATCTTCCCTTCCCTGCAGGGTCTGGGAGGGGAAAACCCAGTTTTACCCAGAAGTAAGCCCCAGGGTCTCTGCTCTCAGATGCCTGATGTATCCTGCCCTGGGCCCTGGCCTGGGTCACAGGATGGGGCTAGACAGGGCATAGACCCCCTTTTCAGAGGTGTCCCCACATCTGAGCTCTCTGCTTTCTCTCTCCTCTTCTCAGAACAGCATGTGGAATGATCTAGTCTGGGGAGTGGTAAGGAGAGGCTCGGACTGGTCACATTTTCTTCCAGATCTGTCATTAACAACATTAACTTTACACCTGACTTTTGTAGGACTTAGGCATCCGACACTCAAAAGCCCAGGTCTTGTAACTTAAGAGCCTTGAAGTCTCTTGAAACCTTGAACACTTGGATCTGGCTATACTGTTCTCCAGTTTGCTGTCATCACCCAACCAGGAGGCATCAGGGGCCTTGTGGTTCAGTTTAGCTGCTCCAGGGAAGTAACCAGAAGTACTAGGGAGACACATCAGTTAATATCACCTATATGTCCACTTATTTACCATTCTCAGTCTCAGTAATGCTTTTAAGTCTCAACTTACTGGTGGTCTATCTTTAGTAAATTTCCTAAATAGCTATGATATTTCAAGAACAGAAGCCCAGAGCTGCACTATTGCAACTATGATGTACCCAGACCACTTGGAGAAAGCTGATGTGGGGCAGGCACAGAGCAGGAAGTTTTGGTCCACATCTTCTTCCTGGCTGCAGGGTCCAGCTCTTGAACTCCAGACCCCACGATGTAAAACAGGTTTCATCTTGTGTACCAAATCCAATCAACGACTAGGACTGGCTGCTTGGTATGCAGCTGTGTTAAGAAGGATGCTGAGGCTGAGTCTGTTCTCAGAAGGGAAGAAATGAAGTGATCAGTTGATAATGCCTGACATAGGCCTAAGAATGGAGTGAAGGGCAACGCTCCTGCCGGGATCTTACAGACCTTTGTCAAATTCAGCCTCTCTGGAAAATGTAGTGAAGACCTCTCCAAGTGGGTAGAGCACAGCATGGTTTCCCCTTTATTTCAAAGCCTCAGATTACAGGGGCTCCTGAGATGTTAGCACCCCAAAGCAGCCAAGCATGGCAGGGCAGAACTAGCTCTGGAACTTTTTTCCCAGAAGTTTCTTTTTTTCCTTCCTTCCTTCCTTCCTTTCTCTCTTCCTTCCTTCCTTCCTCTCTTTCTTCCTTTCTTTTTTTCTCTCTCTCTTCCTTCCTTTCTTCCCTTCTTCCTTCCTTCCCTCCCTCCCTCCCTCAATCTCTCTTTCTTTCTTTCTCTCTTTCCCTCCCTCTCTCCTTCCCTCCCTCTCTTCCTCCCTCCCTCCTTTCCTTCCTGTCTTCCTGCCTTCCTTCCACACTGTGCAGCTTATGGTATCTTAGTTCCCCGACCAGGGATTGAGCCTGGGCCCTCGGCAGTGAGAGCATGGAGTCTTAACCACTGGAGCACCAGGGAGTTCCCTCCAGAACTTTTTTGTTTGTTATTTCTGTTCTGTTTTTACTTGCTTGGAGATGCCTTTCTATCATCTCCATAGATGGTGTAGCCCTGTGGGCAAAGTGGGCAAGTGGCTCTTTAGGCTCTGAACCAATAGGGGGCAGCAAAGAGCAGAGAAGAGCCAGTCTGGCTGGAGCGGTCCCAGACCCAGGAAAACTCTTCCAATCTTCTATTCCCCTGGTAAGCGAATCCTACTGTTAAGACAAGTTGTCCACACAAGTGGTGTGGTCCAGGAGCAGAGCAAGAAAGGCCAGAGGGCGGGAGATTTTCTGGGTTCAGGTGGAGAAAACCCTTTGTTGGATGCCAAGCTGCTCTGAGAATAGGAAAGAGGAAAATGAATGTTACTATTTACCCAGTCCCTGTAGAGTGCCAGGCCTCCTGTGAATGCTCACTCTTTTCATTCTATCAAAGACTATCTGAGGTAGGCAAACCCCTGCTTACAGATGAGAAAACAGGGGCCCAGAGGGGTTAAGTAAGTTGCCTAGGATCACGTGACTAAGGAAGGGCTGAGCTAAAATTTGGACTCTTGTCTGCCCAGGCCTCCATGTTTTGATGCCCTTCCAGGAAGGAGGCAGGAAAGTATACCTGCCATTAGGATGCCCTGGGGGAGTTCTGTGGTCCCAAGAGAAGGCAAAGGGCCTTCTTAGTACAGCTTCCTCTCTGCTGGTGGCCGTGGATGCTCTACCATATTTAGCCAACTCATTGGCTCATGGATTCATACACCATCCCAGGCAGGGCTCCACGATGGAGCCTTTGAACAGACGGTGGGTTATGTGGCATAAACTCAGGCCAGGATGTAATCTTCGATATCTGTTGACTTCTGACTTTGAGACCAAGACCTGGAAGGTCCCCTCCTCCATAGAGCACAAAGGTGGACCTGTGGCCGGTGGCACGACTCCTCCCTTGCACCAGGACCAGACCCTTTAGCTGTGTATTCAAGACTCCGAAAAAAGGCTCTCTGGAGTCCCATCTCCCTTGCCCACCTCTCTTAGGCAGACAGCCCTAGGAAGACTCTACATGCATACCACCCCACCTGTGAACTCAGTGCCTCCCCCGAGCCCCGCTCCCCAGCCTCCATCATTCTCTGCTCCTTGCTTGGGTTGTCCTTCTCACTCCTCTCTGAGCCAAACCCAACCCCCTGCCAGTTCTTCCCACCAGCTTGTTCCTAGACTTGGCAGCTGTGAGCCAGGTCTCTAGGGAAATGTCTTTAGGGCACAGGTGAATCTGAAGCCAAAAAAAACCAAAGCGTGCATCAGAATGACAAGGAGAATCAGCAATTCAAGGAGGGGGATGAGGCTGAGGTTTCAGAGCAAGAATTTCTGACTGAAACAGAATTAATGCAGGAAACAAAAGAAAAAATTTACATGTCTAATGTCTCAGAGGTATTTTTAGATTTTTTAAAGATGATTTTGGTATTTTTAGAGTTATTTAAAAGATATTGAATCAATAAGTTAAGAGAAGGCTGACCAAAAAATAGAGGGAATCAGACAGTTCTTAGAAAAGAGTTCTAAGGAAAAAAAATAATAAGAGAAATAAGAAAAAAAAATCAGCAGTGACTAGTAGAAGGGGCTATAGCTGAGAGTAGTAGGATTAGTGAATTAGAAGACAAGTTGGAGAAGTTTTCCAGAATGTAGAGCACAAAGACAAGAGATGGAAATTATGAAGATGATAAAAAAATATATATAAAATAGAGCTATCAGGTCCAAGTTTCACAAAACGAGAATACTGAAGTACAGAACAGAGTGAATAAAGAAGAAACAATAATCAAGGAAACATAAAGTTCTCCTAATTGAAGAAATACGTGAATCCAGATTAAAAAGTGTCAGTTTCATCAGGGCACAAACCTATATTCATCTGAAATTTTGGAGTTCTAACCAAGAGGAAAATCCTACAATCTTTTAAACAGGAAAAAATAAACCAGCTACAAAGGAGAAAGGGTCACACACTACTACTGGATTTCTCATCTGTAACACTAAATGCTAGAATGTGAGTTAGAGGGGAAAAGACAGAGACTCTATATATAACCATTCAAATTATTATTCTTATGTGAAGGCATAAGAAAGAGATACACCAGACAGACTCAGAAAGTACACTACCCACATGATCTTTAAAAAACAACTCCTTAAGGAAGCTCTTCAGCCAACTGAAAAAAGAATTAGCACAAGACACTCAACAAAGAGGAGGACAAACGTGTGTGAAACAGTGGTGAGTGATGAAACCCACAAAGCATAGCTGGGGTCTAATGCAGCGGCTGAGAGGGCAGGCTGTGGTCGGAGACAGGTCTGGGTTCAAATCCTGGCTCTTGTCCTGTTGTCATTGGAGATATTTGATCCTTGTGATGATTGGAGAGTCAGACAATGGCCAGGCCCTGTCCTCTTCATATGTAATTGAGGACAAGGGTACAACCCAGAAATAGAGGACTGAGAATCAAAGCCTAACCTTATTAATATTTGTGGAAGTGCTCAGCACAGACAGGCAGACAGGGCCTTCTGGCAAAAGCTGAGTTGTGTATATATACAATTGTACATTGGAAAGAGAGAGAAAGAGAGAGAAATCTGCAGAATGGACTATATCCTATTTTGCAAATACAGAGATGATACAGAAAAAGAAAGCCATGCTCAGATTTTCCCGAGGATAGGAAGCCCCAATCGGAGGTAAGAAACAGAAGAGAGAACTCTGTAAATAGCTATTGACCTCTATAGAAAAGTAACTGCAGCAAAAAATTTCCCACTGAAGATTCTGGGCTCTGCCCCATCAGATCTCCAATGCACAGTCCCTCTGGCAGGGGTGAAGATGACAAGGGAGTGGGCAGAGCTTAAATTCGTGGGTGCAGCGGGCCGAAGAGTCCCCTCGCTCTGGACTCCCCTCCTTTCATTCTGTCTTAATCCACTGGTTTTAGCAGCCAAGCCCAGGGTCAGCCAGGACTGTCCTCACCGGGAGGGCCCTAGTCTTGCCTTCGTGAGGCTGTTCACCTGAAATCTACTCCTGCTCCTTTCTGTTCTCCTGGGACCAGGTAGGCAGTGCAGCTTCTGAAATGGGTCATAGCTGAGCATTCCTTAGCTTGGGGTCAACTCCTTCTTAGGAAAATTTCAGGTAGTTGTGTATTATGCAAAAATTTGGTCTTATATTCTATTTTCCATCTCAAATTATACCTGGCTATGTCATCTACTCTAGTGCAAAAAAAAAAAATACAATGAACCAAATTAATATAACATGAAACATTCCAAATTTGAACATGAATTTTCTTCCATTATTGAGATCCCATTGAGAAATTAAATTTCAAGATGAAATTCCCTTTGCATGTAAAATCCCAAAGGAAAGATATCCACCCTTTCTTCTGCTGTTTCTTTTCTGCCCATTCTCAGCCACAGAGATCCCACTCAGACACTTGGATACCATCTAGTTTTCTTCTTTTGCCACTTGAGCCTCTATTATCTTTTACTGAAATGATTGAACACCTCTTCTGTACCTCCAAAATAAAATTCACCAAACTTCAAATTTCCCCCACGTTCCAGTTTTCTTTCCCAGTCCCAGAGTTTCAGGACAGGGTAGCGCCTCTAAAGTGAGAGAGTAGAGAGAGAGAGAGCTTAACCACGAGTCTCAGATATGCCCGCCAATTCTGTTACTCTCTGCCATGCATCCTTTAAATAAACCATCAAATTCATGAGGACCCATAATTTTCCATATCATGTTTTTTTTAACATTCAAGAGAACTGGCCCCAGATGACTCCATATTACTGTGAATGTAGATGTAAATAATTCTATGTAGAACATTAGTGAATCAAATCCAGAAAAGTATGAAAACAGCATACCATGACAGTAAGATTTGGTTCCAGGGAAGGCAATATGGCTCAACATTAGGAGATCTGTTAATGAATTTGTTTTACTAATAGATTAAAGGAGAAAAGCCATATGACTTTCTCCACGAGTGCTGGAATACATTTCAGAAAATTGAACATCTTTGCCTGCTTAAAACTTATAGTAAGTTCTGAAGAGGAGGAAAATTTTAAAAGAGAAAGAGTATAAGAAGTGAAGAGCAAGCATCACATTTAGTGGTATAATAATAGAGGCTTCTCTAGTAAAGATAAGTACTGGGCAAGGATCCTACTATCCTTGGAATTAGTCAAGATGGTACTGGAGTCCTATGTAAAGCAACAGGATAAGAGAAAGAATGAGAGCTATAAATATTGGAGGTAAAGAGACAGAATTATAACTCTTTGAATATGATGAGATTGTGTGGCTGAACTATCTAAGAAGATCGACTATTAAGAATTTTTAGTTGAGCTGCTGGATACAAGAGTAATATACAAAATACCAGTAACCTTAATGTGTATTAGTAATATCTTGTTAGGCAACACCATGGGTAAAAGTTCTCATTTATAACAATAATATCTATAAAGCACATAAGAATAGTTATAGCTGGAAAATTTCAAGACCAGTGTGAAGAAAATCATAAATCTTTACTTGTGTATGCAAGAGAAGAATAAATGGCAGACCACCTTTCTACGTGGGAAGGCTCAACATTATACAGATAATAATTCTGAACTTAGTGCATGCTTTTAACCTAATATAAAGAACCCATTGGGACATTTTTGGTGAAATTAGATAATTTTATTCTAGACTTAATCTGGAAGAATAAATATAAAAAAACAGCTGAGAAACACTGAGGAAAAAAAGCATAATGTGGGAACACTTACATTACCACATACTAACACAAAGTGTAAAGGTCTGGTGATTTAAATAGATACTGGTACATATGGAGCTTTACCAGGGGAACAGAATAGGGAATACATAGGATTTCAGCAAATAATAAAAGTAGGATTTTAAATCAGTGGTGACAATAGGTAAATTAAGTATTATTGTGATAGTTAACTATTGACTTAGAAAAAAAAAAAGAAGAACCAGAAGGGAATTTGGAGAGTATGTTTTATAATCTTGGATTGGGGAAGCCTTTCTTAGCATATAACAAAGTCCCTAATATGATATAAAATACTGACAGATTTGACTAGATAAAAATTTAGAATGTGCAACAAAAAGCAATATAAACAAAGGTAAAAGATGAGTGACAGACCAAGAGAAATATATTTGCAACTTGTATAACAAAAGATTTCTATGCAGGATATAAAAAATTCCTGCCAATCAGTTAGAAAAGTGCTAACAACCTGATTGAAAATGGCCAAAAGGTATTGGATCAATCAAGGAAATGTTTGCTGATGTAACAGCTAAACCCCCAAATCTCATGGGAAATCCAAGATGGTTGTTCACAATTATCTGGCAGCTCTCCTCCAAGCAGTGATTCAGGGACCCAGGAAGTTACCAGTAGCTTCCAAGGTCAAAAAAATCTCTACTGCCGGTAAGACAAGGTCCTTGCTCTAAATGGTCCTTTTATTTCAGTAGGGGGAGATAGACTAAAGAAATACAAGTAAATAAATTTAAAATCAAGATAATTTCAAAAAACGGTAAGTCCTAAAGGTGGGGAGCCCTAAGGTGATCAATGAAGGCCTCTCTGAGGATGAGACATTTGAGTTGTGACATTAATGAAGCCTAGGAGCCTCCCATGTGGGAATCTGAGGGAACGGCAGTTCAGGCGGAGGAAGAGCAAGAAAAAAGGCTCTGAGGTGGGAATGAGCTTGGTTTATTTGAGTTGCACAAAGAAGGTCAGTTGGAGAACTCAATGGGGAGAAGGTAGTAGAATCACAGGTGGGGGACAACCAAGTTATATAGGGCCTTACAGACAAAGTAAAGGAGTGTGGTTTTTGTCCTGTATGTGATGAGAAATCAAGATGTCAGTTTCAGTGGAATCTGCCCAGTGATACCACTTCCTTCATTCTATAGGGAAAAAAGAGGCAATGCAAACAGATGTTTTCCTAGTTCTATTGAGATATTATTGACATACAGCATGTATAACTAACTGTAAGATGTACAGCATAATAATTTGATTTACATATATTGTGAAATGATTACCACAATGAGTTTAGTTAACACCCATCATCTCAGATAGGTACCAAAAAAAAAAGAAAAAAAGGTTTTTTTCCTTGTGATGAGAAGTCCTGGTATTTACTCTCTTAACTTTCAAATATACCACACAGCAGTGTTAATTAGAGTCCTCATGTTACACATTACATCCCCAGTACTTATTTGTCTTATAATTGGAAGTTTTTACCTTTTGATCATCTTCATTCAGTTCCCCCATCTCCCACCCTGTGCCTAGTCTGATCTCTTTTTCTGTGAGTTTTAATTTTTTTTTAGATTCCACAAGTAAGTATTTGTACAGTATTTGTCTTTCTCTGTCTAACTTATTGCACTTAGCATAATGTCCTACAAGTTCATCCATGTTGTCACAAATGGCATGGTTTCCTTCTTTTTTAATGACTGCATAATATTCCATTGTTTAAGTGTGTGTGCATGTATATTTACATATGTATGTACACACGATGCACACACAATACATCTTTATCCATTCATCTATTGATGGACATTTAGGTTGCTTCCATGTCTTGGCTATTGTGAGTAGTGCTGCTATGAACATGAAGGTTCTCTTTGGCATAATGTTTTCATTTCCTTCAGATAAATACCTGGAAGTGGCATTGCTGGATCATATGGTAGTTCTATTTTTAATTTTTTTTTTTAGAAATGGATCTCTTGATAACTTCTTTTTTAAATTAATTAATTAATTTTATTTCTTTATTTTTGGCTGTGTTGGGTCTCTGTTGCTGTGTGCGGGCTTTCTCTAGTTGCAGCGAGCGGGGGCTACTCTTCGTTGAGGTGCATGGGCTTCTGCGATGGCTTCTCTTGTTGTGGAAAACGGTCTCTAGGTGTGCGGGCTTCAGTAGTTGTGGCACACGGGCTCAGTAGTTGTGGCTTGTGGGCTGTAGAGTGCAGGCTCAGTAGTTGTGGCATATGGGCTTAGTTGCTTTGTGGAATGTGGGATCTCCCCGGACCAGGGCTTGAACCCGTGTTCCCTGCATTAGCAGGCGGATTCTTAACCACTGCACCACCAGGGAAGCCCTATTTCTAATTTTTTGAGGAACCGCCATACTGTTTTCCATAGTGGCTGCACAAATTTATATTCCCACCAACAGTGCACAAGTGTTCCCTTTTCTCCATATTCCCGGAAGCATTTGTTATTTCTTGTCTTTTTGATAATAGCCATTCTAACAGGCATGAGGTGATATCTCATTGTGGTTTTGATATGTATTCCCCTAACAATTTGTGATGTTTAGCACCTTTTCATGTACCTGTTGGCTATTCATATATCTTCTTTGGAAAAATCTAACAGATTTGGAAAATGCTCTCTGAAGACCTTTTTGAACCAATCTGTGTTCATTCTCCGCCTCCTTTCTAGGCTGAGCTTTGCTGACTAAAGTCATTTAACAAGATTTCAGTGGAGTACAGCGTGTAAATGTTATGCAGGATGAATTACAGGTCTGTAGACATTCATTTCATTACCCTAGCTTCTATTAGCAAAGTTCGCTTTATGAGCAGCCAAAACGATTTATCTTATACTAGCTTCTGAAGAAATGTTTCAAATCCTGTGAACTTTGTGACTGTTGAAATTGTAAGGGATGTCCATTTCGGTGACCAGGAGGTCTAGTTGTGATTATGGAACGTGCCTTTGATTTGTCATTAAAACGCAAACCAGGCCATTCGACAGAGCTCCTAACACAGTGCCTGGCCAGCAGCCCATGCTCAGTGCTGATGGAGGAAAGCAAGCATCAGTTCTCAGTATGTCCCCTCTCCCTGGGCATGATTTGGAATGAGATGGATGGAGCTGTATCCCGACACCTATAACATGTTGGGCCCATGATAGGCATTCAGTCAATATCTACGAATGACTGAATGGGTGAACGATGAGATTTTTTTGGACTTGAACCACATTTTCACATATAATAGATCATCCTTTTATGTGGGACTCTTGGTTTAACAACATTTCTTCAGAAAAGTGTAAGTCCCTGGACTGGACCATGGATAAGGGCTGGTGACATGGCACCAGGTGCCCGGCTGAGCTGGTGCCGCCCACACCTCCAACCTCATCTCCATCCTCTAGCTGCACCCTCTGCCACTTCCCAACCCCAGTGCCATGGCCTCTGGTGGCCTGTGCAAGAGCTGTTCCTCTGCATGCAAAGGCCCCAGCTGTACCCCACCCTCGCCTCACTGATCAGACTCTTAAACTCCTACTTATCCTTCAAACCCCGACTGGCCCCTCTCTCCCAACTACTATATCAGTTTTCCCTGTCATGTACTCTTGTGTGCTGTTTTGTAGAGTGATTATCAAAGTTTATAGTATTAATTAATTAATTAATTTTTATTGAAGTATAGTTGATTTATGATGTACTAGTTTCAGGTACACAGCAAAGTAATTCAGTTATATATATATATTTTTTTTTCTTTTTCAGATTCTTTCCATTTATAGGTTATTACAAGATACTGAATACAGTTCCCTGTGCTGTACAGTAGTTCCTTGTTGTTTATCTATTTTATATATAGTAGTTTGTATCTGCTAATCCCAAACTCCTAATTTATGCCTCCTTCCCCGCCGTTTCCCCTTTGGTAACTGTAAGTTTGTTTTCTATGTCTGTGAGTTATCGTATTATTTTGTCATTATTTTAAGATCGTGCTGTGATTAAGAGCAGGGCTGAATTTTTGCTGGGCTTAAATATCAGCTCTGCCATCTGCAAGCTGTAGGAATCTGGGCAAAGTGTTTTTACCTTTCTTTGTCTACTTCCTCATTCACAGAAAGAGGATGATCACAGTAGTACCCACTTTTAGGGTAGTTGTGAGAATTAAACAACCCAATAAATGTACATGGCACTAAAATTAGCTGTAGTTATTTGACAACTGTGTGTCTCCCCTATTAGATTGTAAGCTCCATGAGGCTAGGGGTTGAGTCAATACTTTACTCGCCGTGTGTCCTCCAGGCTTATCGGCATCTGGCCTCTGATACATTTCATGAAAGGAATGAATGAAAACGCGTGGAGCTTTTCTCCACCGAGCAGGTACGATGCTGGAGGAGGCCTGCTGCACAGCACACAGGAAGGCCCACTCAACTTTCCACCTTCGATCTGGCCTCATCTGTTAGGTGAAGATGATAGTCTTCTCTACCGGCCCTGGGGAAGATAGCTCAGAAAGGAGGGAGACCCAGTCTTCCCTCTGTCCTTCCTTCCTCCCTCCCTCCTTGTTGCTGACATCGCTAAGCCACAAGCTTGTCAGGAAAGGAAGCCCTTTCGAAGTCAACAGAGCACCTACCGTGGGACAGACTCTGAACACCATCCAGCCCTGGCCCCTGCTGGTCCTCCCAGCTGAGTGATTTTCTTAAACACATACAAATACCTCTAATAAGATGTGTTAAAGTAGGGCAGTGGTTTTCAAACTTTAGTATATGTGTCAGACTGAGTGGCAGGATTTGTTGACACAGATGCTGGCCCCAGCCCCAGAGTTTTGCTCCAGTAGTTCTGGGTTAGGGTTCAAGAACTGGCATTTCTTAGGGGAATGCTCTCAACAGCATTTTTGTAGAAGAAAAATATTACATTCTCACTCACGTATCAAAAATAGCCTCAAAGACAATACATCAAAATGTTAACTGCACAGAAAGCTATTGGGTTTTTTTGTTTGTTTGTTTGGTTTTTTGCCACACCACGCAGCTTGCAGGATCTTAGTTCCCTGACCAGGGATCGAATCCGGGCCCTCGGCAGTAAAAGCACTGAGTTCTAACCACTGGACCGCCAGGGAATTCCTGAGGAAGTTATTGTTTAATGGGACAAAGTTTCAGTTTCAGATGATGAAAAACTTCTGGAGATGGATGGTAGTGATAGCTGCACAGTGTAAATGGACTTAATGCCACTAAACCATACACTGAAAAAGGTTAAAATGGTAAATTTTATGTTATGTATATTTTATCACAATTTTTAAAAATAAATAATTTTTTAAAAAGACCAAAAAAAAAAAAGAACTGGCTTTTCTAAGAAGTCCTAAGTGACTGACCAGCTGACCCTGCTGGTCTCAGGTCTACATTTTGAGAACCACTGAAATCAGGGCATGTTCTCTACATGGCAGGGGAGACAGGGTGATGAAATTTGACTCTGGGAGAGTGGTCACAGAGGCTGTGATATTTGTACAGGTCCTTGAAGAATGAGCAGGATTTTGCAGGATGGGGAATGGGATTCCATGCAGAGAGAATGGCACGAGCAAAGGTGTGGAGAGATGACAGTGCATGTTGGCAAGCGATCCTCCATGGAAAGGGCTTGGGGGGAGTGTGGAGGCTGCTGCATAGCAGGGCTCCTGCTTTTTCATCCTTTGTTCTTGGTCAGCATGGGGAGAGGCAGCCTGTGGAGAAGACAAACCCAGGAGAGGACAGGACAGGCCAGAAGAGCTTAAGCTCTCCAGTTTTGGAGTTAGATAGACTTGGACTTGAATCTTGACCACATACCACCTGTAGGACTTTCAACAAGTAATTTACCTTTCTCAGCCTCAGTTTATTCACCTGTGAAATGGGACTGCTGGTAATCGTAGCTGCTTCATAGAGTTATTGTGAAATGAAATGAGCTGATGGATATGAAGAGCTTGGCTTCATGTTTGGCCCATGGTGGATACCCAGTAGTGGAAGCTACCATCAGTAGGTGAGTCTGATGTGGAAGAGGCAGGTCTGGAGCCACACTGTAGTTGTTTATGTATCTGCCTCCCACTCCAGGCTGGGACCCTTTGGGCACAGTCTGTGGCATTTCATCTGAGTCCTCCCACCCCTAGCAGGGCCAGAGCCTGGATGGAGCCCAGATGCTCAGGACATGTGACTTGGGAAGGGGTCTCTGTTTCCATGAAGGGCTCAGGTGGTCTGGGAGCCAGCAGACACTTGGAAAAGGAGCAGGACTGAGGGAGACAGATGAGCTGGAGGTGGCCTCTGCCTGTGGCCCAGCATGATCTAAACAGATGGCCCAGCCCTGGGTGGCTGGAGGCCCAAGCCCAGCTTCAGGCCATGGGGACCCCTCTCTCACTGGACACTGAAGAGAAGAGGCCTTGCCATGATGCCCTTGTCAGAGCTTCTCCAGACCAACAGGGCCATGACCGGGGTGCTAATGACCCATGGTCCTAAGAGAACAGGCGTCACACGATAAGCACTGTCCTTGGAGTCAGAAGGTTTGGGTCCTAGTCCCTTCCACCACCACTCCCTGTGACCCTTGTGTGACCTTGGGCAGATTGCTTAACCTCTCTGGGCCTGTGGCCTCATCTGTTAGGTGAAGATGATAATGTCTTCTCTCTTTGAATGCTGAAGGCTGGACCACATCTTCTCTTTTGGTGAGAGGACCAGCCCTGGGGAAGGGGGCTTAGAAAGAAGAGTCATCTTTCCATCCTTCCTTCCTCCCTCCTTTCCTTCTGCCACCATTTATTGTGCCAGATACTGTGCTTGGTGCAGGGGACACAGCAGTGAGCAGGACAGACAGTGTCCTGTGTTCATGGTGCTTAATCTAGGTGGAATTAGAGGTCAGGAAAGCTATACCAGGTAAGAAATCAGTTCAATGTTCAAGGAGATCATAGGTAATGATACCAGGACTTTCCAAAGTCCGTGAGTCTATATGATTAGAGATGACCACGGCCCAGGCACAGCGCAGCCTAAATACAGTGTTTCTTTGAAGATGCGAGTAAAGACTCCTTCTGCCCACTCATTTATCCCACAACTATTTAGTGAATGTTGCTGTGTACCAGGCACAGTTCTAGGCCCTAGGGATTCAGGATGCAGCAGTAAACAAAGCAAAGAGCTGTCCTCCTGAAGTTTACATTTAGTGTGGGAAGACAGCAAATAAATACTGATGTAATTCGTCAGGTGTTGACGAGAGCTGTGAAGAAAACTAAGGTGGGTGGGGGGTAGGAGCCACATCTTCCTTTCTCCTGTCCCTCCCAAGTAGGGGGAGGACCCACCCTTGTGGAACACCCCTCTAGGGAGGAAGGGCTGGTTCACTGTTGGTGATCTGGGGATGAATAGTGGGGCATGTGAGGCCCTGCTCGTCCTCCCTTCCTTTCTGCTGGGCGTGAGCCTGCTCTCTGCAAGCACCAGCCCGCTCTGCTCCTCCAGCCTTACCTCTTAGGGTCCCCTGCTGTCGGGTCCTGCAAAGCCAGGCTGGGTGCCTCTATGTGTCTCATCTGTAGGTTGGTACCCAGAAGCCCACTTGCCCACAGGTATAAATCTCATTATCTAATGTCAGTTCTATTGGAAATAAAGGTGACATTTTGTTCTCCCATCTGCCTTGCCTTTTTTTTTTTCTTTCTTATTTTGCAATTGAATTAGAACAAACATGGAGTAGAAGGGTGCTTTTAAATGGCTCTTCAAACTTCTAGCTAAGAGAGTTAAAGAGTGGTAGGGAGGTGCTATTTTAGATAAGAGAGGTAAGGAGGACCTCTCTGATGAAGTGAGAGGGAAAGCCATGTGGGAGAAGAGCATTCCAGGGAGAATAAACAACTTGTGCAAAGGCCCTGGGGCAGGCATTTGCTTGGTGTATGTATGTGTGGAGCAGCAAGGGAGCCAGTGTGGCTGAAGCATAGTGAAAATAGAAGAGACATATCTCAAGGATTTCTGGCTTTCTGCATCAGGCAGTTATTTTTCTGGATTGGATAAAACCAGCATCCAAAGGACCTAGTACAGCTCAAATAACGAATCAGTGCTTCATTCTGGAACCCCGCAAGCTATTGTTCTGACCAACCTGCAAGTCTCTTCCATCCTTGCTTTGTGCCAGGACTCCTCTTTGAGGACCAAGAGCTGGAGACGTGTGCCAGGGACTAGCCTGGAAGATGCATGAAGTCTCCTGGGAGAGACGGTCTGGAAGGCAAGATTCACAAGACAGAAAACAGAGGTGACCCTCAAGTTGAAAGGCTTGAACCTAGCCGGGTGATTGATTACCAGGAGACCGCCCTTATTTTGTTCTCTAATTACGGTGTTTTTTCGAAGCATCTTATTGGGTCTGAAACCCTTAATACCAGCCGGTGCTGTTCATTGTTATAATGTCCTAATTAAGCTTTGATTTATATGCTAATTTTATTCCAAGTGTGTTCAAAAGGGGGAAAGTTATTAGACTTTATTTTGAGATTACATTTTAATCCTGGGGTCTGCTGGGTGAGCACCATGTTTATTCTGTCGGCTTTTGTTTCCAGGATGTTGGTGGCAATTGTGATTATTTCCTTGGAGGGGAAAGATGATGAAGTGGTAAGGAGCTGTTTAGAGTCGGTGGAGCTTCTGCTAATTGGAATTATGTAACCTCTAGCCTTTGCCTTGACAGCTTTGCAATGAGGCTTGCTTTAACTGCCCAGCTGGTTAGGAGGGACAACTGGGGTGTGCCTTGGGGATGTCACAGAATGGTAAACATTTGGAAAGAAGTCCATGACATGAGGGAGTGATTGGATTTTGGAATGTGAGTGGAAATCGGGCTTTACCACATGAGTCCCTGAAATCTGTAAGGGTCATGCAAAAACTCTGGTAAGGGGAGCAGCTGGTCTTTGCTATAGAAAGAATGCATTTTGTGTGTGTGTGTGTGTGTGTGTGTTTACATTATCATTTATCCTAGGTAGATGTCATTTGAATTTTTCTGTTCAAGGATTAAAAAGTCTTGCCATGAACTGTCGGTCTGTTTATCTCTAGACATTAGGAGGTTCATGCGGCTTCATAAATACGCCGAAATAATATGTAAAATAGTGTGCATTTTTCTGGGGAAGGGTCCAAAGTTTTTACTGAACTTTCAGGAGTACTGACACTCCAAAATGTCAAGAATCATAGGTTTGGGGAGCATTAGGCTTAGTTCTGGTATTAAATTTCCTGAGATTGGCTATGTGGCCTAAAGAAACCAGTTACCCAGATTAACAGATACAGACTACTCTACATGAAATAGATAAGCAATAGGACTTACTATATAGCACAGGGAACTATATTCAATATCTTGTAATGACCTATAATGGAAAAGAATCTGAAAAAAATACATATATAACTGAATCAATTTGGTGTACACCTGAAACTAACAAAATACTGTAAATCAACTATACTTCAATTAAAAGAAAAATAATCCAGTTACCTAGTGGCCCTTTCTCCCTGCCCATCCAAATCTTATCTGCCCAGGTCCAGGAGGTACCCCGGGTGAGACAGACACAGGGCCATGTTGAATTGGGAGGGATGTTTACCTGAGCTTGTCCCTTGCTGAGTGGCACGGCAAGGACCCAGACTATTTGCTCTGAGTGACCTGAAAGTCCTTTTTGTCTCAACTCTAGAGGAAAGAGTTGTTTATAAATAGATGAGGGCTTCTGAGTAAACACTCAGAGTTACCTCTCATTCAAAACGCTTTGTAACCTGAAGCTTGTGTGTTTCCCATGACGCTTCAGTAAATCATCCTCCATTGGGTCTTCAGTTCTACTGATTGAGTTTTATGGTTCTTTCCTTCCCCTTCCCCACCCCCCCACCATGCCAGCCAACAGTCACCATCAGAAACATTTAACAGGGGTATGTTCATTTCACATTCTTCCATTGTGACTAGTACACAGTCTGCAGCTCATTTGATACCTTTAGTTTATTCTAAAAAATTAAACTTAGGGATTCTGATTTCAAAAATAATTACGGCAGCTAACATTGATCAAGCACTTACGTACTAAGCATTTTATCGGCCTTATCTCAGCTCCTAATTCCCCAGATCCTCAGGGTAAGTTCTATTATTATCATCCTCATATATAGACAGAGAGACTGAGGCTCAGAGAGGTTAAGGGCTATCTTGGGGTCACATATCTAGTATGTGGTTAGCTGGAATCAAACCTGGGTCTGCCAAGCTCCAAGTCCATGGTTGGGACTGCTGTGCTGACCTGTCCCTGCTGGGCCGTATTACTTTTTAAGTGTCTCCGTTTCAACATTTTCTGCAGAGATCATTCTTCCATCCCTGTGGGTATGAAGACATGGAGTATGGGTCAGCTCCTCTAGCCCAGGATTATATCTTTCAAGGGGATACCAAGGGCTGGTCTGTAGGAGAGCAGGGCTATGTCTGTAACCTCAGTGGGGAAATGACCCCCAAATTGGACAAACTGCCCTCATATTCTCTGGGTGCCTTGGATCTGCACCTACTCAGCCTGATGTAATCAGAGCCTTCCACCTGCCCTAGTTTAATTATGATGTGGCTTCAGGAAGGTTCTAACACTTGCTTCTGATGCTTGTATCTTAGTACCTCTGCTATTCTTTGCTGCTTGCCTATATTTTTAGCTTTACACCTTGCATTCTGTCAGCTTTTCATATAGTGAAAATGCCCCCATTCACCTGGTGCTGCTCCAGAGGAAGAATCTTTACCATTTTCCACAGACGTTGACCCTGGGATGGAGGAGTTGTCTGGTTTATTAAGGCTCCCAGGTGACCCCTAAGGGTTTTCTTTGAAAACATGTCTTTTTAAAATGGATAACATAGATTTTTAAAAAGTCATATGTTATCTTTCTACCCCATCATAAGGAATTCATTTTTCCTATTTCTTTCCTTGTCTTTATCTACATGTATATAAATTTTACTTAGTCATGGTGATGGCATGCATTCATTTCATGTTTATATTTAGTGAGTAGGAATTTCACAAGTTACATATTCAAATATGCAAAGATGATCATTTTATTTTTCTACGACTTAAACTCTATTCTGAGCTCCGTTTATAGCTGATGGCTAAAATGAAGAAACAGACAAACGAAAATCCTACCTAATTTAATCAATTCTACAGAAACTTAATCATCCAAAGTTTTCCTAAGCCTCTTTTGGGTAAATTCAGTTAATTTAGGGTGTTCAACCTCCCTCCTTCCCCCTGGAATTGTGATAAATTCCCAGGGGTCTCACATGGTATCAAGACCTCAGTTGGGGGTGAGGGAGACTTCTGCTCCTGATTAGTCAAAGTCCAGTTAGGAAAACAGAAATCAAATGTCATACAGGAAATTGGATACATCAGTTATGGAAGGACTGAGAGGCCAAATGGGACAGAAAGGAGGGGAGGGATGGTGTAGGTAAGGCCATAGCACTTCCCAGAGTATGCACTAATACCTAACATTCTTATTGCATTTCCAAATCTCTAAGGCATGGTAAAGAAGAAATAAAACTTTAGCTAACATCTCAAAATGTTATTTGGCCACATTTGTATGGGTAAGTATTAAAAGAACCTTAACTTACTTAACCATTCCCTTATTGGGTATTTGGATGGCTTTCAATGTTTTACTACTGATTCAATGGTGGATGTATTTTAAGAAGGTGGCAGAAGATGCCCACCTGACCCTGTGCCTTTATCCCCTTCTGACACCCTAATGTACCTTAGAGCCAGAAGGAAGAGTGGTTTGATGGGCTTCAGCCCTGTTCATGGCAAAAGGTGGGGCTTCTGCTCCTTGGCTTCCATTTTGTGCTTCCTCTCCCTACCTGTGGTCTTGGCTTTGTGTCTGTCTCACCCTAGATCCTGGCTAGAGATGTGGCATCTTCTTTTCAACGCTGGTCCTTGTCTCACACTATCTCTTTGATTCTTGCCCTCTTGCTATACCACTCTTGACCATCATGGGTTACTCCCGCAGAGGGAGGAAGGACATAAGAGGTGGGCTTTAATTTCTAAGGCCCATGTTCCAACCCCAAGCTACAAATGACCTCTCCAAAGTTTATTTTTTTAATTATGTTTAATTTTAAAGTAATTAAAAAAAGGAATATCTGATCCGTTTAGAAGACATGGAAGACACAAAAACAAATGGAAAAAATTAAAGTTACCCCAAAGTCTGCCACTCAAAGGTGACCACCACAAATTCTACAAGGGAAGGGACTTGGCTGATCTTGTTCATTTCTGTAACTCCAAGGCCCAGGAATGTAGTAAGTGCTCAGTAAATATGCTAAATTAAGTGATAACCTTTCACTTAATTTTTTCCATCTATTTTATACAAATGGAATCATGCTCTACTTACAGTTTTGTAACTTTTTTTTTTTGCGTAGCAACATATCATTAACATTTTCCCAAATCAACAAATGTTCTTTTACATTATTTTAATAGTAGTATGGTATTCAGTTGTAAAAGTGGACTATAATTAACTAGTTACTTAATGTAATATGTTTAGGTCTTCTTTCCCTAAGTTTTTTACTCTTCCAAACAACTTTTCGGTCTTATATGTATATGGGTGCACGATTGTCCCAAAGGGCATGGACACATATTTTTAAGGCCTTTGATGCATTCTGCCTTCTAAGAGGCATGCACATTTTCAGCACAATGAATGACTCTAGAATGCACATTCCACATAGCAAGGATTTTGTCCATTTCTTATACCACAAGGACTCTAGCCTAGAGTAATGCCTAGCACAGATTATGTTCTTAATAAACATTTGTTGAATTTGTTTCCCCGTGTCCTCATCAATAGCATTTACTATTACTTTAACAAGTTTTTTTTTTTTTTTTTCGGTCTGATGGCAAACACAACAGTTCCCATATTTAAAAATCATAAACTCATCCTACCTTCTATCCCCAAATATTTTTAGTAAGTCTGCTGGAGTTGGACCTAAATATTTAAAAACTATTCTCAGAACAAAAGCTAATCAGAGATAAGGTCTTATAGAGCTGTAATCTCTGGATTTAGACTCTGAAGCTCAGGGTGCTATTACCTGATCCCGCTTACAACTCACGTAGAGCCAAGCATCCCGTCTCCAGGGGAGATTTCTGCAGGTAAAGGAAGGCAAAGAGATTCACGTCAGCAGCCCTCATATATTTCTCCATGAAGGATTCATCTTTGTTCTTTTGTTTTTGTTGTTTTTTTTTTTTTTTAACACAAAGCTAACCTACTGACCCAGAAAGAAGAGAGTTTTATATTTTCTTTGAGGATTTGGAATATGTAGGCTGCCATCACTCAACCCCAGGGGAGAAGACGAGGGCATAGTGTGGTGATGTCACCAGACTTCAAAGGTGTCTTGAAGAAGGATTTGTGTGAGGGGTGGACCCTGAGGGCTTATTGTGCATACGCGTGTGCATGCGTGCCTGTGTGTGTGAGCGCTAGTTAGGAGGCAGCCAGGAAACCATCCAAAAGAATCGAAGGGGAGCTTTTGTTCTGTATATCCTTGCCCAGCCTGTTGGGCTTTGAGTAGTTAGACCACTGGACACATTGTGAGATGAAAGGAATTTGCATTGGTTTCCAGGCCACTTTCATCTGATGCCACAGGACAAAAACAACAACAAAAAATCTAATGGGGCTCCTTTCAATGGAGAAACAGGACTTTGGAAATGCAAATACTCCCAATGTGCTATGCAAAGTAGCCAAGCCAGGGGCCTCACACCTGCCTTCCCAGGAAAGGTCTTGATCCGCACACAGGAAGCTAGGGTGGGTGGCCTCATCATCAAAGCCAAGAATCTTCCCTTTGAAGAATTTAGAGAAACAAAATGTCAGTGGAGAGTCACCCATCCAGGAAGCAAACACTATTCAGATATGGGGTGACTGAAACTTTTACTCAAAATAGAGGAGGACACGCCCATTCTCTTTTAGACAGTAGAGGTGCTCTGGTTTGAATGTGGTGGGATCCAGGAGTCCCCACATTCTCTTGGTGACAAGGCTAAATATTTCTGCCGTGGCCTGTCCTCACCCTCTCTTGCTTGCTTTGCTGCAGCTGCCTTCTGTCTTCGTGTCTGCAGTCTTCCCTGCTCTAGTCCATTCTTCACCCTCAGTCACCAGAGACATTTCTCTAAACAGCTCATCTGACTACATCACTCCCGCTTCTCCTGCTTAAAATCCTTCCATAGTGGCTCCCTTTGGTTTTGGGGAGGAAGTATGGTGCCTGAGACTGCCACTTCCACACCACTGGCTCGTCGCTCATCTTATGTCTCCAGGACACAGAGTTTTCCTTCGTAGACCCCCTAGACCTCTTCCTCCTCTAATTTGTTCTTGGCTTCCAAAGAATCTCATCCTTGCGTGCATGGGACGCAGATACTCAATAAATATTCACTGGATTTGTTTTAAATTTTAGTTTCAACTCCATTTCTAGTACATACGTGCCCCCTCTTTAAGATATCCTGAAAACCAAAACTACTAAAATCAACTTATAGCTTGGCTCTTGTTACCCATTCCAGCCTCCCTAGAATGTTCCACTCCAAGCCCCTCTCTCTACATTTGACTCCTCCACAGCCCAGCTGACAGGCTCATGCTGCCCGTCTGGGTGCTCCTCAGCAGCCTCCCATGCTTGCAGAAATGCCAGCCACTCGGGGCTGGGGAACCAGAGCCCGCCCACCCCCAGCTTCCACCCCTTGCCAGCTGACAGTAAACCCCCTCCCCGCTACTGTCTGTTTCAGACAATGCAGCGTTGTCTCGGCCCACTATCAGTCCGGTGAACAGACTCCTTCCATCTACTCCAGCTGCTCAGCCATGGTGGTGCTGAGTGAAGGATGATGAGGGAGGAGTTTGAGGAGAACCTGCCAGAGGCAGGAGGGAGAGAGAACCAGAATGTCACAGCCCATCCGTCTCTCCCTTCCCCATCACCCCTGCCATGACCATTCTTCAGATGAGGAGGCTGAAGTGACTACCGTTAAGTGACTCTTCAGTGAAGCTGCAGAAGGGAAAACACAAAATGAGGACCGTAGGCTGCCGAGAAATGGAAACAGTAGACGGGTCGTGAATTTTCCTCAAACATGAACCTCTGACTTTACTATAATCTGCATGTATTTTTTTCAAGAGTGAGACTTCAGCTGCTTCCAAAAGATCCAGAATGAGAGTCATATTTAATAGAATCACAGCAAACTGATTGCTTTCAAAACTGGGGGATAGACTCATCAGTTCTTCATCCTGCACTGCCCTGAGGACAGGGTCTGCGTCTGGCCAGTTCTTCCCTGTATCTCTGGATGCTGGCACAATTCCTGGGACTAATTTCTTGGATGAATGAGCCCTGAGCCCCTACTTTGAGAACTTACTCTATCCCCAGATTTATGTTAGGTGTTAAGAGGAATAAAAAAGAAGTAAACATTGTTTATTCTCTCTTTCTTCTTTCTATTTGGTTGTAAAAGATCTGCCACTAACCAGCTGTGACTGAAGGCAAGTTGCTCAACCCCTCTGAGCCTGTTTTCTTTCCTCCTTCAGGAAACAGGGGAAAAAACAGTACCGACTTTGTAGATTTGATGTGGAGCTTGATTGAAGTCAAGTATTTAAAGCAACTGGCACATCTTAAGAGTTGCTCAATAAATTGTAATTAATAGTTCAATCAGTGTCAAATATTGGCTGTCCAGAATTCAGTCATTTTTGACAACTGAACTTTCTTAGAAGCCCTGGGTTTGTCCATTAAATTCCATTTAGCCAATTTGTATGAAAAGCTTTCTTGGATACTAAAATCTTCCATGCCTTTTAAGACCTCTGTTGGATTCACAGTCAGCATTACGAGGGATCCATGCAGTTTAATGAATGGATGAGATGTGTAAGATTGATTGTCCATTCACTAAATGGTCCCAGATTGCCTGGACCTTTTGTTTTGGTTTTCATAGGTTTATTGGTCTCTTCTCTTGCTGACAGATTGTGCTCTCTTACTTCTTAGAGTTGTCAGTTTGCCAACTCTAGGGATCAGTGCCTTCCTCTGATTTGCTGTGGGCTTGAGAACGAGATAACCAGCCCCATTAAAAGTGTGAGTAAACCAAGAGCAGAGAGGCTTTGAATGAGGACTGGAGAGGCTGTCTCCTTTATCACAAACCTTTGCGTCATCTCTTTTGACTTCTCAGAGATCTCCTGACTCTTCGTGCGTTTTCATCAATGAGATCATACTGCCCAGGCATGTAAGTTCTTGGCGTATGTGGGCACTCAATAAAATTTATGAACTAAATGAATGAAGGAGCAAGAAAACAAAATCATACAGATATAATAGACCATAAACTTAAGGGATGTGCTTGGAGGGAAAGGATGAGGTGAGGGAGTGTGGAGTGAGATTAATTTGCTATGTTGGCAGAGACAAATTGAGCCGTCTTAGAAGAAAGGAAATATGGTGGGTGAGGGTAAAGCTGGTGTCATGCAGGGGTACAGAAAAGAGGGATGGACGCTCCCCTGTCCCTGCTACCTCCCTAGGCTTGTTTTTTCCCCAGACGGATGTGAGTACTATGCTCTAGTCACACTGACCTTCTTTTTGCTCCATGAGCACGCCAAGCTTGTTGCTTTGCCATTTCCCTCATGGCCTCTGCACTAGGAGCTGCCTCTGCCTGGAATGTTCTTCCTCTTGATTCTTGTGTGGCTGTATCCTTATCATTCAGATCTCAGTTTAAATTTCTTCTCAAAGAAGTCACCTACTGCTACCCACCTCGTCATTCTCTATCACGCCGTCCTATTTCTATTTCCTGCAGAGCCCTAATTATTTTCGCAAGTAATCTTGACTAAATACTTGTTTCTCTTCCACCTTCCTCCACTCTCACCATGAGAGCAGAGACCTTTCCTACTTTGTTCACTGCTGTATCTCAGAATCTTTATTGGCAATAAAATTTGTTGCAGGGTTGAGTGAATGAACGACTAGTCAGGGGGAGAAACATGATTATGGTGTGGTGCGGCAGGTGCTAGAAAAGAGTACAAAATGCTGTGGGATGCCTGAGAAGAGAACAACCAATTCTGACGAGGATTTTGGGGAAAATTCTTTTTTTTTTTGCAGTACGTGGGCCTCTCCCGTTGCGGAGCAGGCTCAGCGGCCGTGGCTTATGGGCCCAGCCGCTCCGCGGCATGTGGGATCTTCCCGGACCGGGGCACGAACCCGCGTCTTCTGCATCGGCAGGCGGACTCTCAACCACTGCGCCACCAGGGAAGCCCGATTTTGGGGAAAATTCTTGACAGTTGGATCCCCTAAGATAATGAAAGTTCACCAATCCAAAAAGATAAGGTGGAAAGGGACATTTTCCATCTTCTTTCCCGCCTGCCGGCCAAGTGGCTCTGTGTTCAATTCACAGACAACTAAAGACATGAGAGAAGAACATTTTTTAAAATAAATTTATATTATGTCTTTATTTTTGTCTGTATTAGGTCTTTGTTGCTGCGTGTGGGCTTTCTCTAGTTGTGGCGAGCAGGGGCTACTCTTTGTTGCAGTGCATGGGCTTCTCATGTTGCAGAGCACAGGCTCTAGGTGCGTAGGCTTCAGTAGTTGTGGCACGCAGGCTCAGTAGTTGTGGCTCACAGGCTCTAGAGCGCAGGCTCAGTAGTTGTGGCTCACGGGCTTAGTTGCTCCGCGGCATGTCGGAGCTTCCTAGACCAGGGCTCAAACCCATGTCCCCTGCGTTGGCAGGCATATTGTTAACCACTGCGCCACCAGGGAAGCCCGAGAAGAACATTTTTGCACTTAAGATGCCACCTCTCTGATGTCCCACACATGTTAAGACAGTATCTGTGCTGAATCTACCAGACCTGGCTGCTTTCCAGAGGCCTAAACCAGAGACTTTTCCCCTCAAGTCTTCTTGAGATTGGATGAAAGATGGTCCTTAATTTATAGAAAAACAGAACATGCTTTAATTTCCTAAAGTGCCTCACAATTCACTTGTTCAGGGATTCCGTAGCTCTGAAAGAGGGCAACATGGGCACTCTTGAAGACAAGAAAATGGAGGTGCAGGGGGTTAGTATTAGGAGTCAGAAGCTGAGTTAGGTAAGTACCTTTGCATGTCTCCCTTTCACTGTGTGCTACAAATGTCTGACATTGTCCAACCATTGAAAGGTCTCTTTCATATTTGCTACTGCTGATTGACCCCCTGATCTGACCCAAAGGTCAGATTCTTCCATGAGAATTTGAACTAAGTTCAGAGGGTAATTGGTATTTGCGCTGAAAGATCCTGATAGAGACACTGAGACAGGCAGCCATGTTAGGCTACGAGGAAGGTGAGTGATCGGAAAGGGAGACGAGAAGGTGCAGCCCCCTCCTGAAGGCACGGAGGGAGCAGCTGAGTCCCTAGGCTTGCAGTTCTAGTCCCTGGGAGACCTGGTTGTACTGTGGTTCCTGGTTTTCTATATCAGTGAAATAGAAATAACCCGTTCTTCAGGTGACAGGGACAGATTTGGGGTTAAGACCCTAAATGGGAGATTGGATATGATTTTTTTAAAATTTGTGCATCCTTAATAAACGCAAAAATGGTCTTGCAGATGGTAGTAGGTGTTAAGGCCTTTACTGCTACAACTCTCATTTGGGATTCCAGGGTATGTGTGTGTGTGTGTGTGTGTGTGTGTGTGTGTGTGTGTGTGTGTGTGTGAGAGAGAGAGAGAGAGAGAGAGAGAGAGGGAGAGAGATCAGACAGAATCTCCCTAGAACTAACTCTATCCTCTTAGATCTTAGTGTACAGTTGGGGACTGGGTAGGAGTCATAGTGGCAGGAGAGAAAGGGAGCTATTTTAGAGAAATGTTCCCCCAGATATCCACCTCTAGTAGGGAAAGGTTGTTGTGTAGAGTGGTGGATCAAAACCTCCTGTGAAAATAAGTCAATGCCCATTTGGCCCAGACTTGGGGAAACACACGCACACATACACCAACAAGCTGTAGGCTGGTGATCAGGCTACAAATCCAGCCACCTGGTTGTTTCCTCTCTGCATTTGCCTGGCAAATCCTCATCATTCTGGGAATGACCTGTATTAGTCACAGTTCTCCAGAGAAACATAACCAACAGGGTATGTATTTATATTTTTATTTTTCTATCTACATCTATATAGCTCTTTCTCTTCCCCCCTCCGATAGATAGATAGATAGATAGATAGATAGATAGATAGATAGGGATGTATTTGAAGGAATTGGCTCATGTGCTTGTGGGGTCTGTCAAATCTAAAATCTGGAGGGCAGGACGGCAGGCTGGAGACCCAGAGAAGAGCTGATGTTGCAGTTGTGAGTCTAAAGGCAGCCTGGAGGCAGAATTCCTTCTTTCTTAGGGGGACCTCGGTCTTTTCTCTTAAGGCCTTTAACTAAATGGATGTGGATGAGGCCCATCCACATTATGAAAGGTGATCTGTTTTATTCAAAGTCCTCTGATTTAAATGTTAATAACCTCTAAAAAAAATAGTTTCATAGCAACATCTAGACTGGTATTTGAACAAAAACTGGGTACCATAGCCTAGCCAAGTTGACACATAAAATTAACCATCACAGGGGCAAACTGGGTTTATTATAAAAGCCCTTCTCCTCTGCAAGATACATTCTTGCTTACAAAACATGTACTCACCTATGATCACATCTGATCCTCAGAACATCTCTGTCGGGAGGAATATTAACTTCTCTATTTTATAGTTGAGAAAATGGAGGTCCAGCGATTAGATCGTATAGCTGATAAATAGCAGAGAGGCGATTCCAGCCCAGGCTGTCTGGCTCAGATCTGTGTGTTCTAACTCTATCACACTCCCTACAACTGGGTGCGTGATGTAACTCTCCTGTCATTCCCTGCTGGTGTTATTGCTTACATGACCTCAGAGGGACTTGCAGGAATTGGCTAAGAAAGCGGCCTGGTTTTCATTTTTCAGTTCTGTCTTGTGACCAGTCTCAATGGACCCCTCTGGGGCAGGACCCAGGAGTGTAACACATGTGTCTGTGTTGGAGTGAGCACGAGCCATAGGTGCCCTTCCATCCCAGCTGCAACTGCCTCAGCCCTGCCATCTCTCAGCTTGGCCCTCTGCTCTCAATAAGAGGAGGCTCCTGCCCTCTTCCTACCACCAGACCTGGGGAGTGCACCTCCTTTTCTGAGCCTGAATCTCCTCCCACCCCTCAACCAGAGGCCCAGCAGCAGGATTGGCCTTCTGCTTTGGCCTGTGTCCGGAGCTCCTGGGTCCACAGCACCCTGAGAATGCTGGGCCCATATGGTCCTCCCCAGGTGGTGGTGTGGACAGGCCCTGCAGTCTGGTGGCATCTGTAGGCTTTGGAAAGGCCAGGCCATCCTCCTGCCAGGACCAATGGGACTCCTTTCTTCTCACCTTGGATGCTCCATGTGATGGAGCAAGTTTTGATTGGAGGATGAAATAGGAGGGAAATAAGAGGTCTTCAGAGACAGAAGTGACCACTCTAGTGCTTCTCCAGACCTGCCTGTCTCCCCTTTTACTCCATGTTTGTGGAACTGTCCTCAGTTTAAGAGATGAGAAAACGTTTGTTTTCACCATTTCAGGCCTTATTTACAAATAGTGCTAGGATCCCGAGATTCCTCCCACCTGGCATCTGAAAGAGGGATAGAGGGACACAGCTGAGCACAAGCCTCTCTGATTTCAGAATGGTCCTGGGGAAAGATGAAAGATGAACGAAGAGCCTTCTAAAGAAGGGTCACCTGGGAAATAGGATGTGTGGCCTTCTAATTTCTGAAGGCCTGTTAGGTAGCCTGGCAGTCTTGTTCTGCGCGCCCAAGAGGGCAGAAATGGGGCTTGGTCAGGAGGCAGGATCAGTTCCGTGTTGGAAAGAACCTGCTCCCAGTCAGAGCTCTAAAAGGGAGAAGGCACTAAGCATTGCCTTGGGAGACTGCGAGCGCTCCATGGAGAGAGGTCTTCAAAGCTGGACAGCTCCTTGTCCAAAGGATTCCGGGTTTTGGTGAAAGGCTGAAATAGGT
Source organism: Phocoena sinus (assembly GCF_008692025.1). Classification (NCBI taxonomy): domain Eukaryota; kingdom Metazoa; phylum Chordata; class Mammalia; order Artiodactyla; family Phocoenidae; genus Phocoena; species Phocoena sinus. Next base: position 73,010,948 of record NC_045770.1, read on the forward strand.
GCCCTAGGGCATTTTCCGACTAAGGTTCTCCAGTCACGCGGGTCTACATTAAAGTGCCAGGTAAATCTGTCCCGCAGAAGAATGGTACCAGCGGAGAAACCAGATGACTCTCTCTGGCTCCCGGGACCCCATCTTCTAGTCGCAGCAGCTCCAGAGTAACCCCTGCCTCCCCGTCTGGTCCCTTAGCCTGGGAAGGGGCTCGGGACCCTGGAAGGGGACCGGAATGGCGAGGTCGCCCATTGGCTGTGAGGCGCCATGTGAATGGTGCTGGTTGGTTGGCGGGAGGGAGGAGGAGGCGGTTTCCCGGGTAACGGGAGGGCAAGGAGCGGCTGCAGCGGCGGCGGCCGCGGCTGAGGAGCGCGGTCCGAGCGCGGTGCGAGACCTGCTGGAGGCGGCGGCTCCGCACAGCCGCGTGGGCGCAGGTAGGAGCTCCCAGCGCCGTCCCCCCCGGGGTCAGGCTGGGCCGGGCTGCCCGGCGCCTGGACCAACCGGGGGAAAGTTTGCCGCCCAACGGGACGAGCAGTGAGGAGAGGACTTGCGGATGCTCTGTGCTGGGCTCTGGGGGCCGGGCAGGGCGGGGACTGCGGGCGGGTAGAGGGCTGGCCCCGCACGGAGCGGCGCGGGGGCCACACCTCCACCCCGGGACCCTGCTGGAGGGCCGGGGCCTCCTCGGACGTGTAGCCGCAGCACAGAGACCCAGCGGGCGGACGCGCATTGACCGACGCAAGCCGACGGCTGGCGGGCCCTTGTTCAGAGATGCGGCGGCAAAGTCTTCCCCGGCAGATGTGGGCTGGAGCGCGCGGCGCGGTGCTCCGAGGTGGTTCTGCGAGCTCTGGGGCGCACTTTCCGCGGCCTCGGGCTACGCTGCACACGCCCCCATGCAGAGTGGGTGTGTGTCTTTCTGGGTGTGCGTGCCTGAGGCTGGGTGTATCTTCTTGTGCGTGTTCTTGTGTTCCTGATGTCTTCTGTTTGTGTGTCTCTGTGCGTGATTCTCCCTCTGTGTGATTGGATCTCCGGGTGTATCCTCACGTCTGGGCCCTTCTGTGTTTGCTGTTGGCGTGGGTGTCTGTGAACGCCCTCTCCGGGTGCTTGTGTCTGAGTATCGCTGTTTGTGGATCCTTCTGTCGGCATCTCCATGTATTTTCGGTGTTTGTGTGTGTCTCTTTTCTCTGTGTGCCTCTCTGTGTATATGAGTATGTGTGTGTTTTCTGTCTGTGCCTCTGTTTCATAGGTAGGTCTGGTACCTGTCTGCGTGTGTCCCTCTCTGGGTGGGTGTGCATCCTCGTGTGTGATCTAAGCTTCTGTAGGTATGTGTGTGTAAGTCTGCGTGTGTGTTTATGTCTAGACCTCTGCGAGGGTCTACTATGCCTGTGTCAGTCTGTGTCCGAGTCTCTTCACTGTGTCTATATCCGTGTGTGTGTGTGTGTGTGTGTGTGTGAGAGAGAGTGTGAGTGTAGGTGGATCCGAGCCGAGGACAACTAGGCCGGGCCTCCAGTTTCCCTGTTGCTCTCTCCCACGCTCCGGGGAGCCGCGGGGCGGCGGGGCGAGGGCGAGGGCGGCGGGCTGGGAGGGAGAGCCACGGTGCCTCGCGGGTGTGCGCTCCGCTGAGCCGGCTCCTTTCTTGCCGGCAAAGGGACCCCAGCGGCGGAGGCAGCAGCAGCAGCCCGCGCCGCCCAGCTGGGGCCCTAGTGACTTATTTTTGTGTGTGATCCTTTCTTTTCTTCAGGGAAGAGGCGGGAGCACGCTCCGCTCCCTAGTCGTGCGCAAATAAAGGCGCCGGGGTTGGCGGCTGGGTCAGCCCTCCCCGGCAGCTTAGCAGAAGTGGCCAAGGGCAGCTTAGCAGAAGTGGCCGACTTGGCGGGCTCCCTTTGGGAGGAAAAAAAGACCCCCCCCCCAAAAAAAAAAAAAAAACAAAAACAAAAACAGCCCGGAAACCACCATGCCTCCTTGGCTCTCTGTCTTACATCTTATGTAACTTATTGATTGATTGATTAATGAAAGGCTTGATTGCCAAGAAGCTCCTCCGTTTACCCTATTGGTACCAAAGACTAATTAAAAACGCTGTGTTGGTGATGAGTGTTAATTAGACCATTCCAAAGACGGATGCACCCCTGTTTCAGAAGCTTAACTCCAGTTAAAAGATGAAGCAGAGCAGGCTGCCCTTTCTCACCCCCATAACCTTTAATCCAGGTTTAGAACCAGTTTCCCCAGTCTTGGAGCCAGCTGGGGGCAGGGACATCTGGGGAGAGGGAGAAGAGTAAGAAGGCCAAAGGGACTTTGTCCAATTTTGAAAACTTTGGAGAATAAGAAGGCTGTTTTACCGAAACATATGAAATGGGTTCACAATTCCAATACCTGGGCAAAAGGAAGGGGTGCACTGTACCTGGGAGGGACTGGCCTGTGGCTTGTCTGGCACCTGGCATCCCAAATTGGCATTTACTGGGAAATGGAGTTTTATTGCAGGAAGGGACCTCAGTGGGCCTCTGGAAAGGATGCCTCTATATCTGAGACTAGACCCTTGCCTGGCTCCCCATGTCCTGGGCTGTGCCTCCAAACCAGTCTTTAAAATTTTTTCCCCTGGGGATTGCCCAGAAGGCAGGGAGGATTTGGACACATGTGGAGTGGGAAGTTGAAGGCTTTTGGAGACTGTGTTTGACTACGTAGGAGGAAGCCCACACCGTGTGCTCAGGATATCTTCAGTATGGCTGGACTTGTCTTCTGGACTTTAAGGAGGAGCTGGGGCTTGCCCACGATGACCCCCCATCCCTCTTATGGTCCACTCTGGTCCAGTCTTCTTTCTCCCCTTTCCCTTGCACTGCTCCTGGCAGACGTAGGGCATGGAGAAGAGAAGCTCCTGCTATGTTGCTGCATTTAGGGATCAGTCCAGCAAACACCGACTTCTCAACCATCCAGTAAAGTATTCTGTTAGTCCTGCTGTTCAGCTCTTTTTTTTATTCAAGTGTGTTTAAAAACTTGTTGAGATTTCTCTGGGCAGCAAGAAATCTGAACTTTTACATTAGGATTTCCTCTCGTGAAGTCTGCCCTCCCCAATCAGGAAACTGATTGGATATGGCAGCGAGCTGAGAGCAGCATCCTTGCTTCTCCCCTTTCTTGGGTACCCCCTCCCTACCCTGGCTCTAGCACAGGGACAGCGACCGCCCCAGAACTGGTGGAGACTGACTCCCAGAAAAAAACAAAAGGCTCACAGGAGGTGTTGAACATCCTCCCACTCCCCACTGATGGGGAGGTATTTCTGTGGCGAGAACGTCTGTCTCCGTGTGCACTTGGGGTGTGTGCACCAGCTGGCATGATGGGATGTGACAGGGTCTCACCCGGGAGAGAGCTAGGGTCTGGTGCAGAGTGCAGAGCTGTTCTCAGAAATGAGAGATCTCAGAGCAGAGAACGAAGCGGCTGCTCTGGAGAAGGCCTGTCCAAGTAGGAGACCCTTTTGGCAGTGGCTTTTTTTTCTTTTATTATGATTCATGAGGAGAGCCAGGAGCTGTAAAAAGTGTGGCCTCCGGACTCAGGCTGCTTGTGAAAAGCCAAATAACAGGGATCCTGCCAGAGAGGCATGGCTGTGAGCAAGGACTTTGCAGTCAGATGTGGGTTGAAATCCCAGCCCCACAACTTCTTAGCTGTGTGACTTTAGGCAAGTTACTTGACCTCCCTCCTCATCAGTTGTCTCATCTCTAACCTAAGAATCCCTAATTGGAGCAAGATAACTGACACATAGCAAGCCCCTGATAGAGACTGGTTGAATGAATGAATATGTAAGGCAGTAAACAGTGCCTGGCATAGAGCAAGCATTCAGTACATGTTAGCAGTGTTATCTTTTGATCACCTGCTGTCAATAGGTGATCTTTCCACTCCTCTGTGCTATCATTATCCCCACTTTATAGATGAGAACACTGAGGCTCAAAGAGGTTAAGTTCCTTGCTCAAGGTCACACAGTGAGTTAAGTTTCAGAGTTGAGATTCAAACCTAGATCTGTCTGAGTCCTCTAGTTTGATGTCTCAGTTTAGATTCAGCAAAGGGTAATACTTGGAGCCAGTTTGCCAGAGTTTATTTGCATTGCAATCTGGAGCTGAAAAGAATGGATCTGAGAGTTTTCACCTCTGCCGGGGATCCCCTGAAGGGGCTGTGGAGATGGCGGTGGGCAACCAGAGGGCTTTCTCTGGAAGCTCAGCTATTTCCTGGGCCAGCAGAGGGCTTCGCTGATGCTGCGTCTTAGATCTGTCACCCGTGGGTGTACGAGATGCCTGTCTTCTGGACATTCTGCTCTCATGGATTCTTGCCAAATTCAGAAAGTCAGGTTTGCGATTTGGGCATTTACTTGGTGAAATCTTCTCTGGCCGAGTGTTTCATGTGGTGTGGGACAAGCCTTCAACCTTTCTGTAGCCTCTCTCCCAGGAGAAGCTGTTCTCTTCCTCCTCACAAACCCTTCGTGGCTGAGTCTCTCATCCGCCTTTTAACCTGCTTTGGCGCTGAGCCGTGCGGAAGCCTTTTGTGACAGGGGGTGGCTTCGGCCTCATTCCAAAGTAGCCACCGGTCAGGACAGCTGCAAGGGAGGGTCTGAGGGCTTCTGTCTGATGCCCGCTGTGGCCGGATCTGGCCACAGCTCTCCCGGAGGCTGGCGCGGCCTGAATTGTAGAATGGCTAAGTGCGTTGATTAGAAACGCTGGCAAGAGACTAGTGCCTTTTAGTAAAGAGCTTTTCCCCCTTTTTTCTTTCTTTTCTGGTGGTGCTGGTGCTATGGGAAAAGGCTTTCATAATTGTTTATTGGTGCATCTTCTTGGGGATTCTCCCATATGTTCCCACCCCTCGGATCATTCATGGAAGGTGCATCCCGTGCGAAATGTTTTCCTTGGTGCAGAGGTCCCTCCTCTCTCCTTCCTCCCTCCCTGTCCCTCTGAGCTCCTGTGACGTCAGCCCGGAGGTGACTGGGTGCCTTCTCTGCCTGCAGGTTCTGGGGCAGGGAAGGCAGGGAGTGCAGCTCTGTTGCACTGTCGCCTTCCAGCCCTCAGGTGATCTAGGCTGCTCTTTTCACTTCCCCAGTGGACCCTGTTGTCTCACCTACCACATGCTGCTTTCGCAGCTGTATTTGGGGGGAAACTGTTGATGGCTGTTTGCTTCAGAGACCATTGCTTCCCTGTCTTATACCTGGACGCCTTATTCTTTGATGACGATGCACCCCACGTGGGTTCGAGAGAGAACTCATTTCTGTCTCCGGCGTGCATATTTGAAGAACAGGGTCCCCTGTGTGTTTCTTCCCAGTGGGAGTGGGGAACCTGTGCGGCCCCCGGTTGCCTGTCCAGGGATGCGCTCCAAACATGGCGAGGCTTGGAGGAAGATCGATGGCTGCTGCTGGGTTTGGGCTCCAGATGGTGGGCAAGGAAGCTCAAGCCTGTCCTCCTCCACACAAGGCAGTTCTGACCGTTGAACATTTTCCCCTCAGGTATGAGTCTTCCTCCAAGGAGGAAGATGACAGCCCAGGAAGGGAGCAACCTCGGTGATGAACACTCGCAGGAACTGTGAGGGGCGGCTTGGCGAGCAGCTTTGTGGTGATTTATGGGAGTCAGGGGCTGCCGGAGAGGGATGTGGATGCTATCAGCTCGGTGGATTAAATGCCCATTTCCATTGTTATTGACATATAAATTATCAGTGCCAAGGAGACTGTGAGGGGAAAGAGATTTCTGGGGCAGTGATGTGGCACATGCCCTGGGATATGGACTCGTCTTTGCCCAAATCTGTCCTCTGGGCTCTCAGGAAGCCAGCACTGGAACTGAAATAAAACCCCAAGTCCCAGCTCTCATGATGCCGGCAGCAGCTGCGTTCATTGCTAAAGCAGCCATGGCGAAAGAGGTTCCCGAGTGGATTTTCAGAAGTCGGGAAGACCTTTGAAAAGGTAGTGTGGATTTCCTCAGCTGGCAGGAGCCGTGTCAGGCCACGTGCATGCATCACTTTTGCCTGGGTTCTTTTATTCCTCTGTGGATTTGGAAGCATCGCTGAAGGAGAGAGGGGATCTTATTCCTGGGAAATGGAATCGGCTTCTGAGTCCAGCCAACAGCAGAAGAGAAAACTGGTAACCCACGGACTGGAAGATCAGAAGAGGGTAAGTGAGAACTTTGTTGCTTGGCTTATGGCGCCAGAATTGCTAAGCGTGGTTCAGAGCGCCCAGGTGGTCGTCTGCATTGTTGTTGCTGTCATTGATTATGCTGGTTTGTCTTTCTTTGGTTAAAGAGGTGGGATGGTGGCTCTCGATTTGCCAGCTCCTAGTGCTGGACTTGAAGCCTTGACTTGTTGGGCAAGGGGAGAGAGAAGGAAGGGGAAAAAAATCAGAAAGGCAAAGATTTATAAGCCTTAGCTCAGGGAGTTGCAAAAAGTGTTGGTGTTCTATAAGTCAAGTATGAGCTTATTTGTACTGAGGCCCCCCTTTGGGATTTATACACTGTTAGCACCTTCTGGAAATGGTACTCTTGACGGCGGTGGTTTCATTTGAGTTATTCACCGTGTGGTCTGCTGGCTCTTGTGTTTATGGATCAAAACCATATTCTACTCCACTCTTTGGCCGCACCTGTGAGAATGTCAAAGCCATTTAAAAAGGCCCGTTGAGTGTAGGTCATTTGCTGTCATTGGTCTGAAAGCTGCAGTCACCCAGGACTTGTGTCTTGCAGTTAAAGTTCAGCTTGTCTTCAAAAGCCAAATGCAGTCGAGAGTAGCATTGAGTGGCTGGTTTTCCTGTGTTTCCTCATTCCCAGGGGAATTTCTAGGACCGGGGGTGGCCAGGGTTAAATACAGCTCAAGCAGAGTCAGGGTCTATGTTAATCTGAAAATAATTTCTGATGTTTCCTTTGAAATGTTGTGGATGGTTGAAAAACTTCTGGTATTCTCTCCATGTGGAGTGGAGTATCCCTTCTCTTCATGAGTCTCAAAGATCATCTCTTCCTGGTGTGAAATACCTGTGGAGGTGAAAACTAGACTTACACCTCTTCCCTGTACTTTTCAATGGCTGTGTGTGTGTGTGTGTGTGTGTGTGTGTGTGTGTGTAAAGGATTTAGTATGGGGCTTTGCTCTGACCTTCAAAAAAATAAACATAAATGGAAACAAGCCATATTTTAAAAACAGTTAATTACTCTATTTCTAAAACAAGTTTCCACTCTTTAACCTGCACTCACCGTAATGTGGGAAGAATGCCCACTATCGTAGGCACCTGGATAAGTGAAATTTGTTTCGTGGTCTTTAATTTATCCAGTGTATAACCTGCTAGACCTGTCAGCTCCTATTTCTACAGGAGCTTTCTGAGAGATGGGAGGAAAACCGGTAATTGTTGTGAACAGATCCTAGGATTGACTGCGTTTTACTAAGTATAAGCCAAGTTTGATATCCAGACACTTTAGTGGAGGAACATTTGGGACCTCTGACACTGTAGAATATTTTAATTGGGCTGGTACACTGAGATAATATGCAATTATGACAGCCTCTCCTTGGTTAGGTATGGATATCTGCATTTCCCATCTGTTCTTGGCTCTAGCTGTGTTGGGTCCACATGTACTATGGAGCCTCTGGAAGTAGAATATAACCCCAAGTGAGGCTCTGCGGCAGCTGGGTTAACATCAATTGGTCATGCTCAGCTGACATTCATTTTAACTTGAACTCTAGCTGTCATGGCGATTATTAAATTTATAATGATATATGTAAGATCCGTTTTAATGACTCTCCATGCTTGAGTGAGCTCTCACTTGCGCTGGCAAAATAAGGCTCAATAGAGTATTACATTCCATCTCCTACTGAAGTTTCCAGGCAGTGTTGAAACTTTGCTGAGGAGGAATTAGATTGCTTTTTCTGATAGGCGTTGTGATTATAGTTCCATATTGCTCGAGTACGGTTTTGGGTACTCTTGTAGAAATACCGCCACTGCAACAGCTTCTGTTGGTGTGTGCATGTATGTGTTTGTGGGTAAACACACACCCCATTTGTGTCAAGTGTGAAGCTGAACAAGCCTCCCGGCACACAGCCTGGAATGTCTCGTCCCCGGAGCTGAAAGGCGACTCTCCAGTGTTTTGGCTCAGATATCTCGGGTGAGCTGAAAACCCCTCTTCAGGGGAAATTGGCTGAAAATCCAACAAAGGCACAATCAAGGCATCCGTTGGGGAGCTGGGAAATCTCCATCAGCATGCTTAAGTTACCACGCGTTCACTGGCACCAGATCCTTGTGGCATTGCTGTCAGTGAGAGAGAGAGTGTGTGTGTGTGTGTGTGTGTGTGTGTGTGTGTGTTATCCAGGGAAGGACAATTGTGGGTAGCTGCGGAGACAAGGCAGAGAGAGAGTGGCCAGCTTCATTTTGCTATATTTCTTGCCGTCCAGAGCAGCAAAGACATTTTCTTTAAGGTTTGGTAGGTTTCATGCGTCTTGCTGTAACTTGGCCCTTTTTTTTGGTTTTCATACAGATAGAGTGCCTTGTTGAGGGCTCTAGATCTGGCTCTTTGAGGGTATTTGCCTGTGATTTCTGCGGTGAAGAGTGCCATGAGCTGTGGAACCAGAGAGCTGGGTTCAAATTCCAATTGTGCTGTGTGACTCTGAGAAAGCTACTTAAACTCTCTGACTATTAGATTCTACATTTTCCAAGAGGACAGTAGTATTTAATTATAGGGATACTGTGAAGATTAACTGAAGTAAAGCTGGTAAGGACTTTGGTGACTAGTAATTATTTAAGAAATGTTCTGTATATTCTTGGGACAGTTTGCAATGTGGTATTTCTTATTGTCCTTTTGTTCTTAGAGGGCTATGTGTGATTTTGTTTTAAATCTTATAAAAACACTCGAGGAATACACACTCATTACACATTCAAGCATTACGGAAGAATTCAGTGTAAATTCCTCTTTTCTCTAGTTTTATCCAGCAGTGACTGCTATTAACAGTTTGATATATAGCATTCCTGACTACTCTTGGTTTGTGTTTCCTAATAAAAGGAAATCATACTGAACATATTTTTAAGAATCTTGTTTTTCCACTTAATATAGTGTGGATATCTGTCTGAGTCATTACATACACACCTACCTCATGCCTTTTAATGACTAGAGAGAGTTCCATTATAGAATGTGCCAAAATTTATTAAAATGTATTAATTAGTTAAAATTTATTTAACTAATCCCTGGATGTTTCCAGGTTTTGGTTTTTGCTCTGTGCTTTTTTGTTTTTTGGTATTACAAAATTCCTTTGTTCATCTATTCAGCAAGTATTTACGAAGTACCTTCCATGTGCCAAGTCCTATTCTTGGAGCTGGGTATCAACTAGACAGACATGATTGCTTTCTTCCTGAAGCTTACATCCTAGACCAGCTCTTTCCATCCAACTTTCTGCAATGATGAAAATGTTCCATTCATGAACCGTGCACGTCAGTAGCCACTAGTCATATCTGGCCACGGAGCACTTGAAATGTGGCTAATATGACTGAGGACCTCGTTTACTTTAAATTGGGAATTCCCTGGCGGTCCAGTGGTTAGGACTCTGCACTTCCACTACAGCAGGCATGGGTTCGATCCCTGGTCAGAGAACTAAGATCCCGAATGCTGCACGGTGTGGCCAAAGAAAAAAACTTCTCATTTAGTTTAAATTAATTTCAGCTTAAATAGACTAGTTGGCTACAGTGTTGGACAGTGCCTCTCTCGACAGCTACATCATCTGTTTGCAGACAATGGCCTACGTGCTAAAGAAAATAACTAGGCCTGGGTAGTGTCATGGGTGTGGCAAGGGTGAACTTCATACTTATAATTATTTTTAAATTTTCTTTTAATTGAGGTGTGACTTACATTCAGTAGAGTCCATGCTTCTTAAGTTTACAGCTTGATAAATTTTCTTTTATCTCTATCACACCTGTGCAGCCACCACACAGATCAAGATATAGACCATTTCTTGACCCCAAGAGGGTGTGTTGTAGCTGGGTATAAGGGATGCCCCCCTAGGGAAGTGCCTTTTGAGTGGAGACCTCAGTGATGAGCAGCAGCTGGCCATGGGAAGCTCAGATGGCAGACTTCAGATGTGAATGTGCCCACACTCACCCCGCAGCAGGGAGGGCTGCCATTCAGAACTCCCCCTTGGGGGACTTATCTTGGTGCCACTTATGGACAGTAGCTCCCCATGCATCCCTAGCACTTGGAAATTCAAATTCTGTGCTGACGTCAGGAAAAATCCAGAGAGGCGTGGGGCTGCAAATTGCCACGGGAGAAATGCAGTGAGGTAAGTATTGTTCAGTGCTGTAAGAACCCACTTAACTAGCACAGATGGGAGGAGTAAAGTTTCCCTGACAGACACCTATTGATCAGTAAAGGGAATGACTTTTTGATTGATTTTTTTCTCTACTCCTCCTTAGAAGTTTGTCCTTCACAGACGGAGCTTTCCCACAGAGGATGAACATAAAATAAGAATTGTTCAGGGGTTTTTAAGATACTTGATGACTGAGCGGTGACAAAGATGGCTTAGTTTGAATATTCTCCGGGCTGTCAACTTCTCAGCATGAAAGACTTCCTGGGGACAGTTTTTTAAAATGACTTTGGAGAGAGTGAATTTGGGCTTTGTATAATTAAAATTTCCCGGGTTGGCTGAACGGCTCTGGGTTGCCAAATGCTGCCGTACAAAGTGGAAGATATTATCGTACTTGCCCTGTCATCCTCTCCCCTTCATTTTTATCACTGGCATCCCTGACTTCCCCGTCACGTGGTTGCAGCTCAGAATAATTTTACCTTCTCCACCACCCACTAAGTCCTCTACCTTTTCATCCTATCATGAGTCCCACTTGCTCCTGTGCTACATTGTATCTGCAGCTGTCTCTTCTTTCTGGACTTACTGCCACCACCTTCATTTCAGGTCCAGGAATTCTTGCTTGGCTGGTGTCATAGCCTCCTGGCTGGCTCTCTTGTTTCCATTTTCCCTTTAGACCATCCTCCACTCCTGGCCAGATTACTCTTCTTGGAGTCTTCCTGGAGTGTTGTCATCCTATTCAGTGATTTCCTGCTATGACCTTACCCTCCCCAGCCTCTGGCACTTTTCACTGTGCCCAACTTCTAGGGTGTAATAAGTAGAAGCTCAAATCTCATTGGAGTCTCATAGACCACAGCTTCACCCCTGGAAGAGTTCTGTAACCTCCCTGAGCTGTTTTCTCAGTGGTATTTATTCATAGCTTGTAAGATGCTTAGCCCTGTGCCTGGAACATGGTAAATAATCAGTGAGTGGGAATTGCTGTGATGGTTATAGTCTCCCATTCTCTTTTATCCAAATATTCTCTTGCCAAACTCTCATTTCTGTTTCATGAACAACCCTCACGTTTCCCCCACCTCTGAGCCTTTGCTTTTGCACATGCCTGCCTGTCCACCTTGAGACCCCTCATCCGTCCTCCGTGAAGAATGCATCCTTCTCCTGTTTCTGATACCTTGTTCACATGCAGCTGGGGTACCAGTTCATGGCATTCTCCTCATGGCCCAGATGTTTTTCTACATGTCACACCCTGTACTAGTTTGTTGGCTCATTGAAGAAGGAACTGGCCTTACCCATCTCTTCATCCCCTGGCACACAGTAGGCACCAGTAAATGTTGGTTGAATGAATGAACGTTAGTTGTTGCTTTGAGATTTCTTTTTCCCTGTGGTCCTGAAGCTGAATCTGATCTTCCAAAAGGACTGGTTTAATATGTTGTCCACTCTTAGAGAGAGAAGAGGGAGAAATAGGATTCAAGGAGATGGTTAGGAGTTCCCTGCAGTGATTGAATACATTTGATTCGGGAGACTAGATTGGGTCTGGTGAGTGGAATAGAAAGAAGGGGCCTATTGAAGTGATATTTTGAAGGAAGGAGCAGAAGAGTTTGGGTCAGCGGCTAGACTAGTCCCTAGACTGACAGAGGGATGAATCTAAGATGTTGCCAAGCTTTGGTACATCGGTGGCTGGAGGGAACTGCAGCCCTTTGAATGGAGCGACTTGAAGTAATGACACCTTTTAATGCTTCTCACAGCAGAAGTCCTCTTTTGCTTGGTTTGCACCAGTGGAAGCAGAGCAGTTGTTATTTCTTTTCAGGCAAAGAAGGAAAACAAGATGTATTTTAAGGTACTTTTCCCAAGCACCCATGACTTAGATTTAGTGAATCTTTCAGAAAGGATTAAGAAATAGGCTAAGGATAGGGAAAGTAACTAACATATTGTACAACTGCTATGTGGCAGAGAGTGTACTAGGCACTCATTTTATCTCATTTAGATCTCCCCCAAGCTCTTGATGTAGGTATTACCAACCCATTTTACAGGTGCAAAGGAAAGGATTTCTCCAAGTTTACACAACTTATTGTGTCTGCTAGGCTCCAGCACCTCACTGTAATTTCACCTACCATTAGGATTGTATCTCTAAAAATTTTAAACTGGAATTTACTTTAAAAATAGTTTCTTCTAACTTCCTTTTAGTCGTTTACTTGTATATACATGGACATACACATACACACATGTGCGTGCATACATACTCCACAGCAGGGTTTACCTGTGTGGCATCTTACAGGTGTTTGTTCATCTGGGAACTATGTCCATATTATTCCTGAAATCAGAGCTCCATGCCACCACCCTCCCCAAGGTCAGTCTCCGGCCATGGTGAGGCTGAGCTGCTGTAGAGGAATTCTCCTTCTAGTGATCTGAGCTCTGAGATGCTGCCAGTGTGGTCAGGGCTCTGGACGAATGGATGTTCACATGTCAGGTAAAAATGCAGCTCCAGCCCCAGCTCCCTGAGCTCTTTCCAGATGAGCTGAGATGCTTGCTCTTCGGCCTGGACCCATGTGCTGCTGTCGCCCCTTTGTAGCCGGAGGTGGCAGCAGTTACAAGTTGATCAGCCTCCAGACACCTCCCTGCCTGGATGGCCTGCCTGTCTGCCTGGCCTGTTAACCAAACGCTCAGGGGATGTACACCGAGGGCCTACCACGGCACATTTCACATGTCACTGAAGGCTGGAAAAAGACTGTAGCCGGATGCAACTCAATTCAGTTAAGTTTTGAGCTTCCGTTCAGGTATAGGGGGAGAGAGGCTAGCAAAGGGGCCAGGGCAATGCCCTGCTTTCATTCCAGTGCGGAGAATGTGAGACAGCTCGAGATCAGTCTCATTTATGCATTCATTCATCCCACATTTATTTATTGAGTCCCTACTGTATGCTAGCCAGCCACAGCATGAGGCTCTGGGGTCATAATGATGAGCTTAGATACTGTCCCTGGTCTCTTGGCACTTCCATTGCCTTGGAGGAGTCAGTTTAACCAGCAGTGACGGTGACATTAAATAAGTGTGTGTCTGGCTTGGAGAGGTTGGCAGGGGTGGGAGGGTGGGCAGAGAGTGCTTCCCTGGAGGAGGAGGAACTTGAGCTCTGCCTATAAGAGGCTGAGTGAGGAGCACACTGGAGGGAGCACTAAATAAGCAGCTCGCAGGGTGGACTGAATTGTGTCCCCCTGCCCCAAATTCATATGCTGAAGTATACCTCAGAATGGGACTGTGTTTGGAGATAGGCCCTTCAAAGAGATAATTCAGGTTAAATGAGGACAAAAGGGTGGGGCCCTAATCTGCTATGACTGGTGTCCTTCTGAGAAGAGGAAGGAATGTGCGCACAGAGGAAAGGCCACGTGAGGACATAGTGAGAAGGCCGCCATCTGCAAGCCACAAAGAGAAGCCTCGGGAGAAATCATACCTGCTGACACTTGGATTTTGGACTTCAAGCCTCCAGAACTGTGAGAAAATAATTTTCTGTTGTTTAAGCCACCTAGTCCACGGTATTTTGCTGTGGCGGCCCTAGCAGACTAATACAACTGGCACACGGGGAGAGAGGGAGTTGGCTTAAGGCATTTTACCTACAACAACCCGGACTGTAAGCTCCCTGAGGGCAGACACTAGGTCACCTCCCCAGCATCCAACACACTGCCTGATGTCTGGTAGGTCTTTAGGAAATATTTGTTGAGTGAGAAAATCCATGAATGAAAAAGATGAGGACAGAGAATGGAGAAACTGGACAAGCCATATGAACAGTTGGGATTTTGTCCTGTAGGCATTGAGAAACCACTGGGGGTGTCAGAATTAGGGAATGCCCTGAAAGTGGTGCTTGGGAAGATTTCTGGAATAAACCAGGGTGGATAGGAAGGGGTGAGGGTAGCTGTGCAGGTGATAGAGCCTGGAATCAAAGAGACCAGTTAGAAGGCCACAGTAGCCACATAGGCATTCATGATAAGCTTCCATTCCAGGGCTAAGACAAAGGGAAGGCGCAAATGAGCACAGATACAAGGAATAGAATTTGAGGAACAGAAGCTGGCCAGCAACTGGATATGGCTGGCTCCTATTCCAGGTGTCAAGAATCCCAGGGGTCTCCAAGGTTCAGAGCCTCCCCTTCCCATACCTGCTAGAATGGTGTCTGATAGTCCAGTGGCACTTTGAATCATGACTAATGTACCCCGGATGCACCGTGATCTCCTGCACTGGTCATAACAGAGTAGTTGACTCTGTCTCCATTTGGTGGATGAGGTAAGTGAGGCGTGGACAGGCCAAGTGACTGGCCCAACATCACACAACTTGTTCATAACTAGAAGGAGGTGAAGATCCCTAGTCTTTATCCTCTAGTTTAGGGTCACTTTCCAGGGAATAAAACTGCCTTCCTCAATCAGCAGAAATAAATGCTGATGTTTTGTTATTTTAGCTTAATTTTCAATGGGGAAGAAGATAACAGTTTGGGGACCCTACTTTAAAGATACTGGAAAAGTTAATTATTTTTGGTCCTAAAGGTGCTAGAAGTTGAACAGTAATTCAGGCACCTCAGAGGTGGCCTCTTCCCATTTATTTGAAAGATACACATAAATTGCATGAGGATAGCTTTGCAGTAAGTTCCAGCTCTGTCCCAGCTGGCTTCCAGGAACCAAATTACTGTGTCCTCAGCACAAAGGAGGGCTGAGATTTAATAAGAAGCAGTAAGCAGTGCCAGCCTTCCAGCTGGCTTCCTATGTAGGGCTGGCATATTTGTTAAAGCCTTTTACTTACCTGATCTCTTTAGACTTTAATTTTTTCCATTGGTCTGTATTGTTTCATCATTAATTCCTTCCTTAAACTATATAAAATATGGTCTAAAACTGGAGGAAGAGAGTGGCAATGTCACCTAGGCTGTTTGGTATTTGTTAAGAACATAACTTTGGGACCTTATTATATTGGATAATTTATCCTTTCTAGCCTCTGTTGCTTCGTCTTGAAAATTAGGATGATAATAATAAAACCTTTGGTGAGGATTATGAGATATAATGCACTTGAAGTATTTAATGCAGTAGTTAGTACACGATTAAGTATTAAATGATATTTATTATAATTCTTACATGTTTCCCTTTCCTTGGTTGGCAAAATCCTCTAAGTGGCATATTTTGGGAATAAAATGGGGAGGAGGGGGGTGGAGAGGGAGATGAGTGCCTGCTGCTCATTTGAGTTTCCATTTCTGGTTAACTGAGGTCATATAAAATTACTTCTAGTTTAAACTTTTGTTACTGCATGTCTCCCTCAAAGAAAGTCCGCTTTTCTGCTTTAGAAGTAGAGTCAGTGAAAACAACCAAGTCTTCCTTTGTGGAGCAATCCTGTAGGAACTTCCTTGACCTCATCGTTCTGCGCATTAATTGACAATTTACAGGACTCTCGTATGTACAGATGAGGCTAAACCTTTTGTGTGATTCCAACACTCCCCCACCACAAGTTGCCTTTTTTGCGTGAATATGTTTTCTGAATTTCATTTATTACACTTTGTAGCATCCCCTAAAACTGCAGCACTGGGAGAGAAAAATCTGGTTACCTAGAGGTAAGTTCCAATTAATCAAGGTTTTCCAAATCTTGTCCTAGGTTACTTTGCTCCTAAAGCTTAGATCAGATTCCTCCATGCCTGCGGTTTGAATCAAAATAATGACATCTCTGACTCCTATCCTCAGGGCATTAATTTTTAATCTTCCTTCTCTTTGGGATAATTAGAAAGAGAGGGACGGGGGTGGGGGTTGGGGAGAGAAATGGAAGGAGATGCGGTTGGCAGAGCAGGAGTGGGTGTTTTTGTAATGCAGCCTCTTCTGGGAAGAGGGAGCATCTGAAGTCTCGCATCTGCATTTCCAGTTCACCTGAGGAGGCAGAGGCGAGGGTTGGGATTGGGACGGTGGCTAATGGAGCCAGATCAGGGTGGTGTCTGATGTGGGAACTGGAGGTCATTTGGGGAATGAGCCAGAGCTGTGTAACTGTGTGTGTCGGAGAGGAAGGTCGAGAAATACACTTGGGTGTATGTGGGGATTTCTTCCTTGGCTAAGCTGAGTATGTACAGACAAGCTTACTCACAGCCTTGTCCATTTCCTGTATCCACGCTCCCTTGAACCTCTGGGGGGGGTCACAGTGGGACTTGAAGGACAGGAGTCAACATCTTGATTACAACTAGCAAGATGCATTTTAAATGTGCCTTCCAGTGATTCTAACGTACACTGAGGTTTGAGAATTACTTTCACGATGGATTAAAACCTGCTACCACCTCCATCAGCACCAAAATCAGGGCTTCGCAGGACTGGGTTGGAGGAAATTTTTTTTTTTTTTAATTGCAAAGAGTTTCACTTAAGTTCCCTTAGGAAAAAATGAAGTTTGTTGTTTGTTAATGGAAAGGATACACGTGCTTAGGAACCCAGAGAAATGTCAAGAACCAGGCTTCATGAAGGGCAGGAAATAAGGCAACTCCAGGTCCCGGCCATTTGTTCCTCCTTGGCTATTGTGTCCCTTCTCTGCTTCTCTCAGCGCATCTCTTCCTTTCTCTTCTTCCCAGCACTCGTCCTCTGCTGCTATTCATAGTTTCTTTCTCTTCCCTTTTAACTTCAAGGCTGATGCTCATCACCTCCACCTGCCATCACAACTTAGCTCTTTCAGTATTACTGTCCACTGAGAACTTCCCTTTGTGTTGCTTAGTTCAGAGTCGTGTGATGCTCAGATTGGCTCATCTCATCTTGTCCAGCTTAGAAGCGAGTCCAGAGAGTTAGATCAGCCACTAGATTGGCCACTCATGAGTTGTGGGTCTGTTCCTGGGCCTGTCAGCTATGGCTCCAGTGGGGGTGGGTCACATGGTACATGGCAGCCTTTGAGAGTAGATTATCCCAGGAGGAGGCATGTGTAGGCAGGCAATGACTGACATCTCTACGTTCTTAGATAGAATTTGATGGAAAGAGGAGACTAGCGAGGAGGAGGCACTCTTTGGGTTGGATGGTCAGGGGAGTGATGGAATCATCTGTTGAATGTCTGTCTTTGTCAGTGGATTGTCCCTGCCTTCGTAAAGCTCACAGTCCAATGGAGCAACCAGGTATTAAATGAATATTGAAACAAATATCCACTTAGGTTCCCCTGATTGATAAATGAAATATACCAGGGAAGATGGGGCTTTCACCAATGGAAAACAGGGGCTTCCCCGGTGGTGCAGTGGTTGGGAGCCCGCCTGCCAATGCTGGGGACATGGGTTCGATCCCTGGTCCGGGAGGATCCCACATGCTGGAGCAGCTGAGCCCGTGCACCACAACTTCTGAGCCTGCGCTCTAGAACCCGCGAGCCACAACTACTGAGCCCACATGCCACAACTACTGAAGCCCGCACACCTACAGCCCGTGCTCCACAACAAGAGAAACCACCACAATGAGAAGCCTGCGCACCGCAACGAAGAGTAGCCCCCGCTCGCCGCAGCTAGAAAAAGCCCTCGTGCAGCAACGAAGACCCGAAGCAGCCAAAAATAAATAAATAAATAAATAAAAATTTGTTAAAAACAAAACAATGGAAAGCAGGAAGCCAAATGGTAAGGTGGGAAGAACTTCAGCAATTTGAACAATTTGGGTTTCAATCTGTGCCTCAGAATGTATTGGGTCTTTTGATCTTGGAAGAAGTTTTTTAATGTGTCTGAGTTTCACTTCCTCATCTATAAAATGTGGATACTAATAGTTCCTACTTTGTAGGGTTATATTGAAAGAAATAATGTATGTAAAATACTTAGCACAGCACCTGGTATATTGCATTGGTACTGATCAAAACTGAACTTTCCTTTACCAGTCTCTGAGCTCATACTAAGTCATGAGAAACTGCACTTTGTTATTGAGGTGTTAGTGGGTTTACTTTGGGACTAACATCTCTTGTCTATAGAAGAGTGAGGAAAAGTCACACTATCAAGAGGACTTGAGTTACAATCCCAGTTCATCACCTGGCATGACAGCTACGACTGGGCGAGTCCTGTCTTTCCTTGGGCCTCAGCTCCTGCTGGACTTGTATGAAGTTCTTTGACTCCTTGGTCTGGCTTTTTGCTGGTATTTGGCATGTGGGTAGCTTTAGGAGGGGATCTTCTGGTTGGAAGGCCAGGCAAAGTTCCCAGCGGTAAAGCATCTTCGTCCCTGGCTGCCTTCCATCATCTAGAGGCTGCTGCATCAAGCCCAGGGAGCCAACTCGCTCTGCCGATTGAGATCAAGGGTACTTGGAAACAGGAGCTCTGGATGCGTGCGCTCTCTTCTCTTATGGCCATCAATCACTGGCAGGGCCCCGGCTAGGACTGAAGAAGGAAACAGCAAATAAGCAGTTTGCATTACTAGAACAACATGAAGCCCTTTGCCTATGGTAATTGAAAAAAATCTAATTTCTGCCAGTGTCCCTGGAGCATCTTCCTACTTGGATTCCTGTGGAATCTCCAAATTTTATTATCAACACAACTGAGGAGGCAGAAGGGAGTGAAGTTCACTGCTGGAGTGAAGTTGTGAGGAGAATCCCTGAGCCCCCAGAATGGTACCCAGAGATCCTAGATCTCAGCTAGATTAAGGAGGATGAGGTAGAGGTGATGGGGAAAGACATGAGTGAGGGCAATGCAGATGCCTAGGGTGGGGTTCGCCTGGAGGTTGGAGATGGACTGACGATTGCTGAGGTCCAGTGTTGCAGGGATTTTAGTACTTTGTCATCTTAGGTAGTGCTGTTGTTCCCACTTCAGGCTCAGAGAAGTTTGTAACTTTCCCATGGTTCCAACAGCTGGAAGCAGTAGCCCTGGGTCTTGAAGCCAGCTCTGCATGACTCCAAACCCTATGCCCTTTTTCATCACATGCCATTATAGACATTAATACACCACTGCCCTGACTTCTGCCATATTATTAATACTCCGTATCTGTTTTTAAATTGACTCACTTAAACAAAATTAGCCTTATCACAGGATAGTATCAGTGAAATCCCAGGTTTGATGTGCTACTTATTTTTCTTTCTAATACTCATTAAAATGAAATCATGGGTATGAAGTTTTTAAAGTTTATTGATGTACTACTTAAAATAACATATACCACCAGGGGCACACAGACCTCAGTTTGGAAACACTCCCTGTACGTCATTAGCAATATGACAACGACAATAATAATATTGACTGATTACCGAACACTCACCATGTGCCAAGCTCTGTACAAAACATCACAGTGGGTGGAACATGGGATCAGTAGTCAGACCTGGGTTTAAAACTGAAATCTGCCACTTCCTTTGATGTTTGACCTTCAGCAAATTAGTTATCTTCTCTGTGCCTCAGTTCCCTCATCTATAAATGGGGATAATAATAATATCTGTCTTCTAGAGTTGTTTTGAACATTAAACAAGTTAAAATATGCTCAGAAAAGTGCCTTGCACATATTAAGTGTTATGTTAAGTATTAGCTATTACTGATTCATTAATTCATTTGACAATTAATGTTTGAGCATGTTCTGTATACCAGACACCATTCTATAATCTTCACAGAAATCTGATTGTGGATATTATCCACGTTTTACGGATGAGAAGACTTAGGTTGAGCAGCTTCCCTCAAGGTTCCCTAGCCTAAAACATGATGAAATTGAAATTCAAATCCAGGTATATCTGGAGCTCTAGTGCTATGATTTTTACAGAACACTTCTGATACAAAATGTGTGTGTATGGCGTGTGTTTTTCCACAAAGACCAATTCTTTGACATGAGCTGGGTGTCCTACAACTCAAATCAATTAATTTCTGATGCTATCTACCTGGAGTGAGTGTCAGATCCCTCAAGTTAAGGGCTCAGTCCCACAAGCCTGCCCCTGGTTCAGATGCTAATTGTAAGTCTAGACCTCCCGTACATCTTTTTTTTTTTTTTTTTTTTTTTTTTGCAGTACGCGGGCCTCTCACTGCTGTGGCCTCTCCCGTTACAGAGCACAGGCTCCGGATGCGCAGGCCCAGCGGCCATGGCTCATGGGCCCAGCCGCTCCGCGGCATGTGGGATCTTCCCGGACCTGGGCACGAACCCGCGTCCCCTGCATCGGCAGGCGGACTCTCAACCACTGAGCCAACAGGGAAGCCCTATTTTTTAAATTTCATTTTATTTATTTTTTTACACAGCAGGTTCTTATTAGTCATCAATTTTATACACATCAGTGCATACATGTCAATCCCAATCACCCAATTCAGCACACCACCATCCCCAACTCCCTGCCGCTTCCCCCCTTGGTATCCATACGTTTGTTCTCTACATCTGTGTCTCAATTTCTGCCTTGCAAACTGGTTCATCTGTACCATTTTTCTAGGTTCCACATATATGCGTTAATATACGACATTTGTTTTTCTCTTTCTGACTTACGTCACTCTGTATGACAGTCTCTAGATCCATCCACATCTCAACAAGTGACCCAATTTCGTTCCTTTTTATTGCTGAGTAATATTCCATTGTATATATGTGCCACATCTTCTTTATCCATTTGTCTGTTGATGGACATTTAGGTTGCTTCCATGACCTAGCTACTGTAAACAGTGCTGTAGTGAACATTGGGGTGCTGGTGTCTTTTGAATTATGGTTTTCTCTGGGTGTATGCCCAGTAGTGGGATTGCTGAATCAAATGGTAATTTTATTTTTAGTTTTTTAAGGAACCTCCATACTGTTCTCCATAGTGGCTGTATGAATTTACATTCCCACCAACAGTGCAAGAGGGTTCCCTTTTCTCCACACCCTCTCCAGCATTTATCGTTTGTAGATTTTTTGATGATGGCCATTCTGACTGGTGTGAGGTGATACCTCACTGTAGTTTTGATTTGCATTTCTCTAATAATTAGTGATGTTGAGCAGCTTTTCATGTGCCTCTTGGCCATCTGTATGTCTTCTTTGGAGAAATGTCTATTTAGGTCTTCTGCCCATTTTTGGATTAGGTTGTTTGTTTTTTTTAATATTGAGCTGTTTATATATTTTGGAGATTAATCCTTTGTACGTTGATTCGTTTGCAAATATTTTCTCCCATTCTGAGGGTCGTCTTTTCGTCTTGTTTATGGTTTCCCTTGCTGTGCAAAAGCTTTGAAGTTTCATTAGGTCCCATTTGTTTATTTTTGTTTTTATTTCCATACTCTAGGAGGTGGATCAAAAAAGATCTTGCTGTGATTTATGTCAAAGATTGTTCTTCCTGTGTTTTCCTCTAAGAGTATTATAGTGTCTGGTCTTATATTTAGGATTCGGATCCATTTTGAGTTTATTTTTGTGTGTGGTGTTAGGGAGTGTTCCAATTTCATTCTTTTACATGTAGCTGTCCAGTTTTCCAGGCACCAATTATGGAAGAGACTGTCTTTTCTCTATTGTATATCCTTGCCTCCTTTGTCATAGATTAGTTGACCATAGGTGTGTGAGTTTATCTCTGGGTTTTCTATCCTGTTCCGTGGATCTGTTTCTGTTTTTGTGCCAGTACCATATTGTCTTGATTACTGTAGCTTTGTAGTATAGTCTGAAGTCAGGGAGTCTGATTTCTCCAGCTCCACTTTTTTCCCTCAAGACTGCTTTGGCTATTGGGAGTCTTTTGTGACTCCATACAAATTTTAATATATTTTGTTCTAGTTCAGTAAAAAATGCCATTGGTAATTTGATCGGGATTGCATTGAATCTGTAGATTGCTTTGGGTAGTATAGTCATTTTCACAATATTGATTCTTCCAATCCAAGAACATGGTATATATCTCCATCTGTTGGTATCATCTTTAATTTTTTTCATCAGTGTCTTATAGTTTTCTGCATACAGGTCTTTTGTCTCCCTAGGTAGGTTTTTTCCTAGGTGTTTTATTCTTTTTGTTGCAATGGTAAATGGGACTGTTTCCTTAATTTGTCTTTCAGATTTTTCATCACTAGTGTATGGGAATGCAAAAGATTTCTGTGCATTACTTTTGTATCCTGCAACTTTACCAAATTCATTGATTGGATCTAGTAGTTTTCTGGTGGCATCTTTAGGATTCTCTGTGTATAGTATCATGTCATCTGCAAACAGTGACACTTTTACTTCTTCTTTTCCAATTTGTATTCCTTTTATTTCTTTTTCTTCTCTGATTGCTGTGGCTAAAACTTCCAAAACTATTTTGAATAATAGTGGTGAGAGTGGACATTCTTGTCTTGTTCCTGACCTTAGTGGAAATGCTTTCAGTTTTTCACCATTGAGAATGATGTTTGCTGTGGGTTTGTCATATGTGGCCTTTATTATGTGGAGGTAGGTTCCCGCTATGCCCACTTTCTGGAGAGTTTTTATCATCAATGGGTGTTGAATTTTGTCAAAAGCTTTTTCTGCATCTGTTGAGATGAATATATGGTTTTTATTCTTCAGTTTGTTAATATAGTGTATCACATTATTGATTTGCATATATTGAAGAATCCTTGCATCTCTGGGTTAAATCCCACTGGATCATGGTGTATGATCGTTTTAATGTGTTGTTGGATTCTGTTTGCTAGTATTTTGTTGAGGAGTTTTGCATCTATATTCATCAGTGATATTGGTCTGTAATTTTCTTTTTTTGTAGTATCTTTGTCTGGTTTTGGTATCAGGGTGATGGTGGCCTCATAGAATGAGTTTAGGGGTGTCCCTTCCGCCTCAGTATTTTGGAAGAGTTTGAGAAGGATGGGTGTTAGCTCTTCTCCAAATGTTTGATAGAATTCACCTGTGAAGTCATCTGGTCCTGGAGTTTTGTTTGTTGGAAGATTTTTAATCACCGTTTCAATTTCATTACTTGTGTTTGGTCTATTCATATTTTCTATTTCTTCCTGGTTCAGTCTTGGAAGTTTATACCTTTCTAAGAATTTGTCTGTTTCTTCCAGGTTGTCCATTTTATTGGCATAGAGTTGCTTGTAGTAGTCTCTTAGGATGCTTTGAATTTCTGTGGTGTCTGTTGTAACTTCTCCTTTTTCATTTCTAATTTTATTGATTTGAGTCCTCTCCTTTTTCTTGATGAGTCTGGCTAATGGTTTATCAATTTTGTTTATCTTCTCAAAGAACCAGCTTTTAGTTTTACTGATCCTTGCTGTTGTTTTCTTTGTTTCTATTTCATTTATTTTTGCTCTCATCTTTATGATTTCTTTCCTTCTGCTAACTTAGGGTTGTTTTTTTTTTGTTCTTCTTTCTCTAGTTCCTTCTGGTGTAAGGTTAGATTTTTTATTTGAGATTTTTCTTGTTTCTTGAGGTAGGCTTGTATAGCTATAAACTTCCCTCTTAGAACTGCTTTTGCTGCATCCCATAGGTTTTGGATTGTCGTGTTTTCATTGTCATTTGTCTCTAGGTATTTTTTGATTTCCTCTTTGATTTCTTCAGTGATCTCTTGGTCATTTAGTAACGTATTGTTTAACCTCCATGTGTTTGTGTATTTTACGTTTTTTCCCCTGTAATTCATTTCTAATCTCATAGCGTTGTGGTCAGAAAAGATGCTTGATGTGATTTCAGTTTTCTTAAATTGACTGAGGCTTGATTTGTGACCCAAGATGTGATCTATCCTGGAGAATGTTCCATGTGCACTTGAGAAGAAAGTGTAATCTGCTGTTTTTGGATGGAATGTCCTATAAATATCAATTAAATGTATCTGGTCTATTGTGTCATTTAAAGTTTCTGTTTCCTTATTTATTTTCATTTTGGATGATCTGTCCATTGGTGTAAGTGAGGTGTTAAAGTCCCCCACTATTATTGTGTGTTACTGTCGATTTCCTCTTTAGAGCTGTTAGCAGTTGCCTTATGTATTGAGATGCTCCTATGTTGGGTGCATACATATTTATAACTGTTATATCTTCTTCTTGGATTGATCCCTTGATCATTACATAGTGTCCTTCTTTGTCTCTTGTAACATTCTTTATTTTAAAGTCTATTTTATCTGATATGAGTATTGCTACTCCAGCTTTCTTTTCATTTGCATTTGCATGGAATATCTTTTTCCCTCCCATCACTTTCAGTCTGTATGTGTCCCTAGGTCTGAAGTGGACCTCTTGTAGACAGCATATATATGGGTCTTGTTTTTGTATCCATTCAGCAAGCCTGTGTCTTTTGGTTGGAGCATTTAATCCATTCACGTTTATGGTAATTATCGATATGTATGTTCCTATGACCATTTTCTTAATTGTTTGGGGTTTGTTTTTGTAGGTGCTTTTCTTCTCTTGTGTTTCGCCCTTAGAGAAGTTCCTTTAGCATTTGTTGTAGAGCTGGTTTGGTGGTGCTGAATTCTCTTAGCTTTTGCTTGTCTGTAAAGCTTTTGATTTCTCCATCAAATCTGAATGAGTCCCTTGCTGGGTAGAGTAATCTTGGTTGTAGGTTCTTCCCTTTCATCACTTTGAGTATATCGTGTGACTCCCTTTTGGCTTGTAGAGTTTCTGCTGAGAAATCATCTGTTAACCTTATGGGAGTTCCCTTGTATGTTATTTGTCGTTTTTCCCTTGCTGCTTTCAGTAATTTTTCTTTGTCTTTAATTTTTGCCAGTTTGAATACTATGTGTCTCGGCGTGTTTCTCCTTGGGTTTATCCTGTATAGGACTCGCTGTGCTTCCTGAACTTGGGTGGCTATTTCCTTTCCCGTGTTAGGGAAGTTTTCGACTATAATCCCTTCAAATATATTTTCTCTGATCCTTTCTCTCTCTCTTCTCCTTCTGGGACCCCTATAATGCGAATGTTGTTGCATTTAATGTTGTCCCAGAGGTCTCTTAGGCTGTCTTCATTTCTTTTTTTTCTTTTTTTTTTCTTTTTATTTGCGGTACACGTGCCTCTCACTGTTGTGGCCTCTCCCGTTGCGGAGCACGGACTCCGGACACGCAGGCTCAGCGGCCATGGCTCATGGGCCCAGCCACTCTGCGGCATGTCGGATCTTCCCGGATCAGGGCACGAACCCGTGTCCCCTGCATTGGCAGGTGGACTCTCAACCACTGCGCCACCAGGGAAGCCCTGTCTTCATTTCTTTTCATTTTTTTTCTTTATTCTGTTCTGCAGCAGTAAATTCTATCATTCTGTCTTCCAGGTCACTTATCTGTTCTTCTGCCTCAGTTATTCTGCTATTGATTCCTTCTACTGTAGTTTTCATTTCAGTCATTGTATTGTTCATCTCTGTTTGTTTGTTCTTTAATTCTTCTAGGTCTTTTGTAAACATTTCTTGCATCTTGTTGATCTTTGCCTCCATTCTTTTTCCGAGGTCCTGGATCATTTTCACTGTCATTATTCTGAATTCTTTTTCTGGAAGATTGCGTTTCTCCACTTCATTTAGTTGTTTTTCTGGGGTTTTATCTTGTTTTTTCATCCGGTACATAGCCCTCTGCCTTTTCATCTTGTCTGTCTTTCTGTGAATGTGTTTTTTGTTCCACAGGCTGCAGGACTGTAGTTCTTCTTGCTTCTGCTCTCTGCCCTCTGGTGGATGTGGCTATCTAAGAGGCTTGTGCAAGTTTCCTGATGGGAGGGACTGGTGGTGGGTGGTGCTGGATTTTGCTCTGGTGGGCAGAACTCAGTAAAACTTTAATCCGTGTGGCTTCCTTGGTGGTGCAGTGGTTAGGAATCTGCCTGCCAGTGCAGGGGACATGGGTTCGAGCCCTGGTCCAGGAGGATCCCACATGCCGTGGAGCAGCTGGGCCCATGCGCCACAACTGCTGAGCCTGTGCTCTGGAGCCCACGTGCCACAGCTACTGAAGCCCGTGTGCCTGGAACCCGAGCTCCACAACAAGAGAAGCCACCACAATTAGAAGCCTGTGCACCACAACGAAGAGTATCCCCCGCTCGACACAACTAAAGAAAGCCTGTGTGCAGCAACAAAGACCTAATGCAGCCAAAAAAAAATTTAAAAAAAAACCCTAAAAAACACTTTAATCCGCTTGACTGCTCATGGGTGGGGCTGGGTTCCCTTCCTGTTGGTTGTTTGTCCTGAGGCAACCCAACACTGGAGCCTACCTTGGGTCTTTGGTGGGGCTAATGGCGGACTCTGGGAGGGCTCATGCCAAGGAGTACTTCCCGGAACTTCTGCTGCCGGTGTCCTTGGCCCCCACAGTGAGCCACAGCCACCCCGCGCCTCTGCAGGAGACCTTCAAACACTAGCAGGTAGGTCTGGTTCAGTCTCCTATGGGGTCACTGCTCCTTCCCCTGGGTCCCGATGCACTCACTACTTTTTGTGTGCCCTCCAAGAGTGGAGTCTGTTTCCCCCAGTCCTGTCGAAGTCCTGCAATCAAATCCCACTAGCCTTCGAAGTCTGATTCTCTAGGAATTCCTCCTCCTGTTGCTGGACCCACGGGTTGGGAAGCCTGACGTGGGGCTCAGAACCTTCCCTCCAGTGGGTGGACTTCTGTGTTATAAGTGTTCTCCTGTCTGTGAGTCACCCACCCAGCAGTTATGGGATTTGATTTATTGTGATTGCACCCCTCCTACCATCTCATTGTGGCTTCTCCTTTGTCTTTGGATGTGGAGTATCTTTTTTTGGTGAGTTCCAGTGTCCTCCTGTCGATGATTGTCCAGCAGCTAGTTTTGATTCTGGTGTTCTCGCAAGAGGGAGTGAGAGCGCGTCCTTCTACTCCGCCATCTTGGTTGAGGGCCACATCTCCTGTACTTCTGACTCACCATCTATAAATTATCGGTTCCCACTCCCCGCTCCTCGGGGTTTGCTAGAATGGCTCACAGAACTTAGGAAAAGAGTTTACTTTTACCAGTTTACTATAAAGGATACAACAACCAAATGGAAGAGGTACATATGGCAAGGTGTGTGGAAAGGGGCATGGAGCTTCACGCCCTCTCTGGTCATGCCACCCTCCTGGTACCTCACTGTGTCCACCAACTCTGAATCTCCTTGAACCCCTTAATTTAGGTTTTTAAACAGAAGATCCATTACGTAGGCAAGATTGATTAGATCATTGACCATTGGTGATTAACTCAATTTCCAGCCCCTCTCCCCTTCCTGGAGGTCAGCGGGTGAGGGCACTGGGGCTGAAAGTTCCAATCCTCTAATTACGGTTGGTTCCTCTGGCAACCAGCCCCCACCCTGAAGCCCCCATCAAGAGTCATCTCATTAACATAAACTCAGGAAAAACAAAAGACCAGGCTCTCCTCTCAGCCCTATAACTCAGGAAATTCCAAGGATTTTAGAAGCTCTGTGCGAGGAACTGGGGATGAAGGCTAAATAAATATGTATTTCTTAATCTATCAAAATATCATAGAAACCATAGCTGGTTCTCTTAGCTACTCTGCCGTTACTGCCTCTGCATGAAAGGAAGCCCCGCATCCTGACAGAGGGATGCCTACCCATTTATTTCTCAGACATGTGGTCAGACTTTATCCTCATGGGCCGACTGAACCTCCTTGCCCAGTTTTTGGAAAGCAGCGAGTGTCGCCCTGTCTGTCCATGTTCCAACTTTGATTCTAGTGATGTGGGCTGAGTCTTCAGCATCTGTGTCTGTGGCATCTTTGTGTCCCCCACAGTGTCCATCCAGAGGCCCAGAGATCCTGTACACAGTGGGCAGTCAGCACATATTAGAATGTGGGACTGCAGCGGGGCACAGTGACCTGGAACAGACAGATGCCACCGTAGCAGCACCAGCAACAGAATTTGTACACAGGCATCTTGTTTTGCAAGGTGCAGCAGTTAAGGATCTGTTTCCCATCATATAACATAATAGTGGTTTGCTTTACAGATGTCCTCGTGGAGTTCTTTTCCTTAGAGAACTTTAGAAAATTGTGATTGCTTGTTACTTTCCGTGAATATGTTCGCTTTGCAAAGGTAGGTTTACTCACAATATTTTGACTGTTGTTTTCTACATTTCACAGGAAGATCTCTGGGCCTAATTTTATCATTAAGGGCAACTGAGCTTCCTTTTGAGAGCATCTCTCCCTCTTTGGGAAAGGATAAACTAGAAACAATGATCCCCTCTGCTGTATTTTTTCAGGTGTGTTTAGAGCCCAAGTTGCATGGATACAGATGAGAGTATGTGGAGACAGTCACTTGCATCTGGGCCATTTCAAGCAGGACTGGCTGTCCTTGTGGAAACTGGCAGTGTGTGTCCATCTTCACCTTATTCTCCCCTTTCCTCCAACCAGCCAGCCCTAGCCACTCTTCAAGATTGATTCTCCCATTTCTATTCACTTGAAACCTTCCCTGTCTCTTCTCTGTTGTTCCTTCTTCTCTGATTCTTTTTAACTCTCTTTCTTTGTTTCCTACCTGATACAGTATTTCGTTGAATCACATATGAGTTAAGAGCATGAGTTGTGGAGTCAAAGGATGAAACTCTCAGCTCTGTGACTTTCAGAAAGCCCCTTCCTCTCTCTGTGCCTCAGCTCCCTTCTTTGTTCAAAGGAGAAAGCAATAGCTGCTCTATCCTGGTCATCTTATGGAGGATCAAATGAGACAGTACAAGTACTTAGCAAGTACCCAGTAGATGGTAACTGTTCGGTAAATACCGACTGGGAGCAGTGATAGTGGCGACAGTGGTGCCGTGTTCCTGGTTAGAGTGTAAGATGCTAGAGGGCAGAGACCGAGTCTCATGTTTGTTTTTTATCCTCCAGAGTTGATCATGGTGCTAAAGTCCTAGAAGCGCTCTATAAATACCCGGGGGCTTTAAGGTGGTTTCAGATTTCATGCTTTCTCCTCTGTCTGCTTTATTAGAATTACATGTAAGTAAAATTAGTGTTTGGCTTGTCCTGAGACCCATGTTATCAGAGTGCATGTGTCAGCGATTAAATATAGGGTTTATTCATAAGTGTTTATTTTCCTGGAGTGAAAACACCCCAGCCAAACCGTGTGCCTTTAAGACTCCTGCTCTTGGCCAGCTCATATGGCACAGAGCGTAAGCCCAAAGGGAGAGCCACCCTTGCTCTTTTAGTGTGAAGTGAAAGCAGGTCTGATTCTAGAAGCAGCCAGAGAGGAAGCATTAAGCAGAGCTCTGAGAATAAGAAGTCCTGTGGGAGATGTCGATAGCCAAAATTATCTCTCATTTCAGCAGCCGCTAAAAAGAGCCCCACCTGGCCCCTTCCCCTGGGGGGTGACCTCTCCCCTGTGCTGGCAGGATGAGCCAGGCAGGGGCAGGAGGAGGCAGTCATCAAGAGTCAGGTTACCAGTGGCCATGACGTCAGTGTGGCTCCTAAGAGCCCGTGCTGGCCTCGTGGAGAGGCAGCAGCTGTGCCCAGCGCACCCTCCGTGGAGCCCATCTAAGCCTGAAGCTCCGTGTGGATGGAGGGCGGGCGGGAGGGCTGTAGACGGCCCCCGTCACTTGGAGGGCAGCCAGGGCTGCTCTTTCTGCTCAGTCCTCCTGGCAGGGTCGCCTTTCTGCAGCTTTCCCTGCGAGGTCAGTTTGCAGAGGAAGGGAATCAGGAGCCCCTAGGCGGGCAAGAATACAGGCGTTGGAGTTGATGGAAAGTTTCAGGTCCCTAGGATGGGCCTGCCAGAGCTGCCAGTAGTGGATGGGAAGCAGAGGGCTGTCCTGGAAAGAGCTGGATTTGGAATCAGCCCCCAGATGAAATCCTGGATCCAGCCCTTATGACGGGACCATATGCAAATCCCTTCTCCTTTCTAATCATCAACTCATCATCTGTAAAGTGCGGAGAATAATACTCTTCAGGGATGTTTCCTCGCTTTGGAGAAGAGAGTGTTGAGACTGGTGCATAGTGAGAACTTAATGCATGGCAGCTCTTTGCTACCCCCCTCCCCTATGTCACCACTCTCGAATATTAGACAACTAGTTAGACTCTAACAGCTGAGTTTAGTAGCTGCTAGACCATTCCAACAATGACTTGGGTTAGCTCTTCACTTTTTGCGCAGATGGGGCCGCATCTAGAGCAGGTTTCTTAGGTCTGGGTAGATTCTCCCTTTGATACCTGCGTCTTTAAATCCAGAGTCGTCATTGTGCAGACAAGGAAACTGAGGCCCAGAATTATCACACCCAGAGTGGTAGAACCAGGCCCAGGTCCGCAATCTAGGTTGTACAGCACCATCTGTAATTTTCTGACCCCTCAGGATCTTCTCACAGCCTCTGAGCATTCACATGTGCTGTTCCCTCTGCCAAGTACAACCGCTGCACTGACTGTGCTGAACTGTTTGTCCTCCTTGAAGATTCAGATCAAGAGTCACCTCCTCTAGGAAGCCTTCCCCAATCACCACCTCCTAGCTGGTATGGGGACCCCTCCTCTGTGCTTTCAGAGACAGTGGAGCTGACCTCTGTGGTGGACTTCTCATACTGCATTGTGGACAGCTGTTCCCCTGCCTGTCTCCCCTAGTCGACAGTGAGCTTTTCAAGGATTTAGGCCGAGTCTTATTCATTTCTGTATTTCTGCTGTCATACCTGGCACGTTGTAGGTGCTCCAAGACCTCTTCATGCAATGAAAGAATGAGTGAATGAACAGATAGCAAGGAGATAGGGTGATGCTCATGGCAGTAGCTTTTCCAGAAAGGTTCCCACTGGCTCTTTCAAACAAGGTGGCAGACCTCAAGCCCTTCTGCTCATAGAGACTTCTCTGGGATGGTGTCCCTCCCAGTGACCCAGAGTGCAGCCACCCATTACCTGAGCTGTATGTCCATCCTTGCGGGTCCCAAGGACCAGAAACTCCCAAAGTGAGGCCCAGAGAATCTGCTCTTTAGGGTCTTTGTTTCCGACAGCCCCTGCATCTATTTTGTGGCTCTGTCCTTGGCTTCCATCCTTACAGGGGCTGAGTTCCCAGAAGATGTCTTAATGGAGACATCACTATATTGCCCTCCAGAGCTTCGTGTAAACAACCCTGGTGTGCATTCATTCATTCATTCATTCTCTCATGCATTCATTCAGTGCCTTCCTCCTTCCATTAGGGCACATAATCACAAAGTGACTGTATATGACTTTATCACTCACCCGGCTCCGATGTCACTCAGAGCAGGCAATTAGATTTTTCCCAAAGGCCAGATTTGGGGGTCAGGAGGGCAGGCTGATGGAGCATTGACAAGTACTCTGATGTCAGCTTTAAAATACGCAGTAGACTCCTGAGGTAATATGCCCCCTCCCTCACTTATACACACGTCCCCAACATCATCCAGTAGCAGGTTTGGAGATACATGTACTCTCTTCCCTTCCCCAGGGCGGGGAACAGCCAGCTAGACCCAGAGTCCCTGCAGGATTTGAAGTCCTAAGAATGATGGCCACACTGATTTTGCTCCCATGCAGACACAAACAAGCAAGCTTCTTCCTGGCCTCCCTATTCATCTCTGGGTGAAGTCAAGAAAAATCGTGGGACATTGAATTGGGACCAAGCCACTCCGTGTACTTCAGCAGGATTGTCAGAAACTGGACAATGTGTGTGTATGACCTTGGAAGAGTCATTTCAGTACTGTGAGCCTCCATTTTGTCACTGTATGAGGAGACTAGTAATCCCAGCCCTTTCTCCCTTGTAAGGTTGTTGTGAGGATTAAATGAGGTCATGTTTGTGAAAATGAAAAGGCACTAACAGCTAATGTTCCTTGGGTACATCCCAGGCACTGTTATATTCTCCATTTTATAAATAAAGGACCTGAGGCTCAGGGAAGTTAAGCACTTTGCTCAAAGTCACACAGTAAATAAGTGATAGAGCCTGGTATTTGTCACCTGTCTGACCCCAGAGTCTAAGCTTTTCATCGCCACACCATATACTGTTTCAGATGTGAGCTGTGTCACATTGGACAAGTGACTTCCCTCTCTGGTCTTCAGTGGTACCATCTGAAAATGAGAGACTTGGCGACCTTGCTAAGGTCCCTTTCAGCTCCAAATTCCCGGTTGTATTTTAATAAAGGACACAGACACCCACTACCCGACAACACTTCCTTCCTCCAAGTTTGGCCTTCTTTGAATGTGGAAGGACTTGAGCATTTGCAGACTAGCTGAGAGAGCATGCCGGAGGAGCAGGCAGATTGTAACGCACATCTAAATAGCAGAGCCGAGCCTGCCTAAATGGGAAATGGATGTTGTAATACAAAGGCAGTTAGCAGGGTCCTTGGAGGTTTCAGCAGGATGTAATTACGGTTCTTTAAAAAAAGGCTCGCATATGTTTTTGAGCAAACTTAACAGATGCCCGGATGTCATGGCTGTACTCTTTAGGGAGTCTAGGATGACTGATTTCCTACAACAAGTTTGCGTAGCACGTGGGAACGACCCATTGCAGATCAATTCCTAGGGTGCAATTTAATGAGCGCTCTCATTGGTGCTTCAGATTAATAATCTAAAAACCTTTATAAAATGACCACAACTTCATCTCTGCCTGGTCTACTCTGTGTTTGATAAACTAGATGGATAGTCCTCTCTGTAGTTAGAGCTTAATGGGATTCCTTTCAAAAGAACTCCTTAGCCACACCTGTTTACCGGGATTGAGGATTTTAATGCTGTGTGCTTGTTTCTGGTGCATCGTCCTTTGCAAACTTTTGTGACTTCCTTAGAGATTTTCTTTGAGCTGTGCGCCCTAGGGAGACCTTCTGGATGGTTTACCACCAGTTTATTGTAGAATTAAATGCACGTTGATTCTAACCAATCAATGCCCCAGTTAAGGCAGTTTGGGGGCCATTTCCATACCCCAGCATACTTTATCTGGAAAAGTCTCTTGGAAACCCATGTCCTCCTGAGGCTGTTGAGAATATCGAGCAGCTACATCAGGAAATCGAAAGATAACAAGCCTAGTTTCCTTTGGTGGGCACCTTGACATCTCTTGTTTTGCTGGAGCTCTAACCTGTCTGATAAATTTCCAATCGAAACTTCTGCATCGAGTGAGTGATTCTTGTTCCTTAAGACCCGGTTGCAGGCTTCTGGGTTCACTTCTCTGTACTGGCTTCCTCCGGGCCAAGAAATTTTCCTCCTAATAATAAACAGTTGAAGACAGTTGAAGATGGAAGCCTTGCACGTGTCTGGTTTGGGCAGAATATCAACCTTTCAGTTGCCTCCAACTATTCATAACCCTCCGTAATTTCATAGCCATCGATTTCCCCTCCTCCCCAGCACGCTCTCATTGGCCTGTTGCCCACATCCCGTAATTGTGCCAGTCACCCCCATGACCTTTCCTTTGCTGGGCCGGATTAATAATGTACTCGACACGTTTCCCTGTTGCATCAAATACCAATTTGGCCTGAATGGGTGAAGGAATGGCTAATGAGGAGATGGCTAAGTCTTCTTATTGGACAAGCCTTTTCATTGAGCTGCTGTTAGGAGATGGGGGGAAGAGAGCAAGCTGCATTGTCACATTTTGCTCAGCAAGTTTTTCTCAAACTCTGCGGCAGGGTCTGATTCTAATTACCCAGATACAGCAGCTCTTGTGCAGGGGAGGGTGTGTCATCTGATATCGGGGGGCTCTGAGCAGTAAAAGGCCTCATACGACACAGCTTTGTGGCAGGTGTTTGCCCACCTCGCAAATGTTTCTGCTAAATATTTTGGACTGAGAGGAGAATAATTACAACATGGAGTAGAATATTTATTTAGGAAGGAGGGAGGGAGGAGACTAGTCCTGTCTTCCTGCAACTCTCTTTGTGTCCTCAAATGGCCTGGCATGTGCTCAGTCAGAGGATGGGGTTGGGTAGCTGCAGAGGACAGCATGGCGCCCACGCTTGATGGCTCCCCGCCACGCACAGGCACAGCATTTGCAGTTGCTTCAAAGGCCAGGTTTGCTGACAGTTAATGTTTGGGGGACCTGCTCCAGGAGATGTGGCTTCCAAAGCTATGTGACAGCAGATAGCTGGGCTCTCCAACTTTGAGTTTTGGGAGGATTCCATGCCTCCCTGGGAAGAGGCATTTCCTTGAGATGCCGGTAACCTCATAGAACATCAAAGGTGGAGGTTCCTTGAGACCACCTATTTCAAGCTCCCATTTAACAGATGGGAAAACTGGGCGTGTCAGGTAGAAAGGTAACCTCTATAAGGCTTGCCACCAATGGGAAAGAATTGCAGAAAGGTGGAAGCAACTGCATTAACCACGTTTTATTGAGCATTTATTGTGTGCTATTCTATATTATTCCATACTGAAAATTCTACATGCATTTCATTTAGTCTTCAGAAAAATCCTGACAGGCAGGTACTGTTTATTATCTCTCTCTGACCGACGGGGCAATGCAGTGTCGAGGGAAGTAACTTTCGGAGGAGCCAGCACTCAAATCCTCACCGTCTGACGCCAGTGTGCAATCCGGACCGCTGTATTCTTCCACCTTCCGACTGAGTCTAGTTTAATTTCTCCTCATTTTACAGGTGACGACACCCGGAACTCAAAATAGGGAAACAACTTGCCCAAGGCCACTCAAATAGTTAGTGGAAAATATAGTTATTGTCACCGAAAGTAGATAACATTTATTGAGCACTTGCTGTGTACCAGAGATCGTGCCGTACGCTTTACACCCTCTTATTTAATTTTTACCACAATCCTAGAAGTTTGGTACCATTAGGTGAGGTAACCGAAGGCCAGGGAGGTTAAGAATAACTTATCCAGCGATTGATAGAATTTAAGCAGAAGCTCCAAAATTCGACTGTCTTAGTTCTACTTTGTGAAGCCTGCCTGGAGTCTCTGAATCCTATCCACACCCATTTCCATATCTCATTTAATCCTCCTAGTAACCCCTTAGGTAAGACTTGAGAAACCTGGATATAGTTCTAGCTCTGCTACCAAATGTGCCGTGTGCTCTCTGGCCAGTCACTTCTCCGTTTGCGTGCCTCAGTTTTCTTATTGGTAAAAGAGGGCTAGCATCCTCATTTATGCCACAGGAGCTTGTGAGACAGTAAATGTGCATGTACTTCAGTGGAAAAGTGCGGAACAGGGGATTATTCTGGTTCTTTCCATTAAGTCCCTTTATCTTTTGAGCTCTGGAAGCTTTCTCTGTTGCTTCATCCCTTCAGATCGCCACTGGAGTGTCCACATTTGTTGTGAGTTAGACGACAGCTGGATTTGTATTTGATTCGGATGGAGCGTGGCCTGGGTATTAAATGACTGTCAGCAAGACCTCTTTTCTAGCTGGCTCAGGGGGACAACAGAGCCGAGCTGGCAGTACTCCCTCCAGATGTCTGGGGACGCTGCAGAGGGGATCCGTGGGGCCTCCAAGACTGAGTCCCCATTCCATTGTACTTGAAGTACATAGAAAATATTGGTTCCAAGTGGAAGCAGGCTGAGCCCTGCTTCAACATCCAGCCCCACTTCCGTGAGACAGCAGAGGAGATCAGGCTTGAGAGGTTTAGGTGATAAGTGATGCTGAGAAATGGCTGCGGAAACCAGATTTCAGGACCTCCTGGCCCCATCATCTGTGCACTCTATCATTTCACAGCCTCTGGCCATTTGGGCTGTTGGGATTTCTAGGAAAACTTCATTTTAACCGTAACCAGTCTTATTGTGTTCTTTTTCGTTGGGATGGGGAACAGTGTTCATTCTCCCATCTACACTGATTTCTTACTTATTTTAAATCCTGCAGTACTTAATTCTCTCTGAAACCAAGGGGAGGCAAACAGTTTTGAGAGCGGACTCTTTGATGGACTTTATGCTGAGACTTTTACACACATTATACCATATCATTCCCACAAAACAGATCATTGTCTCCTTGCAATGCTCACACTCTCTTGCTTTTTCTCCCATATGAATGGTTTTGTCTTTTTAAGCTGCTGGCTCTTCATCTGAATGTCAAGTGCCTGGGGCTCAGTCCTTCGTCCTTTTTTCTCTTCTCTAGGACTGTGTAGGGGGTCTTATCCAGCCCTGTGGTTTACCTTCCACCTCTGTGCCGATAACTCCCAAGTTTTATGTCTCCAGATCCAACCGTGCACCTGGGCTCGAGACTCATACACCCCTCTTGGAAGTCTCCCAGGAAAGCTGGCCTCTGCCTGCCTCTCCGACCCCCGCTTTTAATCTCCCCTTTAGCCTCTGACCTTCATGCTGTTCCCTGAACCTGTCAACATATTCCCACCTCAAAGTCTTTGCACCTGCTGTTCCCTCTGCCTGGAAAATGGTTCCCCTGATATTTGCTTGGCTGCCTCACTGTTCATCAGGGCACCTCCTCTGACCACATCATCTAAACCAGCCCCTCAGACAAGACCCCACCTCCCACTCTCAATGCCCTTATCCTGCTGTTTTTGATCATAGCACTTACCTTACCTGGTATGACATGGCATGCTTATTTACTTTCTTGTTTATTGTTTGTCCCTCCCCCTGAATTATAAAATTCACAAAGGTTCACGCTTTCATGTTCACTGATGTAGCACCAGCACCTAGAACGTGACTGCAAGTGGCTGGAGCCTAGGGAATGGTTGTTAGATGTTGAATGAAAGAATAATTTGAGAGGTAGGTATCGTTTCTCCAGTTTTTTAGGTGAGGAAGTGGAGGCTGAAAGATGTAAGGTACCCCATACCACAGATTTTTTTTCCCCTCAGAAAAGGTGTGATAGTTTTAATCAAGATCACTTACATGAAAGCAATTTCTATTCATTTTGATATAAATTGATAAAACTTATAACAAGGATAGAGTTTTCTTAGTTTTTGTCCAGATAACAAAACTCAGTATGTGCATTTCATATGTGTATTTCACAGCAATTCTGAACATGTATTGTGACCATAATCTACCACATGTATGACTGGTCTGCTTTTTTCCCCTAAAACACATCCCTGGTGGCGCAGTGGTTGAGAGTCCGCCTGCCGATGCAGGGGACACGGGTTCGTGCCCCGGTCCGGGAAGATCCCACATGCCGCGGAGCGGCTGGGCCCGTGAGCCATGGCCGCTGGGCCTGCGCATCTGGAGCCTGTGCTCTGCAACGGGAGAGGCCACAACAGTGAGAGGCCCGCGTACCGCAAAAAAACCCCAAAACAAACAAACAAAAAAACATATGCTTTCCTGACTTCACACCTAACCTTACTGTCTTGTTATTTACTATGTGACAGTACTTGGCACCCATAACTCTTTGTCAGCTCCAGTAGATGACTGTTTATGTGAGAATCAAAATACCCAGGGCATCCAAGGAGAATTTTTCTTAAAAGATTAAAAAAATAATTGTCTGTTTAAAGAACCCCTCACCAGTGTCTTCACTGAAGGACGCTTCGTGGTGTCTGGTGTGGGGTGATGGGTGAGCTGCATTTGACTGGCTGGTCACAGGGCACCATGGTGCATTCTCCAGGGACTCACAGTTGGGAGATCCTGTCATTCTTGCGCTTTGGCAGAAGCCAGTTGTTTTGAACCTTTATGTTGTAGTTATGCAGTGTATTTTACATATCCATTTCTTAATCTGCAAAATAGGAAGAAACACCAAGAGAATCCAACCAGAAGCTGTTGAGCTAGATCAGCTCTTTTTTCTTTTTTTAGATCCTTTCTCGTTTTGATTTTAAGAAGCTTTAACTCTGGGAATATCGTGAATCCAGCACAATTCAGAATCTGGACATTCAGGACACATAACCATCCCCTCACCTTGTCCCCTGACTGTGTGGCCCACCTGGAAGTTTGGTGCCCATCATACCATACAATTCCCCTGCAAGCCTTTTTCTTCTCTTTGGATTTGATGCCTGTCCCTCTCTGTTTATCAGAACCAAGTCCCACCCCCCTTGAATGGCGATCCTTCAGGCGTACAAAGAGCAGCTTTGACTGTATCTGTCCCTTTTGGTTGGATGCCGCCTGGCTCGCCCAGCCACCAGGTCAGGACTCAGACCCTGATGTCCTCCTCTCTAGCCACGTTAAAGCTCCTCCTGGACAATGAAAGTTTGCTATACTTCTAGGTTCCTTCCAAATTCTCACCCAAGGGTGGCCACGTCCAGCCACTCAATAAAGACTCGTTTGTCCAACTTCTTGGTTTGTGGCAGCCAGTTGTTCTCTACACGATCCCCTCAGACTTGAGGAGTCATTATTCCACACATCTGGGTAGTCTCTTTCTTCCAGGCAGTTATGGCAGGACACCTCTGCAGGAGCCCCGTTTCTCCACTGCAGTCACTCAAAATCCGATGTGTATGAATTCATCCCAGGGGACGGCCGGGCACAGATCAGGCGACGGGAGACTGCTCATGGAGGAAGCAGGGCATGGCATTGGTACTCCCTTCCCCCCTGCCCCCCTATTCCAGCAAACTTCTTCCTGGGCTTGTTTGTTTCCTAGTGCTTGAATTGCAATATCTACCTCCTCCTTGCCAAGCTCAGCTCTTGCCCTACATCTGTCTGAGTTTACTGTTCTCCCAGCCTCTCCTTCCTATTAAATTAGATATTAGACATACCCATCCATCAGTGCTGTTCAGGGATAGAGTTTGCCATTTCTTTGCGTGAATGGCTGAATGCTGTGGCTTGGATGGACCTGGATTTATCTACAGAATTACATGCAAGCCTTGTGCATTCACCTGTGCAGGTGTTCAGGTCCTGTGTCACTCTACCTCATAAAACACTAAACTCCCCTGGAAGATCTCAACAAAAGAATCCCATGTTATTATCCCTTGGCATTGCTATAGCTCTTTTTGTTTTATCTTCCGGTGGTGATGTTGGGAGTGTGTGTGTGTGTGATCATTTTGTTAGCTTTTCCTCACAAGATTCAGTTTTTATTAAGAACACAAATATCACTAGAAATATCTTGGTAGGAAGGTTGAAAGGGATTTCGGGAGAAACAGGGCGAAAGGATTGAATGTCTATAGGTTTAACCTGTTGCTTAAATGAATGACTTTAATGTAGTCATTAAATGAATGACTACAATATAACCATGGACTTTTTTCTTACAGGTAGTCTATCAATTTTTCTTCAGATAGGATGTGACAGCTGTGAGCTTGCTGGTTTAAAGACATGTCACAGGGGGAAGAGCAAGTTTGAAGAAAGCTTGAAGAAAAATCTTGTGTTTAGAAAAATCATGTTCTCTACGTCTGTAGCTATTTTCTGCTCAAAAATTTCTTATGATGCATTTCTGGTGGGCCAGTATCATTCCCTTGTCATTTAAGCTCAGTTAAAATGGATTTTCTTTTGCTTGCTGTCAAAGCATCCTACTTATAAACAGAAGTAGCATGCGGACAACACTTGATAGTTTACAAGGCACCTTCAGGTTGATCGTCACATTTAAACCTCCTGACAACCTTGGCCTGGGTACACTTAGAGTTCCCTCCTACAGAAGAGAACACTGAGGCTCTGTGGGAATGAGAGACTCATCCAGTGTCATATTGCTAATGAGTGGTGGAGCTGGACTCGAACCCAAGTCTTTCCATTTCTGTTTCAAGGTCCTTCTACAATCTCACACTGCCTCTCAAAGAAACAGGTTTGTTCATTCATTCAATTATCTATCTCTCCATCTATGCATCTAGCCATTCATCCATCCATCCATTCATCTATCTATATATCCACCCATCCAACCATCCATCCATCTATATCCATCCAAAACTATTCATTGAGAACCTATTATATACCAGATACTGTCTGGAACTGCCAGTTTGGTAGGGAAGACAGTAAGTAAATGTTTAATTATAGTAGTTTGGAAAGTGCTGAGGCATTAGGACTGGGGCTCTGGAAAAACAAAGGAGGAACACCTGGCCTGGGGCAGTGGTCAGGGAAAGCTTCCTGGAAGAAATGACGCTAAAGCTGAATTTTGATGTGTATGTGTATTAACAAGCATTTATTTCCCTGAGTGGTACCAGCTTCCGATGCACCACTATTCTGCCCACCCCTTATATCACTCTTAGTTGGGCCCAGTTGTCAAGAAAGCAGTGGGTGGAGCTAGTTCAAGAAGGAAGAGCATTCCCAGTGAGGGGACTTTGAGTGATAAGGTGGGCTGGAGAAGGCTGTGAACATATGGGATGGAGAAAGTGCCCCAGAGAAGAATCAGAAGACCTGGTTTGGGACCTGGGCAAACTCTGTCTTTTTTCCAGGCCTTGCTTTCTCATCAGTGATACATTTTAAAAAAACTTAAAAGTGCTGATTGCACTGTCTCAAGCAAGCAACAAGAACAGGGCAAATAGGAATGTTGTCAGGGAGTGTGGGAGGGCCCTTCTCGTGCCTCTCATAGCTGCGTGCCTTTGCACTAGCTCTGCCTTCTCCCTAAAAAGCCTTTGCCCATTTTGTCCATCCGTTAACTTCTAGCTCCTCTCTTGTCCCTTCTTCCTGTTTCCAGAGAGATGTTTAGGACCCTACTTAGCAACCACAGAGCCCTGGGCTATAACTGCCCCAGTCCTTGTGTTTGGATGTTTGCATGTCTGACTCTCCGCTGGCCATGCATTCCTTGAGGGAGGGATTGTGACCTTTGATCTCCGTGGTCCCAGAACATAGCCCTGTGCCTGGCGTGACACATATGTCGAAGAATGATGGAAGATTGCAGACTTGGTTTGATCATAGGTCTTTGAGTTGGATGATAAGTCTTCCAAAAGTGACTTGGGTATTCAGAATAAAGTACTTTCATGCCCATTCTACAGACAAGACTCTTAAGGCCCTGGGAGGTTAAAAGACTTACTGGGAAGGACAAGCTAGGTCTTCCACTTCCCAGGACAATGGTTCTACAATTCCCCCAAGCCTCCCAGGATTTCAGTTCCATTTCTGTCCTTTGGAAAAACAGAGAGGCATTTTCACTGGTGTAAGTTAAGGGACACAGGAGTCAGGGTGTAACAGCTTAATGAGAAGAGTGATATGAAGTGTGTGAAGCTTCATTTGGGTGACAGCTTTTGAATAGATTAAGACGGTGAGGCTTGGAGGAGGCAGGTGGAGGAAGATCAGAGGAGACAGCGTTTGACAAGGCGGAGCTGTGTGGGCCCTGAACAAACAGCTCATCTCTGGGGAGAGTGGAGAAGGGTTTCGGAGAGCGTGTGCACGAGACAAGCTCCATGTGCGGTGAAGTGGTGCGTACGGCAAACACATTCCCCCCTCTGCTTGGGCTGTCACAGCTCCGGCCCCTCTGCACATGTCATTTATCTTTCAACTTCCAAGTTGCAGTGGACCCTTTCAGGCCATCTGAAAATGGAGGCTGGGCTTTTGGGGGGGTGCCTGCTTCTTTTACACATCTAACCGTCATCGCTTTGGGATATTGTTTCTGTCTTCTTTGTGCCTCCCCCCCGAGTTTATTCCTTGGCAACATGCCTCTGGCTCGGGGGCTCTGATGCATCTTCCCATGCTGCTCCTTGTCAAAACCCAATGAGAGGCACCTTATCAGTTCCCTGGCAGGCGCAGGGTGGTGATGCCGTGTGCACGCACTGGATCGCTGACAGATGCCACTCGGAATCAGTGCACACCTTTAATAAAGAGCACCGCCTCACTATTTGCTATGATAGGGCTGGTCATGCTAAAAGCATCTCTTTCTGATTGGCTTTTGAAACGGCAGATGGAGAGCTGGGTGGGGGTAGGGCGGGGAGTCACTTACCGAGGAGGAGATGCTCTCTTTTATAAAAGCCAACTTCCTCTCTGCCAAAGCCTCCAGGATAGGTTTGATGCCACCTTTGTGTCTTATGCTCTGAAGGACTGGATGATCAACACACACATCCCAGATGCTGCTGAGGAGCACAGGCATCCTGACCAGCCTCTGAGCTCCTCGAGGGCAGGGCCTTTGTTGTATTTTTCTGGGTCCCCAACCCCAGGCTCAGTGCCAGGCTCAGTGTGCCTGTGGAGGCTCTTGGGCCTGAGTTCCAGCCCTGACTTCACCCCTTGTTAGCTGTGTGATCGTGAGCAAATTTCTCAGCCTCTCTTGAACTCCTTCCTCAGTGTGTTGCAGGGGTCGGGGCAGAGGCGTTTCCTGGAGATGCTGCTTCTGAGGCTGAGTCTTGAAGGAGGAGCGGGCAGGGCTGTTTGGAGGACTCTTGGTGGGCACGAGAGGCCTGCTCAAGGGACCTTGTGGTGAGAATGTCTGGGAACTTGCAGTGTGGTTCAAGGTCAGACAGGCTAGATAGAGCAGGAGTGGGGGAAAAGGACACTGAAGCCCTAGTGGGTAGAGAAGCCAGGGGGGTCGGAGAGAGACCTGTTTAGATGGTGCGAGCAACAGGGCCTGTTACCTGGGAGGAAGGCGGGGTAGTAGTTGGGACGGGATGCTACGAAGCCATGACAGCAGTAGGGAAAACTCCAAGCGAGAGTTGGAAGAAAGTCACGCCCATACCTCACACTTGATTCAGTAGAAAATGTTCACTTCATTTCCCGGTTGTGTTCTGAAGCGGACTCCCAAACGGCTGCTGTAGAGGAAAAGGCGGAGAGGGGAGGACGAGAGAGGGTGGCGACAGCCTTGGGACCCCGACGCCTGCTGGGCGTGGGCACCTCCGCTGCCCCGACTCTGCTCTTTCAGCACCACTCCGGTGCTGCCATGTCTCTGGGGAGCTGACCAGAGCCGCACGTATGCTTCTCACAGGTTTTTTTCCCTATGTCACTTCAAACTGCCTGCTTTGCCCCGTACTCCTTCGAGAACCCCACATCCTCCTTCTTACTGCTTTGCTGTCTGCATGCAGAATCCGGTCACAGCAGCTCTCTGCTCACCTGTCCACGGTGCCTCCCCAAGAAGCACTTCCTGCTTCCAGCAGCACCGAGAATTTAACAAGTTCCTCCAAGTCACCAACAGACCATTTTGAAAAACAGATTTTGTTCATATATTGGATAGCTATAGTGCCTGTAATTATAGGCATATATAATAAAGTTATATAATTAATATCTTGTACCACATACTGTTGCAGATGGGATAAATACTGCCACGATGGTTTTTACCTTCCAGGCTCTCCCACAAAACATCCCACTTGGCTAATCCTTCTCACTCCCTGTGTGTTGTATTACTTGCAATTAACATGTAAGTGGAATCTTTTTATGCAAACAAACTAATAAATAATAGAGTACATCTTCTCGCCGCTCCGGCAGCAATCTAGTCGACCTTAATGAGATTTGAACACAACGCGGTGACGTTGATATCCGTCAAGCTTGTTACAGTGGGGTTCTCTCCATATTGGATTTCCTTAGGCTACGGCTGTTCCTTTGCATTAGATATATCATCCCTGTGGCTCTGAAAGTCTGGAAGGCACTAGCTAGAAATTGTACCAGTCTGGGAAAATCCTGGCATCCTTGAACGGTCCCTGGAATTTCCATGTTCTAACGGGCTGCTGAGGAAGTGGAGTGCTTCTGAGTAGTTTACCATGAGGCATGTGGGAGGGTAGGAAGAAGGAGCTTCCTTCTCCAGAGATCTGCCATGACATCCTCCATGACAGCAGGCTAATAGGAAGTGTCAGAGCCTTCAGTGTCATGGCAAAGCATTGGTGGTCAGTGCAGTCTGAGCATTATGAGTGACTGGTGTGCTATGGAGATGCTCATGGAGGAGAGTGTACCCACTGTCCGGATGGTAGAAGCGATTGGCGTGGGTTTTCTGAATAAATTATAAATACAAATCCGATCATGTCACTTGCATGTTGATGATCCTCCATGGACTCCTTGTCACCTTTACACAATGTTTAAGCTCCTTAGCCCGACAAAGAGTTCCTTGACTAGGGTGACCAACCGCCCTGCTTTGCCCAGGATTGAGTGGGGTTCCTGGGATGTGGGACTCTCAGTGCTGAAACTGGAAAGTCAGGGCAAACTGGGCTGAGCTGACCCCCTATAACCATGACCTAGGCCCAGCTATTCCTCTGCAGCCCCAGCTGCCACCCCTATCTTGAGCAACAAGCTCTAGTGGTTCTAAATGGGTTATAATGGTTCCCTGCTGTTTCTTTTTAAAAAATTGAAGTAAAGTTGATTTATAATATTATATTAGTTTCAGGTGTACCACACAGCGATTCAATGTTTTTATAGCTTACACTCCATTTCCCTGCTGTTTCTTCCCTCTTTGCCTACACTGCTGCTCTCTCGGCTGCCTGGAAGGCCGCCCTGGCTCCCCTGTCTTTGCCTAACTGGTTCTCCTCATAATTGAACACTCGGAGAGTCTTCACCTCATCTGGGAAGCCTTT
The DNA here is from genome assembly GCF_008692025.1 of Phocoena sinus. Classification (NCBI taxonomy): domain Eukaryota; kingdom Metazoa; phylum Chordata; class Mammalia; order Artiodactyla; family Phocoenidae; genus Phocoena; species Phocoena sinus. Next base: position 73,055,005 of record NC_045770.1, read on the forward strand.
GTGACCCCCCAGGTTGGGGGGGTTCTCTCCTCTGTGCTTTATCCCCTGTCACAGCCATCACTCTGTCTCTTCAGTATCTATCTGCTTGTCTCTCTTCCCCACTGGGCTGGGAGCTTTGTGAAGACAGGAATATGACCTGTTAGACTTTATATCTCCCTCACCTAGTACAGTGACTAGACGTAGGCGTTTGTGAAATATTTTATTTATAGATTTATTTACTGATTTCAATATTTAAGTGACTGAATGAGTTAAAGGTAGACAATAAGATATGGCTCAGGTGTTGGTGACCTTTCAAAACTGTGTGCCTGTGTTCTGTTGACAAACACTTGGAGCAGTTCATGAAAGATGGGGAGACCCCAACTCTTCCTGGGGATGGAAGTGGGGAGTGTGATAGCTCAGGGTCACCAAACTTCCTTCCCAGGGAAAAGGGGGCCGGAAGCAAGAAGGGGCTGTGGGATGAGGGTGGTGATAGAGCAAACTGGTGTCCTGGGAGCTGGGATGGGGGAGGGACAGGACAGCCTGGGGAGAAGTGAACCAAATGCAACATCAGGGCAAATGTAGGCTTGTTGGTCATTTGCCTCTTGGGTGCCAAATAGACAGTCTTTCTTTTTTTTGTTTTTGTCTTTTTTTTAGGTTTTATGGTGAAGAGGGCTGAGATTTTTCTTTTTTTTCCCCTAGTTTTTTTTTGTTTTTTTATTTTTTATTTTTTTTTTATTTTGTGGTACACGGGCCTCTCACTGCTGTGGCCTCTCCCGTCGCGGAGCACAGGCTCTGGACGCGCAGGCTCAGCAGCCACGGCTCACGGGCCCAGCCGCTCCGCGGCATGCGGGATCCTCCCGGACCGGGGCACGAACCCGTGTCCCCTGCATCGGCAGGCGGACTCTCAACCACTGCGCCACCAGGGAAGCCCTCCCCTAGTTTTATTGACATACATTCTTGTATAAGTTTAAGGTGTACGGCCACATGGCTTGACTTACATACATAATGAAATGATGACCACAGTAAGTTTAGTTAGCATCTGTTGTCTCATATAGGTACAACGAAAAGCAAAAAAAAGAAAAACATTGTTTTCTTATGATGAGCGCTCTTAGGATTTACTCTCTAACAGCTTTTGTATATACACACAGTGCTGTTGACTAGAATCATCATGTACATTACATCCCTAGTACTTATTTATCTTGTAACTGGAAGTCGGTACCTTTTGACCACTTTCCTCCAATCTGCCCCCCTACCCCCTGCCTCTGGTAACCACAAATCTGATCTCCAAAGAGATATTCTTTTTTTTTTAAAGGAATTTTGCCTTTTTTTAAAAAAAATTTTATTTATTTATGGCTGTGTTGGGTCTTCGTTTCTGTGCGAGGGCTTCTTCTAGTTGCGGCAAGTGGGGGCCACTCTTCGTCGTGGTGCACGGGCCTCTCACTATTGCAGCCTTTCTCGTTGCGGAACACAGGCTCCAGGCGTGCAGGCTCAGTAATTGTGGCTCACGGGGCTAGTTGCTCCGCGGCATGTGGGATCTTCCCAGACCAGGGCTCGAACCCGTGTCCCCTGCATTGGCAGGCAGATTCTCAACCACTGCGCCACCAAAGAAGCCCCAAAGAGATATTCTGGACCAAGATGCTTACCCAAAAGGGAGTGTGGGCCAAGAAGAGAGAGGTGGGACATCCAGGAAGGTGGCCAAGACGCAGAACTTAGGAGGTTTCTTTTAGAGAGGCCCTGCTGGGCTTCTGAGGGCAAATGGGAGCTGTGCAAGCCCTAGGTGGGACCTGGTGGAGGCAAGGTTGCTATGGGCAGTGTGTCCTAGGCCAGCCTGCTGGGCGGTGGCCAGGACTAGTCCACAGGCTGCTCAGCAGACCCATCACTCCCTGGGACCCCTGGTGAGCACGCTGCCAGCAAGTCCCCTGAGCTGCCAAGGGAGCTGCCTTGTGTACTGGAATCTCTGTCTGCAGGATGAATATTTCAGAAAGGCAGCTGGGAAAGGCAGTGCCTTTTTAATCTAAGCTGAATAGAGCCTGAGGGGGAAGGGCACGGCATCCTCAGGAGTGGAATAATGTGCTTGGGACACCATGTTCCCTGTGTACAATGGGACGGGAGGTGAGCGCGGGAGACGGCTCCGGTTATAGAATTCTTTCCCTCTTGGCCCATCCTGAATGAGAGCCTGGAATTGTCGCCTGTGACCTTTGACAGCAGCACGGGGGGTGGCAATTGTGCTGACCTGGATGAATGAGAGCCCGTGGGGGAGACTCGCAGTGCCTGCTGTCTATGGAGCTGCTCACTCCGGCCAGATGCTGGCTCTGCTTTCCATAACTAGCTTCGTCTCATTGCAGCAACAGCCCTGTGGCAAGTGATTCTCTCTCCACTTTACAGGGGAGGAAACTGTGGCCCAAAGGAGTCCATTAACTTCAAAGCACTTAGCACGATGCCTGGCACACCATCCCAACAATAGTAGCTAAAATTTAGGTTAGGTTTGCTCTGTGCCAGGCATCATGCTAAGTCCTTTGATAGGTACGACACATTTAATCCTTACAACTGTATAGGATATAGGATATAGGTTCCATTATTAGCCTCATTTTACAGATGAGGAAACTGGAGCACAGCAAGGTTAAGCACATGCCCAAGATCACACAGCTCGTAAGTGATAGAGCCAAAACTTAAAAAAAAATTTTATTGAAATATAGTTGATTTATGGGGCTTCCCTGGTGGCGCAGTGGTTGAGAGTCCGCCTGCCGATGCAGGGGACACGGGTTTGTGCCCCGGTCCGGGAGGATCCCACATGCTGCGGAGTGGCTGGGCCCGTGAGCCATGGCCGCTGAGCCTGTGCGTCCAGAGCCTGTGCTCCGCCACGGGAGAGGCCCCAACAGTGAGAGGCCGGCGTACTGCAAAAAAAAAAAAAAAAAAAAAAAAAAAAATATATATATATATATATAGTTGATTTACAATGTCATGTTAGTTTCAGGCATACAGCACAGTGATTCAGATATATATATACACACACACATACATATATGTGTATATGTGTGTATTCTTCTTTAGATTTTTTTCACTATAGATTATTATAAGATATTGAGTATAGTTCCCTGTGCTCTATAGTAGGTCCTTATTGGTTATCTATTTTATACATAGCAGTATGTATATGTTAATCCCAAACTCCTAATTGATCCCTTCCCTCGTTTCCCCTTTGGTAACCATAAGTTTGTTTTCTATGTCTGTGATTCTATTTCTACTTTGTAAATAAGTTTATTTGTATCATTTTTTAAGATTCCGCATATAAGGGATATCATGATATTTGTCTTTCTCGACGGAGCCAAAACTTGAACCTAGGTAGTGTGATTCCGAAGTTTAAGTGTTTAACCATTTACAATACCACCTCATATACAGAGAACACTCAAAACTGTTAGCTGCTGTTACTCTCATTACTCCCAGAGGCACACAGCTTGTGAGGGCAGAACTGGGATTGAACACAGGATGTCTGACTCTAAGATACCTACCTGAACTTCTATACTAGGCTGAGTGAGGGATCTCTGGATTTTTCTAGTTAACTGAGGGTTAGTAGGAAAACCCAGTTGCCTTCAACCCTGTGACAGACCCTACTAGAGTCACCGGTATCTGTGCTCTCTTCTTCCTGGGCTCACAGCCTCGCTACATGTCCCTGCTTCCTTTGCAGTGAAGTGTGGCCACATCAATGAATTCTAGCAAGTGGAATATGAACAGAAGGGATGCACGCCCCTTACAGGCTTGTCCCGCCCTCAAAATAATCCATGTGTGACCCCAGAGGACCTAAAGGAGGGTCACTGATGGAAGGAGCCTGGGTATTTGAATGAGTACATGGAGCAAAGCCCCCAGCACCTCGCCCCCAAACGGGACTTTAATGCAAGCAAGAGACCATATTTATTGGGTTAAGTCACTCAGATATTGATATTATTATAGCCGTCAGCTCTCTCCACCGCCAATAATACAGAGCCTTAAAAAAGAGCCCTTGAAAAGTCCCTGAGTCCACTTCTCTGCCACGGTAAACAGAGGCCGAGAGAGTGAAGCTTGGAAACAACACAGGCTTTAGGGTCAGACCCAGCTTAGTTCCTGTCCCAGCTTACCACTTGGTAGCCTTGTACCTCAACCTTACCAAGCTGCAGAGGCCTCTTCTGGGCAATCCAGGAAATACCACCCATGATGGGTTGTTGCGAGAAGTTAGAGGTAATACAGCTAAAGCCCCTAGCGCAGCCCCTGCTGCATACTTGCTCGATAAATGTTAAAGATTTTTCCTTTTAGTGAGAGAGCAGTTGTCCACTATTGTGTCAAAACCTGAAATGTTTGCACGGCTCTTAACCCAGCAATTCCACTTCTAGGAATTTATTCTAAGAAAATAATCTTGGATGCTCACACATTTAGCTATTAAAATGTTTACCCTAGTATTGCATTTGAGTGAAAAATTGGAAACAAGCTAAATTTTCAACAATAGGGAATTGGTTAAATAAACGGTGGTGCATCTATTCAACTGAGAACCGTCCAGCCATCCAGCCATTAAACATACATAATAGAAGGCCATGCAGTGACATGAAAAAGTATTCACAGCAAAAAAGTAGAGAAAGCAGACTGTAAAATAGCATGTATTCCATGAACCTATTTTTAAAAATAAAAAGAAAAGCATATGTATACAGAAGAAAAAGAGTAAAAGGATATACCCTGAAATATTAAAATGTTTATCTCTGGGGAGTGGGGTTTGTGAGTTTCTTTTTTCCTTTGCTTATCTGTGTTTTCTAGATTTTCAGTCTTAAAAAGGAATTATTTAGGTAAAGAGAAAAAACTAAGTTATATAAACTCATTTTTTTTTTTTGGCTCTGCCTGCATTAGCCATGACATTGAACATCTCTGATCACTGTGTGTGGATGTTGACTTGGACAGTGTGAGAGATGAAGAGAAATGTGAGTTGACCCGGGGAGCTATCGAGTCTAGGGTTGTGTTGCTGTCATTTGTGGTTTAGGTGGGTGCTGGTTGTTGGATGTTTAATATCGTGGGTATTATTTGTATGGACACACGAGCACATGGACATCTCCCCTCCGCCCTTTCCTGTAAAAGTTCTGCTGCTAATGTGAATTCTGTCCTTGACAGGACCAGGTGTCCCGTGACACTCTCCAGGTGCCCAGAGCATAAGAGCATCTCTGGACAGACTGAGGACCACAAGATGAAAGCTGCCAACTCCCGGCCTTAATATAACAAGGCATCCAGCATGGCAGCTCTTGCTGGAGTAGCCTTCTCTGGGCTGGTACACTCACCATGAGCTTTCTTACCCCTGGAGCCAGAGACTTAATGGGTTTGTTTCAGGTTTGTAAAAAGCATGCTTTTGCAAGAATAAGTGAACCACTTATTCTTATGCAAGAATAAGTGAACCATTTATTCTTTTTTGTTTTAAGTTTGTTTTATTTATTTAGTTTTGGCCGCATTGGGTCTTCGTTGCTTGCTGCGCGTGGGCTTTCTCTAGTTGCGTCGAGCAGGGGTTACTCTTCGTTGTGGTGCACGGGCTTCTCGTTGCGGTGGCTTCTCTTGTTGCAGAGCACAGGCTCTAGGAGCACCGGCTTCAGTAGTTATAGCACGTGGGCTCAGTGGTTGTGGCTTGTGGGCTCTAGAGCGTGGGCTCAGTAGGTGTGGCGCACGGGCTTAGCTGCTCCGCGGCATGTGGGATATTCCTGGACCAGGGCTCGAGCGCATGTCACCTGCATTGGCAGGAGATTCTTAACCACTGCACCACCAGGAAAGTCCCTGAACCATTTATTCTTATGCAAGAATAAGTGAGCCACTGGGAGAAAGTATTCACAATGCATATGGCTGACAAAGGACTCCCATCCAGAATATATAAAGATTTTCTAAAAATTGACAATAAAAAGCTCAGTAAAAAATGGGCAAAAGATTTGAAGAAGAATTTCACAAAAGAAGATCTAGGAATGGCTAACAAGCCCATAAAAAGGAGTTCCACATCATTAGTCATAAGGAACATGCAATTTAAAGCCACAATTAAATACCATTTCATACCCCATAGAATGGCTAAAATAAACACAAGTGTGATGACTCCCAAAGTTGATAAGGTTATGGGACAGCTGGATCCTCAGTTCATTGCTATTATGGCCTCAGTTTAAATCCTGTTCAAAATGATTTGATTTATGTGATAAAATAGTTTCTGGATAAATACGTTTCTTCATTCATGCACTTATCCAGCAATTATGTAATTACATTGTGAGGGGCAAAACAAAGTTTATGCCTTCAAGGAGCATGTAGGCAGTTGTTGAAATGAAGCTTTGTTAAGTCAGTCACCATATAGCTAGTGTTATTTACTATATTTTCTTGATTCTCAGACCCATGTTATCTTACCTCCAATTTCAAAATAAATCTGACAACTGAAAAAAAACGTGTTTTTGCACCAAAATTAAGAATTTTGAGGTGCCTCTGTTTGCATGTCATTTTTTTCACACTTGGCCCTGGCTTCAACAGGAAAGAGATAATTTTTATTCTCTTACCTTTCGCCTCCGCATTCCAGTTCTTTGAGAAGAAATGCATGGGAATGGATGGTATTAATAATGATCTTGTTTCATTTGCTGAAACTTTTTCCCTCAATCTCTTTTTAAATATAGCTGCATTTTGATCTCTCAATATAAGAAAATTATATTAAATTAATACAGTTTTAAGCCATAAGTTGGCGTGGCTTTGTTTACTTGCCCAAAGGCAAAAGTTAAATCCATTCAACAAATATTTTTTGTGCCTGGCATTGAACCAGGCACTGTGCAGTGACATAGAAGGAGCAGTTCTGATGTGAGAAACTGATATCATTTTATAATGAAAAGAGCTCTGGGTTTGAAGTTAGGGGACTGGGTTGGATTATGGCCCTGTGGTGTCCTAGCTATGTGATCTTGGGAGTGTCCCCAGACTTTAATTTTCTGAGCCTCTGTTTTCTCCTGGGTGGAATGGGTATAATCATACCTATCTCATATTATTGATTTAATGGATCATGTAAAAAAAAAACTTGGTGGGCTTCCCTGGTGGCGCGGTGGTTAAGAATCCTCCTGCCAACGCGGGGGACATGGGTCCGAGCCCTGGTCCGGGAAGATCCCACATGCCGCGGAGTAACTAGGCCCGTGCACTAGAGCCTGCGCCGTAGAAACTGCAAGCCACAACTACTGAAGCCCGTGTGCCTGGAGCCTGCGCTCCGCAGCAAGGGAAGCCACTGCAATGAGAAGCCTGAGCACCGCAATGAGGAGTAGCCCCCACTCACTGCAACTAGGGAGAGACCGCACGCAGCAATGAAGACCCAACGCAGCCAAAATACTTAAATAAATAAAATAAAATAAATAAATTTTAAAAAATAGCTTGGCATGTGATAGGTGTTCAGTGAATGCCTGTCGGATCTGAATCAATCTCAGTGGAGTCGCAAGATGTGCTTGAGGAGATTCTCAGAGACAACATGAGGCACTGGGGAGCATGTATTGTCAAATTTGAGATTGAGATGGCACAGCTCTTAGAATAACCTCCAGCATTTTTCAGCAGTGTTCAGTGAGCCATAGTAGAACACCAGGGAAATTTGTCTGTAACTTTGACCTTGGTTTGGTAGAGAGAAAATGTGACTTGGCAAAACTGAAGTGTGTTAGTTTTATAGTGTGGGGCTTAGCGATGTTATCTCCATGACCCAAAAGGGCAGCGGGTAAAGGATAAAAAAAAGTGACGGGCAGGGGCATGGTGCTCAGAAATAATTTCCTGGAAAAGAATCAGATATGAGAAGGACTGGGAGTAAAAATAGGAAAGAAAAATAGAGAAGGGAAGGTGAGTGGAGGCTGCCCACCCAGTAGGAGGACAGCAGGCCCTTCTTTGGGGTGAAGTGTAGGCAAAGGTGTGTGAGAGGTGATGGGAGTGGGTTCCCAAGGCCACACAGGTGGTCACTGCCTGATTCAGGACCAGAAACTCACACTTCATCCCCCAAATATCCTTTTTTGTCCCATTGCAAATTGTTTCAATGATATCACTTTCTCACTTACTGGGCACGTGCGCGCGCACGCACGCGCACACACACACACACACACACACACACACACACACACACACACTCAAGCCCTTTCTGGGGAACAAAAGGCTGGTTCATCTGTTCATGTTTCTAAACTGTGTTTCTAGTTAAAAATCTTCCTTATCCTGTTGGATGTTCTTTAAGCATTTGCGATCCCAGGTCAGCTAGGTGCTCCGGGATGTGGTGGCTGAAGGAGGAGGGGCAGACGGTCGGGAAAGCGCTGGCTCAGTGTCCCAGAGCAATCCGGAGCTGAGATTTGAGGGTGAGTTAGAGCACCAGACCACGTGAAGAAGAAAGGGAGGTGGCCAGGGTGAGAGGCATTGCAAGGAGAAAGGCCTAGGGACTGAGCAGCCTGTCGTGTTTTAGGAACTGCCCATGGCCGAGGTGGGAGCGTAGACTGGGAGCTGCGATGTGAAGAGAAGCTTCCGAGCCCCACAGAGCTTTCCCTCCAGGGCACATTTTCTTTCTCTTCCCACTTTTGCCAACCACATGGAACAGAACAGTATTTTCTTCCCCTCGTGAAGTGACAGGGAGGGGTTGGGTAGTCGGTGGGTGTTGAGTGAGGCTGTGAGGTCATGAAAAGCACGGGGGCTCCTGTACAGGGAAGGGGTGGATGCTAGGGGACTTGCCCCAGAGCATCCCAGAGACTGTGAATAGAGGACAGGAGGCTTTCTAATGCCAGTGAGGATGGGTGAAACTGTTTCAGAGTAACTGTTGAGAAGTCGTTCATTTGCTTTAAATCTTGTTCTTGGCTGTAATTTGATTTAAATAGACTTCTTTAATATTCAAGCCTCATTTAAGAGCTCCATTCTTAGGGAAAAAGCTCAGTGGAGAGGAAAAACTTCCTAACATTTGGCTCCCTTTGATGGACCCTGGGCAGGCGGTAGGCACCCACCAGCGTCCTTGTGCCTCTCCACACCAAGTGTGTGACCGGCACCTATGGCATTAGCTGGGAGCTTGTTAGAAATGCAGAATCCCAGGCCCCTTCCCATACCTACTGAATCAGAATCTGCACTTCCACAAGAACCTCACGTGACTCTAATGCACATGATAGGCATGTAAGAAATAAATAAATGACAAGGATGGAAAGCATCACCAGCTTCCTGGGAGGTGAAACCTTGAAAACGCCAAGCCAGAAATTTCCAACTTTGGAAGGGAAGGAAAAGGGATTAAGGGATTTAGAAATACAGTAAAGTATAAGTCTTTATATGTTTTAGAATACTTTATAAAACATTGGATTATAAGTTGCATATTGGAGTTTTCAGGGTAACGGGACATGTGTGACTCTCCTCGCAACTACATGGCTTATCCCTGCCAGACCTTGCAAGAGGCTGCCTTTCTCCAGCTGTTCCCCATCCTAGGAAAACCAGCTCTACAGCTTAAGTCCTGAGTCTGTCTTCCTTGAGGTTGAGCCTCATTGGAGATGTTGAAAGTTTGCCTGTTGATTCTCTGTCTCATTGTGAAGATTTTAATTGCTAGGTATTAAAAACACCCATGTAATATATATTCCATCTGAGAATCTGTTTCTCTAAACCTCCTGTAATGTAATCTGCATGGAAAGATTGAACTGTAGATGGCTGGGGGTTTGCTGCTGGGGGGAAGTTGAGGAGTAGGTGGTGGGGTGGATGTGGGTGGATTTGGCAAACAGCTGCTTTCCTTGTGACTTATGATGAAATAGATGTTAGTAGTAGGACACACAGGGCAAAAGAAAATCTATGAATTCTTATGATTCTGTCATCGCCCTCACATGCAAAATGGCCATAGTTTACTGAAAACTTACTATGTGCCCCAGACTCTACCTCTATTATATATATTCCTACAACAACTCCATAGGCAGGTGGCATTATCCACATTGATAGATGAGGAAGCCGAGGTTCAGAAAGGAAAAATACCTTATTCAAGGCCACAGCACTGGCCCATGCAACTGGGATTTGAACCCAGTTCCTTTGAACCCCAGAGCTATGTTCTTTCTGCTCTGCCCTCAGTTGTCCACTGTGAGCCAGACTCATTTTTTACCCGGCCATTCTGGTTTGCTGCCAAGGAACCCACCAGCCTCCTTCCTCAACTGATGGAAGCAAATCTCATAGACTTGTTCATCATCCGCGAACAAGAAGAGGGTGAGCAGTGACATGGCCTGCTGTTTGGTCGCAATCAGTCCACCAGCTAGTCACCCCCACCAACATTGGATAAATAGCTGCTATGCACAAGGCAGGGCCCTAGACTCCAGAGAGCTTAGAAGTATGAAGACAGGGCCTTTAGTCCGATGGAGCTGTGAAATAAACACGTCCCCCTCTCACCTGCACGTGGTAAGTTGCACATTGGCCGCACAAGGTGCTTTTACAGTGTCCTGCGTTTCAGCGGCTGCTGCAGCCTCTCGGAAAGGACAGAATATGCACTCAAAATGTCTGGATTTGAATCTTGTTCTCCCACCAGCAGATTTGTGATGCTAAGCAGATCCTTTTTCCTCTCTGAGTCTCTGTTTCCTCATCTGGACCATGAAGATCCAGGACCGCTGTCTCATAGAGCTGTTGCGAGGGTTAAGTGCCCGGATATATGGGAACTGGCCAGTGCAATGCCTGGCACACAGTATTTCTTTAAAGATGTTTATGGAACTCTGAGTCTTTCGTGCTTTATTGTTTTCAAAGCTTGTTCTTTCCAAACATCTCATCTGTGCTTCTGTGGCATAAACAGTTTGGCCTGGGCCACTTGAACTTCCTTGAAAGCCTCCTGCCCCAGCCCTCAAGCCTAAGCTCCGAGCAGAGATGTTCTCACATCACCTCTCAACCGCGAGCTGGTCAGACAAGAAAAACTGTGGCCTAGGGTCAGAGGTAGAATCCCTGCCCTCTCTATTCAACGACCCAGGCTGCTCTGTGACCTTGGCCGTATGTGATATTTTTATCCTTTGGTCAGAGTTTCATAATCTGCACCATTTGTACAAACATTCCAGGAAACATCTGTACAGGCTCATAAATTTGTGGGACAATTTACATATGGAGCCGCATTAAATGATAACCTTCTGATGCTCAGAGCCCACTCAGGGTCCTCCCTGTGGCCACCCCTTTCTCCTGAGCTTAGCTGTGCAGGTGCTGGTGGCCTGAGGCTATGATGATCCTGCTTTGGCCCTCTTGACTCTTTCCCCCAACCCCTTTCTGTGGCCTTTCATGATGGACAGTGCTCGACCCATAATTTTCTGTCTCTCAAGTCTCCCCAAGCAAGAGCTCATCCTCCCCCTGCCTCAGCTTTTGGTCCTTGGTGGGTAGCTCCCAGATCTGCCCCGAATGCCTAATCCTGCTTCCTGCCTGCAAAATCATAGTCAATATGAATTCCACCCTTCTGCAAACATTTATTGAGCTCCTGCTGTGTGCTAACCCTGGGGATGCCGGGTGAACAAGGTGGTTAAAGCCCTGGACAGAAGCAATACCCGAGTAAAACAAAGAAATAAATCATAAAGTTTCAGTTAGGAGGGGAACGAAGCATTAAACCAAATGTCCAGGGAGTGGAGAGATTGGGCTGATGGATTGTCTCATCATTGAGAACAAATGAGCAACGGTTCTGGCTTGCCTGCTGTGAGGAAGGTCAAGCAGGGTGAGGGGTGGGTAGGGAGGGCCGGGAAATGGTGAGGAAAGGTTCTCTAGGGAGAGGACTTCTGAGCAGACCCTACAAACTTGAGAAGGAGCTGGAAGATCTGGGGAAAAGGAGGCAACTGTACCAGAGGCCCTGAAGTGGGAGCGAGTGGGGTGTTTTAGGAGCGGTCACTATTTATTGTGTGCTTAACTCCATGCCAGGTGCCAGGAGTCATCCTTACATGCCATATCTTAACTGATCCTATGAAAAGAGTGGTAATCTTGTCCCTTCCGTTACTTAAGATGTAGAAGCTACTCCAGTCTCATTCTGGAGGATGAAGGCTCTGAGAGGTGGAGAGGCTAAGTAAGTGGTGGGGCTTGCATTTCACCAGCTTCGCAGTATCCCAGGCCTTTGTTTGGTAGGACTCACTGCACACACTGCCTCCTTTCAGCCCCACTTGCATTCTGATTAAACCCCACCTCTTGCCTTCATTACAGCTCATTTCCAAGGAGGCACCCCTTCCATACCTCACCTATGAGAGTCCCTTCCAAGTTGTCTCTGGCTCATCCCCCTGCCTTGCACTCAGCACCTAGTCAGCTTTTTCTCAGCATTTCACCTCTGTCCCTTCCCAGCTGCCATTTCACCCGTTCCCAAAGCCCTGAACCTGGTTCCTACCTGTTCCGTCTGCGCACTTTTGGCAGAAGAAATGTCCTCATCTGGAACTTCCTCACCATCCTCACGTTAAACCTTCAGCAAATTTTTTTTTAACATCTTTATTGGAGTATAATTGCTTTACAATGGTGTGTTAGTTTCTGCTTTATAACAAGGTATATCAGTTATACATATACATATATCCCCATACCTCTTCCCTCTGTGTCTCCTTCCCTCCCACCTTCCCTATCCCACCCCTCTAGGTGGTCACAAAGCATGGAGCTGGTCTCCTTGTGCTATGTGGCTGCTTCCCACTAGCTATCTATTTTACGTTTGGTAGTGTATATATGTCCATGCCACTCTCTCACTTTGTCCCAGCTTACCCTTCCCTCTCCCCGTATCCTCAGGTCCATTCTCTAGTAAGTCTGCGTCTTTATTCCCGTCTTGCCCCTAGGTTCTTCAAGACCCTTTTTCTTTTTTTTTAGATTCCATATATATGTATTAGCATACGGTATTTGTTTTTCTCTTTCTGACTTACTTCACTCTCTATGACAGACTCTAGGTCTATCCACCTCACTACAGATAACTCAATTTCGTTTCTTTTTATGGCTGAGTAATATTCCCTTGTATATATGTGCCACATCCTCTTTATCCATTCATATACAGATTGCCAACAAACACATGAAAGAATGCTCAACATCACTAATCATTAGAGAAATGCAAATCAAAACTACAATGAGATATCATCTCACACTGGTCAGAATGGCCATCATCAAAAAATCTAGAAACAATAAATGCTGGAGAGGGGTGGAGAAAAGGGAACCCTCTTGCACTGTCGGTGGTCATGTAAATTGATACAACCACTATGGAGAACAGTATGGAGGTTCCTTAAAAAACTAAAAATAGAACTACCATACGACCCAGCAATCCCACTACTGGGCATATACCCTGGGAAAGCCATAATTCAAAAAGAATCATGTACCACAATGTTCACTGCAGCTCTATTTACAATAGCCAGGACATGGAAGCAACCTAAGTGTCCTTCAGTACATTTTGATGCTCTGAATTTCAAAGGCTCTCAGGTATCTTAAACCTTTACTAGCGACATTAAGAATGACCCCTTGACTTGCCAGCCTCCATAATCTCATGAGCCAATTCCTTAGATTAAATCTCTCTCTAGGGGGATGGGATTAACATATACACACTACTATGTAGAAAATAGATAACTAACAAGGACCTACTGAACTGTACTCAATATTCTGTAATAACCTACAAGGGGAAAGAATCTGAAAAAGAATCTATATGTATGTGTGTATCTGTCTGAATCACTGTACAGTACACCTGAGACTAACACGATGCTGTAAATCAACTATCCTCCAAAAAATAACAATGACCCCTTGAATTGGAGGAAGACCTTACAGTGAACAAGACATTCACCGTTACTGTGTGTGCCTTTAAGTAGCAGAAACAGTGGGGGATGATTTTAAATTTAGGTGTTGCTGATGGCCTCACAGTAAGAAAGTAATGGAGGCCTATCAGTGGGGTTTGGGGCAGTGGGGGAGGAACAAGAACTGGGGAGGGAGGGGGATTTTATACTGTGTGTTGTAACGGACGCTGGAGTTCAGTCTAACTATAACTTTTCTTTTTTATCTATTCTATTTGTCTAGAATAATGAATGACGATACCTAGCACAGTGCTTTGCACATAGGGGATGCTAATAAAATGTTGGTTCCCTCACCGTGTCCCCATCTCCATCTCCAAGAAAATGATACTTAAATGAAGCAAAAGAATCGTGATTATAAATCATAGTAAGGGAGGGAATACATTAAACTCTTGACCAGAATGCTCAGGGAATAGAGAGTCTGGATTCGTGTTTTCTGGTAGTTGAGGATTAATCAGACTCTCTCTGTCTAAGCCTTTGAGTTGATGATGGAGGAATAGTGGTTATGGGTATAAGCCTTGCCAGCTGGGTTCAAGCCCTGACAGCCAGTTGCTCACTGTGTGAGGCATGTGACTTCATCTCTCCAAGCCTCAATTTTTCGTCTGTTAAATGGATATAATAAGAATTTGTTCCAGGAATCTGTCACTACATAGCAAATCATCCCAACACAATAATTTAAAGCAATGACCACATTTATCTTGCTCACAAATCTATTATTTGTTTTTTTTAAAAAATATTTATTTATTTGGCTGCGCCAGGTCTTAGTTGTGGTACACGGGATCTTTGTTGCGGCATGCGGGCACTTAGTTGCGGCATGCAAGATCTGGTTACCTGACTGGGGATGGAACCCGGGCTCCCTGCATTAGGAGCGTGGAGTCTTAACCACTGAACCACCAGGGAAGTCCCACAAATCTATTCTTTGGGTAGGGTTCAGTGGGGGTAGTTTTCTTTGCTCCATTCAGTATCAACTAGTGTGGCTTGAAGCTGGAATCACCTGAAGGTTCACTCACTCACTCGCTCGCTCACTCACTCACGTGTGTGGTAGTTGATGCTGGTAGTCAGCTAGGGGTCTAGTTGGGCTACATGCAGCCTCTCCATGGGACCTGGGCTTCCTTAACCACATGGTAGCTGGATGCAAGGGCAAGCATCCAGGGGGAGGGGGAGGGGGAGGGGGAGGGGGAGGGGGAGGGGGAGGGGGAGAACCAGGCATAAGATGTATTTCATTTAATGACCTACCCTCAGAATTCACTCTGCATCACTTCTACTACATTCTTTCCATTAGGCATGAGTCTAGACAGCTGGCCCATATAAAAGGGAGGGAAATTAGACTCTACCTTTCTCACTGTTGTGGCCTCTCCAGTTGCGGAGCACAGGCTCCGGACGCGCAGGCTCAGCGGCCATGGCTCACGGGCCCAGCCGCTCCGCGGCATGTGGGGTCTTCCTGGACCGGGGCACGAACCCGTGTCCCCTACCTCGGCAGGCGGACTCTCAACCACTGCGCCACCAGGGAAGCCCGCAGACTCTCCCTTTTGATGGGAGGAGTGGAAAACAATGCTTAGCCCTGCTTAAAACCACCACATAGTTGCTCCATCAGGGCTGCAGTGAGGATTGAATGTGATCTTGCAGTAAAGCAGGGCACAGTGCCTGGCACAAATGTGCAACCACAGCAACCATATGAAGCAGGTCACGTTTCCAGTTTGCAGCTGAAGCAGCTGAGGCTCTGAGAGGTGAAATGACTTGCTCAGATTCCCAGTGACTGCCAGAGCAGGGATTTGAACTCTTGCTAGCAGGACTCTGCGTGGCTCCTTCAGAGGCTAGCAAAAGACACTGACATCACTCAGCGTCATTTACACGTGGTGCCAGTTGTTAGAGGAAACGGATCTATGAATTGGATGATCTAATCTCTACAGCCTGAAGTCATCCTTCCTTCTTTCCCAGATTATCCCTCTTTCCTCTTTGAAAAGGGACTTGGGGCTTGATTAGGTGGGCACTGGAATATTTTGCTTTGCCCTGTACACACTGCTGGGGGAATGGCACTAAGACCATCAGTTTCTTCTTTCTCAGGTTGTCATCCAGAAGGCCTTGGATGAAGGTACCAGACAGGCCTTAAGTCACTGTGTCCAGTCCCCTTTGGACTTTGGGAGGTGTCTAACATCTGCTGGCTTGACCTGGAAGCTTCTGTTCTCCACTTCACTTGTTAACTACATCGGGCTGCTCTGTAGCTTTAAAACACTTCCATACCACCCCATTCGTTATGCTCCATTGATTTAGAGGGGAAGGTGTGGATCCCTTTGTCTGTTTACAGGGATTATAAAATATGGGCTGTATCTGTAGCCTGAAATTATATGTGTGTCAATAAAATACAATTTTTGAAAAAACACCTGACAAAACGTGTTTTAATTTTGCAGTGGAAATCCCATCACCTGTCAAATTAAAATGTAATCCTCCTTGAAATGAAAAGTACCTTTTGTAGACAAAAACCTGAGGAAGAAGGCAATGAAATTGGACTGCTACCTCCAGCTTTTTAATTTGGATTTTTTTTTCCTTTTTCTCTCCCCTATATGCCTGGTAATTTTTCTTCCCAGTAGAAATTTGCTTGTTTTAAACTTAAAATGTACTGCATAGAGAGCCATTTTGCTCTATATTATTACTTCTGTTTTAAAAAGAATTTATAACCTAAGTTTTTTGGGGTTTTTTGTTTTTTTTTAAAGTAAAATCTCACTTATGAAAGTGTGAAACTCATGGAGACTGTTGTATTAGGAACTTCTCTTTCCATTTGGACTGTGAACCCTGAGCATTTTTGGAGGCAGTGAAACTGAAGACCTGCTTTACTCTGGGGTGGGTGGTGGGAGGTCGAAGGATACATCCTGGGTCTCTTCTGGAAGGTAACTCTAAGTTATCCAGCACGGTTCCCCTCCCCTTGGCCATATCACAGCCAGGAAGGGAGCTGCATCTCCTAACATTCTGGGTGCTCTGTGCAGTGGACCTCATGATTTTACTGTTTGAGGATAACTTTGGGTGCTGGGAAAGAGGGTATTTTTCACTTTCTGTTTTTCTTTAAGATGTAGATATTGCTTTTATAATGGGAAATAAAACCTTTGTTTTAAAAACAAAACCACAAGCCCCTAGGGATTATTGTTTAGAGGGACTCTTTCCAGTGTGCTCATTCATATATTCCATTCCCCAATATTTTCATAGCACCTGCTATGTTCCAGGCCCTGTGCTGGACTCTCCGGACATAAAGATAAACATAAGTAGCCATGGCTCCTGTCCTCACCGAGTTTACAGTCTATGGGAGTGGAAACAGTAAACATAGGGGCTCATTGAAATGGAACATTCAGACAGGGGTGTGGTGCCATTGGAGGGCAGGAAGGGGAGATTCACCCCAGGCAGAAGGTGGGATGAGACTTCCCTGAGCTGAAATCTGCAGGCAGAGTAGAAGTTGGTGAGTCAAGAAGGAGGGAGGTGTGCCCAGGCAGAGGGAACAGCATGGACAAAAGCCCAGTATCAAGAGGACGTGGAGGCATGAGGTCCTGAAAAAGGCTCGTTGTGGCTGGGATGGAGCCCTCGAGCTAGGAAGTAGGGGATTCAGCAGGATGCTCTACCCAGGGCAGTTGACCGTGTTCAGGAAGGCCACCTTTATCTGAGAGTAATAGCAAAGGGTTTGATGCAACCTGTGGTGTGTGGATGAGCTGTACATAACTCCGTAACGGCAAAATGCAGGAAGCCCAGCTTGTCTGAGGCAGGCCTTTCTCAGTCTTTGAAATGGCAAGGTAGACTGGTTGCAATGACCTTTTGGGGTGTGGGCAGCTGCTGTGTCTTTGGGTTCAAGTAGTATCTTGAAAATCTTCCAGTGCTGTTCGGTGAGGTCAGGAAAGAAGAGTGAGGCTGTGAGCATGTACCCGCGGGTTTGCCTGTGGGTAGGCGAATCCCGAGGGGGCACATTCCTGGGAGGAAAAAAGAGCCGCCCCCCCCCCCCCCCCCCCCCCCGCCGAGAGGCCCAGCCTCTGCTACCATGGACAGCACCTGCCTTGCTGTGCTTCATTCATTCCGGGAGGACCTCCCCTGTGCCAGGTACCTGCGGCGGAGAGAGGATTCTTGCTTCTGACAAGACCACCCTAGGCTGAGTCTGGTGTGTGGAGAGGGTCCAGACAGGGTTCAGGCCATCGCTCTAGATGGGTGGGCAGCTGCCTGCAGCTCCTTTGTCCTCAGAGGCAGGTATGTCTGCCCAGGTCCTGGTCCAGGAGGCACCATTGCTGCAGGAGCAGAAATGAGCCTGTGACTCACTGGGCAGTCAGCTGAGCCCCCAAGGTCCAGCTGACAGACCAGCCTGTGCTCAGGGCAGGAGGGAGCCCTCAGCGGGGTGGGGATTGAGCCTGCTGTGGGTTTCTGGATGTTGTTTGGAGGCAAAGCCAGCACACCGATGGCTCTGGTTTTTATTTCAGCCTCTCCTTTTTGGTCCCATCCTGTTTCTGCCCCTCCTCTGCCCCTTCACCCTTGAATGCTCCTGTAATAGAACTGTCTCATTTCCTACCTGTCCCAGCCCTGGCACCCAGATCCCAGCTTTGCAGTTCCCCACAAAGTTTTAAGTTGGGAGAATTTTGAGTTGATCTCGGGCAGGAGTGGAGAGTGTCCTCAACTGCACAGTGGGTAAAAGTACCTCCTGGAGTTTTGTGAGGGTTAGCTGGGATGATGCATGTAAAGTGCCCACAGCTCTGCCTGGCATGCCCCTAATAAATTCCTAATAAGTGATATTGGTAATTATGAATAACCAGTCTCAGCAGCTTAGAGGGTGCAGGGGAGAGAGAGCCTTTCCCCTACAACTGGTGTTTGTTAAGCACCCACTAATACTGCTAGCTGACATTTGAGCACATTACACGTGCTGGGCTGTGGACAGAACAGCCACTGTTATTACCCAAGATCTCACAGCAGGGAAGCATGGAGGCCTAACATGGGCATGTTGCCTGTATGAGACCAGGACACGGCCCCAATGGTGTGTGTGTTAGGTTGATGTGTAATGTATTACCGATAACCTACAGCCTATGAGGGTGTTGCTTAGTGCATTTTCTGTGAAGAGATACTGTGTTATTCAGAAGGCTCTATCCCTGTCATTCTGCTTGTATCCAGGGCATACCTGTGTCCACATTGTGAGATCCACATAGTCATAGGGTCTCCAGAAGGAAGCTTGTGCTCCTCCTTTCCTGGGCACCTCACCTGGTGGGAGGCACCATTGTGTGTCAATTCTCAAGCCCCACTCTATGCCAGTGTGTCCCTTCTCGGGGGCAGGTGATCTTGACTATGTCCTTCAGATACCACTGACAGAACCAGTGATGGTTGGCATGGTGATGAGAAGACTCAGAGGGCTGTGGGCCCTGTTCTTAAATACTTGAGGGCCCCCTAAAAAGAGGAAGCAGACATGTTTGGGGTTGTCAAAATGGTTAAACTAGGGCTATGGGTAGACAAGTTTCTGCTCAATTAAAGGAGGAAATTTCTGACCACTAGAGCTATGGAAAAGCGGACAGGATGCTTCCAGAGGTAACAATCTCTCTTGGTATTGGAGGTATATAAGTCAAGACTTACTGACTACTTGGCAGGGCTGTTGTGGACAAGATTGTATTATCTGAGGGGTGTGTGTGTGTGTGTGTGTGTGTGTGTGTGTGTGTGTGTGTGTGTATTGGCGTTCCTGCCCTCGTGTCTGCCTTCTGAAAGGGGGCTGTAAACTTCCTGGCCTCTCACATGTGGAATGGTTACCTCTGGTGTGTGTTTGCGGGTGTGGGGGAGCTCATCATTTCTATGTTTTACTATTATTTCTGCATGCATATTTAATTTAAATTTGTTACAACAAGCAAGCATTGATTATATGATAAAAAATAGATTAAAATTGCACCTTGAATCAAAATTGCCTCTGAATTATAAGTCACTAAAGAAAGATCAGTGGGCTACTACAAGTCAGGAGACCCGAGGTCTAGCCTTAGCCTGGCTGCTCCCTCTCTATATGACTGGGCAAGGTACATTTTCATTCTGGGACTCAGTTTGCCCATCTGTAAAATGGGAGGACTGGACTATATACGCTATGCATGGCCCATATAGCTCTGATACGCAGGCTGAGCTGCCGTGGGAGTGGGGGAGGGAGAGAAAAAGAAAGGACAATATCTGTGCCTCTGTGTGATGGGAATAGGGCTAGTGGTGAGAGAGGGACCTGTGTCTTTGGGCTGCATCCACTTTGTCAATACTGCTCTATTTCCTGACTCTCCTTGGCATCCTCCGTCTGGGAGATGTGTAGGAGGTGCCGACTGCATCACTTGTGTCCCAGAAGCTCCGTGATGCCTAGAGGGTTGGCTTTTGAAGAAGCAAGCCTGGGGGATGGCACTGCTGGTTTCCCCTTCTGTATGCCAGTCTCTGTCCCTTTAAACACAGCTGGCTTTCCCATGCACCATGCTTCTGCCACCCTGGTGACTCTGTGAAGCTAGCCTCGCTTTCGTGCTGGCTTGTCCTTCCTCCTAGCCCCCTCCGTGCTCCACTCACCCCTCTGCTTTCCTTTCCCTGAAATTCCAACCCGTGTCTCCATTCTCCAACCTTCTGGGAGTCCTTCCCTAGCTTACTGAAACCCCACTTCCCTTTTGACGCTCAGTTTTACCCTGCCCCTTAATTCTGGCTAGATCCACAGTTTGGGGATTAAGAGGTACCCTACTAGTCTCAGCTCCCTATCCTGTGTGCAGGAGCCTGCCTCGGCCCCCTCTGGCACCCCTGCTCCCACCAGGGAAGGAGGATTTGGACCCTCTCCTTCACTCACAGACAGGATCATAGTTGGTGGGTGAATGAACAGCGCTTTTGGACACCGCCTCAGCCTCTGGCAAACACCTTTCCTGAACCCCAGGTCACTGTTGCTTAAGTCACAGCTGGAGGCTGGCTTCAGAGCATATTGATTTCTCCCAAGGCTTTAATAACCCCGAGCTTCAGTTTGCCTATTGGCTCTTTCGTAATGTATCAGCCTCATAAAATGGTCACTTTCGGTTAAAAGATCTCATTACTGCAAAAAGAGATGTTGAATCACACTTTCAAGGTCATTGGTGAAATGTGATCTTTGAGACTCATTGGCCCTGGTCCAGGGCGTGGGGAAGTGGATATTAAGAAGATAAATTAGAAGTCAAAACACAGGTCTGTTTTCCCCTGTGTCTTAGGCTGAGTGTCTGTGATGAATTTTGCAAGGAAAAAATCAGAATTCCCTCTCCCCACGCTGCACTCCCTGCCACCTTCAGAAGTCAGATTCCAGCTTGGAGAGACAGTCAGCAGCTCTTTAGTTCAACCCTGACATTACCAGAATGGTAATTTCTCTGGGTAGTAACACAGAAGGCTGCCTTCTCTCCTGCACGTCCCTGAGGTTGGCTTTACCCCTCAGCCCAGATATTTTTCAGTTCCATGCAGTTCAGGAAATCCTTGTTAACGGGCTTGTTCTGTGCCAGGTGTAGCGTACACGGGTAAGGAACACAGAGACATGTGACAAGGCTCCTGTCCTTGGAGCCTACTCGCCTCTGGTGTCGGTGGGGCCGGGGGTGAGGAGGGGATGGACTGATGCGGTCGGGGTGCCGCTGGGATAAGACGGCAGACCCTTTCTTTCATCAACCCTAAACTGCAAGTATTAGGACCGACGCCATTGACGGTAAGGAAACTGAGCCTTAGAGAGGTTAAAATGCCCGGGGCCAGTGGTAGAGCTGAGCTTGGGATAAACACAGATGCTGGCCACGTAGAGCCAGGGCCCCCGAGGCTGACTTACTCCTCGTTGCACTGGTGTGACTGGGCTTTTCCGCTGGTGGAATGGCACAGCAATGGGGAGAGGGAGTCCTTTCTCCCCCCAGAAGCCACCGACTAAATCTTCAGGCCTCCAGGGATGTCTCTCATGGGGCACACGTGCTCCAAAGAACCACCATTGCAGCATTTCACCTCTTTGCAAAGAAATCTCTGTGGATGAGGGCTCTGTAACAAAACCGGAGATTCCTCAGGGTAAATACCCAACTGTTTAAAGACAACCTCCAGGGGAAGTGCCAGACCCCGCTCATCACTAGAAGGAGACACAGGATGGATGGGGCCGTGAGTGTGGCATGTTGGGCATTTCTAAAGCTCGTGGGGCTACTTAGGACTGGGAGGTATCCTTGGCTAGTTTCCTGGGCCTCTGAGCATTTTCCTCTCTCCCATTCATTCATTGGAAAATGACTTGTTGCATCTCTCCTGTGCACCAGGCACTGTCCTAGGCACTGGCGATGCCCTGGTGGACAAAAACAGGCAAGTCCTGTCCTGCTGGAGCTTACAGTCTGCTGAGGAGAGGAGATCATCAAAATAATGAACATCGAATGAGTAAAACATGGAACACGTCAGATGGTTATAAGTGTATGAATAAAAATAAAGTCGATTACGGAGAATAGAAATATGGTGACAGGGTGTTGACGGCATGTTGCACAGGCCGGTCAGGGAGGACCTCACTGATACGTTCACATTTCAGCAGAGTCCTGAGGTGAGGGAGCGAGGCAACATGCTATCTGGACATGAGAAAACAGCAAGTGCAAAGGCTCTGCAAGGAGAACGTGTCTGGCGTTTCTAAGGATGAACCGGGAGTGATGTGGTGAAGTAGACTAAGAGTCAGGGGAGGGAAGTGATACTTGAGCCTCGCAGGTGACCATAAGAGCTTTCGTTTTTACACTGAGGGAAATGAAAACCCAGTAGGGGCTTTTGAGCAGAGGAAGGATAACACCAGGCTTACATGTTAAAGGATCCCCTTGCTCGGGGCTTCTGTGTGGCCGATGGCTGGGAGGGGAGGGAGGGCAGGAGGGGATGAGCAGATAGAAGGTGACGGCGATGATCCCTGTGGGTCATGAGGGTGACTGGCACTGTGCCTGTAGCCACGGAGGTGGAGAGAAGTAGATCGATTCTGGATACACTGAATATACAACAGACAATTTTTGCTGATGGATTAGTTCTGGATTATGAGAGAAAGTGAAGAGTTAAGGAAGACTAAAGCTTTTGGCCTGAGCCAGTGGGAGAATGGAGTTGCTATTTAATGAACTGGGGAAGGCAGTGGAAGAAGCAGGTGTGGGGAGAAGAAAATGTGGAGACTGGGTGTTGGACACATTAACGGTGAGATGCTTATGAGATCCACAAGTGGAGGCATTGAGTGGGCAGTTGCATATGAGTCTGAGGTTCACAGGAGAAGTCCCGTCCTGATATATACGTTTGGAAATCATCAGAGAATAGATGGTGTTTAAAGTCATGATACTGGGAAGAAGTGTGGATGGAAAAGAGATCTGAGGACTGATCTCTGGGGTGCTCAGTCCAACATTAAGATGTCAGGAAGATGAAGAACATTGGTGAAGGAGACAGAAAGAACAGCCGGTGTGGTAAGAAGAGAAAAAGAGAGGGGTCCCAGTGTGACTGACATTAGAAAATTATGGTTCCTTCCCAGTCTCTGCTTCTTCCATCCTTTTCAGGCCTCTGACTTTGAGCTTCGCCTGCAGAGGTAGCAGCACCTTAAGACCATGTTTCATCGAACTCAGCGATGCAGAGTCTTGGTTCCATCATATGTTCCGAGTGGGTTTCTAGGAGGATTAATTGGTCTTTGGCCAGGAGGGATTAGGACAACATTTCAGTTGGCAAGCAGCCTTAGAGAAGTCCCGTAGTTACGATGGACGGGGTTTTCTTATGAATGGAAGGCAGGACTGAGATTTTTAAAACGTTGAACTGCAAAGCAAGAACAACTGGACATCTTTCAGTTTTAAGTCTGAATTGGAGGTCTGATCTTGGCATAAATAGACAAACCTGGTGATGTTTCTGGGGAGTAATTATGGGACATTTCTTCAGCAGCTGTTGGCTATTAGAAATGGAATTGCTGTGGCTTCAGAAGAAACTGTCTGAAGGAAGAGACCATTATTTTGCTTTAGATCAGGATTCAGCCTGGTGTCTTGGAAGGAAAAAGAGACCTGAACTTGATTCGAGTTCCAGATCTGCCCCTGGTTAATTGTTCAACTGTAGGCCAGTTACTGAAGAATTCTGGGTGTCAGTCTTTTCATCTGTAACATGGGCATAATTTCTCCCTACTTGCAGAGACTTCGTAAGGATTTAATATGCACCAGTACCTTGTTCATTATAGGGGTTAGTTAGGGCTGGTTGGTTTTATTTGCTTTCCTCTAGTGAGGAAGTGATGGGACTTCTGAGGGAGGTTAAACAGTACATATCATGGGCATATGTATGCGCCTCCAACTCTCCAAGAATAGACCTCTCCCACAAGGAACTCTTTAATCCATTTGGAAAAACAAAGCTGCTTATGTGAGAGCATGTTTAAGAACCCTGTGGTGTGAGACAGTCTGAGGGGAGAGGGAAGGCTTCAAGATGATCCTTGAGCTGGGCTGAACCCAGATGGACAGAGTGTGGATGGGTGACCTGGAGAGGGGTGGCACCTTTGTGTTTAGTTCTGACTTGTCCAGAGGTGAGGGAGTTGAATGAAAATCCAGTTAATTTTGAACTCGTTAAAATCATCCATCAACTGTGCTAGAGAAAGTACAGAAGAAGTTCTTGTCTCCAAGCACTTCCAGTCCTGTGGGCTGTTGGAGATGTAATAGACATTCACGATATAGAGTGGTGAGCTCTCTACATGAGACCTGTTGTAGAAGAGACAAACGTTATAAGCTAGGGTTTAATTCAGTAAGAGCTTTGGAGAATCTGGTGGACCGTGAGTCATAAGAAATCACAAGGAAGAAGGAGGTGAGTTATTTTCATAAAGTCATGGAGATCTCCTCGTCGTGTTCCAGATGGAGCTTCTGCTGAGGGGCTGTGTTTGCTCCAAAGCTTCCATCTGGGTGACAAGGAAGGAATGCCCTGGCTTTCCCATCTGTTCCAGCTGCTATCTTCCTTCAGTCTCCTGGAGTCATATTGGCCCCTCTTACCAGCCAACTAGTATGTTGTCCAGGGTAGGGCAGGATTTGAAGCCAGGTGAGCTGGGTTTGAATCTCAGCATCAACCTTGGCTACCTGTGTGGCTGTAAGTCAGTCAGTAACCTGCCTAAGTCCATCTCCTCATACGCAGAAGGGGGATATGACCCCTAACTCGCAGGTCATTGGAGGATGAGGCTGTCATTAGCTTATACAGTGGTTTTGTGAGAGTTAGAATTAGGAGAAGGTATCTCTTCTTCCAGACATTCTACTGTCATCTTCCAGCCTATGGTGTGAATGGTGCCCCCTAGGGTATGTAGGATACACATCATCCATTGCATAAACGATAGCCACTACTGTGATAATCATTATTATCACCTTGATGGAAAAGAGCTCCAGCCTGACCTTTTGGTGGGTTAGTTGGATCAGCCTGATGCCTGGTTAATCAGATTTCATCACAAAAGAGCAATTCTGCTTTGACCAGCTAACATATAATCGTGACAATACACAGGGGTGTGCCAGGAGCTGTGTGTTCTTATTAGACCTACTTTAGCACTCAGTGTCAGAAGCTGAAGGTCATCAAAACATTGGCCATCTCTAAATTATCGTGCTGCCAAAATAATTCCTACCGCAGAGCAGACTGTCTCCAGCCACTGGAGACCAAAATAGAGCCTAATGGATTTAGGAAGCAATCAATGCTTCTAAAGACATTTGTGGGTTGTAGCTCATAAAATATTAATTCTTTCTGTTTGTCTTTAAGAATATATTTTATATGTTAATGCATTATTGAAGGGTGTTTATAATGTTAAGTGACTTAAGACCTGAGCATTGAATGGCTGAATTTATTTTTCTTTCAGATATAAATATAAAATAAAAAGACAAAACCAAATCCCACTGACCATGCTGGTAGCCATGAGTTGACAGCCATGGAATCAAACTGTATCCTTATACAATGAAGTTGTTTTATTCACGTTTTGATGGGCAAATGAATAACTTATGTATGGCATTTCCCACCTAATCAAATGTTTCACTCTCAGATTTACAGGGCACGTTTATGAAATCACAACTGTGCAGCTCAGCTTTATTTGTCCTTAATAACATTCGGGCCGGGGAGGGTTGCGTCTGGGTCTTCAATGTACAGAAGGATGCAAGTGAAGGAGGAGTGATCACAATTCAAAGGAAGCATGGGCAGTCGGGAAGATGCAGGGAAAACTGTTTAAGATTGACTCAATTCATCTTCTGGACAGAAAGTATTGTAGACGTCTGGGTTCTTCTGAGAGTGGGCATGTCTACACTATACAGAAGTACACAAGGTATGTTTCTTGGTGTATTTCATGGAACACTGCATTCTAGAAGGAATGATTTAATGCACTTTTAGGGGGGCCACAGATCACTCTGAAAATTTAACCTATGGTGCCACACTTAAGAAACATGGTCATATTCACATGCACACAAAATTCTTCACATGATTTCTGAGGGTCCTTCACCCCGGACATCAGACTGTCGGGCTCTGATCTAGTCCAGTTGTCTTGTTTTTCACTCCAGGACTCTGAAGCCCAAGGAGGCGGTGGCCCGCCTAGGGTCACACAGCTCCTGATACCTCATCCCAATACCACCTCTCCAGGTGGTAGAAGGTGTGAACTTAGGCATGGAGGAGTGTAGACTCTAGAGCCAGGGTGCCTTGGTTCATAGCCTAGTTTTGCTACTTATTATTGGTTTCACCTTGAGCAAGTTATTTCTCTTTCTGTGCCTAAAATGTCCTCATGTTTAAAGTGAAGATAACACAGACTTGTTGTGAATATTAAACAGACTGATCTACTTAGAGCTTGGGGCTTGAAACACAGTAAGCACTTTGTAAGTATTGGTTTCCATCGCTGTGTGTCGAGATCAGAGTCCCCTGCAATATGCTTTCATAGCTTTTTGCATGTTTTTTCTGGTTTTTTTTTTCCTCCTTCATTGTGCCTATAATATAATTTATAGGACTTTGAAACTATCTTGACTGTTTATTTGTTTGCTTATTTATCTTTGGTCTGTTTGGGTGCAAATAGACACTGCTTCACCCTCAGTACCTAGAATGGATCCTGACATATAGTAAGCCATCAATAGACATTTATTGGATAACTGAATGAATGAATGCATGAGTAGCCCTTATTATCATTTGTCTCTGTGTGCTCATGTGTTGTGTGTACTGTCTGTCTCCCTCCTGGACAAAAGCTCCATGAGACCATCACTTACTGTAGTTACCTCCATCCCTCAGTGCTGTGCCTTGGCACATGGTAACTTCTCAATAAGTATTTGTTAATTGAACATGTGGATGTTTATAAGGAAACAGGAGAGAGTAAGAATAACAGAGGGAGCATAGAGGAAAGAAAGAAAAGGAGAGAAAAAGGACATTATTTCAGGTCCAGCATTCATGCCACTCCCCCATTTATTCATTACTAAGGCAATAGGGGGTGGTGGTTAAGAGCCCAGACTCCAGAGCTGGCTTCAAACCCCACTTCAGCCACTTACATTGTGTGAATTTGGGACAACTTAGCTAACCTCTCTGTGCCTCTGTTTACCTGAAATATGGAGTCATATTAGCACCTACCTTATAGGGTTGATAAAAAGATGATGAGTTAATCTCTGCAAAGTGCTTAGAACAGTGACAGGCAGATAGTAAATGCTCAATAGACACCAGCTCTAATGATCATTTACTTGCTAATTGCAGCAAACATTTACAGAGTATTTACTATCTGCCAGGCCCTTGCTGGGTACTTAAGATACAGTTGGTGTTTAAGAAAAAACAACACACCTCTTCCACGGGGAGCTCAGCATCTCCTAGGGGAGATAGAGAAGCGCATTAACAGTCCCACGCTGGTGCGGTACAAGGAACTGCCGTGGGGCATAGAGCGGGCACCCTCGCCAGGCCGGGGCCCAAGGTGCAGGGACAAGGAAGTTCCCAGAGAAGGGACGTTAAAAGAAAAGCTGGGGTTAGCCTCGTAGTAGAAATGGGAGGAAGGGCATTCCACATGAATGGAACAACATGTTCAAAGATAGAGAGGTGGCAGCAGCAGCTATATGTTTGGAGGGCAGCAAACATCAGGGTGCCATTCATCCATTTCATTCATTTCATTAGTATCCATTGAGCACGAACAATACTTATGCTAGGCGCTGTTCTGTGCACTGATAGTGCAGAGAACAAATTGGACGTGAGGCTTCTATTCTAGCATGGGAAGACAAACAATAAACAGATGTGGATGTCATGTGTCAGGTGGCCAGAAACACTATGGGGAAAACCAAAGCAAAGTAAGGGATATAGGGTTTGTGGTTAGGGGAAGGAGTGTTATTTGAGATGGGGCGGTCAGGGAAGGCCTCTCTGATAAGTGACATTTGTACAGAGCCTGAAGGAAGTGAAGGAGGAAACATGGGACTCTCTAAGGAGACATTGATTGGTCCAGGTAGAGAAACAGTCATGTGCAAAGGCCCTGAGTTAGGAGCAGGCTGGACCTGTTGGAGATAGAGCAAAGAGGCCAGTTTGAGGAGTGAGCAAGGGGAGTGTGGGAGGAGACCGGGCAAAGGGCTGGCCAGTTGCCACTGGACCTTGTGAAGACAAGTGGAAACTTTGAGCATGAGTCGGAAGGAAGACAGAGAGGTTGGGGGGCCCGACTGCCCAGGGCCGAGGCATAAGCTCTGCCAAGTGATTGAGCTTTCTTCATGAGGGCCAGGGAACCACGGAAGGGTTTTAATCAAGAGTGATGTGGTCGCACTGCGTCCGACAAAGATAACTCTAGCTTGAGAGTTTACTGGAGGGAGGGGCGTCAGGTGAGGAGTTCAGGGCGTGACCCTATTGAAAAAGCAGGGAGGCCTGAACTTGCAACAGGGGGCAGAGCTGATTGCACCCGCAGTCTCCTTCACTGCCTGCAAGTTCCCCTCTTTCCACGGGTCTCACCAGTGCCTTACTGGAATCAGCGTTACCTCCTGAATTGAATTGTGGGCGGGAAAGACCAGCATTCAGTTGCCTGAGCCCCTAAGGCCAATAGTGAGAAAGAAACTTCCAGCTTTCTTGTGGGTGCTATTATAGGTGCAATTTCTGCAGCTTGAAGCCTAGGTCTAGAACAGTGAGACATTTTTATGTTGTACACTGCATTGCAAATCAGATTATTTTTTAAAAAATTAATGGCATCTGTCATTTAAAAGAATTTTAAATGCGTCTTTGTCTCCACTCTTGGAAAACGCTACCTCTTAGTTTTTATGCTAAATCAAGTGATCACAACCCAAGAACTCAGCAATTTTGCACTTTAAACATTTACTACATGATTTATTTCCTTCCAATGAATTCATGATTAAATTTTAAACCCACACTCCTATTCATCAGGGAATCAGAGAACAGAGGGTGAAATGACATTTTTCTTTCTTTTTTAAAGTTTTAACTTGGAAATGCTGTCTGTTGGGTCTTCAAAAACCCATCGTTGAGCCTTCTCTCCCCCTCTCTGCACCATCCACCTGGAGCTCCGGTTATCCAGGGCAGTGGACAAGGAGTGTGGACCAAGGACAGAGCAAAAGGCAGCTGACTTTTCCATCCTAGATATTTTTGTCTCTTGTCCCTGGAAGATAGGAGTTGGTATTTACTGTCCTAGAAGAGTACAGAATCCTGATGCCTCTGAATGTTTATGAATAAGGAGAAAAATACTCATTGACATGTATGCTGAAGACTGCTGGTCTGAGACCACCGGGTCCTCCCAGATAAATAGGGAAACAGATGTTTGGGAGGTGCCTGCCAGGATATTAATAGTTTTTCACCCAAATTCTGACGTTGGGCTGACCCCCTCCCCTTCTTCCTTCCCACCTGGGTCTCCGGCCCCCTCTCTGTGATAAATGATCCCTTCCCTTTTGTAGTGGTTGCTTCTGCTCTCCACTGAGATCTTTCTGCAGTCAGGGCTGTATTTCCCGCTATGTGAAGGAGTGATGTGAAGGCTATCAAAAGGTTTGTTTGTCCTGAAAACCCTTCCCTCTGCACACCACCAGCAAACCACGCCATACCGCCCCTGCCACCGCATACCCACAGGTGCTTGAAAACACCTTGATCCAGTGGAAGAAGCTGTGTATGAGACGCAGACATGCCTAGGCTAGAAGCTTTACTTTGCCACTTCCTCCCTGTGGCATTGAATGTGTTATTAAACCTTTCCAGGCCTCAGTCCCCTCATCCATAAAATGCGATTGGCTTTGTAATATCTGTGCCCGTGCCCAGCGTAGAGTAGGGGCATCAGGGAACAGTGACATTTTCTCTATTTGTATTAGACCTTTGGGTGAAGGCATTGGGTCTCCAAAAAGAACCTTTTAAAAATGCAAAAGGGTTATCTCAGAGGGATGCCATAATTACCCAGGTAGGGATTGCTTACTAGATAAACAAGATGGGGCCACTGGAACAGAGTAGGAGAAGCGCAGCATTGGGGGATGGGGTAGGATATGCAATTTGGTAATGGGTGCAAAGAAATCCCAGGAAAGAGCTGTCAGGTGCTTGGTGGGGTAGGCAGAGGTGGAACACGTTTTGCAAACTTCTGGCGGTCAGCCCAAGCTAGCTCGGCTTCTGTGTTCTTGCTTTGCAGCTGGGGGAAGCTGGGGCCCCCTGGCAGCCTGTGGGGCTTGGGGGAGGGCACAATTTGGACTCATCAGATTTGAATCTGAGCATGGTCACCCACTAGCTAGGTGAGCTAGGACAGGTGACTCTATTCTTCTGATCCTCAGTTTCCTCATCTGCTAAATGAGGGGAGAGTCTAACAGGGTGTGGGAAGATTCAATGGTAAAAATGGGGGAAAGCATCATTTTCCCAAAGAGGAAAAGGGAAGACAGAGACAGCAGACCAGTCGTCTTAAGTCACAGAGCAGACAGAACAGAGGCTACAGGTCTGTCTTCTCCAGGCTGGCCTGCTCAGATGCTACTGATACTTCTACAGGTGGCCCCTGGAACTAGCCATTCCCTCAGGATGGGCTCATGTCACTGGGAGTCTCCTATTTCCCTTTACCCAGCCTTCTCCTTCTTCTCCTTCTTCTCCTTCTTCTTCTCCTTCTCCTCCTCCTCTTCCTCCTCCCCCTCCCTTCCCCCTCCCCTCCCCTCCCCTTCCTCCTCCTTTTTTTTTTTTTTTGCAATTAACCAAGCCTGTTTTTCTCTTGAAATATCTACTTGTCACCACTGCCCTGCAGAGGATCTGGGCCTCACTTGCCCAATCACCCTATAGCCAAGAGGGTCTGATTTGTTCCCGGCCTTTAAAACATAGCCATAAAAGGAGAAGCATGTGCTCATGACTGTTTTAGGAAATTCCTTGAAATCACCTCTTTGCCAATCTGCTCCTGATTCTCTGGCACCCTCTCTCATCTCTCTGGCCCCAAACTTCTGCTTCACACACCAAATTCCATATCTTCCTCTGCTCCCCTATTTGGGAGTAACTTCTAAGCTCCTTCCTAGGGATTTGGTTTCTGATGTCCTGTCTGGTTTTCAGTTTTGTTAACTCATTTGATCTCTGTCTCCCAGTGCCAGGTGGAGGCTCTGGGCGGTGGGGGCGGTGGAGGAGTTGGAGGTCCTGACCTTACCTTGACGGGATGTGTGGCTCCCTTAGGACTACTGGCTCCCACCAGTGTGCAGGTTCTTTCTCTGCACGCTTACTCATTCATTTTATAGACAGTCTCGGGCGTCTACTCTGTGCCGAGCATGGTGCAGGGTACTGGCAATAGCACACACACAGCGGCCCCTGCCCCAGTGGAGCTGATAGTCTAGAGACAAGTAACGGGACATTAACAGTACAGCTGAAGAGGGCTGTGCTGTGAGAGGCTGCCGAGGAGCACAAAATTCCAATTTGATGGTGGTCAGGGAAGCCTTCCTGGAGGAAGCCAATCTCATCTGAGACGTAAAAGGCAACTAGGAGTTAGCCAGTTAAAGGAGCGGAGAAGAGAGTATTGCCAGATAGAAAATGGCACATACAAAGGCCTGCAGGCATCTGAATGAATGAAGGATGGCAAGAATATGGAGTAGGGTGGAGGAGTTGGGGGAGAGGTGTAAGCTGGGTCCAG
Organism: Phocoena sinus; assembly: GCF_008692025.1. NCBI lineage: Eukaryota > Metazoa > Chordata > Mammalia > Artiodactyla > Phocoenidae > Phocoena > Phocoena sinus. The sequence goes on from NC_045770.1 coordinate 73,086,661, forward strand.
AGCATGGAAGGGTTTGCAGGCGTGCTGAGGAGTTTGGGCTTTGTCCTGTGGATGACGGGGAGCCATGGGATGGTTGCAAACATCAGATCTGCATTCTGGGGAGATCCCTCTCCTGCCATGTGGAGGACGGAGCCAGCCGCTAAGGCGGTGGTGGTGATAGACGACTTTAGTCCTTGGGACTTGTGCTCTTTAGAGAACACCCCACCCACCCACAGCCCCCACCCGCTCCCCCTTCCAACTTGCCACTTGAAAACGAAATCTCCAGCCTCCCTTCCTTTCTGCACTTGGCGTTCAGCGTGTCCCGGGCTTTGTCCAATCAGCGCTGGCCGGCTGAGTGCCTCTCCGGTTCGCGGCTGGGGCCTGATAATGCGTGTCCTCCTTTGTTTCATTGTGCAAATATGTGTCTGCGATGTGGTTGGGACTGATAAGTAAAGAAAATTGTGTAGCTTAACAGCAGACATTTCATGACCTCAGGAGTCCCCCAAGATGCGTGCTCCCAGCAAATTGTCGGCAAGCCCATTTATCACGGCGCTGACCTGGGGCTCTGTGCACATTTCGCTATGAAAACAACCCAGTGCCGTCAGTTACCATCTGCTCCGACCTCACCATAATGAAGCGAGCTTTAACTAACCCTAGTACCCACTGAGTGGTCCCATCACAAATGGCTTTTGGGATGCAGACACCTGCACGTGGAATGTAGTCTTCCTGATGGTGGATTTGTGTGGAAATCCAATACACCCTTGAAGCTTTGTTTATTTTTGGCTTAGGTAATTGAATAGCATTAATTATTTATATTTCATGTTGCAAGCCAGCAGGAAAAGGGCAGAGAGGGGGGAGGTTGGGAGAGGGACAGCTGACCAGTTGAGATCATGGCAAGCGGCTAAAATATTCTGAACCCTGATTAAGTAGGGGTGATTGTGTGTAGTCACTCCAAATAAATTTTGCTAGAAATATTGTATGTCGTTTCCCAGAAACCGTTTGCTGACTCCTTCAGGCAAAATGACAATTTATCAGTGTTTGGGAAGTCCCTTGGCAGTCCGGTTCTTGCTACCCCAAAACTCATTACACTCCATAGCTGTGACTTTAGTGATAAGAGCAAACTGCAAACTTTTACTGGGCGCTTACCACGTACCGCGTGCCAGGCACTGTGCTGAAGTTCCGTACAAATGTTGCAATCATTTGAAACTCAACCCCGTGAATTATCTGTTTAATTATTATCCCTATTTTACAGATAAGGGAACTGAGGCTAAAGAGATGGTCTTGCCCAAGGTCACAGCTAGTGAATGACACAACTAGGATTTGAATCTGGGCCTGGCTGACTCAGACTCTGCAGCCCCTTTTTTCTGAGGATATGAATACTTTAAAATGAAGACAGGCACCCGCCCCAGAGCCCGTGAGTCCCACTGGGGTTTTAAGCTGCCTGGTAGGATCAGGACGGAGAAGTGGATAGAGCCCCCTCTTTTATACTTGGCTTTCTTTATGAGTTGTGAAGCTAAAGGTTACTCTGCTAATTAAATGGGGAGAAAAGGGGGCTGTTGGAGGATCAGTGGCAAAGTGAGTCCAATTAAACCTTTAATGAGTATATTAAGCCATGTAAATCACACGCCTTTTTCTCCCCCTTTGGGAACATCGGCTTCCCTTGGCGAGCAAATCATTGGCCTACCCCGTGTCATCTGGGGCCTCCGGGAAGCTAGAAGGATGGTGGGTTTATTCTGCAAGTGCAAAAGCTGAATGATGCTTGAGGGTTTAAAAAAGAGAAAGTAAAAAAGGATCCCCTCTTTAATCACTAGTGTTTTACTAAATGTGACTTCCAGATTTAACAAAGCATGGGGACTAATTTAGGCTTTTGCTTTTCCTGATCTTTCATTAACAGATCTTGATTTTCTTTGAAACTTCAAATCTCTCCCAGTCACCCGCTGAGCTCTCAGCCTTGTTCTTGGGTGGGTGGGTGGGATCTTGGAGCTCTCCCCAGTCTTCCCATCCCTTAGGTAAATAGCCCCGGACTGCCTGGAGCGGCCTTGGCAAGGTTGAAAGGGAAAGTGATCTGGTGCTGTGGTCTCCTCTCTAAATGGAACGGTGGAGGCCATGAGCCGCATGAATCCAAGACTCTGTTCTGTGTGATCATTCATTCAGCGAATCTTCACAGAGCTTCTGTGATGCTCCAGGCTCGTGCTCCAAGATTTACCTTTGCTATTTAATTTCGTTTTCTCAAAAACCCATGGAGGTGGACTTTATTACTGCACCCCTATTCTAAAGATGAAGAAACTGAGACTCAGAGAGGGTAGTTACTTACTCAAAGTCAAAAACATACTGTTGCAGAGCTGGTATTTGAACCCAAGTTTAGTTGACTCCAAAGTTTGGGATCTTCTTCGACCCCAGTTGGAGGGAAATGACTGAGTGTTCTAGGCTGGGCCAGGGCTCAGGATTCAGTGAGGAGGGGGGTAGTCCTGGGGCCAGACTAGGGGCTGGGAGCTTCTCTGGGAGGCTCTCCAGGGCCTCTGGGCCCAGGAGATTGGACCCCACAGAGAGAGCCCAGGATGTCCACAGACCTCTGTGCGCCAGCATCCTCTGTGGGGCTGCTCTCCTACCTCCCCACCCAGCTCCGGTCCGACTTCAGGGGGCACAGACAGAAGGGGGACCTTTCTGAGGGCTGGGACCTTTCCAAGAGCCATGCAACAGTCAGGGGCAGCCTTGGCTAGATTATAAAGGTGGCACACTTTTTGTTTCAGACAACTCCTCCCCCCTCACATGGACCCTTTCCTTCCTTTTATCCGCTCATATGGAACCTCATTCTGACTCTCTGCTGGTTTCCATCTAATCCCTGCCTGATTTATGTTTTCAACACACACTTAAGTGTGCTGGGCACTGTTCTAAGCACTTTATACACAATGATTCGTTTAATCTCCATAACACCTCTACTAAGTAGATCTTATTACCCCTATTTCACCAATAAGGAAAACGAGGCAGGGAGAGGTTAACTAACTTACCCAAGGCCACACAGTTAGGATGTGGCCAAGCTGGGATTTAAACCCAGAGGATTTGACTCCAGCATCTGTACTCCTGACCACTACCTTGTGCTGCTATTTCTGATAACTCCCTGATGGGATATTTTCATTTCAAAGGAAAAAATAAAAAGAACACTTTCAGACATAAATAATGAAGGTGTAATGGATGGACCGCCATGCAGTAGGGCTGATGTTTGGGGGTGGGGGGTGGGCAGGGCTCTGGGTGCCATTCCTCACATCATAGTTCAAATGGGATGGGGAGACCAGACCTTACTTAGGGCCAGGATTCCTTGACACAAGAAGGGCTCTTTCCTTTAGTTAATCATTAAACAGACGTTTCCTGAGCACCTAGTATGTGCTGGGCACCGTGCTGGGGGAGGTGAGGACGTACATGAAGAAACCCTACTTAGGAGTGTCATAACAGAGTGTGCAGGGGAGAGAGAACAGCACAGGGCGTGGTGAGGCTTGGGGTGGAGAGTCAGCAGAGCTTCTGGATAAGAGAACAGGATTTGGTGCCCTTCTTACCTGGGTTCAATCTGGCTACACCATATGCCAACTGAGCCTCAGTTTCCTCATCTGTGAAGTGGGAATGACGTTATATTATTATGTCGTTCTCAGTTCTCTTTTAAACTTGGCCCAACGCTCAGTGAACGAGAGCTGAGATGCTGCTGCTGCTATGCCAAGTAGAGATGAACGCTGATGGGACATTATGATTTGCCAAAGACTCAGATGGAGGGCGTGGAAGGCCAGATTTCTAGATAAGAGCTAGTATTCTTAAGGGGCGTGGCAAAGGGTGAGAAGAGATACTTTAGCACTGGCAAACTCCGTTTAATAGTTGTCCCAGGTAGCCAGAAATGTCCTGTTGGCTAGTCATAAACTCCGCCTACACTGCTGAAGTGAATGCCACCCATCCAAAGGGGACCTGGCTGTGTTCCTTGTCATCCACAATATTCAGGGTGCTGGCTTACTTATTTCTGAGAACTATTGGTCTTTTACTCCCAATTGCTCTTTAGAAATACAGGTCCTCTGTCATTTGACCAGTTACTCTTTATTACCTGACTGACCTCTACTTATTCCCCTAGACCCAGGGTCGATGTCTCCTCTGTGGAGAAGCCTTCCCTGCCTGGCTTGAGCAGAGTGAGTCATGCACAGTCCACTGTCCCCATGCTGTAGTGCTGTGATTGTCAGAGTATGAGTACCCTAATAAGACGAGGAAACCGCATGATTCGGTTTTGGAGCGTTAGTATATCCAAGGACTAACAATCCAAATTTAGAATTTAAAGTAATTATATTCAAATGAAAAAGTAACTAAAATCCATGTCCTGCAGACACCAAAGATGCTCATCCTAGTCTGCCACAATCCTTGGCAAAACTCCCTTTTCTCTGCTCTGCAATTGCCTTATATCCAATAGTTCCTCGCGATCCTTCTCTGTGCCCCAAACCCCAAATCTCACTACACAGAACGTGCAAGCGTTTTTCTGTCTCTTTCTTCCTTCCGTATCTTCTCTATTCCTTTCATAGTGCTATGGACTTAGTCCCTTTCCTAGCAAGTATGAATCTTTTCTCTTTAAGAGTGGGAAGGGAAAACCAAGAGGCCAATGCAGGATTCTCCTTAGTAGGTGGAGGCAAATATAAACCCTGAAACACTTACAAGTCAACACATTTTTATCCCATCGCTCATAATCTTCCCTCCTCTTGACTGTGAGACCCTCTGTATTGGATAGGGACTGAGAGATTCATCTCTGTAGCCACTGTTTCCAGAGGTAACGGGGGAGGAAGACGGGTAGGCAGGCATAAATATTTGTTTGCTTTTGAGCCCCTGTTCTCAAGGCTCTGCTTGAGTTCCAGGATCAACTTTTTTTTTTTGGTGGTGAAGGTACTCAAGGACGTGTGCACAGAGCAACTTGACATCAAATCCTCCTTCGGCTCCCCAACAGGGGAGCCCGAGTTGTTGGTGCCACAGGGGACATTCCCGTACCTGCCAAAGTTGCCATCCTATCCCCCATTCTCTTTCATTTTCCTCTGCCCAAGTAGCACAGTTGGTCTCAACCCGGGTGTCAGCAGAATCACCTGGAGGGCTTTCTCTGGCCCTACCCACAGAATTTCTGATTCATTAAGGCTGAGTGAGACCTGAGAATCTGAATTTTCATAAGTTCCCAGGTGATGCTGCTGCCATTGCTTTGGGATCTATACTTTGAAAACCACGGCATTAGCAGCAAAAAGTACTCTTTTGGGGACCATACTATCAACTAACTTGAACCCTCGAAACAACTGAAAGCCACTGGGTTATGGGACACCTAAAGGACCTTCTACTAACCAGAATGCATTTTCTACCCACATGCCATCAATATCATTTCCTTCCCTTTCCCATAAGTATTTAGGGTTTTTCTCCTTCATTATAAGACCCCAGAGACAAGTAGGACCAGGAGCTGTTTTGTGTGTGTGTGTGTGTGTGTGTGTGTGTGTGTGCGCGCACACGTGTGTGCGTGTGTGTGTGTGCATGTGTGAGTGTGTGTGTGTGTGTGTATGGCTAGGGTGTTTTTCTTCCATCTCTTATAAATCTCTTCTGGCTTTCCTCCTTCTCATTGTGTCCTATTTATTATTTATTAAGAGGGTCTTAGCTCAATCCCAAGGAGCCCTGAGAACGTACTAAGGGATAAGGAATGGGGAGAAAGTATGTGGAGACTATTCCTTTCCATCTGGACGAGAAGAGGACCAGAGACGGGGCTTCCTTCAGAGCACAGCTGTGCTGTTAGGGCTGCCCTGGTTGGCACGTCTTCATTTTGTGACGCATCTTCACAATGGGTGTTTCATGTTTTGGTTCAGCATCTATGAGGCAGGAAGGGCAAGTATTACTGTCATGAACGTAAAGATGAAGACATTGAGGTTCAGAGAGGTGAAACCACCTTCCCAAGGACACATAGCTTGTAGCTATAGACTAGAGTTTGGAAAGAATCCCAGGAGTCTGTTTTAAACCCTTCTTCTGACTTTCTGACACCGAGTTCAGTGCTTGCAGTGAGTCAGTCAATCTCTCAGTCAGCCTCTCAATCCACCAGTGTTTATCAAGAGCCTCTCATCTGGGAGGCTGTGTGTTAGGAGTGGAGGTTCAGCAGTAAAGTCTATATTTGCCTGCTTTAAGAGAGCCCACAGTCTAGGAGGAAGCTGGACATGGAGAGAAGAATCGTCAATGGGATGAGCATCCCCAAAGGAAACGCGCAAGTGCTGTGAGGCTTACAGCACAGGGATTACCCCTCACTGTGGTCTCAGATAAGTGTTCGCTGAAAAGGCCCAAGCTGAAACTCTTATTCAAGGATGAATGGTGGTGATTTAGGAGACGAGGGACTAGAAAAAGGCATATTCCAAGAAGAGACCAGCATGTATAAAGGTCTGCTTGTAGGAAAGAGGAGGAGCATATTTAGGGAAAGATCTGTGCATTTGGAGCAAAATAAGTCAAATGAAGAAGGGACTGAGACGAGGCTGGAAAGAGAGGTGGCAGCCAGATCATAGATGGTCTTGCAGGTCATCAGAAGGGCTTGGAGCATTTCTCTAAGTGCCATCGAAAGCCGTTGGAGGGTTGGTGGCGGTGGGGTGGTGTAATCAGATCTGCATCTATTCTATGGCTGGAGGGTCTGAGTAGAGGCGGGGAGGCCAGTTAGGAGACAGTGGGAGTCCAGGTAGGAGGGTGACAATGGGCTGGCCTCAAGTGGTGGCAGTAAGGAGCGAGAGCAAGGGTTGGATTCCAGAGATAGAGGGGTTGGACCACTTGGTGCTTAACGGTGTTTTGTAGGTAAGGGCGGGGGAGGAGGTAAGGGTAACACCCAGCCGCTGAGTGCACATAATAGGAGCTCAGAGGGTGTTTATGGACCTGAATGCATCTGACGGCAGACACATGCCTTGAGTGCTGGGAGCTGAGCCCTGGAGGTTTGGGGGTCAGTATTCCTGGGGGTGGGGAGTACTGGCACTTGTTGGAGTTTGAAGTGCCTTCCACTTCTTTCCTGGCCCCTACCTGCAAGCTACCCACCTTCTCTAAACTGTATTCTGCTCATCGTTGTTGAAATGCTGACTGACAGTTATTTGCTTTTTATAAAACATGTAGCTTTCCTACTATCTTTAGAGAAAAAGCACTGTAGGTGAGCCTCATCAAAAACACTCTGTAGCATTCTATCGTGAACCAATTAGAAAACTTGGGAAACATGTCTGATACGGAAGGATCTCATGAATAAGATCCTCTGGGGAACATGGGCAGAACTTGTTTCCCAGCTGTTTGCACCCATCAGCATGGCTGAGAAAGGAAGCTGGTGCAACAATCGCTTGCTCTTTTCTTCTGCACTTTGGTTGGTATGTGGAAGGGAACGTGGCAGGCAGAGCTCCACAACCTGGTTCTTAGTCCAATGAGAAGAAATGGGGAATGATAGAAATGAACACTCCAAATTCTCTTCGAGAATTCTCAGGGATTAACAGTTCATTCATCAAATATATCTTAGCAATACTTTATACCAGGCTTAGCAATAGATGATCTAGGAATGACAGAAGTGAGATAAGGCCCTTGCTTTCTGGTAACTGAGAGTATAGGGAGGTGTGTATAGGATGAGATACTTGCCTAGATGGAGAGTTTCTTCAGAGCAGGGACTGTTACTGATTCATTTCTGTAACCCCGGAAGCTGGTCTGGGTACTGACAGAGTAGGTGGTCAATAAATGCTTGGTGAATAAAAGGATGGGAGGATGGTTGAACGGATGGATAGATAAATGGCTTATTGGTTGGATGCATGGATGAATGGATGGTTGGATGCCCTTTGGTTGCAGGAAATCCTGAATAATAAAATGTGTCTGTAGAGCACGCTCTGTCCTTTCAATGACCAAGCTGTAACCTCTGTTCACTCTTAGTCTTGCTGAGTCTCTGTCATCTCCAACAGCTGAGTATTCACAAAGATTCTGCTTCATTTGGCATTTGAGTCACCAGCTGAGCTTGGCTCAGTTTCCTCTGAGGACTGGGCAAGGCTCTTCCACTTGTTTCAACTTAGTGAGTAAACCACTTGTATGCTCAGAAAAAAAATCCTTCCGCCATATTTAAACCGGATGAAACATCAGAGATCATGTAGTTCAACACCTTCTTCTTAGAAATGGGGAGTAAATTACTTAAGAGCCAGCATACACTCTGTGAAAGAATGTTGGACTGGAGTCAGAAGAGAAGACAGGCCTGAATTTTGTCCCTGGCCTTCACGTGGCAAATTACGTAAGTTCCGGAGAATAATTCCTTCCTGCCTGCCTTCGTCTGTTTGTCGTGAGGATCAGACGAATGAGCGAGGGCTTGAGGAAGGGCTTGGTAAAGACCAGCAGCAATTCTTTCCTAATGGCATCAAGTTAGTAGCTGGAGAGCCAACATTAGGGCTAGGTCTTCTGAGTCAGGGTCTGAACAATGTCTGTTACACTGCATTGCTTTCTAGAAATGACATCAACCCGTGGACTTGTTGTGCCGTTTGGACCAAACCAAAATATGGGTGATTGATAAACCCACCAGAACGGCTGAAATCAAAAAGATTTTAAAAAATATCAGTGGTTGGCAAGGATGGGGAGTAACTAAAACTCTCACACACTGCTGGTGGGAGTGCAAATTGGTGTAACCGCTTTGGAAAACTGTCAGTATCCACTCAACCCGAACATGTACATTTACTATGACTGAGCTCTTTCATTCCTAGGTATATACCCAAGAGAAATGAAGACAAAAGTCATGTGCTGGGATATTCATAGCAACATTATTTGTAACAGCCCCAAACTGAGCCCTGCCCAAATACCCATTAAGAGTAGAAAGAATAAATTATAGTTTGTTTATACAATAGACTATTATACACCAATGAGAATGAACAAACTAAAGCTATATATAATAACATGGATGCATCTTGTACACATAATGTTGAACCAAAGAGGCCAGACGCAAGACCACATAGGTATGATTCCATTTATATAAAGTTCACAATAGGCAAAACCAATCTCTGATATTAGCAGCTAGGACAGTGTTCACCACTGGGACAGGGTACTAACTAGAAGAGGGCATGAGAGGGCTTCTAGAATGAGGCCGATGTTGTATTTATTTATCTGGGTGCTGATTACATAAGTGTGTTCAGTTATTAAAAATTTGTTGAGCTCTGAACTTGTGATTTGTGTATTTTCTTATTATGTTGTGCTGCAGTGAAAAGCTGAGCTAACAAGCAAAGCGAAACAAACTTAAGCGTGATCTCCACTGTCTGTGGCAGGGTGCTTGCCCCTGCCTTTCTCCACCGTAGGGTGCCACTGCCCCAAAAGGCATCGCCCAGCTGCTCTCCCCTGCCTCACACCTTGAGAAGCAGGGCTTGGGTTTGATGTGTGGCAGCTGGTGGAAGGGGTCACTACCTGGTGGGATCCTGCCCCTTTCCTGCTCTCTACCTCTTCAGGCTCACCAGACTCTTGCCCCAGGCACTCCAGATGGAAATCATGCTCAGGTTCCCAGAAATCAACTTCTTCCTCCTTTGCCTATGTGCTGCAGTCTAGTTACCATCACACAGCTGCCTCCGTGGCAGCCCGGCATCCATCATGGAGGACCAGACCACACGGCTGCAGGTGACACAGGTCCAGTCTCACACACACACACACACACACACACACACGCACACACGCGCACACACACACACACACACACACACACACACACACACACACACACACACCCATGCAGGGGGATGGGGCAAGGACTCACAGAGCAAGAGCTGAATGGAAGCTTGGAGATCACTGAGTCCCCCAAACAAGGCTCTCTTGCCTGTGATGGGATGCTCCTATAGGTGTCACCAAGATGAACAATTTGTAACTTAATGATCAACTTACTTTGTTGTGTATTAGGAGATAATATAATCAGTGCATTAAATCCTTGATTTCATGGATGTTATTGCTTGGAATGATGCTGAATTTAAAAACTAGTTGGTTTAAAGACAAACATTAAGTATTAGTATATGTGATATAAGGATATGGCAAAAATCATAGAAGTGGAAGTTTGGGAAACACGAACCTGGCTCCCTCAGGTCACAATGAGGAAACTGAGGCTTGATGTGGGAGAAGGAACAACGTGACGGTCCTGACTCCTAACACTGGCACAGCACTGGAGAGCCCATTAAGTGCCTTAAGAGAGAGGTTTTCTTAAGAGAGAGATTTGCCCCAGCATGGGAGGTTGAGATAATGACCATCATCCATTACCAAGAATGAAGGAGCAGGGTCCCTGACAGAGCAACAGTGAGAACGTAGGCTTCAAAGTCAGATCAAGCTGGAGTCACATCCCAAACCCCCATTTTTCTTGCTGTGCGACACTGTACATGTAATTTAACCTCTTTGAGCTGAGGATACCTTAGCTGTAATGAAAAACTTTATACCTATATCGCAGGGTTGTTACAAGGTTTAAAAGAGATGATAAGTCCCAGGCTCAAGTTGGTTGGTCTCTGTCCCTAGAGAAGGGAGGGGACTCATATAAGGCAGCGTCTAGAGGCAGATCCATACCTGGAACCCAGGGCTCTTCACTCCCAGTCTTGTTCTCTTTCTTCTAAGGCACCATCTGTCCTCATCCCGGTTCTGCAAGTCCTCGCTCCAGTGGCCCAGGGTCAGCTAGAGAAGAGTGTGGCATAGTTTACCTGGATCTCTGCTGGGTTAGCCTGACTTCCCATGGCGAGAGCACCAGTGATTTGAAGAGGCCTTCATGAGTGAGCCTGGGGATCAGTGAGCTGCGTCTGAGCAGCCGAATGGGCTGCCAGCCAGAGAGGGAGGCCCCCACTGCCCTGGAGAGCAACGAGGGGCTACTGCATTGGGAAGCGGTGCCCCTGGGATGCCAGCCCCAGCAGAGGGTAGCCACCCACGCGGCGTTCTGGGATGCACCTGCGCTGGAGAGCCCCATTCCCATACAACGGGAAACCATCCACACGGCCCTTCTGGGGCTAAGTGCAAAGGAGAGGCTGGCCCCTTGACGTTTTATACACTGGCCACGGGGAGCTGCAGGTTTGGAGACCGGCCTGGTCCCCACGGCAGCAATTATGCAGAAGGTTAAATAGGAAAGATCTTAACCTAGGATCAGGACAGGAATAAAGATGCAGACCTAGAGAATGGACTTGAGGACACGGGGAGGGGGAAGGGTAAGCTGGGACGAAGTGAGAGAGTGGCATGGACATATATACACGACCAAATGTAAAATAGCTAGCTAGTGGAAAGCAGCCGCACAGCACAGGGAGATCAGCTCGGTGCTTTGTGACCACCTAGAGGGGTGGGATAGGGAGAGTGGGAGGGAGACGCAAGAGGGAGGGGATATGGGGACATAAGTACACGTATAGCTGATTCACTTTGTTATACAGCAGAAACTAACACAACAATGTACAGCAGTTATACTCCAATAAAGATGTTAAAAAAAAAAAAATAGGAAAGGTCTGGCCTTGTAGGAATTACCCAGATGGTTACAGAGTTTGCGCATATCTTCCCTCCTCATTCCTTCCCTCTCTCCCTCTCCCTCTTGTCTTCTGTCTGCTCTTTTTCTCCTTCCCTCTCCCCTCCTGTCATGCACTGATTCATTTATTCATGAGGCTCAGCAGCATATCAGGGACTTGGAGGCAGAGAGGGCTGAGTTTGAGCCCTGGCTTTCCCTCTTAAGACCAGATTGGTCCGTTTGAAATGGCCATTACGGTCAGTCTAAAATGGTCCAGAACTGTGGGTAAGATACTTAACCCTTTTGAGCCTCACTTTCCACATCTGTAATTTCATTCATTTCACAAGGTTGTAATGCTGAAATTACAATGCATGTAGGCTGTTTAGATGGTGCCTGACATGTAGTAAATACTCATTTGTATTTTTTTTTAACGATAATTTCATATGGTTTACCTATTATTTGTGTAGCCTTCGTGAAGTTGCCATACTGAATCTCTTGGAGCGTTTGTATCATTAACTGTAAAACAGAGACAGTATCCACCCTGGAGGGTTTTCGTACGGATTAAATGAGCTAGTGTTTGTAAAGTGCTAAAGGCAAGCACCGAACAACTAGTGGCAGTTTTTTTGCACTCTTTCATTCATTTGTTCTGCAGGCATTTCCAACTAAGAGCTGTGTGCCAGGCTCTGTGCAAGGTGCTGGGAACATAGAGATGAAAGAGAGATGTCTCTTTCCTTCAAGAATTTACTGTTCAGTAGACTCAACAGGCAAGAGGCTTGTGGACATTTTATGTTGTAGGGAAATAAATGGAGCTGGAAACTGCTGGACTGAAACTTTGGGTTTTGTCTTCAGTGGGGGGAGTATTCATTGAGCATCTGCTCTGTGTCATGTGCAACATACACATTATCTCGTGTAGCTCTTGACACAATGCTATAAGGTAGGTATTACATGAGGAACTGTGGCTCAGAGATGGAAGTTGCTTGCTAATGTCTGACTCCAGTGTTCATTATCTTTCTACTGTACACAGCTACCCCCAGGGAGCAGAGTTAGTTAGGGGAGCAGAAGTGACTGGGACCTGAGAGGTAGAAGTCAGCTTGACCTGACCTGCCATGGTTTCCTCCCTGTGAGTTACTCCTGAGTCTGCAGAGATACTTGGGGCTGGGGAGACTTCTGATAGGTTTCTCCATGGATGGGCCATTGGCGGTTCTGAAATTACTGGGCACTTCCCTGGGGGCTGAAGCTCGAGCTGAGAATTATAAAGCAGCATCAAGTCCAAGATGTGACTCCTGTCCCCAAAGTTGACATGTAAATGGTAGACCCAGAAAGCCAAGGAGCCCCCATTTCCTGTGAAAAGGGGGATCTGACATGGAGTTGTACGCTGCACTGTGATAAACTAGTGCTCTTAAAATTTTAGCTATTCATTGTATGAGCTGCTTTGACAGGGAAATTAGACATGCAGAATTCTGAGCTCTGGCCTTATTCAATTTTTGATTAATTTTTGTGTAATAAGCTGTAAGCACATTAATATCAATGAGATACCCTCTGCAGTGCGGCTAATATACAGCTTTAAGAAGCCACGGGTATTGTTTTCCCCTTTATTTGTGTTGAACAAAGATTATTAGTTCTCTAAGTATTATTTTCTGGTTCCTGGGAGGTGGGGCTATGAGAGAGGAATTAAATTTTCCCAGCAGGCTTGGGCTGAAATGTTGTCACAGACGTATTTGAGAGCGATGAGAAGAGCTCTAGGTGTGGTGCTCATCGAAGATTTGACTGTAGGAAATTAAAGGTTCTTCTGCAGTGTAAGAAGTGTTCCAGTGTGGGATCGATCCATAACTAAATAAACCATAGAATTTGGAATAGGATTGTTGCAGTTTTTTAATAAGATCTAAGCAAGAATTTCAAAATAAAAATATTTAAAGTATTTAGGTTAACAGCAGTCATTTTGTCCACATATTATGGGATTCCATTCATTCATTCAGTCAGTCAGTCAGTCAGTCATCCTACAGTAATTTGAACACCTACTATGCACAAAGCATTCTGCTAGGCACCATCAGGTATACAAATATGTAATTCAGCCTTGTGTCTAGGACACTACTGGTATGCACTATTTTAGTACAAGGCGAAGTGATAACTGTCGTCATAGAGGTGCAAATTAGTGCTGGAATAGTTCAGTGAAGAGGCTATTCGTGAAAGAAAGATTATGGAGATGACTTTTGAACGGGACTTTTAAGGTTGCATAGAATTTAGACACACGCAGAAGAAAGGAAAAGCCATTTTTGGAGAAGGGAACAGCCAATCCATATCCAAGAAGAGCAGGATAGGGTCACCAGATCCAAGGAAAAGAACAACATTCTCTACCACTGACATGCCTTTAATCATACTCTTCCCTTCTTCATGAGTACCTTTTCCTTCTTCCAACTGGGTAGGTCCTCTGTGCCCCACTGGTCTCTCCTCCCATTAAGGTCAGCCTGTGCTAATTTAACTGGTTTGTCTTTCAGGCAAGAAAATTAAGAGTCAGATAATTAGAAGGACATGTCCTCAGCTGGTTACAGTCTTGACTTGGACTGGATCTCCTGTGGGTTAGTCTTCTGTGCATTTTGTGTAGTTCTGATCCATTATGTCTCAGAATAAAGTTCAAGAAACATGCCTCCCATAATGGGAAGTTATAGTGCCACTTCCATTAACTGCTAAACTTAGGGACAGGGGTGATTTAGGACAGTGGAGGCTTATCCAGAAAATCCTTTTGGTTTTAACCCTTGTTAGTTCTGAATTCTGTTACATACTCTAGTAGACAGAGTATAAGATTCATATCAAATCCTTTTCTGATGACTGAGGATATTAAAGACCCCAAGTCTGTCATTCTGGACATCAGTTCTTATGACTCTTCATTGTTGATCTCAAGCCCAAGATATCTACTAAAAGTTATTGACCAAAGCCCTGAGGTGAGATTGTTTTCTTCTCTTTTGCCTTCTTGTATTTTCTTTTCTAACATCTTTATTGGAGTATAATTGCTTTACAATGGTGTGTTAGTTTCTGCTTCATAACAAAGTGAATCAGCTATACATATACATATATCCCCATATCTCCTTCCTCTTGCATCTCCCTCCCACCCTCCCTATCTCACCCCTCTAGGTGATCACAGACCACCAAGCTGATCTCCCTGGGCTATGCGGCTGCTTCCCACTAGCTATCTATTTTTCATTTGGTGGTGTATATATGTCCATGCCACTCTCTCACTTCATCTCAGCTTACCCTTCCCCCTCCCTGTGTCCTCAAGTCCATTCTCTAGGTCTGCATCTTTATTCCTGTCCTGCCCCTAGGTTCTTCAGAACCATTTTTTTTTTTTAAGATTCCATATATATGTGTTACTATACGGTATTTGTTTTTCTCTTCCTGACTTACTTCACTCTGTATGACAGTCTCTAGGTCCATTCACCTCACTACAAATAACTCAATTTCGTTTCCTCTTATGGCTGAGTGATATTCCATTGTATATATGTGCCACTTCTTCTTTATCCATTCATCTGTCGATGGACACTTAGGTTGCTTCCATGTCCTAGCTATTGTAAATAGAACTGCAATGAATATTGTGGTACATGAATCTTTTTGAATTATGGTTTTCTCAGGGTATATGCCCAGTAGTGGGATTGCTGGGTCATATGGTAGCTCTATTTTACTTTTTAAAGGAACCTCCATACTGATGTCTGTAGTGGCTGTATCAATTTACATTCCCACCAAGAGTGCAAGGGGGTTCCCTTTTCTCCATACCCTCTCCAGCATTTATTGTTTATAGATTTATTGATGATGGCCATTCTGACTGGTGTGAGGTGATACCTCATTGTAGTTTTGATTTGCATTTCTCTAATGATTAGTGACGTTGAGCATCCTTTCATGTGTTTGTTGGCAATCTGTATGCCTTCTGTGGATAAATGTCTGTTTAGGTCTTTTCCACATTTTTGGATTGGGTTGTTTGTTTTTTTAATATTGAGCTGCATGAACTGCTTGTATATTTTGGAGATTAATCCTTTGTCTGATACTTCATTT
Organism: Phocoena sinus; assembly: GCF_008692025.1. Classification (NCBI taxonomy): domain Eukaryota; kingdom Metazoa; phylum Chordata; class Mammalia; order Artiodactyla; family Phocoenidae; genus Phocoena; species Phocoena sinus. The sequence goes on from NC_045770.1 coordinate 73,102,136, forward strand.
GCAAATATTTTCTCCCATTCTGAGGGTTGTCTTTTCATCTTGTTTATGGTTTCCTTTGCTGTGCAAAAGCTTTTAAGTTTCCTTAGGTCCCATTTGTTTATTTTTACTTCCATTTCTGTAGGAGGTGGGTCAAAAAGGATCTTGCTGTGATTGATGTCATAGAGTGTTCTGCCTATGATTTCCTCTAAGACTTTTTTTTTTTTTTTTTTTTTTAAACATCTTTATTGGGGTATAATTGCTTTACAATGGTGTGTTAGTTTCTGCTTTACAACAAAGTGAATCAGCTATACATATACATATGTTCCCATATGTCTTCCCTCTTGCGTCTCCCTCCCTCCCACTCTCCCCACCTCTAAGACTTTTATAGTGTCTGGCCTTACATAAAGGTCTTTAATCCATTTTGAGTTTATTTTTGTGTGTGGTGTCAGGGAGTGTTCTAATTTCATTCTTTTACATGTAGCTGTCCAGTTTTCCCTGCACCACTTATTGAAGAGGCTGTCTTTTCTCCATTGTATATTCTTGCCTCCTTTATCAAAGATAAGGTGACCATATGTGTGTGGGTTTATCTCTGGGCTTTCTATCCTGTTCCATTGATCTATGTTTCTGTTTTTGTGCCAGTACCATACTGTCTTGATTACTGTAGCTTCCTAGTACAGTCTGAAGCCAGGGAGCCCGATTCCTCCAGCTCCTTTTTTCTTTCTCAACACTGCTTTGGCTATTCGGGGTCTTTTGTGTTTCCATACAGATTGTGAATTTTTTTGTTCTAGTTCTGTGAAAAATGCCATTGGTAGTTTGATAGGGATTGCAATGAATCTGTAGATTGCTTTGGGTAGTATAGTCATTTTCACAATGTTGATTTTTCCAGTCCAAGAACATGGTATATCTCTCCATCTGTTTGTATCATCTTTAATTTCTTTCATCAGTGTCTTATAGTTTTCTGCATACAGGTCTTTTGTCTGCTTAGGTAGGTTTATTCCTAGGTATTTTATTCTTTTTGTTGCAATGGTAAAGGGGAGTGTTTCCTTAATTTCTCTTTCAGATTTTCATCATTAGTGTATAGGAATACGAGAGATGTCTGTGCATTAATTTTGTATCCTGCTACTTTACCAAATTCATTGATTAGCTCTAGTAGTTTTCTGGTAGCATCTTTAGGATTCTCTATGTGTAGTATCATGTCATCTGCACACAGTGACAGTTTTACTTCTTCTTTTCCGATTTGGATTCCTTTTATTTCTTTTTCTTCTCTGATTGCTGTGGCTAAAACTTCCAAAACTATGTTGAATAATAGTGGTGAGAGTGGGCAACCTTGTCTTGTTCCTGATCTTAGTGGAAATGGTTTCAGTTTTTCACCATTGTGAATGATGTTTGCTGTGGGTTTGTCATATATGGCCTTTATTATGCTGAGGTAAGTTCCGTCTATGCCTACTTTCTGGAGGGTTTTTATCATAAATGGGTGCTGAATTTTGTCAAGAGCTTTTTCTGCATCTATTGAGGTGATCATATGGTTTTTCTCCTTCAATTTGTTAATATGGTGTATCACACGGATTGATTTGTGTATATTGAAGAATCCTTGCATCTCTGGGATAAACCCCACTTGATCATGGTGTATGATCCTTTTGATGTGCTGTTGGATTCTGTTTGCTAGTATTTTATTAAGGATTTTTGCATCTGTGTTCATCAGTGATATTGGCCTGTAGTTTTCTTTTTTTGTGACATCTTTGCCTGGTTTTGGTATCAGGGTGATGGTGGCCTTTTAGAATGAGTTTGGGAGTGTTCCTCCCTCTGCTATATTTTGGAAGAGTTTGAGAAGGATAGGTGTTAGCTCTTCTCTAAGTGTTTGATAGAATTTGCCTGTGAAGGCATCTGGTCCTGGGCTTTTGTTTGTTGGAGGTTTTTTTTTTTTTTTTTTTTTTTTTTTTTTATGCGTTACGCGGGCCTCTCACTGTTGTGGCCTCTCCCGTTGCGGAGGACAGGCTCCGGACGCGCAGGCTCAGCGGCCATGGCTCACGGGCCCAGCCGCTCCGCGGCATGTGGGATCTTCCTGGACCGGGGCACGAACCCGTGTCCCCTGCATCGGCAGGCGGACTCTCAACCACTGCGCCACCAGGGAAGCCCTGGAGGATTTTTAATCACAGTTTCAATTTCTGTGCTTGTGATTGGTCTGTTCATATTTTCTATTTCTTCCTGGTTCAGTCTCAGAAGGTTGTGCTTTCCTAAGAATTTGTCCATTTCTTCCAAGTTATCCATTTTATTGGCATATAGTTGCTTGTAGTAATCTCTCGTGATTCTTTGTATTTCTGCAGTGTCAGTTGTTACTTTTCCTTTTTCATTTCTAATTCTATTGATTTGAGTCTTCTCCCTTTTTTTCTGGATGCGTCTGGTTAATGCTTTATCAATTTTGTTTATCTTCTCAAAGTACCAGCTTTTAGTTTTATTGATCTTTGCTATTGTTTCCTTCATTTCTTTTTCATTTATTTCTGATCTGATCTCTATGATTTCTTTCCTTGTGCTAACTCAGGGGTTTTTTTTTGTTCTTCTTTCTCTAATTGCTTTAGGTGTAAGGTTAGCTTGTTTATTTGAGGTTTTTTCTTGTTTCTTGAGGTAGGATGGTATTGCTATAAACTTCCCTCTTAGAACTGCTTTTGCTGCATCCCATAGGTTTTGGGTCGTCATGTCTTCATTGTCATTTGTTTCTAGGTATTTTAAAAATTTCCTCTTTGGTTTCTTCAGTGAACTCTTGGTTCTTTAGTACTGTATTGTTTAGCCTCCATGTGTTTGTATTTTTTACAGACTTTTTTCCTGTAATTGATATCTAGTCTCATAGCTCTCTGGTCAGAAAAGATACTTGATATGATTTAAATTTTCTTAAATTTCCCAAGGCTTGATTTGTGACCCAAGATATGATCAATCCTGGAGAATGTTCCATGAGCACTTGAGAAGAAAGTGTATTCTGTTGTTTTTGGATGGAATGTCCTATAAATATCAGTTGTTTCCATCTTGTTTAAAGCTTGTGTTTCCTTACTTTTGTTCATTTTGGATGATCTGTCCATTGGTGAAAGTGGGGTGTTAAAAGTCCCCTACTATTAATGTTACTGTCAATTTCCCCTTTTATGGCTGTTAGCATTTGCCTTATGTATTGAGGTGCTCCTGTGTTGGGTGCCTAAATGTTTACAATTGGTATATCTTCTTCTTGGTTTGATCCCTTGTTCATTATGTAGTGTCCTTCTTTGTCTCTTGTAATAGTCTTTATTTTAAAGTCTATTTTGTCTGATATGAGAATTGCTACTCCAGCTTTCCTTTGATTTCCATTTGCATTGACTATCTTTTTCCATCCCCTCACTTTCAGTCTATATGTGTCCCTGGGTCTGAAGTGGGTCTCGTGTAGACAGCATATATATGGGTCTTATTTTTGTAACCATTCAGCCAGTCCGTGTCTTTTAGTTAGAGCATTGAATCCGTTTACATTTAAGGTAATTATCGATATATATGTTCCTATTACCATTTTCTTAATTGTTTTGGGTTTGTTATTGTAAGTCTTTTCCTTCTCTTGTGTTTCCTGCCTAGAGAAGTTCCTTTAGCATTTGTTGTAAAGCTGGTTTCATGGTGCTGAATTCTCTTAACTTTTGCTTGTCTGTAAAGGTTTTAATTTCTCCATCGAATGTGAACCTTGCTGGGTAGAGTAATCTTGATTGTAGGTTCTTCTCTTTCATCACTTTAAATATGTCCTGCCAGTCCCTTCTGGCTTGCAGAGTTTCTGCTGAAAGATCAGCTGTTTACCTTATGGGGATTCCCTCATATGTTATTTGTTGCTTTTCCCTTGCTGCTTTTAATATTTTTCCTTTGTATTTAATTTTTGATAGTTTGATTAATATGTGTCTTTGCTTGTTTCTCCTTGGATTTATCCTGTATGGGACTCTCTGTGCTTCTTGGACTTGATTATTTCCTTTCCCATGTTAGGGAAATTTTCAACTATAATCTCCTGAAATATTTTCTCAGTCCTTTTTTTTCTCTTCTTCTTCTGGAACCCCTATAATTCGAACGTTGGTGCGTTTAATGTTGTCCCGGAGGTCTCTGAGACTGTCCTCAATTCTTTTCATTCTTTTTTCTCTATTCTGCTCTGTGGCAGTTATTTTCACTATTTTATCTTCCAGGTCACTCATCTGTTCTTCTTCCTCAATTATTCTACTCTTCATTCCTTCTAGAGAATTTTTAATTTCATTTATTGTGTTGTTCATCATTGTTTGCTCTTTAGTTCTTCTAGGTCCTTGTTAAATGTTTCTTGTATTTTCTATATTCTATTTCCAAGATTTTGGATCATCTTTATTATCATTACTCTGAACTTTTTTACAGGTAGACTGCCTGTTTCCTGTTCATTTGTTTGGTCTGTTGGGTGTTTACCTTGCTCTATCACCTGCTATGTATTTCTCTGTCTTCTCATTTTGGTTACCTTAGTGTGTTGGGGTGTCCTTTTCGCAGGGTGCAGGTTTGTAGTCCCATTGTTTTTGTTGTCTGCTCCCAGTGGGTAATATTGGTTCAGTGGGTTGTGTAGGCTTCCTGGTGGAGGGGACTGGTGCCTGTTTTCTGGTGGATGAGGCTGTGTCTTGTATTTCTGCTGGGCAGTCCTGTGTCTGGTGGTGTGTTTTGGGGTGTCTTTGACCTTATTTGATTTTAGGCAGCGTCTCTACTAAGGGGTGGGGTTGTATGCCTCTCTTGCTAGTTGTTTGGCATAGGGTGTCCAGCACTGTAGCTTGCTA